>NC_140085.1:135615457-136282715 GCF_964237585.1 Gallinula chloropus | reverse complement strand
ATTATTCAAGACTTTTAGAAATAGAAAATACAGTGACACCTGATAAAATGTGTTATATTATTTAATGTATTATAATAATTGCAATAGGCTTTTAAAAATATTCCAGGAATTAGCTTGGTCAAAGATGTTATATGATACATAAATGCTTTGCAGAACAGAAACCTCCACCTTGTTTTGGGTGTGTATTTTTTTTGCTTTTTATGTTGAAATATCAAGATGCATTTTTCAATTATATGATAGCCTTAAAATGTGAAAATAATTAAAAGGAATAAAATACTGGTTTTATTTAGGGGTTTTGTGTTATTTTTCTCATACCACAGAGTTCAGACCTAGCTCCAGATCACAAACCATGGAGTGCTACAGGCATGCTCATAAACAAAGTTTTTGGCTTGGCAAATACAGTGTGAAGCCGAGTCTTTTGCTATTGAATACATTGGAGCTGGCTTGCATTATCTGTGCTTGGGAGATTTTTCTTTTCCATATTATTTCACTTATTTGCTTCCCATATCTCCAAAAACCTAGCAGGGTGTACATAGACCAGTTCATTTAACAGCGTTCATTAAACATTGTTGAGATTTTGAGCAATACTGCACAAGAATGTGCACATGAAACTATTCAAAGTGTGGCAGCCAAGAAGAGCTCTCTGTGGAGTCATAAGCTAGGTGATGAAGGGAAGATATGAGACTCAACCAGCCTGGAAAAAGCCTCAGTTAAGAGGCAGTGAAAAGAAGTTTTTAAAATAAGAAGCACTGGTTTAAAAAAAAAAAAAAATTGCAATTTTCAAGATTTTAGAAAGTTTGACAAGTAATTACTAAAGCCTTCAAGTGTATGAGCACTGAGTCAACAAACAGCTTATGCTGCTCAGACAGAGTACTCAGAGGGCAAAGGCCAGGCTGAGAACTTGCTGTTCAGAGTGGTGCACACTGGTCTCTGAGGAAGGACCAGACTCTTGGTGTTCTCTTTCCTGCAGAGCAGCTGGGAAGCACCTTCATTGTGTGGACACGCATATCCTGGCAATCACTTCAGCAAGGTAGCTCTACATTGTTTAATTGATACTGACCAAGGCTCACACTTCAAAAACAGACCTAGAGTAAGAGTTGCTGTTGCAGATAAAGGTCTCTCCTAACACTCATGAGAAACTGCAGAGATACATTAAATTCGTTGCTTATGTTGATTCAACCTCTTACATCTCCCAGTGCCAGAAGAAAGGCCTCTCAGAAAGTTCTCAAGTCTTTAAAGTTGCACAGATACAAATGAAAAATTCATTGGATGGGTGGAAAAGAAGGTAGACGTATGTGTAGCCTAATGCACTTAGCTATCCAACTTATAAAGCAGTTCTACTTTTCAATTTCAAAATATTTGAACTTTCTTGTGATCTAGAATTAGGACTCAGTCATGCTAAGTTAATTGCATTAACCACTGCACTGTGAGGTCTGTTATGGTGTGCAAGACCTGCTTTATTTTAACATTTAGTAGGCTGGCAAGGTGCTGTCTTGGCCTCAGTAAACAGGTACCCCTGAGTGTCTCAGACAGAAGGCCTCCTGAAATAATAAAAAGGAAACCATAGGATCCATGTAAATTAGACATGAATTCCTAGAATGAAAGAGAGAAAGAAAGAGAGAAAGAGAGAAAGAAAGAGAGAGAGAGAAAGAGAGAGAGAGAAAGAGAAAGAGAGAGAAAGAGAGAAAGGGAGAAAGAGAGAAAGGGAGAAAGGGAGAAAGGGAGAAAGAGAGAAAGGGAGAAAGGGAGAAAGGGAGAAAAGGAGGGAGGGAGGGAGGGAGGGAGGGAGGGAGGGAGGGAGGAAGGAAGGAAGGAAGGAAGGAAGGAAGGAAGGAAGGAAGGAAGGAAGGAAGGAAGGAAGGAAGGAAGGAAGGAAGGAAGGAAGGAAGGAAGGAAGGAAGGAAGGAAGGAAGGAAGGAAGGAAGGAAGGAAGGAAGGAAGGAAGGAAGGAAGGAAGGAAGGAAGGAAGGAAGGAAGGAAGGAAGGAAGGAAGGAAGGAAGGAAGGAAGGAAGGAAGGAAGGAAGGAAGGAAGGAAGGAAGGAAGGAAGGAAGGAAGGAAGGAAGGAAGGAAGGAAGGAAAGGAAAGAGGAAAACGAGAGAGAATGTTCTGTGACTTGGTCTAGATTTGTTTCCAATGCTTTGGATAAGAATATTTCATTGTCTTTTAATCTCCTGGGAAATTACAAAATAGTTAACTATTTTTCTAACTCTTCACCATTTAAAATATGTGCTTTATCAGTCAATCAAAAATCCAAAGACTTTATTTAGCTTCAAAGATTCAGACAGAAGTTGGAAGAGGCATTTTTACTGTCAAACGATAACGAAACAAAATGTATTCCAGAAATTAGCTTTAAAATATAGAAATAGAACATTTGCTGCCAAAAAACATATAGTAGCCCAGGAAGGAGACAGGGAAGGAATTTTCCCAATTACTGATTTGTGCATCACACAAAGGTACAAATATATTTAAATTCTGTGCAAAATACCTGTAAAATGCATTGCATTTTACAGTTAAAATTTGCTATTAAGGGGAGGGATTTAAAATGTCCTTTCATCTGATGTGATATCAGACCGTGTATGAAAATCCATCCTAAAGGTCAGATAATGCTAAATGATGATCAGTTTTCCCTGCGCCCTCAGTACAGAAAGGCGGCTAGCTTTGATCTTCCATTATTTACTTGAACTGACAAGACTTTTTTTAGCTCCTTGAAGACAGAGCAGATTTCAGTTAAATTCATGTCAGGGACCAAAGCTGAGCCTTAAACCCAGCTGGGGATTGAACTCCCAACCTTCCAGTGCAAGGGTATGTTTGATGCCAGGTCACTTGCTCAAACACTGTCATGCACGAAGTTGCATGCTGTTATTCAACTAGACTAGATTTATCTACTCATCTAGTTTAACTATGCTCCTGAGTCAAGCCCATAGAAAATAGAATATCCAACCCACTTGGAGCTGTCTTCATTCTTACAAGACACTTTCTTCCTCGACAGGTATATTGATCGATACAGTTTTAAGAAGCTACTTTTTGTAAAAGTTGTGTGCTTTACTTGACTGCACCCGTCATCAGCTGTTCTTCATAAGAGTATCATACTCTTTTTGGGTATAATCATTTAAAGAACCGAGTCCTTCATTTAATCCCTGTTTGCCATTCTGAACTGATTTCCTGAATAGCCCACCTTAAAAATTAGTTATGCCAATTCCCACCTTGTTCACTTCATGGTCCTCCTTGTACTGTTCATAATCCAGTTGCTATTTCCAATCACAGCTATTTCATACCATTTGTGTTCTGCCTGTCCTTTCCTTGAGAGTATAGCTGCTGGATAATACAGGGTTTGAGTTGTGTCTGGACAGAGCAAGCTAAACATTGGACTTTGAGAGGGCAGAACATAGGTCTGAGCAATCATAGCTTCTTAGACCCTGGTTAGTATCTCTTGAATTCACAGACAACATTTTACATGCTCTGAGCATTTTTTGACCTCATGCAAATTATTAATTTTCAGTTTATGCTTTTTTCCTCTTACTGTTTGCATCTAGGGTAAGACAAGTGAGATGATAGTTTGCTCATAACATGCTCTTTTGAAAGACCAGACAGCACTCCGTTTCCTTATGCTGTAACATGTTAATATTTACATATGGTTTCAGCTTATGCATTATGCCTTTAAACCCCATAATATCAACAGAATTTAAATGCAAATTGAACCATAATTTGCAAATCTGACAAAAGTTATCCTCATGATTCTTGGATTAAGTCAGATTTGGAAGAAATAGTTATGGTAAGGTACTATGCCTTGCCTTGTCCCTTGCTCCTCTTAGATATTATTTCCACTTCTATCTTCCTCCTTTACTAAAATTTGACCCCTTTCAGCCTCTTTCCTCAATATTCATGCTTCATAGAAACTTCTCCATGAACTCATGCTGTGTTGTTAAACAGTGCCAGTGCTAGTGAATGAAATCTTACATTTACTTCCATAATCCAGAAGAGGAAATTTTGACCCTCAGGACATTGCAACAAAATCAGCAGGAGTTCACCTTGTCTCAGGAAAGTACATGGATGGCACTGAATCCACCAGCTATGTACGTAGCTGAAGTGTGTAAAGCAGTGCCACAGACAGCAATGAAGCAAAGTTTGATCATTTCTTTTCAAGAACAGAGGGAATTAATTTTTGGAGAAAAAAACTTCTATAGAGACTTGGGATACTTTAAAATCATTGTGATGCGAATTGTTTAATTTTATCTGTAAGCCTGCATTTCACAGGCCTATCACTTCATGGGGTTATCACTTAGCCATTAAAGTTTTTCTTTAAAAAAACATTGCAGGTTTGATGTGATGGCAGGACACAATATAGCCTTAACTTTCCCATCAACGACTTGTATTTATAGGGAAGAATAAATAGGATAAATCCTTTGATCAGTCAGGGGAGTTCTTATGCTCAGAAAAAGCATTAAGTTACAGTGTAAGCTCTTGCTTTCATGTGGGAGATATGAATACGAACTAAAAATTGCACTGATCTTTTTTATTAAAGGGAACTATTCATCTAAGCACTGTGTTGCAGTGTCTGAGGGTTGCAAAGAGCAAAATTCTTCCCTGTTCAAATGTAAGTCATAAGCGATGAGAAAAACCTCCAAAGATACACAAAAGATGTTGGTCAGACTGAGTAGGATCATTATACCAACTCTTACTTGGTTCGACTTGCAAAACAGAATACCGGCCAAGTCGCATGGAAGCCAAGAAATGAGAAAGAAGGCTTTTGATGCACAGTCTACTCTTATGATTTTAATTTGTATTTATTTAGGAAATGTATTACAGACAGCTATGTAGAACACTTTCACAATACTGTATTTCATTAGAGCTGTGTTCTGAAGCTGATGCAATCTGGGCACGAGCTAAAAAGAGTATGAAAAAAATAATTCAATCAGTAGAGTAAAAGGCAAAATGTGCTTATTCAGTGGTTTCTTAAAAGGACAAACAAACCATATTTTGGTTGGAAGTAGTGTGCAAATTTTGCTTCTTATTAAAAGAATTTTTTTGGTTTTTTTAATCTCTAAAAAAAGGGAATGGATTATGTTTATGGTTCCATCTGCATGGAAAAATACAAATTCATATTTACAGCAGGTGATTCACAGCACGTAGGATGAAATACTTTGCATGTTTGCATACACTTAGAATAGATATTTGAAAGTTTTAATAGCAAAATAGGTGAGCAGTTTTCAAATGATTTATATATATATATATATAGCAGCCACCGAAAAGAAGACAGCAAGGTTTTGTTTGTACATATTGTGGGAATGACACAGAGTACTCACTGGCACATAACGTGAAATGGATTGTGTTTAGGATCAGACTCCAAGTGTCAGCTGTATGTAACTCTACAGCATTAGCACCCTTCTGCTGTATCCTGGGACATACTGCAGTCCTCTGAGACGTTAGCAAGCCTGTCACACAAAGGCAGAACTCAACACTTCAGATTTTCAGACAAAAATAAATGGTATCTGATACAGAAAATATTTTGTTTTCCACTGAAAAGACAGCGCTGATGGTGCTCATCTGTATTCACTGCATGGCAAAGTTTTAGTGGAGGGGCCAGAGGGGTGGCTTGTGTGAGAAGATGCCAGAAACTTCTTTCCCCTATGTCCAATAGAGTCAAAGCCAGCCAGGTCCAACATGGAAGGAGACAAAGAAAACAGTAGTGAAGTTGAGCCCAGGAAGAAAGGAAGAGAGAGGGACAAGGTGTTTTTAAGATGTAGCTTTATTTCTCATTACTTCACTCTGATTTCAATGACAACATCAGATTAATTTTTTGATACTGAGTCCATTTTGTCAATGATGGTAACTAGTGAGTGATCACTCATTGCCTTTACCTCAACCCATGAGCCTTTCATTATGTTTTCTCTCCCCTGTGCAGCTGAACAGGGGAGTGACAGAGAGGCTTTGCTGGGCACCTGGTGTCCAGCTGGGGTCAACACCTCACAGTCTTTTTTTGTGCCCAATGTGGGGAATTAAGTATTTGAAACAAATTTGCTTGCAGGGTTCTAACGGGCTGCATTGAGGCAGATGGTTGGACTCAATGATCTTGAAGGTCTTTTCCAACCATGATGATTCTATGATTCTATGGTAATTGAGAGAGGTAACAGGCAAAATACAAACAGCACACAGCTAGAGAGTGGAATGATCATGGAGAATTTCTCTTGTTCTAGTTGTGGTGAAGGGACAAAGGGTGGATTGTGTGTGTAACCTGTCCACTTTCTTCTTTTAGTGATTTTGTTATTTTGGTGGTCGGGATTATTTTTTTCTTTATTTTTTTTTATGGTTAAAGTCTGTAATGATTGTGTGATGAATGTGGATTTTAATGGCAATTTTTAAATTTGTGATTCACAGAGGCAAGGGGTGGAATGGTAGCAGAAGATGGTAGCAGAGAAGGTTTCTTTACTTCGTCCCCACATCATATAATCATCAGAGCTATTTCCTTCAAGATTTCTTCACAGTTGTGGGAGAGAAAAAAAAAGTTTCAGGACATGATTCATCTAAACCATCCCCCCCAAAAATATAAAAAAATACACTTGAAGTAAACACTGAGTCCGGATAATCTGTTTCCTGAGAGCTTCCCTCTGTTGAAGGTTTCTTTGGTGACTGATTTAAATTTAGACCCAAGTTTAGGTGACATAAATGCCAATTTACGTGGCAAAAAACTTCAGGTTTAAGCCCACTGATCAAGAATTATGGTTGTCAAATATGCTTATTATTTTGCAGAAGTTTTTTGTGAAAGATCAAATAAACTTTCACAATATCAGAAATGGTAAAAATGTCTTTAGCTTTAGAAATAAATGGCCTTTACAATACCATTCCACTCCCCGTCTTTCTGATATAAAAGAACTTTTTCTTTGAGGCCAATCTTTATTCCAATTACCTCAGAGTGGGACATTTTCAGAGGGTTCTAAACTTCTCCAGTCATTAAAATCTCTCGCTGGTACTGTTAGAAGCAGTGCTGTGAACAGAGACCCTGGAGCTCTTGTAGGAGAGAACATTTTTTTGGCGGTGGTGTTGTTGTATCAGTCACAAGTAAGAAAAGCACATACAGAGGCATTTATATTCCACTTCTATGATTCACTGTGTCTTCCTGCTGGTCATGTTAGCAGAATGACAAACAGCGTGGCAGAAATGTTTCTTGGTGATCTCTCCTACTGTGAGAAATGTAGTTATTTGTATTGCCTGTGAGACACTCATCGCTCTTCCTAAAAAGATAAATTAAGCAATAGTTAATTTGTAATGTCCGCTATGCAAAACCTCAAGGGAGCTAGCTTTCTTCCTTTTTGAGAGGCTGAAAAGATGCAGTTATTAGTGGTTATAACTACCTCCTTAGATTTCACAGGCAGGGGCATTTTAAAATGCCTAGGTAGCAAAAGGCCTAGTTCTACAGAAGAATCTGGATGCCATAACCTTGGTCAGAGCCCAAGTTCATTTAAAGTGCTGTCGCTGAACAAGGATATAAGTCAGGACAGATTTCTTAAGGGAAGTGGTTTACCATAACAATTTGATAGCAGAGTCACTTCAGAAATATTTCAAAAATGTAATATTAACCAACAATGTCATTGTGGTATGTCACAAATTGTTTTGTCTAAGGGTGATTCAAACATCACAGTTAGAACAAGAAAAGGGAAAAAAAAGTTAGTAAGACTGTTGTCCCATATGAGAACATGTTTTTTCCCCAATTGCTTTTAGCCTGAAACGGGATAAGGAGTAAATCTCCAATTTATCCTAAGATTGATCCAAAGTACATTGAAATCAGAGGCAATGCTGTTGTTTTCATGGGTGTATCCCCGAGGATTCGGGGTCAGGACCCATGGACCTGTGCTTGTGTTTGGCAAAATTTCCCTCTCCTCAGAACCAGTGAACCAATCCTTGAAGTATAAAAGAAAAAAAAACTAAAGACCTGGTTGTCACGTCATACTACAAGGATTGACACTGATTTGGTATTTTTCCTAGTGGCAGATAGCATATCTCAAATCCTGGAAGAAATAAACTACTCTGCTCTTTGATTTTCCAGTTAACCACTCTAGCACCAACTACACAAGCCAGCTAGCAGTAACTAGGACAGTATTAATATGGGGTATTTTTCCCTGACTGCAATTATTATTATTATTATTATTATTATTATTATTATTATTATTATTATTATTATTATTATTATTATTATTATTATTATTATTATTATTATTATTATTATTATTAAAGAGAAAACCAAGGAAAAGTACCACAACTTGAGAGAAAAAAAAATATCCCCACGAAATTCTGATTCTTATTTCATTGTCCTATAGTTGGGGAACAGAGTCTCATATGATGCAATTCAAAAGCTGCTAAAATACTAAAAATATTAAAAATTGTATCTAAATAATTAATGAAAAACAAATGTTAGGTATTTCATTATGGCTAGGTAATTGAAACATACTTAAAAGTTTACATACCTTTACCTATATACTCACATTGCAGGCATACACACACCATACAAATATTTATGTCCTTAGGATCTAATATTAAGGTGAAAAACTCTGGAGCTTTTGAAATTGTTTGCTAAATATACATTTTTAAAGGTGGTTTTTTACCAATCCTTCCACTATAAGAGAATACTCCATGTCTACTGCCCCCACACTCATCAGCTCTAGGTGAAATATTGGCAATAAAATCAGTCTGGGATGTGCTAGAAACTCTGAGGCTTTTGAAAATTTTTTTGTACCTTGGGACAGAAATATGACCATTGTGAACAAGAGCCATAGATCCTTCTCACAAGACAGAAGACTGAGGAAAGAAATAAATATATATTACAGGACCACTACAAGCAAACACCTCATTTCTCAGACTAATACACACCCACACTATAGGCGGGGCTTACGCTGGGCTGACTTGGTTCAACTTCTGTCTGGCCATTCACATTAAAAGTCAAGATTTCTTTTTACAGGCATCAAGTTCTTCAAGTGTATTCGCATTTACTTCAGTAAACCTTTGTTCTAGTTATAACACTCTTCAGTTCAACTGGTTCTGGTCCTAAGACTGACTTCATAGAAATGATGGACAGATAGTGTAGAGATGTTGCTCTCTCTGAATGAGCACATAGGTGCTATCAGAGATCTAAGAAAAGAAGCTATGGGAAAAATCTAGATAAAGTTATCAAGTGTTCTATTTTGTACCATTTTTATCAGAACATGTTTGGATATATCTGAGTTGTAACAAATCCCATCATGTAATTTCTGTGCCCTTTTGACTTTTTACAATTGGGGCTGGAAGAGTCACAGCTAAGAGGCCCAGACAAATCTCATCTAATCTTCTGAATGCATAAATTGGCATAGTTTTATGATTTTTTATGGTATTACAGCTATTTGCTTCTTTTAAGATCTTGTCTGTTATTACCGGAAGGTAAAATATTAGGTTACTATCCTGAGAAGAAGATATTATATATGATTTTTTTTTCTGACACCCCAATTGTATTTTCAAGTTTTCACTTCATGCCCTTTACCCCATTTCAAGCCTGCCAATACAGTCTGGGGAAACATTCACAGAACAGGTATTACATTTTCTCTCGATTATATAATTTCCTAAAATAAAAGTGAAGAAAATAATAAGCTTTAAGCTTTGCTTTGCAGCACTTACCAAATAACAGTCCACAAACACCAGTACAAGTTAGGCATTGACATGCTAGGAATCAGAGAAGGACCTGGGAGTTCTGGTGGACAAGTTCTGCATTGACCAGCAATATACCTGAGGGATCAAGACGGCCAATGGTATCCTGGGGTGCATTAAGAAGCATATGGCCAGAAAGTCAAGGGAGGTTATCCTTCCCCTCTACTCTGTCCTTCTGAGGACATATCTGGAGTATTGTGTCCAGTGCTGAGCTGCCCAGTTTCAGAAAGACAAGGAACTACAGGAGAGAGTCCAGCAGAAGGTTTTAAGGGTGAAGCATCTCTCGTATGAGGAAAGGCTGAGAGAGCTGGGTCTGTTTAGCCTGGAGAAAGGAAGACTGAGAGAGATCTCATCAAGTCTTATAAATATCTAAAGCATCTGGAGGATATCTAAAGGGGCCAGACTCTCAGTGGTTCCCAGTGACAGGACAAGGGGCAATGTGCACAAACTGGAACACAGGAAGTTCCATCTGAACATAACAAACTCCTTTACTTTGAGGGTAACAGAGCACTGGGACAGGCTGCTCAGAGAGGCTGTGAAGTCTCCTTCTCCAGAGATATTAGTGATCTGCCTGGATGCAACCCTGTACAACCTGGTCTAGGGGATCCTTCTTGGGGAAGGTTGAACTAGAAGTTGCTCCGTGATTATTGGCTTCTGGGAATCTGTGGGAAGGACCTCAGAAGGCCTCTAATTCAACCCTTCCCAAAACAGAGTCAGGTCTGCAGCAAGAGCAGGCTGCTCAGGGCTTGGACCAGTCAGGGCTTGAAGCCCACCAAGATGGAGATGGCACAGTCTCCTAGGCCAACCTGCTGTGCTGCCTCACTCTCCACACATAGGAAGATGCTTCTCCTTCTATCCAGCTTGAACCTGTTACAACTCGTACCTCTTTTCTCTCACTCCCCTGCTCTGCACTGCTGTGAGGAACACCAGCTCTGTCTCTTCAATGACACACACAGTTCCCCCCGCCACTACCCTCACTGTCCTGTGAGTGCTAGAGTTGTTACATGCCCCTTAAACTGTCCCTTCCCTAGGATGACACAGTCCAGCTCCCCAGATTCTGCTTACACGGCAAATGCTCCAACAGCAATGCTTTACAGTCTTTCTCTGAACCACGTAATTTCGGTTGATCAAAAAATTTCTTTTGACAACACTAAATCTTTCCTTTTCCTATAAACAGATATTTAGAAATGTCCTGTCAGAAGTTGTCTAAATTTCTGTGATTCCAGCAGCTTCATTCAATTAGGTCCTTCAGAACCAAGGGACTGCAGGTATACATATAGTATTTAAATACCAAACAAAAATATACAAAATCTTTAAAATATAGTCCCATCTTATAAATAACCATAAAGTTCTAAACTACAAACATACTATTCCAGGCACAAAACTACTTCAGGAAACAACTGCAAGTGCAAATTACACACATACACACACACTCACATATACATACATATTCACAGTGCATTCCCTCAAAACAGTTTAAGATGCCACATGATTTCACTGGCACTTCTCGCAGTTAACTCTACCCTGAAGCTCTTTTGTTCAGTTCTGAATCTTCAGAGAATTTTCGCCACTCAGCTATAAATAGCTGGTAATTGAGCAAACTGTGAAAATGCTGACACAACGTCAAGAGGTGCAGTTAAAATGAAAAAGACGCTGGACAGTGCAGTTGGTGCCGCTTGTGTATATGAGTTCAGTCCCTGGGGGGTCTATATGGGAACATGTGACTGTGGAATATATTTAAGGACCCAGAATAGAAATCTCACCTGACAAAAATGAAAAATTAATGTAAGATTGAAATAGTTATATAAAGTGCACAATGACTATTAACAGTACAGGGAAACTCTTTCTCAAGAAATTTTTCAATTAATAGTGCTAGCAGCAAATAATAGCAAAAAGGTGTTGTTTGCTGTCAAACTTCAAAGAATTTTCAAGGTTGGGTGTATACAGATTCACCTAGCAGTCTTTCTTTCAGAAGCATACATATGCAAGCAATAATGATTTTGCAGGGCAAAGACTAACGCTGATTTATTACTGGAGGTCAGAGAGCACTGGCGTTAATGGAAACGTTTACAAGAATGAAGGTCACAGGTTTTGGTGCTCTGCCAAGAGCAGGAGTCCCTTCTCTTCCTCAGTGGACCTGCAGCTTTACTGTAACACATTGAACTCAGCAGGCCAGAGTGTTGCTGACTGGGTGTCTTTGATCCTCCTCTCAGAACAATTAGCAGACACATGTTGCAAGAGACCTAAAGCACAGGTTTTTGTCGCTGATTTAATGAATGAATATGGAAATATTAGAGGATCCATGGACAGCATCGTCTCTCTTGGCTCTTCTGCAGCCGTCTTTGTCAGCTGTGGAGGGTGAGCTTCAGTCATCACTACCACCTACATTTACCACGTGAAGCCTACACAAACTGACCTTGACTGTGAGCCAGCAGGATCTTTTTAGACAGTGTTTTTTGCCTGGAAAATTAATGATCCAGTGGGAAATGTGGGAAATCGAGATGTTTAGGCTTAAGCAGGCAGCTATAAAGTTCTGGGGCAATACAGACGTGAATCGTTTCATTTTCATTGAAAAGTGAAAGAACAGATGGGACAATCTATGCTCATCTTCTTTGCAGTCATTGTAACTGGTGGTGAACGTAGAAGAATGTCTTCAGGCAGCAGCAAAGGTCTTGAGTGCTCTTTCAAACAACTCTCTCAGAGGCAGTAAATTCTGCACCTTAGCCAAATTTCTTTCCCTCACAGAAATGACAAATGAGATCAAACAGAACAGCTTCTGATAATCAATGTCAGAAGCTTCAGATAGCCTCAGAAATCCTGTGTAAGAAGCATCAAAGTACAAGAATAATATCTGCAATCTTACAACTATAAAACAGCCTCCCAAAAAAAAAATCAGTAAGAGGAATATAGATCCCTCTATTCCAGCACAATGACAATAACAATGTTTTCAGAAACTCTTGCAATTAGCAGTGAATTAAATTCTATTATTAAAAATATATAGATCACATTAAATACTCGGTTCTGATGTTCACAGCATTTGAAATAAAAGCAAGCAATTTACATGGGCAAATTATAAGGTGCAATAAAAATTAGAACAATATGATATTGTAGATACTATATATGATGGAATAGTTTTTTGATATACTCTTTTTTTTTTTAATGTCATCTCACTTGCTGTCTTTATTTACAAGACAGTGCTTTATTATTTTCTGCTCGTATCTCAAGTCCTTGAGATGAAGTACTTGGAATAGGTCGTTCAGTTTCATCTTATATGAAGGCAGTTTTTCTTCCTGAAAAATATGCAATAGTTCAATCTCACATTTTAAAGAAATATCTTGTATATAAGTGGAATTGCATTTCTCAGCATTGGATTATTGTCAGAAAAGATATATAGTCTTTTCTTTTTCTTTTAAGTGCTCATAGGACCTTTCCAAATTTTCAATAAGCTAATTCCTATAATACCCACAATAACTAACATTGATAATGTTTCTGATCAAAGTGATAGAGCCCATGAAACTACCTTAAATTTAGACTCTTTTCCATAAAAAAAAAAAAATCCATTTAAATTCTCCTTAGGGCTTATTTCCTATAAATAGACACATGGAGAAAAGAACATGATAAATCAAACTGTTCCATCAATTCCATGGCTCACTCCATCAAAGTCAGGGATGATTTCTTGCTGACATATAGAGGCCCAGAATTTCAACCATGATTCTTCTATTTCTCCTCTACAATATGAATTTTCTAGTGACATATTTATTGCACATTCAAATATGACAGTTTAGTAGGTGAAAGGAACAAGACACATGCTTTCAGTAAAAGGTATCCTTTTGAAATTGTATGTAATGGGCAAGTTTTCCTGTTGATTGTGGTATATTTTTCAAAAACATTTATTGTGTTCTTCAAAGCAGTACACTACCAAAAACACATTCTTGTCAGTAAATTTAAATTAACTTTAATTACGTTAAAGTTAATGTTCAAATGATTTTCAGACCTTGATGTTCTGAAAAGCTGCTTTGGATAAGACTAAATAAATCTCTATAATATTACATTGAAAAATGCCATAAACCAGCTAGTTACAGCTCAAAGGAAGGAAAACAGAGAGTGTCAAAGTCTCAAAAAAAAAATTTCAAAAGTGAAGAAACAGAGCTAAAATAATTTTCCTATTTTAAAAAAGTGATCTTTTTTGACTGCCATATGAATGAATCTGAAATATGCACTACATATCTTTTACCTTTTCTGAGGCTAAAAAAATTTGTTCAAGATGTTCTCTCTGTTTATTTTTTCTTCTTCTCCAAGAAGGTTTTTAGGGAAAAAATAAAAATAAAGTAGAATTTATGATATTTTATTTGTGTCAACGTGCATTTAGGTACACAGTTTGCGTACATAACTCCTTAGAATCACAAATAAAAAAGCTGAAAAAGGTGTTGAGAGATTATCTGCCCTGTTCCTCTTCTCCTGGTTAGGATAATCCAAATGCACACTGTTCCTCCAATGGTGACATCTGAGGAGTCACTTTATGGTTTTAGAATTCACATAGTCAGACACTGACCTGTTTGTCACTGACACTGTCACAAAAGGTTTCAAGGCCACCCTCACTCAAGACACCTCACTTCATCAAGCTTCAAGGATAAGCATCAGGATGGACTGAGAATATGAAATATTGGCACTAATTACCACAGTGAAGAGTTTTCAGGTAGTCCATGAGTTGAAAGGTATTTACAAAGAAACATTTTGATTTATGGTTTTGTAAATATTTAAGTCTATTCTCAGACACACCATGAGTAGATACACCCTGGTAAACATGTTATAGGGCTGGCAAGATACATGTTTACAAGCTTTCACTGTTTCCGAAATGTGTATCAAAATCTCAGATCTCGTTATCTTGAAAAGAAGACTGGCTATTGATGGGTTCAGCATCACTTCTAGTTTTGTTAGTTCTACATTCAATGGAATTGTATATAAAATTTCAGTGTTTGTAAAGATTCTGATATAATTTTATTTCTTCAAGATGCTGTGAAGAAAAAAAGTTGAGGTACAGCAGTGACGTCCAAAATTGGGCACAGGACATTCTTTTAACAATGAATGGCAGAGAAAGGGCAAATAGCTTTATCTTATATGTGAAAGCAATGCCTTACCAAAATACAGAAATATCACAACATACACGTTACTGATAGCATTATCAAATATTTGAAAATATGGAACATCCCTATGTCAGTGACCTGAAAAAATGAACAGCAGCTTCAAAATGTGCTATGAAACTGCCAGAATATATTATGTCAAAATCCAGGAACAAAACACAATTCTCCGAGGGAAAAGAAACCAACAGTTAGCTAAAGTGTTTAAGGAAAAAAGAACCAGTGGCAATTAATGGTTCGTTGCATATCACACATTCCATGGCTATTAATAGTAAACGTAAGGTTAAATTATGGCACATAGTCATTTTGCAAGCTTTAGGCTTTAGCTGTGGCTTGTTTAAATTGCTGTGATTTTAATGAGTTACAAATGTCAGATTCATCAACAGAAATAATGATGACAAGTTTGTCAACTGGTGTTAGTTAAATGTTGTAAATATTGTTTGGGGATTTTTTTATTTAGGTTCAAAACTGATTTCTTATCGTGGGGAAAACATAAGAGAAATTGAAGTTAGACTACTCACATAGTTCTTTACTAAAACATAGTGGGATGAGGTTATTGTCATGGAAATTAAATACATGGAAATACAATCATGGAACTTTATCCTTAAATGTATCTGCCTACGTTACAATTGAAATCTGGAAGCAAATACTGGATGATTACTAAACAGAAATAGCATTAAATAATATTAATTAAAAAGCAATATGAAGAAATTTAGCAAGTTTAGGGTGCATTAAGAAGAGTGTGGCCAAGAGGTCAAGGAAGGTTGTCCTCCCCCTCTACTTTGCCCTGGTGAGGCCACATGTGGAGTGCTGTGTCCGGTGCTGGGCTCCCTGGTTCAGGAAAGACAGGGAACCACCGGAGAGTCGGGAGAAGCGCTGCAAAGATGGTCATGGGACTGGTGCATCTCTCTTTCAGGGAAGGCTGAGAGACCTGGGTCTGTTTAGCCTGAAGAAATGAAGACTGAGAGGGGATGTCATCAGTGCTTATAAATGTCTAAAGGGCATGTGTCTAGAGAATGGGGCCAGACTCTTCTAGGGAAAGCTGGACTAGACAATCTCAACGCCTACCACTCTGTGATTATGTGATTCTCATTCAAATAAATCTTTGATAAATATGAATTTTATAGTAAAATTAGAAATCATGGAAAGAGAGAACTATAATTTCCTTGGCAATTGTGAGGGCAGTCATTCACATACATTTATGGCAGTTCTACCTCAAAAGTACATTATCCTTCTTCAAAGAAGTCAGTATTAGTCCTTATAAGGAAAACCTAGTTGATTTTACCTACCTGAGTGTCCAGCTGTCATTTATCAGACCTTTATTAATGGAATGGAATGGAAATTCAGCATCAAATTTATGCACTGATTTATAGGTGTTTAGTGTTACCAGCAGAGTTGCACATGCATGTGTTCTGGAATGCCTGCCACTCCATTCTGAGTAGATTTGAACTTTAAGTGTGGCAGAAAGTTGCATTTCCTAGAAAAAGCTTGGCCATAAACATAATAAGGAACAAGAAAGTAAGCACAGCGTAGTAACAGTACATACCTTCCCTGATTCGCTTAGCATACGCAAACACTCAACACATCTGTTTTATCTTTTGACTCGATGGGCTTTCAAACTGCCATTGTTATTCACAACATTTGTCTTGGCCCCCATGGAAAATAAACCTCCAATATTACACAGCACGTAGCTGAGGGAATGAATTCATAGAGACCTCTTACAGGCTTCACAGTTACTGAGCTGCTGAGGGACCGGGTGTTGATGCCAACAAACTCCTGCTGCTAACACGTTGCAATTGTATTCAAGTTGCTTTCACTGTGACCTTCCATGTCTTTTCTTTTTACTTCCTATCGTGCTTCACTTCTCAGTGACCTTTTGACTTATTATCACTCTCATCACTGAATATCCCCGTCTGTTCTACTGAGGTTATATTATTTTTTTTTTCCTTTCAGTATTTCTTTGCCTGAAAAATAACCCAAATCCTAGATTAAGGAGGCGTATTGTAGGAACATATGCCAAGAAGCTCTAATTGACTCCAATGTGCATTGTTTCCCCAATTTCCTGACAACATAGAAGGCCTGTCAGTGCCGTAGCTGCAAAATGAGAATAGAGCTAATAAAAAGGGGAATTTTAATTGTTGTAGCTGACCAGTATAAAGGTCATAGTTCCAAGAACATCAGTAACAGACAACAATTTATAGATTCATCTGCAGTCTTCATTTCTCTGTTTTACTTAAGCTTTATGAGAAAACACGATACAAATAAGGCTTAACAAAGAATACCAGTAATCCCCCTGGGTCTAGAAAAGTAATAAGTGCTAGCAACATATTAATCTTAATAATAATAATAAAAAAAATCTCTGAGAAGTTGACCCACTTACCCTGACATTTTGGTTTTATAATAAATATGCTTTCACAATATTGTTTGATTGGACCTTTTTCGTGCTTCAACTTGGAATCTTATAGGAAGATTTAACTTTACAGCCTTGGTGGACTTGTTATTATTGACTACAAATTCTGTCATGATTTATAATCTAGCATCAACTGACTTCCCTTTTATACTTCTGTGTTGAATTTCTTCATGCTAGTCAGCATTTTAGTTTATATAGAAAAACCTGACATTTCAAGACAAAAGATGTAATACTTCTGTGGGAGTGATTTGGAAATTTTGAGATTGTTTTCTTGTTTATTCTTCTCCTATTACTTTTATAGGTCCTTTAACTGTTGCAGTTAACAGTATAAGCTTCTAAGCAGCTTTTTGCTTATTTTGATCAAATGCTACATGCAGGTTCACAAACAGAGCCTGTTGAAATCAGTAGCATATCACTTCTGGACCTATAAATTCTGAACAAGATTGCCTTTCCTTCAGGATAACTCAGAGAGAAAAAATTTATTGCAAACCTGCTGGACTACAGTTTCCTGTCAATCCCTTCTATCCAGAACTATTTCACTCTATTTGTTCTGCCAAGCTGCATACCTTGCCCTTACTCTGGGAAGCAGCTTGAGTCACTGATCTTCAATGTGACAAGATCAACGTGTTCTGCCTGCATTTGATGCTCCCTGGCATTTCTACCCAGAGCACTCCTAGGTTGTATTTCTGCTCCTCATCTTGAAATGATTCTGCATTGGTACCTGATACTGCCTCCTGCCTTCAACAGAAGCAGAGCAGCATTACTGCCAGCATAAATTATGCTGCAGCATCAGGAGGAATTAATCACCTGACTCCTCAGTCAAGTTATTCAGACACCTATCCACCAAACCAACCATATTCAGCAAAATTTAATTTGAGATTAAGTGAATTTTGATCTTTAAATGAGGTGAAAGTCTTATCAGTAATTGGGCCTTAAAAGCTGTTTCTATGTGCCACTCAGCATTTTTAAATACTTCTGATATGCAGAAGAATTGGATCAGCATTTACCTAAACTGAGTAAAATGAGACAGAATTACACAATTGTGATACAATTATCTTCCCAAATTACCCTCCCGGGTGGTTACAATAGCAAAGTGCAGATATATTCAAACTAGTTTGGTTTAAAATTCTAATTATGGGACAGTCAACTGGTGTTCAACCTGAAATGGAAAATCTACTTCAACAGGATGAATTCACCTCCCCTCGCTTTGTTCTACTGTGAAAGCTGCAGTTCAGGATCAGTAAGACACAGTGGCACCCACGCGCCTCCGTAACCCCAGGCTTTCCTACAAGCCTCCAAGATTCAAGAGGTGCCAAGATGATGGGAGAAACACAGTGACCCAAGGTGATCAGGTTCTTCCCAGTTACGTGACTAGAAGGTTTTCTGCCTCTGGATGATGCAGTATGTGGTATTTTAACACAGGAGCTGGACAAAAAGAGCCACTGTGCAGACACCACCAGAGAGTACAGATAAATGCAAGTGAGGGGGTTGCATGTGTAATCTTGCCACAGCCCTCTCTGTGCCTTGCCCTTGCTCTTTGCAAACACAGGCTATAAACTTCTTTGAATGAAAGCTGG
Source organism: Gallinula chloropus (assembly GCF_964237585.1). NCBI lineage: Eukaryota > Metazoa > Chordata > Aves > Gruiformes > Rallidae > Gallinula > Gallinula chloropus. The sequence goes on along the minus strand of NC_140085.1, from coordinate 136,263,919 downwards.
ACAGTGCAGTATTTCCCCATCCCACAGCTTATCAAAAACTGACAGGGATATGAATTGCACATAGAGCTGCTCCTGTTCCCAGTTTACCGGTAGCTTAAACTCTGCCTCTTACAATCCCTGTGTGTAGGCTGGGTGAGAAGTCAAGTGCCTTGCTGGGCAAATGAAAAGTCCTTTCTCATCACCCTCAACCTCCCTTCCCAGCCTGTGCTGAGTTGCTGCCCCAGCACAGTACTGTACCCAGGGACAGTGAAGTTGAATAGAACCGCCTGAAGCAATTGATCTGCACAGGAATGGCTCCTGCTCTGGCCTTTCTTCAGACCTTCCCAACCAGACCTCTGCCTGTTCCTGAGGCATTGATCAAGCAACATTCACAGCAGTTCCCAAAGTGAGTATCTGCCCTAGTTTTTCAAAGCTTTCTTTCCTCATGCTCCCTCAATATGTAATTTAAGCATTCATGCATTTCCTGTCTCATCTTTGATCCTGCAGTAGCCAATATTTAATTTTTTTTAACATACACAGTTGAATTAGGTGGCAAGAACAACAAAAACAACAACAAAGAGGGCATGGGAGTTTTCATTTCCTTTTCCAGACCATACCAAGAGAAATCCGCCCTAAACCAAAGTTTTGCAGAACTTTGTGATACAATTTCAGGGCTGATCTGGAACTGCAAACTGTTCTATGCCTTTGAACTTAAAAATTAACCTAACCTGAGTTTTTTTCTTCCACATTAGATGAGTTTCTCCTCTAGTAATGTTTCCAGGAATTAAATCTGAAGTTCCCCCTAATAGTTCCTGGAGATTTGGAACATTAAACTACTCACTGCAATCATTTGCACAAAAATTCTAAGGATTACATTAAATGGGTTGTTGACCATTGTACCCAAAGCATTTTTTTCAGTGCACTGTCTCAAAGACAATTTCAGGCTCCCAAAGTAGATCTTTCTTACATATTTCATAGACACAGCTGCAAATTAACACTTTTTTACCTTGTGTGAATGTGCCAGAGAATATTAACATTAAACTTTGCACTTAACTCATAAATATCTTGGATTAGAATTTACCTTAATTACACCCCAGCTAAGGTTTGGCATAGGATAGAATAGTTTTATAAACTCTATAATACTCTCTTCTGTCTTTCTTGAAAACTCAAAGAGGCCCTTCAGAAGTTTGTGTAAGACATTATATACAGCAGGAATACTGATACGTAATACTGAATGTCTTCTATCATTTTTTTTTGAGGTCAAGACCATCTCATTATATGCTTGTATGTTGCTTCATACAAACAAGCCCTGATTTCAATTATGGTTGCTAGGCACTACTCTAATTACTCATAATGGAATCAGGTAGAGCATATGCTTTATGGAGTTTCTATAGGTTTGGTTAATGGTATATGTTAAATATTTATATGAGCTCCTTTCCATATCCACATAGGTAACAACATCATAAATGAGTACCATATGACTCACTAAATCTTTTCAGTAATTGCTGTAATATAATACTGCAAATGCTGTCTGTGTTTGCAGGTGAATCTTTGTGCTGAAATTCACTTGTCACTTGTAAGGAGTGAACACATGGAAGGCTTGGATGCCTCTGATAGGGAACAGCAAGCCCTTCTACTGTACTAACACCTATTTAGGAAGCTACATTGTACTTACTCTTCATAGGACCTGGGATCTTCAGTATTTAGCCCTCACAATTATTTAAGGGCTTAGTGGAAATTAATAAAAGGTAGTTGGGCTCCTAGCCACATGTGAGAAGCTGTGTCTAAGTGTTCAAGTTGCTCCTGCAGATAGGCATTTAAGGGATTGTAGAAAAAGATAATAGAAGAAATGCAAACTTATTATTGCATATAATAAGTCCCTTTCATTAAAAAGCAACTTTGCAGAAGCCATTCTTACATACTAGTTTAGGTTTTAGACCTTTTGTCCAGAAAGTAAAAATTCTGGGTCTAGTTCCTGATTCAGCCTAAGAATACTCAGATGACCCACCTCCCAGTTCCTTGTATTTTTCCTGAATCAGATGTTACACTAATTTAAGAAAAAACCAAAAACAAACCCAAAAAACCAAAACAAACAAGGAAACAAAAAGCCCCAACAACCCCAACAAGCAACAGCAGGAACCAGCCAACCAAACAAACACACAAACCACCACACCCAAACAAAACCTCCACCAGCACCACCACCACCAACCACCGCCCCAACCTTATCAGGAAGAACCAGACTCAAGCACTCTTGCACCTGAACATAACACTGTTGCAGGGCTGTTGATCTGCTGATGCTATATGCCCCAGCTGTGGTGAGAGTGTTGGATGGGGCATCATATACCTTCCTGGACACTGATCCTCTATCAGCAGCTCACTTAGTATTAGGTATGTAATGACATACATCACCCTCTCTTCGATAATTTGCAGAAAAGAATAATTTTTTCTTCTAAGCTTTTGATTGCAGGGTATAATGTCTTGCATTTTGATGACTTTTTTTTTCAAGTGACCAAACTGAGTCTGATTTAGAAGTTTTGATTTAGATCTAGCCAAATTTAGGCAAAAGCTAGGAAAGAAACCAGCTTTTGAGGTCAGGCAGCCCTGGTAATGTGTAATGAGTTGAGGTGCAGGCACAGGGGGTATACAGTTCACAGAGGGCTTCCCACAACAGGGACTTGCTGAGGAAAGTTTCTCTAGATTATACTTTCCAATGCTGAACCTAAACACTGCTTTGGATTTGTCCATAAGTCACTAAGACATTATTGCCAGGCTTTACTGTATCAGACTCAGAGGTGCTTTCTGTGTGAAAAGAGATTGCTTTTATTTTTCCTCTGGAATTCACCTGTGATTGCCTTTACTCATTCTGCTGTCTTCATGCCAGCACAGCATCTTTTCTCTTTCCTATTTACTCCCATATGGTTTCTTAATTAACTTTTCTTCAGAACTTATGAAAAATGATCTCCGTATTTGCTGAGTCTTTTACTAGCAGTGTTCACTCTTCTTTTGCCATCATACCATCTTAAAAAATTCAAAGTGTTAGCATGTGGTGGAATATCTGATATGCTTGGTACATAATGCAAAAGGCAATAAAAATTATAGTTTGAAAGCTGACAGCAGATAAATAGATTGTTTTGCTAGAAATCCTCCACCTTGGTATAAACCATAATCTGCTTAATACACCAAGAAATCAAAAAGCTAACTTTGTATCTCATATGCACGAATGTTTGTATTTCATGTTTTGGTGGGTTTTTTTCTGTACACCACTTCTAGAAAATATCTCTAGTCAGATGTAACATAACTATTACTAAAAGTCTTTTAAAATGTATTAAAACATTCGAGGTTATACCATGAACAACTCTGCTTTCCTGGATTTTGAAGCCAGTCTGTCTTTTGGATGCATAATCTGAATGGAAGTATATATTAATTTGCATCTAATTAACATTGACATTTTACATGCAAGACTGAGATAGTTTTCTGTCTCTTTTAGTTATCTGTGGTAAACAATCCTGCATAGAGAGTATTCCGTAGTGTGGAACATACTGTGCACCTCTTTTTCACAAAACATGTCTATTTTTTGCAATGAATCCACTGTCATCAAAGAATCAGGAACAGAAACAACCCAGCCACTGCTTTTCTGGGGTTCTACTGGGGCTTTGTACTTCTATCATATCTGCCCTCTATCCTTTTTGTCATCTATAAATGGCTGAAGTGAATAGCAAATGCCAGTAAATGCGAGTGGAAACCTTTCACATTTATTCTGAAATGGCTACAAAGGGTACAGGACAGCAGAGAATCAGACCAAGATTAAGCTTCTGTTTAGCTTGCTTTATAAATTCAAATGAAGTATAACTTTTTTACTTGGGAGGAAAAAAAAAGAGTATTAAAACAGACTTCAAAAGAGAGAAAAAGTGAAGAAAAGTTAACTCTGAATTGGAATTTCTGTTATCACAATCGGTTTTTATCACTATGAATCACACCGTTAGCATGTGTTGCTCAGAATAGCCCTGCTGATTGCAGCAGAACTATAAGATTTACATCAGCTTAGGATGTAACCAGTATTTAAGCACAATATCTGCTTACAATTAGCCATGAATTACTTTACACAAACAAAGCCAAAGACATATTATTTTAGTTTCCTCCATAAAGCTCCTTTTGCTTGCCTATTAACAGATGCCATGCATTTCTTCTGCCAAAATTGATGTTATATTGGCAACAGAGTGGGGAATCACACATTTAAATTTTCTGTAAAAACACTACTTAATTAACTTCTGGCCACTCCCAGAGACAATATACTAGAGAATACAGATCTCAAGCCAGACCCAGTATGGCAAGCCTTTCCATTTCATTTTTCATAATTCAAAATATATTGAGGACTGTTGGAAATGAATTTTTGTGGACAAAAAACCTACAACTTGTCCAGTATAGCTAGTACTCAGCTAAAAAACCTTTTTGCTCTCATCTAGCTGCCAGTGGGTACCAGAAAAAAACTTCAAGAACACAGTTCCATGGAGACACGTCAAGCATTCAATACATGCAAGAAGGTAAAAGAAGAGGATACACAATTCTGTCCACTACTGAGATCAAGTAACAAACACCTGGTTATGACAAGGAAAAAGAATGTCTCTCGTGATTTCTTCTTTTACATCAGAAAAATGCTGAGGCCTGTCTCAGGCACACTCTGACACCAGCCAATCTGGCTATTAGCACAACCATTAAAGTGAAATCACAAGTCCCTTGTGTTTCCTTCTTTTTCAGCAATAAAAAGGTGAGGCTTGGCTTGCACTTATATCAAACGCTACATTTAAATATCATAGTTTACTTTCTCTTCAGGGAAATCATCCACCAGGGTCACCAGGCTAATCACAGCTCACTTTAAATCACTGGAAATGGGGAGAAAGTAGGAGTCAGAGAGGGAAAACAGACCAATATATTGTTAGTGACATTTCCCAGCTTTGTAACTTATTTTCCTCTGAGAGCTCTGTGTGCTTCTCAGCAGCTTACAGAAGATGATTCCCTGTCCCCTGAGCTCCCATTTCCAAATAATTCTGAGCCAGTGACTTTCTGAAAAACTTTAATAAATTCTCTTTTCCTTTTTCCCTGTAGTTCATTTTTTCTGTCTTTTTCTTCCAGTGTGGTGTCTCACAATCTGATTTGTGAAAGCCTCCCCTCCCATTTTTTAGGAGTGGGAGCACAGCAACTGCATGCCACTATCAAAAACCTTTCTGGCCGCTATGGAGAAGATCTTGCTTGTTTTTTCCAGGCTGGCAGGACTAGGGATGTATCCAAAGAGATTACATCTGACTTTCACCTTGAATGAGATACTGAAAAACAACAAAAAAAAACAAACAAACAAACAAAAAACCCCTGTACAAATCAACTAGGACAACATCAACTAGCATCTGCGATTTATACTGATCCCAGGTATTAGAGCAGCCTTGTGCCAAACTGTTCTGAAGTGCCAAATGGCCTGGATGAAAATAAACTTTCTGAAAACACACCTGGTATTTCCAACACAACAATTGCAATCACAGTTCTGACATTTTGTTTTAGAGAATTGCTAAGTATTGTCTCGGTCTAGAAAAATCAATGTCTCGAGTCAAATCTTTCCCAGTCCCCCACTAAATCTACCTTATGCTGTTATCAGTCCTTGTGTCAGAAGTAACCAACGACTGCTCCTTCTTGGTAGGGCACACCACCACCACAGTCTGTCTCGAGGCTGCGAAACAATGTCTCATTGTCAAAACAGTCAAGACACCGATCCTACAAACCAAAGCAGTTTGCTGCTATTGTGAATCATGAGCTTCCCCATAACTGCAGTTGGATCTAAATACACGATCCATTAAACACACATTCTTTAGCCTAAAGTACCCTTTGATGTTTAACTGGAAGGGATTCTTATGAATGAATTATGACATAATGCATAAGGGCAAGCTACAAAAATGACAAATGGCATCAATTTAGCAAAGAAAAGAATGTAGGAAATCTGAACCCACTGCAAGTCTGGATTCACTTCTTTTGTCACCATGCTCTGTGATCAGACTAAGATAAAAACAAAGTGGAATGTTTTTCAGACTGAAAAGATTTGTTCCTCATTTAGAGAAGGAATAAATGATACAAAGTGAGAGATTTGTCTCAAGAGTAATCCCTACAGAGGTTTTATTTCTTTGAAGCCTGACAGAAACAAACTCCATAGAATCAGCTTACTCCAGAAGAACTCTTAACATGCTCCATGTTACCCTCCCTTTGGATTAGCTTTCTGGTACATTTCTGGCCTCTCCTGCAACTAATCATGTCCCAGACAATACCTGTGCTTTCAGGGTTTGTTCTGGATAGACAATTCAAATACTTCTAATATGTTTTGGGAGACATTTTAGGTTTGTGGCTGTGAATCATGGTTTGCCTCTTTGCCTCATAACCAGAGAATCGTTCACAGATTCTTTTATTTTGCAAAACTTCAAGGATCTTAGATCCTTCTACTGGTCAAGACTTCTTATATGACAAGACTCCAAAAAAAAATAAAAGCTTTTTCCATATCCATTGTTTATAGGAAGTCAGAGAAGCACTGTCTGATTCCCGCTTCTTTGCATCTTCAAGTGTCAAATACCACATCACGGTCATATGCAACCCAAGGTTTACAGAGAGTTTTATCTATCCAGATTTCCTCTAAAGAGATGTAGTCAGCTCCCACTTCAGATCTCACCAGAAGCTATGTGACCACATTTTCTTAAATTCAAATTAGCAACAAAAACAATAAAATGTCAAAACTTTAAATAAAAATGCCACCTTACAGGAAAAGAAACCCTCTTCCTTTAGTGTGTTTAAACTTGTATAATGTGTCTAATTTTACTTCTAACAACCATGCACTTCAATTACAGTAACCTTCAGCTCTATGTTGAAAGTGATACTGAAGTTAATATATTTCAACACACTTTATCATTAATTCATATAAGCTATTACATGTACAGTTGCTTCTGATGATCTAGAGGGTCTTTTCCAAACAAGAAAATTCTATGAATCTATGATTCAAAAACACTCTTCTGAATTATAAATACCATAAAGAAAAAGCAATTTTTTTTTCACTCAGCACATTTTTTTAAACTGCAAGTAAATGAGCAAAACAATGGCAATAGAAAGAAAAAAATATCACAGTTACATTTAATTTGAAGCATCACCTTAATGGAATTGTTTTTACCAAGTTTCTGCCAAGTTTTTTTATACAATATTCTTTCCAATGTTTCATCTGAAGTAATAATAATCAATTCTGTACATAACACATTTTGTAAATTCATTGCTATTCAGAGACTCCATTCTCTGTGCAAGCTTTCTGAATCACACAAACATGTGAGTATACATACACTTATGTATGCACACAATGCGTGTGAAAATTCCAAGTATATAATATTCCTCATTTAAGTATTCGTACCTAGTCTTTTGTCAGGGCTCAGCCCTTCAATAGTGCTTATGATCTCTTCTAAAATTCACATTTTATTCAGAGATATGGCTAAATCTGGTTGGAGTAATTATGTATGTCTGCTGAAATCAAAATACCAAGTCAGGAATATGAAACTAAAATATACCATATTTTTCCATATTGCTTCCTTTGCCGTGACAGTTTTATTTATGGTTTACATTTACTACCTGTTCATTTATATTTCTTGTTATGCATTCTTTTACAAACTTTGAGATGTAGGAGATCAAGTAATTCTGATTATTAGCCTGTATCATGTTAAAAACCCCACTGTATTCTAGCAGAGTTCTAAGAGAAATGTGTGCAGTACTCAATCACTGAGGAGCAGCTTTCCTATCATTAAGATTTTTCTTTAGCACTATACATCAGTTTTACCCTTAAATTAATCTTAAGAAACACTTGTTATTCTCTTCTCTGGAAAGCTGTCTATATAAATAAATATAGGAGTCATGGAGGGGGGGGGGGGGTGGTGTTTGGTTTTTTTCTGTTCTTGAAAGTTAAACTAGACTTGCAGTCATGATTTTCTCTGTTTACACCCTATTTTGCATTTCACATTGTCTGTCCTTATACTAATTCTTGTTATCCAGCTGATCAGTGCAAATCATGATTATATGCATTCTGGAAAGGTAGTCAGTTATTGTGACTTGCTGCTGAAGTGTCATGTTTGCATTCACTGTCGTGAAGTTCCTCATCCATGCAGGGATATACTTCACCCACATAATTCTACTTTGTGTCATGACCATTCTGTACCTGCCATATGTTAAGCTAATGAAAACCAATCATTGCCTCTATAGACATGCAAGCAGTCTTAATTAGACTTGGAACAAACTGAGTGTATAGGTAATATTTGTGGCATTTCTTTCAAATAGACTACATTAACCTGAAAATATGTTCCAATTTATTTTAAATTTTTCTATGGTTGGACTCTTTTCATAACATTTGTTCAGAAAAAAATGGCTCTTTACAAGTATTCTATAAAAGCAAACTGTTTTTTTTTTTTAAGAACAAAGCAAAGATAACTTTGTTGAAATGAATGAAAAGACATTTCAATGGCTCAGTATTCATTCCAGATATTTGCTTAATTCTGGCCAGGTTTTTAGGTTGGAAGCAGCAGTACAAAATCCAAGGAAATTTCTACCTCTATTTATCCACAAGAGTGTACCACATAGCTTCAGATGAGGAAGTATTAGTGAACTTAAAAGAAACCCTTATCTTTTTATTCAGTGCTGTCTCTGAAACCATCTTTCTAGATCTTCCTCAATGGCTGAGACAATATGTCACTTCAGCTCCAGAGAACTCTAGGAATGTTAGCTGATTCATTTGCATTTCCCCATATCCCTCCTCAGCTCTGTCATACTCAGCCCCAACAATTATTTACAATTGGTTGACTTCAGAAAGCAAGACCATTTCAGAAGAATGTCATGCACAATTTACTGCTCTGTTTGGTCTTTGCACTCATTTTTCCACACATCTGTGGTTGTTTCTCAAGGTGTCCAGAGCCAGCTGGATATACACTTGTTAAAATATATTCATCATTCTGTAAGTATTAATAATTATCAGGATCCCAAGACAAAGCAGTATTTCTTCCACACTGGCTAACAGCACTTAAAAATGGCAAAGGCCCAAACTGTAAGGAATGAGATGAAGGGATAGAAATTTTGGAAATCTTTTCATTTGAGTCCAGATTTAAAAATTTGAGAGATTACCAATAGGTGCATGTCAGCATAACATAAAACAAGGCAAAATCAACCAAGTGCACATATATTTATCACATGCCAAAAGCCAAAGCACTTTACTATATACCAGTGAGATCCTCAGTAGGTCCCCAAGTCCCAGAGCAACTATGCACTTGTTTAGAAAGCCAGTCCTTTGTGGAAAGGGATATTTACATTTAGGAAACTGATTAATAGGTCTAAAGAAGGAGGTCAGTATTACTGGTATCCATACACAGACACTGAAAAGAGGTAGACTAATCCAAATATGTCCCTGCCCTAAACCACCATATTTGGAGGAAAGCAAGAGAAGCAAAAGTTTAGCATCTAAAATTAGGCTGTGGTGATTCTTCACAGCAATCAAAACATAGACTTAATATGAAAAACAAACATGATGAAATTTGTTACTTTATAAAAAATAGAGTGAAACTGAAAAAACCCACAATCTGAAATAATTTTATAGTTGAATATGAGATTTCACTCTTCTTAAAATTGACCACTATACCAAACTTCTGGCAAGGAACATAACAGCAATCCTTCTGGCTCTGATTCTGTAGTGCATGCATTTTCTGTAAATTCTACCATTTAGAAGTAGATTGAGAGGTGATAATGCAAAACATGGAGAAACACAGAGGAGGGTTAATTGGCTACAGAAGAACAGAATTTCTAATAACCATTGCTTAAAGGTTCCCCTGGCTCTCCTTTGAGACTCCTTAATGAAATAATAAATATATTTTTTACAGGTGTGCATAGCACAAAATGTAGAAATTAAAATAGTGGCTAAAATACCACATCTTATTCACAAGGAGACTCTTGGTGATGAAAATCTGTGGATTATGGGAGGGGAAGGCTGAAGAGTCAATAGGGATTACCGATCCCCAGTATAAGGGATGATCCACCATAGATAATGAGTGAAATCTTTACCTCTTTAAATGAAAAAGCTTCAATGTTTAGTTTTGTAAGCGGCTGATAAGGAAAGAATTAACCTTATTGGACATGTATTTTCTTTTCACTTTTTATTTTTCTCTTAGGGTCATGTGGTGCTGTATTTCTAAGTAGAGATAAATGTTGTAAGGTTTTTCCTAGCTGCAGGCGAGAGCTGTATAGCAGGCCAAATTACCCCTTAGAAATACACAAATGTCCTTTACTCAAGGAGATATATTAAGAGATTATGCACCAGTATCCTGGCTCAGATTTACCAGAAAATGACCTACTGCAGACCTGTTTGATTAAGTAATTCCAAAATAACTCCTTACTTGCTTTACAGGATCAAAGCAAATTCTTTCATAGAGGTAGGTCATTTACTGTTGGGCTGAGAGCTGGGCTGATTTAAGGAGACCATGTTTTACATATGGGATCAAAAATATCTGATGTACTTGTTCACACATATGTACAGGTTAGGGAGAGGGTTGAAAAATAATGTAGCTTCCTATAAATAATGCCAGTAGGGTGTAGGACTGATTTTAGATGCTTCATCTCTGGGGATTGGTAAAATGTTGGTACTAGTCCAAATGCTGCTAGGATGACCACCATCTCTACACGTCCCCATTTCTGCCATGTATGAAACCTAAACTGTTGGCCTTCATCATACTACCCTTTATGATCTGCACATCACATCTAATGCATATTTATGTCCTAGGATTCCCCCACCTTAATATTATAGGTATTTGTAATTTTCATTGCTAATTAGCTAAAACTTAAAACCAACCAAAAGTCAGCTTTGTAGTTCCTTCCCTGCTTTTCTGTGGGCAGTCCCTACTCTACTAGTGTCAGACAAGATCCCAGTGACCTGTGCTTCATAGCAGGCCCTCCCAACTACAGTCAGGTACTACACCTCCCTGTACTTCTTTTCAGAGGCATTTACAGATGTTAAGACCAAAAGATATCAACTGGAAGACGTGGTGTCCCGTATTTTCATGTGGCTGTATGTTCTATATGCCTCTGACACTTTCATTACCTCTTTTCAACCCAAATCCAAGCTATTTATTTTTCCTTGTGCACTTTGATTCCTCTTTGAAAGAGGGAAAGATTTTAAACTTTCTTTACATCTGCTTTAAGCTGCCAGTGTTTTTAGAGCAGGTTTGGAAACACTGCTGTATCTGCAGTGTAGCCAGAGCTCTTCAACCTAATAGATAATAAGAAGAAGGTAAGAAGCAAAATTATTATTGTTCCTCACAACAAAAGAAAAATAGGTGTCCAAATGATGTCAAAGGTTTAAAATGAAATGCAATTCAATTACAGAATTCACTGTCTCAGGATACTATGTGTCCTATATTGTAAATAGTATAAAAAAGTAAAATCTTGATAAGCTTCATCAGTGGCATCCAAGTAGAGCAGGCAGAACATCACCACCACTCCAGAAATTTTAAAACTTGTGATGATCAGAAGCCGGGTTGTACGGTTCATTAAGCAAAATCAGCAACTCAGGGTACTGAGCTAATGGAGCTTCAGTCTAAACCACACAGACAAACTTCATCTTCTTACCTTCCATGCTTTAAGTGTATTCTTCATTTAATAGAGTCACTGATCTAGGCACTGATCTCTGGCTAACCAAATCTGCTTTCACCCCAAAAATGCTTAATGCCTGTATGAAATGGGGAATGTGCGATGCAGAAGTGCAGTTCGCTGCTGGCACTGACTACCCTTACCTGTGTAATACTGCCGACTCACAATTCTGGACTCCCTTCATGCTGGCAAGCTGTGAACACTGTACTTTACACAGCAATCAGAAGCTTCCAGATTTGTATTCAGGCATCTACATTTATTTAAAGCCAGTTATATTTCCTCGGTTGTTTTGGTTTTGATTGTGTTTAGTTTGGTTGGTTTGTTTTTTTTTTTTTTAAACCACCTTATTTCCACATTTATCGCAAAATCTTTCTGTAGCTGATTTAAGTTGCTGAATCCTCTTCTTTAACTGGCTGTTCTACCTTCACTGATTTCCTGTAAGGCTTTATGGTCTGCTCCGTTACACATTTGTAAGTAAGCATATGTTGTTCTGAGCAGGACATAAAATGCTTCTGCCGTATGACCTCTCCTGTCATTCCACAACTATAGTAAGAGCAATCTCTTATTTTCTAATCTGAAAATCAAGGATCCCTTTCTTTGTCCACAGTATAGCAAGATGGGGGGGGGGGAGGGGGGAGAGGAACGACACACAACCAAAAAAAACTCAACAAAGGAATATATTTCAAGTGTTTCTCTGAATAAGCCATTACCTTGAATAAGGCTTTTGTAATGCCAATGCACTGTGACTCATGTAATTCAGATCTGCAGCTAATATGCTGTTTGAAAATGTACCCGCTGCTGAGATGATTCCTAAACAGGGAGGCAGAGAAGTGATTATTAGATAGGACAAGACATGAGCTGAATTACTGAAATGTGCAATAAAGAGATCTCAGCCTCTACAATTTGCCTGTCAAAAATGAAGCTTTTAATCAATTTAATCAGTGTAACAATATATTAGCTCAGCAGCCTGCCATCTCAGCATGTAATTTTAACTATAAAGAACATTCTACAAACACTATAAAGCCCCAAAGTGCTCTTTAAAAAAGTCTCTAAAACATAAACAAGGTTTTTAATAGCCTGTGTCAGCAGGACTAGAACAAATCACAGGAATGTAATGAAGAAGCTTTTTCTTTTTTTTCCCCAAAAAGAATTCTACAGCCTTTGCTAGATAATCTGACTACACTCCTCATTCTTTTGTGGAGGAAAAATTTAACCTTAATTTGTTGTCTTGTCTCCAAAATCTTACTATTTTTTATGCCTCATGGAACTACTTATACTAATCTTCGTTAGTTCTCTCAGGGTGCTGAAATCATCCATTCCTAATTCCAACAATGTCCTGGCATACACACTAAAACACAAAGGAATGTTATAAAACAGTATTAAGGGCAGTAAAAATTTTCACTTTCAAACTGCACTGTTAGAATAAATTTTCATAGGAAAGTATTACTCTGTGTTATCAGTGAGTTGAAAGAAGGTGATTTATATTATCTCGTTGCTTTAAAACATTTTGGTGAAGGAATTACTGTAATCAGTTTTCCCTTGTGTTTTCAGTTTCCCAGTGACCCACTGTGTAAATTGCCTACCCGAGCCTCCCGCGCGCACGCAAGTCACCACATATTTGAAAGCAGCGAAAACTAAATGTTCAGGCACATATACAGGGGTGCTTGACACAAAAAAATCCCAACACATATAAACATATTTTTTCTGTGTGACCATGGATACTTGCAGTAGCGTTTTAATGCAGCATAGCCTGCAAAATGAACTTCTGGTTCACATACATCGTAAATACGCAGCTCTCTCTGCGCAGGCAACTATGTAAAGTGTTTTCTGCTCTTTCACCCTCCAATGTACCTGGCCTACGCTGCAATTATGGGAAAGGGCAGCTGTGGCTTTCACCTTCTGTGGTGCCTTCCCTCTTTCAGATGTTAAGCTAGGGAGCAGCGACTGAGCCTTGAGCTGGGATGGAAAATTGTTCTGCGAATTGCCTTTCCATGGAGCTGAGCTTGCTGAAGACCCTAACGCAAACTAACCCCCCAAGAAAACTATTTGTATCTTTGTTCTGTAAAAGGAGAAAAATAATTCTTGGTCTTCAAAGAAGGAAAGAACATGTGCAAAAGGCCAACAGCTGCACCGTCACATTTGAATTTTAAAAGTCTATCCAACTGGAGGAGCAGATGTGAATTTGGAACAAACTTAAGGACATCTCCCTCAGTGCACCGGTATCAGGGACACAGAAGGCAGCAGATTTTGCATCCCAGGACTGCCATCCATGCCTAGGCAAAGCACATACATAAACTACCATACAGAAGAGACACTTTAAAGCTCTGTGAACCAGCCTAATCAGCAAAGAGTTCACCCCAAAACCAGTACTTTTAACTTTAATAGAAACGCTCGCAAAAGGCAATTCGGTTTGTGGAGGCAAATCACACAGGGGTACATATCAAACTCAGTGCATGGGCCACTGTGAAAAAGTACTCTGCACAGCTGTACGTAGCAACTGCTCTACCTGTAAAGGTCAGCAGGATCCTGGCATGATTGCTGTGCACATTGATAAGCCACATCCCTGATCTTGTGATCACTTTCATAAAACGAGATTTCTGGGGCTCAGTGAATCCCTGTAGTTTGCTGTTCATTTTCAATGAGCTATTAAGGTATAATCTGAGTTTCATTTTCTTATTTCTTTTGCATGTAGCTCTTACCATGAGTACATACATTCCAAATGGTTTAGCTATCTAGTGGAGAAGTAATAATTATGACAAATAATTCCTTTTCCTTTTTTTTTTCTTGTTGAGAATTGTTAATTGTTTCTTTCGTAAATTGTTGATGTGTGTTTTAAGCTATATTCATAGCAGTAATGTCCATCTATCATGAACAAATTTATATGGCTCATATGTAGGTATTTCATACATTTTAACAAGGTAAAACATACTGAATAAATCACTCACTTCAAGGAGCTTACATGTTCTACTCCTGTTTTAGAGCTCTGCATTGTGAAGTAGTAAATACACAAATAAAGTTCTGCTAATAGCTGCTATTATACAATTGAAATGTGTAATCCAACACCACAAGATAGTTCCTATTTACATGTATTAATTTGACCATAAACAATGTGTTAGTACAGTCGAAATAGATCCCATGGAGTCTAAAACATGTCAGGGAATTCTAATAGTCTAGGCATTATATCTCTTGTAAAATAATCCTTCTGTATGTATCAACAGCTAATTATTTTAGGCAGCTAATCAATTCAATTGTTAGCCAAATATTTCAAATCCTTAGCTTGGTATATCTCCATTTACTTTAACAAAGCATACAGTTACACAATATATTCTCTCTGGTGAAGAAGTTAGCTAAAGTCCCATTTCTCCCTCCCTATTCAAGCATTCATTCTCATACTAATGCTTATTCACCATCCTTTAATACAATTGCTTATGAGGCCACAGTGTCACTTAGCTTTTTTGATTTATAAAAGCAACAGCAAAAATCATTTCTGCATTCCTGCTTAAAGTGCAGAGCAAGTGAGAATACAGAAGATTGTAATGGGCAGAAAAGTGTTCAGAAAAAAAGGCTGTCTAGATCTGGGACTGCAAACAGTCTAAAAATATTGAAATACGCGTGGGTCATTTCCCAGGAGAAGGCTTTAATTACCCGCATACGAAATATCTGGAAGGACACTGATGTAAACCACTGGGTAAGAATGCAGGGCCAAGAGGACTGGGACAGGATGGCTGGCAGTGACAGGTTAGTTGTCTGGTGGGACTCTGTGTCCTAAACTCACACAGAATTTTCCACTTTTTCATTCCAGTAATAAAATGTAAACAAAGTTAAACTTGGCAATAGAGAACTGAAAACACAAGCCTCCTTGTTTACCTCAGTGCTTAATCATGGAAGTGAAAGATCTGGAGTTGTGTTTAGTCTGTGTTTGTGTATTGCTCCTTTACAGATCTTTTTTTTTTTCCCCTCTATTGTCTCAAAAGTGACCAAAACAGCAAACACATTTTGCAGTTTAACATTCTCTATTAACTGTAACGGTACCTTATTTGTGACCTAGCTTTTTAGATGCCACTTATGTGAGGATTGAATTTACTCTTTATGTGTAGTGGTTAGCTGCTTGATGAATTTTCCTTGAGCCACTTTGCTAGAGCCAGGTATGTAATTTTTAGACATTTTTTACTCAAACATCTAAGTTTCCTCATTGGATCTTGTTGAAAGCTCATGGTAGTAGCCTGAAGTTCCCTGGATTCTCCTTCCAACCCTTCTCATGGATGGGCATCACAGTGGCTAACCTCCTGTCAGCTGGGACCTCTGTGCATAGCCAGGACTGTTGATAAATGCTGGAAAGTGTGTTAGTCAGCACTTTCACAAGTTGTCCCCTGTACTCCTGAGTGGATCCTATCTGGCCACATAGACTTGTGTGCATCTAAATACACATCTCTCTTCCTCTTCAATGACTGTGGAGACTGCACGATGAAATGCAGATGTAAACTACACTTATACCTGATCAGATGAAGCCTACTTACACATGGCTCCTATGCCTTTGTGCATTCCTTGTTTTCAAGTATAGCCCACTACTTTTGAACAAGTTTTAAGTAGCTATATTGCTATTAATCTTGTAAATTTTATTTTATATGGGTAAATAGAAAGAAGACAGTAAATATATTTTCAGTTTCCACTTGACTGGATTCAAAAATTTCAAAGTATACTCAATTAAACCAATTGATATATCATTAGCATAAAGAATGATAGAATCATAGAATGGCTTGGGTTGGAAGGGACCTGTAAGATCATCTAGTTCCAACCCCCCTGCCATGAGCCAGGGCACCCTTCTCTACACCAGTCTGACCAAAGCCCCATCCAAGCTGGCCTTGGACAATGACAGGGAGGGGACAGCCACAGATTCTCTGGGTAACCTGTGACAGTGCCTCATCAGCTTCATAATAGAGTTTATTCCTAGTATCTAATCTAAATATACCCTCCTCCTCCTATCACTACAATCCCTGATAAAGACTCCATCTCCAACTTTTCTGTAGGCCTCCTTCAGGACTGGAAGGGTGCTATTAGGTCTCCCAGGAGCCTTCTTATGTCCAGGCTGAATAAGTCCAACTCCCTCACCCTGTCTTCATATGAGAGGTGCTCCAGCCCTCTGATCACCTTCGTGGCCCTCCTCTGGACTCGCTCCAACAGCTTTTGAGAGCAGAACAGAGTAGAGCAGAGCGGCAGAATAACCTCCCTTGACTTGCTGATCATGTTTCTTTTTATTCAGCCCAGGATACAGTTGGCTTTCTGGTCTGCAAGTGTGCATTGCTGGCTCATGTTGAGCTTTTCATCAATTAACCCTGCAAGTCCTTCTGCTCAGGGCTGCTCTCAGTCTATTCTCCACCCAGCCTGTAGTTGTGCTTGGGATTGCACCAACCCATGTACAGGACCTTGCACTTGGCCTCAATGAAGTTCAGGCAGTTCACACAGGTCCTCTCAAGCCCATCAGGGTGCCTCTGTCTGGCATTCCTTCCCTCCAGTGTGTCAATGACATCACACATCTTAGTGTCATTGGTAGACTTGCTGAGGGTGCGCTCGATCCCACTGTCCATGTCACCAACAAATATGTTTTTAAAGATTTATATGTCTTTATGAAGAAATAATTAGACAAATTAGGTATGTATTCATATTATATATCCTGAAAATAATGTTTTTAAAATCTAAAAAAATGTATAGGAATGGAGGTTTTAAGAATATTTGGCTTATACTGTATCAGAAAATAAATCTATATTAGGCTGATTTGTGAGCTTGCTTTTAAAGAAAGGCTGCAAATCTAATATAATTGCAGAAAAGATTGGTAATCAATATTCTTTAGTGGTTCAGCATATCAACCTTAATACATTCTAAACATCTTTCTAGCTTTTTTCTTGTAGGTATTCATGGGGGAACTGGTTCAAAAGATATTATAAACTAAATAGAAGTCAGGTAATTAATGTGCAAATGCTAGAAATACTGGACATTAATTCTCTAGAAATGACAGCTACAGTCAAATATGATGCAACTTACATGTCAGAAGCATCATGGAATAGACAAAGAGAAATCTTCTAAGTAAGCATCCTGACAGTAATATTCCAAAAGCCTGAGACAATTAGTTTTTGCTAGGTCCTTACTAATCTCTTTAAAATAGAATTGGTGACTTTGTTTTCAATACCTCACATGCACATCAAATTACAGACAGAGAGGCAAAATTGAGAAAGGAGAAAAATGTCTCTTTTGTCTTAAAATCTGGTAATTCATAAATCTTTGGTAGCCTTGCCATTAAATGCTGTTCCTCCAACTCCTTTCTTTTCAGGGCAAGATCCTTTTATCTCACCTACTATCCTGTTGCAGCAGTAGAACAGGGATAGTTCCTACTCACAGGAATGTAGAGACATCTGTTTTCTGAGGTCCTACAAAGCTCTATACAGAGGTCTCTGTGGATCTCTGACTCGACGAGAGTGGCCTCACATTCAGTCTCCAACCACAAGTCTTCAGCTCATTTAATTTATAACTGCTCTCTCAGTTCAAGTATTTGTTCTCATGTCAAGCCTTTCCTTAGTATAATCTGTCAGAGACGATTCTCAGTTAACAGCTTTGATGACCTTGCCAACTTTGTACATTTTAATGTAATAACAAAAATGGAAGGTATTCTGTTATGGGAAAAGAAAAACCTAAAAGCACAAAAAAAGACTGTCTAGACTTCCCTGTATATTTTTGTGGCCAAAGTTGCAAATAATGCTGACTGAACAGCAAGGATTCTGCTTCAAAATTGGCAATGCAAAAAAAATACCATTCTCATTTTGACAGATACATTAAATTTAACTTCATGTACATTCATACAATCATACACAAAGCATGTCCATCCTTGCTGTAATCATTAATGACATCCTGTTTGTACTGACCTAATCACTATTTTTTTCATTGACTAAAAGAAAGGGGAAGACAATCTTCAGGAAAAATATGGGGCAAATTGATACAACAGAGGCTGTATGGAGTATTCCAAAACCTTTCTAAAAATCAACATGACAGCAGCAAAATTCAAGGGTATAGACAATTAAATAGATGATTTAAAATATTGAAAAAAAAAAAAAAGACATGAGTTTACTATTGTTTCTTCACTTATTAAGGAATGGGCCTGGGTCCTAAGGGCACCGTAAGCACTACCTGTCCCTGCCCAGTCCCCTCAGGTGCTCTCCCAGCTCTGCCCATGGCCCAGGACCCCATCCCAGTACTGAAGAGCCATCAGCCCCTTCCCCAGTGATACTGCAGCAGGGCCAGTCTCCAGTTCCCCCCTGCCCTGCCCTGCCATGTGTCCTGCCCAACCAGGCCCACCTACAGGCCCACATCCCAGCCCAGCCTCAGCTTGTCCCCATCCCCAGGGAGGTACCTGATGCCCAGGGCTGGGGCTGCACCAGTGCCGCCTACTGCCCTGAGCCTGGCTGGAGGTGGGACAGGCCCTGGCTACCACAGGGATTCCCACCAGCCCTGAGGTGCCCTTAAAAATTGAATTAATATGCAAAGAAACTTGCCACACATCATGAATTTTAAAGTTTTCCAGTAAAACACTTAATCTTTTGGTGTTGTTTCACCTTAACTTAGCCCCAGGGAATTACAAAGCCACTACAGCTCCCTGGGTTATCCAGGTGAATTGCGACGCAAATCTATTTCCGTTCAGTTTTATCTGCACTATCTTATATTGTGGGATGATTCCTTATTACCCACCTGTACAAG
The DNA here is from genome assembly GCF_964237585.1 of Gallinula chloropus. Lineage (NCBI taxonomy): Eukaryota > Metazoa > Chordata > Aves > Gruiformes > Rallidae > Gallinula > Gallinula chloropus. Next base: position 136,244,512 of record NC_140085.1, on the reverse strand, counting down.
TAACAGTGCTGTACTGCATCAATAATGATAGTTTTGCTATACATAGTAAATCTCAAGATATAGAATATCTCTTCTTCCTGACATATATTAGCAAAACTACTTTACTTCAAATGAAGGGATTAAGATAGAGATTACTGAACTCGTGAAATCAAACATACTAAAGAACTTTATTTGGTGAATTAATAATTAGGTTAAAGTAGATAGAAAAAAGAAATGTGCATTATCATTTAGAGTCAGGTGGCATTTTATATGAGAAAAATAGTAAAACTCACTTCTTTTATCTAGCGTCTGTTTCTCTCACATGAGTGAAATCTTTTAAATCTTGAAGCACTGATTAGGAGTATAATCAACCATAAGGTGGAATTTTTAAGTTCCTCTCTCTAAAACCATTAATATTATGATTTCTTGTGTTATTAACCATAGAATCATTGAATGTTGGAAGGGACCTCAAAGGTCATCTAGTTCCAACCCCCTGCCATGGGCAGGGACACCCTACCCTACAACAGCTTGCCTAAAGTCTCATCTAACCTGGCCTTGAACACTGCCAGGGAGGGGGTAGTCACAGATTCTCTGGGAAGCCTGTGCCCATGCCTCACCACCCACACAGGGAAGAATTTCTTCCCAATATCAAATCTAAATCTACCCGCCTTTAACTTGAAGTCCATACCCCTCGCTGATCACCACATGCCCTCTCCATGGTTTCTGTAGGTGTCCTGCCAGGCTAATATAAGGTGTCCTTGGAGTGTTCTCTTCTCCAGGCTGAACAAGCCCAACTCTCTCAGCCTGTCTTCATAGGAGAGATGCTCCAGCCCTCTGACCTCATCAGTTGTATCAGGCATAGATTTTTTAGGTACATATACAGCTTATAGGTATACACATACACAGACACACACTGATACAGACATAGATATATAAATTTGAATATATAAATACACATACGTACATACACATGCATATACACACAAACACACATAAACATACTCGTGATGGATCTTTTGTTCCAGGCTTTTTGACAGCCACCTGTTTGGGATTCCATGTGAGGAAGCTAAACAGCTGAGGATCAAAGGTGCTTTTAAGAAAACAAAACCTGCAGGTCAAATGGGCACACTTGGAGTACAAAGGATGTTCAGGAAAAGAGCACAGATGCTGAAGTGCTTGTTTTCAGCCATGTGTCTTTTGTATGTTGAAACCCAAAAGCTTACCAAATTCTGAAGAGAGTGGATATTGGGAGTTATATTTACATATATATATATATAGATATGTAGATATTGTTTTAATTACCGATATGTTATGTAGAAAAATATACAGATATAAAAATCATTATAGGTGAAAGCTATTACTTCTTAGCATATTAATTTGTCATACTTCATAAAAGAGTACTATAAAAGAGGAACTAATTTTTTAAGCATGGTCACTGAACATATTGCAGCAATTGTTATTAGTAGTGGATCAATTGAAAAATTAAAATATTCCACCATACTAGTAGAAAGAAATCCCACTTTAACCAAACAGCCATTGACTTTCAAGGGTTTACACATGCTCTGAGTGTACAGCTTTCAGACTTGAAAGAATTTGAGAGGCTGATTGTAGGGTACAAACGAAAAAGCCTCTGCAACAGATCGATCTGGACAAAGTTTGCTGGATGTTCAAGTGGTATAGAATTTTGCTTGGTGAGATGCATACGTAACAGATGGGACAATGAAATCAGAAATTAAGACTCAGTGATATGGATAACGAAGTCACACAGAGAGAAGGACATACACATGCATATAGAATCAATTTTATTAAATAAGGTAGTAACAGAAAAAAAATAGTTTGCCGGCTGTTTCAATCCTCCTTTTACATAGGCTTTTGCTTTTATACAGGTATCTTTAACACAAGCTCTAGATCATATACACAAATACAAGCAATGGAAAAACCTCTAACATTGAACTGAATGAAATTCCACAAAGATTGTAAAATAAATGGCTTTTGAATGCTACTCTTTGGAATGCTCCACAGGTATACATATTTCAAACTTTGAAGAGACAATACAAAAATTGAATATTACTTCTTGCATAGGAGAGACCACAGAAACTAGCTGCTAATTTCTTCATTACACCAGTAGCTTCAAGTTTAGCTATCTTATACTTTCTGTAGAGTGAAAAAATAACATCCCTGCTGTAGTACGTATATTGCTTTAAGTCTGAACCATTATAACGTATTCAAGTTTGTTATGAAAATGGAAGAGAAGTTGAAAACTATGACAACCTCTTTGTTCTATTCTGAGCTCTGACTTTTAGTCTCAGAGAAAAAACTTTCTTGATCCTGCATTTATTTTTTCACTTAAAAGTAAGGAGTATTATAAAGAATGACAAGCTGCAGTTAAATTAATTCTGGTTTTACGAAAGTCAACCCCTGACTTACTTCAGAGCTGTATTAAGGCAAATTCACTGATTGTCACTGTATAAACTGTTTGACATGCTGGAAAGCCGGGAAACATGTTCAGATTTTTTTTCCTTCACAAAATCTGGTTTGGGTGACTTGACCTACCCATAGGAATCAAGCATGGAAATTCCTCTGCCTAACTTAAATTAGTTAAGAGGTAATTCTGCAGCATAACCTATTTTGAACTACTCAAGTGTTTACTGTAGGTCATAGAAATCACCTACTACTGGGGCTTAAAGGGCAAATTATTGAAAAGGAAACATAAAAACCTGTCTTTCTGGTAGAACGAATTAGGATGAGTTCTGTTTGAGATAGGAGCTCTACTTCAAGTCTGTTTCCCATAAAGCTGCTAATGAAAGTCCTGGTATTGGTCTCATTGTCATACACTTACAAGGAAATGGATAATTTCCAACATTTCATTAACAACAACCGTTTAAAAGCCACAGCTTGTAATGACTTTCAACCACCTATTCATTTAGTTGAGATCTGAACAACTTACTAGTCCTCTAAGAAACTAGAATTTCAATATGTATCTTTATCACTAATGATGACTCTTCTAACTTGAAAACCAGGTTTTGGGTAAAATTGATGTATTTTCCGCTAAGTGAAATTATGCTGTATCAGTTGTGGTGATTTCTGAAAAAGAGTTCATGTCTGGTGGACTGGCTAACTCTAATCTTCTAATATTTGGAAATATTCAAAGAGCTACTTTTACAATAAACATTTTACTAAATGCTAAGGAGCAGTCTGAAATTTCTCCCAAGTTCCTTATCTGGTGCACATCTGCTAGTGAAGAGAGCATTATATGGGTATAGTTTTATAAACATCGAACATTTACATGGTAACAATGTCTGATAGAAAATGCAGGTAAAGCTGTGCAAACACCAGAAACATAGCTCAACTGCAGCAACTGTCTCTGTGAGACCTGAAAAAAAAATCTGATAAAAATACAGGGTCAGGTCAGCAGTATCTGAGAAGAAGAAGCCTGAAAGAGAGCAGAGATGCTGAAAATGCACGATCTTACTCCACAGATCTACAGTTTTCTCTATGACTGAATGATGTATAACAATACTGGACAGATTAATATAGATATAGCCTAAAAGACAATTAATACAGTTTTAATATAAGGAGAATAGAAAGTATTTACATATTTCTAGTATAATATAGCAATAGCTGTTTGAGCTGTTTTGCTAGAGTAGCTACAAAATTTAACCGTAACAGTGGAACAGACTTCAAGATAAAGTGAAGGTAGGGATGTAACAAATAATGAGACCAACAGCCAATTAAGAGACACAGTATATCTTGATTTCAGCTAGAAGGAGTTCCTAACTAGTTTGTGCAGTAATGTGTTTTTGAGTGCAGGAATGTGGTTTTGAGACTATGAAAAAAACCACAGAGAGCAGGTGCTGAAAAAGGTAAAAAGTTCACTGAGAGGAAGATGTTCAACCTTCATCCCTGAAAACCACCAGAAGACTCCCTGTGTGTCAGTGAGCATGCTCTATCTGGGAGGAGTTAATGTAAATGACTTCCTGGAATTAATTTGCATAACCCTGCATTTTCTTAGAAATAGAATCACAGAATCACAGAATCATAGGGGTTGGAAGGGACCTCGAGAGATCATCGGGTCCACCGGGGGGCCAAAGCAACTCCCCAGCTCATATTGCACAGGTAGGTGTCCAGACGGGCCTTGAATATCTCCAGAGATGGAGACTCCACAACCCCCTGGGCAGCCTGTGCCAGGGCTCTGTCACCCTCACTGTGTAAAAGTTCTTCTGCATGTTGGTGCGGAACTTCCTGTGCTCCAACTTGCAGCCATTGCCTCTTGGTCTCCACAGACCACTGAAAAGGGGCTGGCTGATTCCCCCTGCATCCCATGCTGAAGATATTTATAAACATTAATAAGGTCCCCTCTTAGTCTTCTTTTCTACAGGCTAAACAGTCCCAGCTCACTCAGCCTTTACTCATAGGGGAGATGCTCCAGGACCTTAATCATCTTCATAGCCCTTCTCTGGACCCTCTCCAGGAGATCCCTGTCTTTTTTATACCAGGGAGCCCAGAACTGGACACAATACTCCAGGTGGGGCCTGACCAGGGCAGAGTAGAGGGGGAGGATCACCTCCTTCGACCTGCTGGCCACACTCCTCCTGATGCACCCCAGGATCCCATTGGCTCTCTTAGCCACCAGGGCACACTGCTGGCTCATGGCCAACCTGCCATCTACCAGGACCCCCAGGTCCTTCTCCACTGAGCTCTTCTCCAGCAGGTCATCCCCCAGCCTGTACTGATCCCAGTGGTTATTTCTTCCCAGCTGCAAGACTTTACACTTGCTTTTGTTGAACTCCATCCGGTTTCTTACTGCCCAGCTCTCCAGCCTGTCCAGGTCTTGCTGAATGCCAATGCAGTGTTCCTGCGTGTCAGCCACTCCTCCCAGCTTTGTATCATCGGCGTACTTGCTGAGAGTGGATGCTATTCCCTCATCAAGGTCGTCAGTGAAGATATTAAACAGGACTGGACCCAACACCGAGCCCTGGGGAACGCTGCTAGTCACAGGCCTCCAGTCAGACTCTGCTCCACTGATCACCACCCTCTGAGCTCAGTCTGACAGCCAGTTCTCAACCCACAATGAATATGTATAGTTAATCTATAAGAAACTTTGCTTTAAACAGTGCAAATACTAGGAGGAGCAAACCTGTGTGCCCAGTGTTGCAATAAAGAATACCTGCTTAATAAGCAGCCCAGTTATTGAGCCATTTTATTGAGTTATCTGACTTTTCAAGGCTTCATGATGAATCAGTCTCCAAATCAGAGAAACTAAAATATGTTCTACCTAATGGTACTAATATCGTGGCACTGCAAATTATGACAAGGACAAAACAGCAGCGTTGTGTTCCCTTGCTCTAGCCATGTTCACATATTCTCAGAAACTGAAAATTAGCTGTGTGACTGTGTTTGCTGACTATAGTGCTGGAAGGCTGTTCTCTCATTCCGAGGAGTTCCAATAGCCAGATCTGTGTTATCACAGAAGAAAACAAATACACCCATCAGTAGATGTGACACATCATATTGGTTACACATTACAATCTCATATCTTTTATAAATTTATAGGTCATGTCCGTGTTATTAAATTAAATGCATATAAGGAATATCTACTTCAATTAAGCAGTTCTAGTTCCAAGCACTAGAACTTGATCTCTTCTGTTAAAACAATTGAGTCCCTGGTATGTCTTTCGTATGTTTTTGGCCTTCGTATTTTGCTCCTAAACCATTCCTAGGACTAGACAAGAGTTGACACAGGCTCAGAGCCATTCACAACAAAGTTTGAATGCAGTTTCCCACTTTTACAGGACAAGATTGTTGAATTTTGTTATGACTACTGTCTGTTCCACATCAGCTGTCCTCAGCTCTAGAGAACACATTTAATGTCCAAGACAGAAACAGACAAATCTTGCAGCAAGGAGATTCTTATTAGATAAAAGAAAAATTGGTTTTTACCATGAGAATGTTCAAACATCAGCACAGGTTGCTCCAAGTGCCTGTGGGGTCTACATCACTGTAGGCCTTCAAGATTTGACACAGACCTGAACAACTTGATCTGCTTTGAGAGGTCCCTTCCAACATAAATTATTCTGTAATTTTGTGATTCATTTTCTGATTTGAAATCCACACTTGGCTGTACACACAGGTAAGGATAATTTCATCCAATGAAAGCTATTATTTCTTAAATTGGCACCATTGATCAAATGGATGAGTTTTCCATTTAGTTTATGAGACTAGTTCACATAATTCGAATCCCTTACTAGACTCTTATAGAAAGGTGACATGAGCATTGTGTTACAGAAGGTATACAATAGTGCTTGGTGTATACACTTAACAGACACATTCAATCAATACATGAATTACAAACGCAAAAATTGTGAGAATATATATGTGAAAAACTCTACCAAAGCCATTACATTCAGTATAAGCAACACTTCCAAAAGCAGCTGAAGAGGATCTGAACAGCCTTCCACAATAATCAATTTACATCTCTGCCACTAAAAAACAGGCCTGCACACACAGGATCTGGGTCATGCATTAAATTTTTATGTACACTTTTTAAGTCTTTTGAAACTATACTTATATTGGTATGTTGCAGTTCTCATTTCACTGAATATAGTTGTTAAAAATCCTGAAATTATTTGGTAAAGTATCATCCATTTTCGAAAGCAACTCACCTAAGAAGTATTTCTCACTGTAAGTCAACATGGCCATTACTTTGTACATTGTATGTGACACAACTGTATGTTTGTGTCTCAGCATATTCTCCCCTACCAGATTCATCACAATGAATTTCTACAAAAAGATTTCATATGAATTCCCTTTGATGGCAATAATAACGTATACTGTAAAGACATCAAACCAGACATTTCCAAATTCTTGCAAGATCTGAACAAGTATCATGAATAGAAAGACAGAAATTGAATATTTCCAGTGAAGTTATAAATTTTATGCCTTCAAATAAGCTTTCTTTCATGCAGATTTTAATTTTGCTTTCCTATGGCATCATTTAATTAAAAGCAAAAAAATCTTCAAGTGAAATTTATGTACTTCTTATGTGAAATTTATTACCACCACTATGGTAATCTGTGATCAAATCAAAATGCATGATAAATTGTCCTTACCCATGGATTGTTTACTAAGTGTACAAAAATTATTAATGAGATAACGCTTCATGCTTACAGAGACCTTACATACATGGATCACTGGCAAAATAAACTACAACAGGAACCCGGTCAAGGCATATATGTAGTCCTTAATCTGAAACTCTGCAAATGAACCAAACCCACATACTGATGGCAAGCATGATGTTTTTCAAACATGGAACTGTTAATGCCTAAAGAAAAAAGTTAATTAAAATGATGGTGTATTGACCTCAATGATTTCCCTTCTAAAAGCTGAATTGTTAAAGAAGCATTGACACTATAAAAATTGTGACCCTTCATAAAGATTTACCAAATGCATTGTTTTTAAGATTAGGAAATGAAGTCCTCCTTTTAAAAGAAGTTTTTGCTTTGCAATATGTGCCTACAATCAGCTTGGCATCCTGGTACTATAAAACACAGCCCTTCAGGAGAAACAGTGAAAAGAATATTTCATTAGGAGGAAAATGCTGATAGAAAAAGTTGCTTTGTGGACAAATAAAAAACCCAGAGAAGAAAGGGGAAATAACAGAAACAGCAATGAGTGTCTTAAATAAACAGTGCATTTTTCAATATGTAAGAATACATATAAGAAAATGCATCTGTTAAATTATGTATGAAATACATACATTTCATACAGAGTCCCAAATTCTGGTCTATATGAAAAAACAAATCATTTTCTTCCCCACCCTTTGATTATATGGCTTTAGAAAAGTAGTATGCTGCCAGAGAAGATTAAACTGGATTTGAGGTCCATGATGGCCCTATTATTTCAACCATTTAGGAGCAGCTTTTTGGTTTTGTTCAGCATTAGGCAAACTGACAGACTTCAACTTACCCTTCCTGCTGCGTTACACTGTCCGTAGTCTGCTTAGCTGGGGCTGATTCCTGGGTACCTGTCATTCTGTTTTTCTCTAAATCTCGTCCATTTTCAACATTACACAGAAAGACTACGAGCACTCAGTTAATGCTTATGTCAAATATAGCTTAGACTATTTAACAATGTTAATCTTGGCCCCAGTCCAGAGAAGCTCTTAATATTTCTTAATATTCTCATTATGCTGAGCAGAACAATTGAAAATCCAGCATCTACATATGTGTGGAGTCAGCTCAAAGCTTTCAACATTATCTGTAATAGAACAGTGAAAACAATAAGAAAACAGAAAGACAGAAAATCAGGATGGACATAAGAAACATTTCTGAGATTAGGCTAAAACCAAAAGAAGCTACGCATCTCATTTTTATGCTAATTAATTTTGCTCAGACACAAACTCTTAAACTAGAGGTAGTTACATACTACTGATATCGATCTCTGCTTAAAGTCTCTCTTTCACCTGCAGAGTCAGCTGGTTCACAGTGGATAAGGCCAGGCTAAAGATATCTCTGGATATCTCTGTACTGTATTAAAAATGCACCAGAGACTGAGGTCAGCACTGGACTATAGAATCCCTACTGCCTAATTATTAACAGCACTTCCTGAATCTTTTTTTGGAATGCTCCAGCTTGCTCTCTCCAAGACAAATTTCTTACTGAGGTGGTTAGCCCTAAACACTGTGGACCAGATCCAGCTGGCAGCACTCAGCCTTTCAGCAAAAGATCAATCACTGCACTTTTATTTAGAGATATAGATGGAACTTCAGCTTCCATGGTTGGGAAATAGCTCAGAAAATTAAGCTCCCTTTGTGATGTGCCTTGCTAAAGAGCACATGGCTACCCTTCCCTGACTTTTTCTCTTCTTGATCTATCTTCTATTGCAAAGGTTGTAAAATTAGTTTAACTCTATACATGGATTTCCCTGCCTGACTTTCTACAGCTTAAATAGTCTATCATTCCTCTGTCTTTGGTTTGATAGAGCTCCTAAACAGTTTGCAGAAAAAAGGACTTCAAAAAGGACCATTTTATATTTTGAGTAGCCCTTCCTTTGTTACAGAGAGTTACATAGTCCAAACTTAAATCAGAAGTTTAACAGTATCATCAAGTTCAGAAGTTGCCTTCATTCTTTCCACCTTATTCTTGACAGTCTCCCTAATGCCTCAGTCAGATATGGCCTTACCAGGGTTGGGGGTGGGAGTATGGGTTAAGATAAACGTTTTGATTTGTTCAATAGTTTGTGTATTGCATTCTGTAGTTCCAGTTTAGCTTTATCAAATGACCAACATTCTTGTAGTGATTTGAAGCATTTAAGACACAGCTAACAATGTTTCCTAAAAGAAGTAGATCAAGTTTCTCTGGATATGCTAATAAGATGCAACAATATTTCCTTCAAGATATTTCCAATAATCATATATTAGCTATATCTGCTTGTTACAAATTCTCAGATAACTTCATTTATTCTTGTGCCTGACACTGAAATAAAAATTGTAGTCTGCAGTTCTGAAATTTGTGAATAGATACTGCTGCAGTTTTGGAAACTTTGTTTGTTTGTTTACTATGCACAGATAGGAAACATACTCTTGGTCTGATTATAATTGAAAAAATAGCTTGAGGAGCAGTCAGTATACCAAGGAATAGATGATAGATTCCTAAGGGGGGGGGGGGGGTGGGGAGGGGGGAGGGGAATTGCTCTCAGAAAAGAAAAAATATAAGAAAAAAAGGATTTTTAGTCATGCACATCATCTTGCAAAGCAAAGACTTGGGCAGCAAGATCTTGTCTTAAATAAACTGAAAAAAATCTCAGTAAATGGAGAAGTCAGCTATCACTTCATTTAACTGATTGGTTTGTAGGCAGGATAGCATGTATATGATACTTCAAAGTGAGTGAAAGAAGGCTCAGATAAATTCTTGCCATTCAAAATGACATAATGGTAACAGTGGGTCTGAAAAATCATAGGAGATTATTGAACAATTGCTGCAAAGTGATATGTGTAATTATGGTATATTAAATAAAACAGATTTCTCTAACACAATGAGAGTGGTTTTATGGTATGATATGTGAGTGATTATATTAATTTACCTTAATTTATTGACTTGTATAGGATAACTTGCACATTGGCAGAGGTATACCAGCCATGAAAGATATAATATTGACTTTAAACTTGTCTATCAACAACTGTCAAAGGCACCGTTATATAACGCAGATAATAGTAACAGGCTTGGTAGCCAAGTGTTACCATACAATTGCAGCTAAAAGAATCAAGAGTTAAAGATTCTCATTGCTATGGATTTTGCATGCCAGAAACCTAGTAAAAATAGAATTGTGTATACATACTTCAGAAATTGTTCATACAATATCCAAATTAAAGATTTTGTGTCAGGACATAAAATACTGAGTATCAGTCACATTACTGGATGTGTGTTTTTCTTGCCTAATTGGCTGGATAAACAAGAAGGAGAACTGATTTCAGTTTTTGAGAATATCTGGAATTAGGTACAACTTCAGAGGCTGCTAAGGATCCTAGAATATGATATGTAATGTTACGGACAATAACTTTAACAGAAATGTTTTCTTTTTCCAAGGCACTAAGTCAAAGAGACATAAACATGGCTTATCTACCCTACTGTCTCAAACTGCAAAGGCATGGCAATTTGCTTCAGTTCAGCTGATCAGATAGAAACTGCAGTTGCTTCTGGAAGAAAGATCATCAGAAAGAGCAAGAAAGCCAAACTTTCCAAAGAAAACAAAAGTTCCAGAGAAATGTGAAGAGATATTGATGAATCAAGCTGACTAATCTCAGCACACAAAAAATAATCATATGCTATCTCATAGCAATAGATATTGAAATGTCTGGTATTCAGTCAAGATCAAACCAGAGAACACATACAATTATAAACAGTCTTGGAACTCTACCAAAATAGCAAATACAAGAGAGAAGCAAGTTCACAATGTTCCTTAGGTGAATGTTTCTACACTCAATCAAGACAGAACAATGACTTCATTTCAGCTCTGCAAGACAAATGGTGCCTTACAGACCGAACACTGAAGTTTTTCAGGGGTGTCTGTTTAGCCCAATCCAGTATCACTCATTTTTCAAAGCAATCCAGATGACAAAGAAAGATTCTGATGACAGCAGGAACCAAGGTTATAGCTGAGATTAGTTTCAGTCCTTCTGTGATATGTTTTAACAGTCAGAACAGCACATATGTAAACGGGGTGAAGCCAGTGACATGCAGCTTCAACATGTTAGAAAATATCATGTCCAGAAATCCAGAGTTCAGATCCTGGAACATTTTCAGGTTTGTTAATTTTTCTTTTAACTTCTGTATTTTTAAGAAGTATTTTTAAGCCATAGTGGCACACAAAGACATTAATACAAGTAATCAAAACAAGTTTCTCAATTTCCTATATCATGATTCCTGTTGGTGGGGGGGTGGTGTGGCAGGCATTTAAGTTGCCCTATCCACATCCCTCTAGTTGTCTTTTGCCTTGCTGATCAAGTGGTCAAACCACCACACAACAAGAATAAACAGCAGGTAAAAGCAGATTGAGAATGGAGCAGAGGAAAATGTTTTACTTTGTGAAGAAACAGTTGATAACCTTGGAAAACAGGTTATGATTTCCCAAGCTCATTTTAGAAAAGCAGATGCATCATATAAATGTAGCAATGCATCTAAATATTAATGCATTTGCCACGCATATGGATTTTTTGAGTTACCAGAGTTTCATATTTCAGTTACTGAAGTTACATTATTTTACTCATGAATAGAAATACCAAAATGGCTATATATCCATCTCATACAGACTGGGACTTCCTGCAGCCCTAAGCATGCAAGCAAAACTTCTTTATCCCATTTCTAGAAAGTCTTTTTTACATTAGTTAGCATTTTGCACATTTAACCTCTAACCTAAAGCTTGCTGCAGAATGACCCCATCACACCCTTTTTGAGTTATGAAACAAACATGAGAATGATTTCCTTCTCAAGATTCAGTTATACCTCATTCATCTTATCATTGTTTTCACTCTGCAAAGATACGTTAAGCTTTTTCCAAGCCCCCAAGGCAGCACAACAGTATTACAATAACATTTGCTGAAAGCTCTCCGAACGACCCCCTACATTGCAATTCCTAGTTGGCTGGCACACCCATGTGTCAGTTCTTTTAAATCATGTGTCTCAGCAGGTTTTATACATATATTCATTCATAACTTATAAGCTTCTTGGTTTTGGGGGCTCACCGTCTTTAATCACAGATTGACATATTGTTGAAATTAATCACAGGTTACTTTCCCTAATGGCTGCTGCTGGAAAGTTGAGTATGTTGGAAATCCTGTGGTGATTTGGGAAAAAATATTAACATCAATAGCAGCTGGTTTGTGTTATAATGCTATGTAGAGTTAAATAGTAAGGCAGGAACTTACATTAGAAAGCTATCCTGGCAAATGACCATACCGTTTGTTACATTCCGATACCTGATCTGAATAGCACTCAATTATGATTTTGTTTATCTTTCTTATGCAGGTCATCTTTGCATATAAGGAACAAGCATATTTCCATATTTGCAACAAGCAACTATCTATGACTCAAAGTTTCTTAAAGTGCCAATGTCCATCCTTATTACCTTTCTAGAGCTTTATCCTAGTAAATCAAACCCAGGTTGTTCTGAACTGCATACGTGCTGATCACTGGACTGTACTCTGAACTGACATAAGAGTTTCTAATGTATCACACCTGAATTGTGCCTTTCAGCTGCAGAATTCAAACAACTTAGATGTTCAAGCAGAAGTCACCTGGTGATGTTCATTTATTTTGATCCAGATGTCTTGCTCAGCTGGTTCTGAAGCCTATCTGATTTTGAAAGAATTTAAAAGAGGTGTATGGAAAAGGAAAAAAATTGCATCTTTAGAATACTGTTCTCATCAATAACCTCCCCAGGCTACCATTGATTTAACCAAAAATAGATTATGCTCCAAGTGAATTAGGGAATAATTTGCCGCCTGGAAGTTAGACTAGGGATAATGGTCACACAACTTATAAGTAATGGATATTCAAAAAGTGACAGGCACCAAGCTAAGGAGAGAAGAGTCTGAGTTAGTACACAGACAAGGAAATGCAAAATGAGCTGTTAAACCCAGGGATATGATGAATTGATCCACCAGCACATTCACTGAGTAATGGAATGGCACATCTCCAGTTAGAGAAATTAGGAGTCCAGAAAAGTCCCTCAGAATACTTAATCTGAGTGTATACCTGTGATGGAATATCATTTGCCCTGGAAAAGTAGACAGGTTGGTTTGGGAAAAGACTTAGATAAGACATGAGATATTTTTCCTGTGAACAGTTGTCCTGTTTTATTTTGTCAGCCTTCTTTTAACCCTAGAGGTAAAAAAGAAAGCAAGAAAGTCACTGCAGTGTAATTTCTTGGAAAAATGCTCTCCTAAAGAAGGATGAGGGATTATGAACTTTCTTTTGTAAACTCAAACTTCCTGCAAACATTTTAAATACGTGACAGACATTCCTTCAGGTGTTGGCAAAAAGATAATCTTTTTGGGTGCAAACTGGTTTTGACCACATTTTGTCAGAAGTGTACTGGGAAAACACTTTTGTCCTGCTACTGCTACTGTTACTGTAAAATACCCCAAGTATACAACATAGGAAAAATAGTAGGTCTGTGGTCCTTGCTTGGTATTTGCTTTGATTTTTTTGCCTTCAAGAATCAGGTGATTTGCTCTGGCAGCCCAGCCATCACCTTCTGCTAGAGAAAGTGGCTGACCTCAGATATGGAAACTGCTTTAAATTACCAGATTGTGCCACATGACTGATCCCTGACCCATGAGGTGTTGGCAGCATCTTTTTTCTAAGATGTCTTCAAAGTTTTCTTTTGAACCACAATCTTATTCCCAGCATCTATCAACTGTGTCACCTGCTATCAGTGTTGACCTCTATTCATGCAAAAGTATTTCCAGTCTTTCTTTAAGGTGAATCAGAAAGGAAATGTACACTGTTGTTATGTTGTCAGTATGAAATCCTTCCCATCTGGGTCCTTCTCATGGTTCTTGCCACTCTTTGCAGCCTGAAGAGTTAATTTTGAGTCTAGCTATATGGGAAAATGTCTCTAACCTACTCAGTCTTTTGGCTGTGTGAAGTCTGCACTGATACATAAGCAACTTCATGTAGGTTGGAAATCTGTTGTCTGTGATAGCATGATGAAGATTGCAGTTTTGTTCCAGGTTACATTGTACAGCTTTGTGAGAAGCTGTATGTCCAAATATGGCTTTGATTAGCTTTGCATGTGCGACTCAGATGTCATCCAGTAAACTACACTTTCTTGTGATATTTTGGAGTTAGAAAGAACAAGGGTTACCACAGTATATGAGCATTCCCTGGGCGTTAGATAAAGAGGTCCAAACTGTGCCAGTAAACTAGAAACAAGTACACACAGATTATAGCAGTAGTTCTAGTGGTGGTCTTGGACCTGCTTACCTGGAGAACTTCCAGAGATCAAAGATGAGGGATCTTTTGTGTTACACGACCCAGACTCAAGACAGACTACCTCCTTTTCTCCTACTGTTGGTAAGAGATGTTTTGTTGCTGAAATCCTGGATTTGAGTTTTAGTGAGAGACACACGAATGGAAACTGCAGAGAAAAGCAAAAATGAGACTGCTATGGCTGCTGTGGGAAACTGAAGAGCCTTTGACACCAACCTCCTAGGTTAATCAATACCTGGACATTAATAAAGACTGAAGAGACTTGTAAAGCAGCAGGTGGAAAGAACTACACACAAAATTTAGGAGAATGTGCTATGTTCTGCCAGAAAAAAACTTTTATCTCAGCATAGAAATGTGTCTATATGGACACTACCCATGTGCATCCATTTTTTTCTTTACCTTAACTTCCTATGTAGCAAAGAAATTAGCTGTAATCTGGGTGAACAAACATAAGCCTTCTCTCTGGACTGTGTCACCGAGTAACGAAAAGAAGAGAGCAGGGGGAATTTTTATGCAGTCTTAGAACAGAGGTAAATGCCTGACAAGGATCTCTTTCCCCCTGACTCTCCTCCATCATGAGAAGCTCTGTTTACTGGCCAGATACACATCTCTTGCTACTAGTGGAGTGTGGTGCTCACTGTTTAGCATGCTTATATTCCTTCTAACTTGCAGTTGACTGTGACAAAGAATAAACAATCTGTCTCTTCAAATGCAGTGTCTGGGAAGGTGACTGTAGCTTGTTACACCTAGGTTTTTATCAGCACCTGACTGGTATTAGTCTTTGCTACCTTTGCTCAGTGATGCCATTATTTCATATTGTCATGGAAAGAAGTAAAATCATCAGTCATACATCCAAGGTGTTTTTTGCAAAAAGTGCTGATGACAAGTTTAATGAGCAAATGGTGAGGGAGAACTGTATTGGTTTAACACAAATTCATCCTTCAGGCCTGTGGCTGCCCAGATGTCCAGAGAAGTTATAAATTAACTACTAATTCAAGAGTACTGGCAGAATTAAAGTGCAGTTTGTTGATTGATTGGCCTGGGTATCTTCCGTAACATCTTAGAGGGAAAAGTTCATGCAAATAGATCTCTGCTAACGTCAGAATTAATCTCCAAGATAGGATACTATATGGACACCTTGCTGATGCATGCAACATTGAGGAGAAACACTGTTTATTTTTCATAATCTCAAACAATTTATAAAGAAGCAGTTTTGTCTTAAGAAAAACAATTCAAAAGTACCAATCATGCTGTCATTCTCAGAATAGTCAAGGACTTGATTCACCAGACTATGTGATAGAAGTCACCTATGCTTTATTTTCTAAATAAGACTATAGTTTGATTTTTTCTGCTCATACAAGTTTGTTGGTTATTTTTTTAACTTTAAATAAATAAGGGTTTGGGTTTTTTTCCTTTGCATTTACTTAGCAGGCAAAAAGCCATAGTTTAATATCAAATCTGATCCATAGGGAAATTTCTCATCCTGTTTCCAAGTGCAGATTACTCAACGCCACCTGCTGAAGGTGTGATTAAACCAATACAATAACATTGGGAATTTCTTTATTGTTACATTGTACAACTGCATTTTCTTTGCAAATAGGAAGAAACAGCATGATATTAATGTAAGGTACTAAAACTCATTTATGATACTTCTATACATTAGGAAATTATAAAATGAGAAAGTTTCTTGATGCTTGAAATGCTGCAATTCAAATGAAAACCTCTGACACATTAAAAAATCCCAACTTTAAAACATTCAGATTTATACTGCAAGCAGTGACCGATTTATATTAGGGTTTCTGCATGTGTCCTAAAATGACAACATGAAAAGGTGCTCTCTAAGACAGACTGTGTATTATACACTGTAAAGCATAAAATGAATATAAGCATCAAAATAACAGGAATAAGCAGAAACCAGCAAGCTAACTGAAGAATTTATGCTTGTAAGTGTGTACCACATCTAATTTTGAAACTGCAAACTTTACCTGTTAACAGGATGTGTTAATACCCTAGATTTAATGCAAGTAATGCAAATGAGCTCCTAGTCTGCATTGGCTGTCTCACCTTAGTGGCATAACACCGTGTTGTCTCTGACTTGTATAGTTTATCCATTCCTGCTGTTTTCAAACAGTAAGCTTGAAGTAGAGATTTTCTACTGCTCAGATTTTTCCACATCAGGCTTGTTAGTACCCGAGGATTTGAGGAGTCAGCTGGCTGTAATTGCTTTGATATAAAGAAGTTTCAACAGAAAATACTGGTTTGTCAAACTGAAACTTGGTACTTTCACCATTGTTAACACCATGGAAAGAAACACTCACCAGAGGAAAAGGAGAAGTGACCAAAACTTATTTTCATTTATAGTCCTAGAAATCGCACAGATCTATGAAGCATCTTGTTTTGAAACCTAACACAAAGGAGAATGGTGTTGACAAATGTGGTTGTGAATCTTTTCAGGTAGAAAAGTTGATATAATTAGGTTTCCCAAGTCCTAGATAAGAGCTGCAAGTATAGATGCAGTAAAAAAATAGACTCGTCTTCTCTTCTTGATAGAATTTTTTAAAATTGCTATTTGCAAAAACTCCAGAACTGGTTAATTTTTAAAGCTGTCTCAGTCTGGAGAAGGTTAGTTTCTATAAATTCAAAGCATAAGTTATGGGAAGAAACAGGGTTAAGAAACAAACCCTATTCTCAATGTTTGCTGTCAGCTTAGTTTAGATGGCTTGTCACTAAACATAGAACAATAGAATTATAGAATTTGTTAGATGGGAAGGGACCTTTTAAAGGTCATCTAGTCAGACCCCCCTGCAGTAAGCAGGGACATCTTCACTAGAGCAGGTAGCTCAGAATCCCATAGATAGTCAGAGAATGCTGTCAGTTCTCAATACAGTTCTCAATACAGTTCTGTGCTCCATTGCCCTCATACCTTAATTAAAGACAGCATTTGTGCAGGATTTGATCCTCTACCAGAGGCTTTGTAGGTAACTTAGAGCAGTGTAGGGAACCTTGTTTCCTCTTCTGAATTTATGTTTCATAATGTGAAAATGATTATATGGAAAGATTTAATTTTAATAAATTTGACTGTAGAAGTCTTGATAACCACATTCAACAGTACACTTTATGATGCACGTATAAATACTTTATCAAAAACTGAATGAAACACTATTCAGTGCTGTTTCTTCATCAGGGCTTAGAGGTTGGCAGTAAGTCATAACTTGTGTGAGCAGAACACAGCTGAAGCACACATAAAGTGTTCTGAAAATCCACTTCAATTGCATACACTCTTTGTTTTTCTTGTGAAACTTTCCAGCCTGTGACACTGGGCCTATTCATATCCAGTTGCAAAGTAGTTGCCCTCTCACTAGTGCTTAAAATGGATTTCTGGATGTGACTGTGTATGTTCACTATTTAGCAGAGAAAGGAAACCAGAAAATAGATGAAAATGCTGCATAATTGAAATTAAAACTCTTAGGGTGTTAGAAGTCTAGAAATATTTCAAATGATGAAATCAGACATTCTGTATCCTGTTCCTGCTCTCTTAAGCTATGTAAAATTTTCATGTTAGAGGAACTATGTATGTGATAGAGAATTAAACATATATTTGGATTCCTCTCATACATACACTTTACCCTTTACAGTACACAGATTGCATAATGTATATAGTGTATGAGGTATATGTGACCCAATGCCATAATAAATTGCTTATATCAGAAACAGTGGACAGTAGACCTATGGAGGTGATCATCCCCCTGTACACAGCATTGGTGAGGCTGCACTGTGAGTCCTGTGACTGGTTCTGGGCTACTCACTACAAGAAAGACATGGAGGTCCTGAAGCGTGTTCAGAGAAGGGCAACCAGGCTGGTGAAGGGGCTGGAGGGAAAATCTTATGAGGAGAGGCTGAGGGAGCTGGGGATGTTTAGCCTGGAGAAGAGGAGGCTGAGGAGAGACCTTATCACTGCCTACAATTGCCTGAAAGGAAGTTGTAGAGAGCTGGGCTGTGGTCTTTTCAGCCAGGTGACAGGTGATAGGACAAGGGAAAATGGCCTTAAACTGTCCCAGGGCAGGTTCAGATTAGATGTTAGGAAAAAATTCTTCACTGAAAGAGTTGTCTGGATGTGGAATAGGCTGCCAAGGGAGGTGGTTGAGTTACCTTCCCTGGATGTGTTGAAAAGATGAGGTAGATGAGGTACTTAGAGATATGGTTTAGTAGAGGACAGGTAGGACTCGATGATAATAAAGGTCTTTTACATCCTAATCATTCTGTGGTTCTGTGATTCTGTGATAATCTGCCTCATTATTTCATACAAAATAGTACTGAAGGACACTGAACATTCAGGATCATAGATTCATAAAATCATAGAATCACAGAATGGTTTAGGTTGAAAGGGACCTTTAAAGATCATCTAGTTCCAACCCCTCTGCCATGGGCAGGGACACCCCCCACTAGGCCAGGTTGCCCAACATCCAACCTGGCCTTGAAGACTGCCAGGGAGGGGTCATCCACAGCTTCTCTGGGCAACCTGTTTCAGTGCCTCATCACCCACATAGAGAAGAATTTCTTCCTAATATCTAATCTAAATTTACCCTCCTTCAGTGTAAAGGCCATTACCACTTGTCCTATCACCACATGCCATTGTAAACGGTCCCTCTCCAGATTTCTTGAGGGTCTTCTTTAGGTAATAGAAGAGTGCAATAAGGTGTCCCACAGCCTTCCCTTCTACGGGATCAACAAAATCAACTCCTTCAGCCTGTCTACATAGGAGAGGTGTTCCAGCCCTCTGATCTTCTTTGTGACCCACTCTGGACTCATTTCAACAGCTCAATGTCTTTCCTGTACTGGGGACCTAAAAGCTGGATACCGTGGATAGAGTCTCATAAGTGCAGAGTAGAGCGGCAGAATCACCTCATTTAACCTGCTGGTCAAGCTTCTTTTCATGCATCCCAGTACCCAGTTGGCTTTCTGGACTGCAAGGGCACATTGCCAGCAGAGTTCATACAAACTGAGGACTGAATGTTGACATTTCTTACATATTAGTAGTGAGAAATTAATCTACAAAGATCCTTTGATGAACAAATAGCAATGAAAGCCTGAGCCTTGAAGGTTCCAGTAAGTGATGTGGTTCAATCATTTGCCTTATTTTTTATGAACTTTCAGCAATTATTAGCATTGCAGCCCCAACAGTCATTGCAGAAAGCTTTCAGCAGTACCACAGCTACGTATGTCAGTAGAAGAAACACAACAATATTTCCATTCCCTTCCATATGTGTATCATTTATAATTGACTAACATAACATGAACTGACAAAAACTTGGTGTTTGCTGCAGGTCATTTCTAGCACAAATAGAGCAGATTTTTATGCTGAAAAAGCTACAGTGGTCTTTTTAAGATGGAAGATTCCCTAATAAGGGTGGTCCTGTTTTATAGGATTTCCTACATCTAGGAGAATAGATCTTTGCTCTCTGCATTTGGAAAGTTAAAAAGCCAACACACAGGTGGCCAGGAAGGACTGGACTAACCTTTTCCAATTATGAACTAGCTGGGTCATTGAGAATGCCTGCTGGCATACATTATGTTATGCAGGGTAACTGTTTGATGGCAATACAACACTGCCCAAAGTCAATTTTTAAATGCATGTGGATTTGCACGAACCCCTAAGTGTATGACAAAAACATACGCTTCGTACCAGGACTGCGTACTATTGGATCATGAATCATTTGGGTACCTCTGGACTAATACTGATCATTTGGAGCTCCTGCATATTCTCAACAGGAACTACAGAGAAGCATTTTATATTTCTTCCAACAGCCACCATGTGTTTTCAATATGAGCAGCAGTCTGCAGGTGCAGTTATCTTTTGCAGTACATAAATTTTAAGGAGACTGAATTCTTTTTCTCCCCTAACAAAGACCTCTGAGACTTGCCATGCAGTTGAGACCTTGCCATTGAGGTGTAGCCTTTGACCTCTAGTGCAACATGCAGCAGAAGAAAGCAAACTCCCTGATCTGTACAGAACACCTGCCCCAAACATCTGCAAGTGGCAGAGTCGGCAATTTAATGAACTAGCCTGCTCAGAGCCCTGTGATCACAATAGTTTTGCAAAGATTCTTAAGGAGGCCAAGACTAAAAGTGCTCTGGATAGTATGATTTATAGTATTAAAAAGTTGACCTTTTACAGACCTTTTAAGAGTATGGTCAAGCCTCTTACTTCAGTTTGATGTAGCCTGTTCTTAAGAGTTTGTGCAATCCAGGCCACTGTAAAGATGTCTTACATAAGCCCTTATAGAGTCTAAACAAAGTCCCATGGATCTCTCTTGTGTCTCAGGCTTGCTGGGAAGTCTGTCATGAATAATATATATTTCCATCCTTGGGGGTTTCTTGGGGAGGAGGAAACAAAACCAGTATGCAATTCCACACATTTTAGTTGTTTCAGAAGCACAGCCTGCTTGGGTAAGTATTCTACTGTGGGAGCACACAAAGCTCCCACAAGTGACCCTTGGGGGTTACTTCTCCCTACCTACCAGGCCTATAATGTTTGCATAAGATTAAATAAATGGCACTTGTTTTCATGGCTCTATCCCACCTCACTATGCTTTGTTACAGTCTAGTCAGTTATAAGCTCTTTTTAATATTATTTTGTTAAGTAAGATTAGTAAGTATAGCAATCATGACAAATTGTGAGCAGTATTCTCCTACTGAAGTTCCTAGTTCTTAATTGCGAAGAACTTGAAGTCACACTGAAAACAAAAATGAAAAAGACTGCCCAGAATAAGGTTCAACATGCTTTTGCTATAAACACAGTATAACTCTTCTTCCACAGCAACACATAAAACAATTTTCTGCTGAGCTTCTGCCAAATATAAATCTTACTTAGTTATCTAGAGCATCCTAATTGAGTCATTAGCTCTTCCCACTTATCTGATCATTGCTAAGCTTATCTTTCCTATTTGGCCACAGTTTTTTCGTTGCTTCTTTCTACTGCAGAAGGTGCACCACATAGTCCATCCCTTTCACTGTAATAAGACTGATAAAACTTAAGATCCCTGGGATTTTAAATGAAGAGAGCTTGCCCTTTGTTAGCCCAAGTGTTTGGAAGTTGAGTTCCCAGTTGTATTTATGTACTGCAAATAGCAGTGTTGCAGAGCATAACCTGAGTGCCCAGCAGCCTTATTTCCTCAGATAAATTATTTTCCTGAATCTCTTAAAAACTGGGATTTATCCATTTGCCCTCTACAGTAACACCTGTAATGCTGGTACCCTGACCACCCCAGACAATGAGATCTGCTGAATATAATGAAGTTCCCTCTCTGTTTAGTTCTTAAATCTCATTCTGATTAATGTAAGGCACAGGGGTGGGCAGGATAGCACATGTAGGAGACTCAAAAGACAAGTTGATTTTAACATGTTCTGCTGTCACATTATGGTAAAAGATCAGTACGCCTGAGAAACCCTTGCAGGTGCTCAAGACACCCCACTCAATATAATATGAAAAATAAATTTTTGGTTTGAATATTGAGCAACTTTTTAATGTCATGGAGGGAGGAAAATCCATTAAAGAAAATTTTCTATAATTTTATAATCTATGAAAGTTGCTTTTCGGCTCATTTTTTAATGTATCAAACAGTAATGTCTTTTTTAAAAGTCCCTAAGAATATTTTCTTTTTCTTTTTTTTTTTTATTGTTTTGTTCTGTTGTGTGAATGATTCAGGAAGGTCCTTTACTCTCATGAGAAGATTGTGAGCATGAAGGGACATCTGAGAAAGGACAGATTTACAGGTTCCCAGCTAATACCATTCCAGGACAGTTCTCTGTTAATGGCTCTTGTTCTGAATTGGGTACAAAGAAAATTTTATCTGATGAAAATCCCTAGGAAAAATAATGGAAAGACTATCTTTCTCAAACAAATAACTAGTATCATAGGCATATACAAGACTGGAGATGATCTACATAAGCAACAAGTACCTCAAAAGTGTATAGGTCACTTTATCTATATCCATGTTGGATCCAAAAAAAGATTTTATTTTATTTTATTTTATTTTATTTTATTTTATTTTATTATTTATTTTATTTTTCCTTTTTAATGGAAGAATCATCCATCATTCCCATCATTAATGGTGTGCATCAGGTTTCGCTACTGGCTCCTATATACTGTTCAACATCTTCATTAATGACCTGGATGTTGGTATAGAATCCACCCTTAGCAAATTTGCAGATGATTCCAAACTAGGACGAGTGTTTCATACACCGGATGGCTGTGCCACCATTCAGAGGAACCTCAAATGACTGGAGAAATTGGCAGAGACAAATGCACAAAGTTAATCAAAGTGAAAAATAAAGTCAAGCAGCTGAGGAGGAATAAACCCTGTACCTGTACTGACCGAAGTCTAATTGGCTGGAAAGCAGCTTTACAGAAAAAGACCTCTGGGTCCAGACAGATACCATGTTGACCTTAAGCCTATAGTGTGTTCTCATGGCATTGGCAAACGATGGCAGACAGTAGCAGCCTAGGCTACATTATGTAAAATATTGCCAGCATTTCAAGGCAAATGATCCTTCCTCATTACTCAACACTGATGAGGCATATCTGGAGTGCCTCTTCCAGTTTTGGACTTCCCAGTACAAGAGAAACTTGGACATAGTGGAGTGAGTGCAGCAAAGGAATATTCAGTGAGCTGCCCTCGTCCTCAGAGAATCATAGAATCATTTTGATTGGAAGATTTTGAAGATCACTGACTCCAACTGTTAACCTAGCACTGCCAAGTACAACCATTAAACTGTGTGTGTCTCTACACAACAGCTACATGTTTTAAATACATTCAAGGATGGTATTTTCCTAAGTCGCCTGTTCCAATGACTGATAACCCTTCCAGTGAAGAAAGTTTTCCTAATATCCAATCAAAACCTCCTCTGCCGCAACTTGGGACCATTTCTTCTGGTCCTATCAGTAACTACTTGGGAGAAGACACTGGCCAGAACCTCAGCCCTCCTCAACTCAATCTCCTTTCAGGCAGTCATAGAGAGTGATAAAGTCTCCCCTGAGACTCCAGACTAAATAATAGGAGACCTCAAAACCGCAAAGTTAATTAAGGGACTGGATCATCTTCAACACAAGAAAGGCTGAGCGCCGGGACTGTTCAGCCTGAAAAAGCAAAGGTTCAGGGGGATATTATCCATGAATGGAAATACATGACAGGGAGAATAAAGAGTGGGACAGACACTTCTCAGGAGTGTCCACTGATTGGACAAGGGCACAAAACACAAAACTATGTCTGAACATCAGGAAACATTTTTTTTAATGTAAGGGTGACTCATTGCTGGAACAGGTTGCCCAGGGAGTTTGAGGAGTCTCCATCAGTAGAGATATTCAAAACCTGACTGGACATCGCCCCATGAAACCTGCTTGAGCAGGCAAACTGGACAGATAATCCCAAGAGATAAGACCTCACCTACCCTATTTAATTCTCAGTAATACAGACTTTTAATGCTTAAATTTGATGTCAAGTCTGGGATCCATCTTACAGGCTACAGGGGACAGATGGCCAAGATATCTCTCTGATCTCAGTATTGAAAGCACTGACTCAGCAGTGTTAATAACATCATCTCTTTGTGCTTAAATTCTCTGGATACATGAAGAGGAAGCCATCCTCTGTGATGGGCTGTACGTCCACTGTATCTACTTTGCTTCAGGGCAGACTCTAGGGAAATGAGGAAACCAGGCTTCACTCTTAAGTTAATGAAGGATTCAAATAGGATACAGAAAAAGTTATTAAAGGGGTTTAATATAATAATTTTAAAAGTTGTGCAAAAGTAGGCTAACATCTAGGACTTTACCATACGACCAGAGACATAAGAACTTCCTGAGTAAACATGGACATGATAAGGTAGCAAAGCTCTTTTCCTCTCCAAGCAATTGGAAGGCTAATTGTCTGTTTCAGCTTAAACCAAGGTAGAATTAACTGTGTTAGATGTACAAGATGGTTCTGGCAGTACATGCAAGTTCCTTCAGCTCCTTGATCCTCAACCATCAACAAAGTAATCCTTCCCACATGACAACTGAAGTGATGCTTCCTTTCGACTTGTTTTTGAAGGTTGAACATATGGGGATTATTTTTTGGGGGGGGAGTGGGGGACCGCTCTCCTTTTAAAATGTACATGTTAACAGAGTCATTTACTGATGAAAGAGACTGGTTTTCATTAGCAATTGCTGGCATGGGAAAACGTAACACTTTCATAAGCTTAATTTCAACAATTTTACCTTTCTTATCTTGCAAGTTCTTCACTTCTTTTAAAATTGTACCACATAAAGAAGAAATAACCATTGCAAATTAAAATGATAAGTTTACTGTTGAAAAAAAAAAAAAAAAAAACAAAACCAAAACCCCACAGAAACGAAAGACTATATTGTGAAAAGTGTATGAAGTAATTAGCACATTATGCTATTCTGAAAGCTTCTGGCACTGTTTAGAGATTAAGTCAGCCTTTGGCATTGCTGATGATTATTATTTCAGTGTTGTATTTTTAAATGGGGATTTTAATGAGAGGCTATTGGATTTGTAGTTTGGAAAAAAAGTTTATGTTATGAAGCAGATTTATAATGAAGGTCCACATTGGTGGCAAGGGTAACAAAAAGAATATATCTTTGGTAATACAAATTGCTTGATAGGCTTTATGCTGAGCTTTTACCTCAAAGTATGACTTTGATAACAGCTAGTTCATCTGTGATCTTGGGAAACAACTGAATCCTTTCCTCTGCAAAAGAAAAAGAACAAAAAAAACCCCACAAAACAGGTTCAAAATTAATGTCTGAGAAATTTTTGCAATTTTTTCTTGAATGCTAGTTTCAAAAGCATGTATTGATTCTTGGAGATGTATCTCAATCCATTTCCTGATTCTCTCATATTTTGTTTTCTCTTTAGAGTTTGAATGTACTGTTGACTTTTTCCTCTCTTCATTGAAAAGTGAATTTTTAGTTTTGTCACTTTTTTGTTTAGATATATAAGAACTATTTGGGAATCAGCAAGCCTCTCAAAGCTCAAGGTATGGGTCACCAGGTACAGTTTTTTATCACAGCAGTAACCACTAATATTTGTGAAGCAATTCATGAGGATAAGGTAAGTGAATCACACTCAGAATCCACAACTTTTCCCTTTATTTTCTGTTTTGGTTTGGTTTTGGGTTTTTTTCTGTTACCATTTTATGCATCTACCTAAGCACGAACACATATAGAAAAAATAGATATTTAAATTTAATTAAGCTTGGATAAAGCAATTTCTGAATTCAGATGGGATGCACTAATTCACAGGAGATACATTGCTGTATTCACTGTAGACCCAGGGAATACTAGGGAATCCCTACTTTAAGGATAAGAGATACTAGATCATCTGAAACTAGGGACTAAATATTAGGAAAGGATGTTTGTCATTGTCTCATTCCATCTGGTCCAATGAAAGCGAAAAAAGCAGTTTTTGAAGTATTCATATTTTATTCTACATGAAATTATATAACTTCCTATAAGCACAAATGATGGCATAACCTAAGATTTCCAAAACTCTATTTCTATTTCGACATAGTTCAATGCTGGTCAACTTCTGCTGTCATTTGCATTTCCATTGACTTATACAGGATTTATCCAAACACACTGTCCTAAATGAAAATGATCTTGAGAATCTCACCAGCAGTGAAGCATGTAGGCTCAATTTAAGACAAGGTAATTGTCATACTCCAGTATCCACAAATTAAAGCCTCTGAAGACTGAGACCCATTCAAAATATTTGCAATAATTTCCATGATTATCTTTTCAGGCAGGGTGGAATGCATTGGAAAGCACTTTTAGCAATACTTTCCTTTGAAAATACTTTCTGTTATTTAAATATTGTTATCAGCTATAGTACTATGAGAGAATAAGATGCGAAGAAGACAGATATATATAAAGAGAGAAATATATATAAAGATATATATAGATATATATAAAGATAGAAGAAGATAGTCCAACAAGGAAGAAATATTATTTTTTTTCTATGAAGAACATTTAGACAGAAGGTAAAAATCATTGAGAATTGCATTGTTTATGGCTTTTTAAAAAACTGTTTTGCTCAAGCACAAAGTCAGTCATGCTGCTCAAAGAAGTGTCTCTTCAATTTATTCTTAAAAATTCAAATAGGGACCATTATAATAATCAGAAATAATGCTAGAACTCATTCTCTTCTGATTCAGTTATTACAAATGCAATGAAAACCAGTTTCCTTTTAGACAAGAAACATATATTCTGGAGGTATCTTACAAAGAAATTTTTTCCAGGATACAAGATCACAGATGAAAACAAGGGCTCTGTTTTTTCTCTATTTTATATGTTGTCCTACACAATCTTGGGAACATTGATAATTTTGTAATATTTCTAAATCATTTTGGTTTTAATCCTTTTATAAGATGTTAGAAAGTAAAGTAATTTTGAGTAATCAGATGTCTTCTGTTCACTACTTTATTTATCAGCTCCTGATTACATTCCTTAGAGAACTTTCATTTTTCTAGTATGATTTAAGTCCGATAATTACCATTTTGCCAAAAAAAAAATCTGGTATTCTGTATAAGAATAAGGCAACAATTTTATTTGCAAATGTTAGGTGATGCAGTTTTTAAATTGTAAATATATGTAAAGAAACACTCCAGACAGATTAAAGCCATAAACAAAACTGTTGTATTCATTATTTTATATTAAGTTTTCATTAATATGTTAATATCTTATGAAGTATAATTGCCATGTTTAGAATCAAAGTAGAAATTAAATAGAAGTAAATGACTCTGTTACAGACTCAATCTTTTATAGACACTTTCCAGGTGACTAGTATGCCTGCCTGTTAAACAGAGCAAATATGGACCATTTGGAACTACTTGGAAATCCTTTCATCATTTGCTTAAAAGAAATGTGTCCCAAATAGTTCAGCACATCATTCTCTGGAAATCATTTAACTAATTTATAAAAACAAGACCACTGTTGAGAGTGTGGCCTGCATCTACCAGGCATAATGATGCTGCCTTATGTTTTGTTCATTCTGGAAACAATCAGTCACACACGTGCCAGGAATAATAGTTACTACATGCTCAGAAAGTACCCAAACACATGTATCTCATTGACGAAGTGGGGACCATAAATCTACACCAACAAGCATCATATTCTGATATCCATAAGATATTTTATTTCAGCTGCTGACAGTTTCAGATCATTTTTATATCTAATGCATCATAGTTCAAAAATACCATAGAGATAAAGCATGTGAGTGAGAAAAAGAGAGGGCTGTGGTGAACTGAGAAGTGAAAGCTGCAGGAAAAAAAAGACAGAAGACAAATGAATAGTTTTCTGTGACAAATTTTCAGAGCAGCTGGGGATATCAAGCAGACATCAGTAACAAAATATCCCATTTCTTCAAATTCAATGTAATATGCAGTTATTCTAAAATAAAATTCACACAGCCCAATAATATCTGTTAGAAATTAAAACCAGAATGTCTCAGGAGCACAATCTACTTGCCTGGGACCACTCACAGGATTAAGCATTGTACAATTTCACGAAACTCAACAGAATCGATTCCATAACAGTGAGTATTACTGGCAGGAACTTGCTGCCCTAAAACTCCTTAATAACCATTTTAGAAAAACAGCCACCCATTCTACCTTCTTCTAAAGCTTTTCCATCTCAGTTAACAGAGTGAACTGGGGAACATTGCTGTATACAAAGAAAAAAAAGAATACCAAAGACCTTATCAGTTGTGTCTGATTAGAAAATAATTTGTGAATGCCTTGACAATAGTTCCTGTGACCTAAAAAAGTGTCTTTTTCTCTTTAATTCATCCTGTGAAGAATCTCAGCACTTGTTAGATTTGGAAGATGCTTTGCTTTCATGGGTGATGGATATCCACAACACACTAGTGTTATCGACAACAGTCTCTTGTTCTCTTGCCTAGTTCACAGTTTATGGGAATATATCCTCTGGTGACAGGATTGGCAGCACAGTCTTCCCTTTAGCACTTTGATGGGAGAAAGAATGCCCCTTTAGTTATGTGATTTAGTTTAAGGTACATTCAGAATAACCACACACAGGCCAATAGGTTGCAATGGATGTAAATTAGCATGTCTGAGTCAGATTTAGTAGGTGAACTAAGCAGTAAAATGTACGTTTATGTTGAGGCAACAGAGAGAAAACACAACTGACCTACTATG
Source organism: Gallinula chloropus (assembly GCF_964237585.1). Taxonomy (NCBI): domain Eukaryota; kingdom Metazoa; phylum Chordata; class Aves; order Gruiformes; family Rallidae; genus Gallinula; species Gallinula chloropus. The sequence continues at coordinate 136,215,833 of NC_140085.1, read as the reverse complement.
GGCAGGGTACAGAAGTTACTGTCTAGGGGCCCATGGTTTGCCTTAGCATAAAATCAATGAGGGTTCAGATTTGATCTCGCAGGATGAAAGGATTAGTGCATCTGAGAAATGTCAAAGAAAACAAGATTACAGTGCATGTGATGCATAAAGAACTGAGGGTTAAGTATGCACGGGGTCTCCACTGGGTCAGTTTGCTTGATCTGCTCATTTTCTCTGAAGGCAGAGTAATGTACTAGCAAATCTTCACTGAAAAATGCATTATTAACTCTGTTTGCATTATGGTTCATCTTAGAAGCAGTATATATTTCTTATTGAGACCTGCATCTTTAAAGAGTAATTAATACACAATTATACGTAGGTAAGCTAATGAAGGACTTGATGGCTGTGATGAGGTGTACAGCTCCACGCAGCCTGGGAGTGATTTTTCAGCATGGGTGATCCTAGTGGCTGCTTGTGGGTCCAGAGGACACCAAGAGCCCCACAGGGCTACCCCCACCTTGCCCAGGACCCAGGACCCCATGTCCACCCCCTGAGTGGCTGGCTCAGGACCACACTGCCGAGAGACCATCATTGCACTTGCTAGCCCTGATTCCTGAATCACCATTACCACCATGTGGGGTTGGCATTATTCTCTATGGAACAAGAAGAGGATTGTGCAGAGCTGACGGGATGGTGCTAGACTGATCAGGCAGGGGTATCTAAACCATGTGCTTTAACAGAATACCTTAGTTCCATCTTTTCCACATTGCCTCTGGAGACTTGTGCCAAGATAAACTTTTCCAAACTCTGGGCTTTGTCCTGGGCCTTACTAGCTGGAGCAGTCCTATCTAGAGCAGGAAAAATTAAGCGATGTGGCTTGGTCAGGCATCTGGTACTAAGGTCACTACCTGGACCTCTTTCACACAGATTCACAGAGGCAATGCATATGCCTTAATTAAACAAAGCAACTGAGCACATGTGCCAGAGAATTTATAATTAATTTCCTAACTCTGTTTTACCTACCACAGGTTGAAAGGGACTTCTGGAAGTCATCTGGCCTTAGCTCCCTTCTCAAGCAGCATCACCTAGAGCCAGTTGCCCAGACCACATTCAGACAGATTTTAAAGTTCGCCAAGCATGGAGACTCCACTATCTCCCTGGGCAACCTGTGCCAGTGCTTGGTCACCCCTCACGATGAATGTATATCTTGATGTTCAGAAGGAACCTCTTGTGTTTCAGCTTGTGCACATTGCCTCTGGTACTGCTTCTGATACCACCTAGACGAGCCTTGCTTTGCCTCCTTTACACCCACATTTTGGGTATCTGAACACATTTGTGCCTAATGTGTCTTTCATTTTGGAAAGGAGAAGCAAAGGCAGTGACCTTCTCTGGGATAATGAATTAAAGACACATCATGAAGTTCACGACAAAACAACGGATTTCTCATTGTAACTCCAGCTGTAACTTAAACTCTGGTATTTCCTAGTTTTCAAGTATTCAATTTTTCAACTTAAATATAATTTAATAACTTTGGGGATGTAATGGAATACCCATTTCCCTCCAGTTATATCCTAGCACAAAATTCAAACAGTATCTAAGGTTTTGCTCTCACCTAGCAGAGTTAGGTGCATAAGTCACTAAGAACTGTGTTTAACTAATTATATCTTTTCATTAGACAGGACTTATTTTAATATATATTACAATTTGAAAACCTTGCATAAGCCAAATTTTCTCCTGAAAAGCATTTGTGATAACATAAGCAACAATATGTTGTTTCTAGTCTCACCTGGAAAATTAACTTTGACATAATATTTAAACTACAAACTGAAAAGTAATTCAGTCTTCATTTTACAATTTACATAATTACTATTTTACTTGAAAAATAAAAATATAAAAATTAGTGGCAAAATTATTTATTATTTCTATTATTTAGTTATTATTGTGCATAGAGATAAACAACCTTATGATACGTATGCATATCCATATAAATACACATGCTGTTTATAATACAGTGAGGTTTTATTGATAAGCAAAAGTTATCAGGGAAAATCTCTGACCTGGGTCAAGCTGATGAAGCAAAACTGATAGGTCAGGAAGGTCAAGACCTCTTTCAGTTAACCCCATACCCTATGAATGGCATTAAGTAATTACTGTTTTAGATGTGCCAGGGTGGATTAATTGTGTGTCTATTAGCATTTCGACATTGAAGTAGTTATGAGTGAAACTTACTGCATACTGCTACAGTCTGTTACCTGTAAGATGCAAAATACTTATACTTAAAAATACTTTTAACTATGTAAATTTCAGTTTCCAAGCAATACATTAGCATATATGATGGCCAAAATACCATCTTCACTCAGACAAACTTTCCTTCAAGGATTCAGAATGGGGGATAAGCACGTTACCAGATCATTAACAGAGCAGCTATAGGCCCTTATCCAAAAAGCGTTGGAGTTAATGAATGACAAGAATGTGAGAAAAATGTGTAGTCCCCAAAATCATTAACAGACAATAAACTTTAAAGAAATGCACAAGATTGATGTATAAATTGTAAATTTATTCAATTTGGCACCATAACTAGTTTTTTATGGCTAATCTGTTTCCCTTTTCAACATTCATCAGCATATCAATTTTTCTTGTGAGAGGATACGTATGGCCATAATTCCAACATTTATAAATATTTCTGAGTAAGCACACCACAAAGGTTTTTCCATTGAATTAGGGTTCAGAAGGTTTCCTTCACTCCTTTCTCTACTAGAGAACCATTGGTTCGTTTTCCTCCTATGTAAAAAGGGAAAAAAAACAGACAAATGAGAACTAGAAAAGTGGGAAAGTTTTGAAAGATTTGGTTCTTCTCAATTATCATGTTCCACTTAGGGTGACAAATGACATTAGACTGTTAAATTGGCTCGTAATACTGTAAAGCACTTTTGGACGGCAGGCGCGTTGAAGCTGGGTAAACACAAGGGTACAGCTGCCAAGCATCCAGGGGCATGACTTCATGCTGACCTGCTTGATCAGAAAATTGCATCTTTATTAGCAGCTGCAGTTTAGGCCACAGGGATGTTTGTATTATCCTTGCTTCAAAGCTGTTATGAAATCTCAGAGTTACAGAATCATTGCTACAAAATTCATCACACTGTACATTTAGATGCACAGATTGCTGCAACCAGATCACCTTTGTACTCTGGCTCTATTTGTGTCAAGACATTATGACCCTTGAACGGCAGTCTCCAGTCTCTCCTGCTTCTGTTCAGGATCAAGGAAGTCTGGAGATCATCTTTAGAAAGGAGTGGGTTCCTGGTCCAAGACTCTTTGCTGGAAGCAAGGTCAGATGTGATCTGAGACACCAGTTAGAAATATGCTTCATTCTTTCACAGGGGAAGTTACACATGGAAGAGCCCCAGTGAGTTACAAGCAGAAATAGGTTGTCTGCTTCAGTAACAGTGAATGACTTATGCCTAAAGCTTGGAAAATAAAAAAATGAGAAAGTTCAGAGCAGGAGAATAGGTGGTGCCTCTTGTGCAGAGAAGCGTGATTGTGTGTAGGTAGCTGGAAAAAATATGAAATCCAAAGCTATGTAAAACGTTGGAGCGGTTCTGCCCCTCTAAATAGCACAGGGCACTGGCCATACATAGTAAGGGCTCACAAGATAAGCTGCTCCATCTTTGACAAGGAGACTCTAGCTCTTCATCAGTTTACTAAAGTGACTGATGTTACATCCATGACAGTAGCATCCTGTAACAGCTGTGTCGGCAAGAATGGCTATAGTGATATTCATAACAGGGAGAGACTGTACTTCTGCTAGGACAGATTTCAGGCTTTGGATTTTTATAATACAGTAAATTAGATTGAAAGACTCATTTTTTCCGAGCACAACAAAAAACTTGTGGTTGGCGTAGGTCTCATTTGCTTTCTCATCTATGTGCAAACATCCAGCACATCAGAACATCCAGTTTTGTTTAAACAGAACCACAAAAAAGAATCACAAAAACCCTCCATCTGCACCCAATTCTGATTTTTCTTTTTCCTGTACCACAGAATACCACTTTCAATGTAAATTTAAGGAATGTATTTTGCCTAAAAAGGACACTTTTCCAAACATTTCTGCACTGGAAAATGCCACTTAATCTAAACTAAAATCTTTGCATTAAAAGCTTTGAATTTCTCTTTATCTAGGATGAAAAAGTTAATCCAAGCCAGAATATCATTGCCAATAAGAGGAGAAGCAGCACAAAGGACTATCTCACACAGCAGACTTGCAGCTGGGTCTCCACCATTACAAGGAGATATTTTGAACAATAAAATTTTATTTGTGGGGGGCTGGATGTTTGCTTTTCCATGGCCAGGTTTACTCCCTTGTAGATTAAAGCATGGATGTTCTCTGAACAACACTTGCTTCTTTTAGGCAGAAGATTTGATAAAGGGAGACATTGTGTTTCCTGTGGGATCTTCAGTTTTGGCTGCACTTTTCGAGCGACACTGAAGTAAAAACTAACCTCTTACCCAAAACATAGGGAGAGAGACAAAGTGGTTTGCCAATGTTTTATTGCAAGGACTAATGCAGCAGGATTATTGACCTCTTTTGACCTCTTGACCTTGGTTAACTACATCTTCAAAAAATGCCATTTGCTCCATGCAATTTTCCCCATGACTAGGAGTAATTTTTTAACCTTGTGGTATTCGTTAGGCATAGTTCAGACAGGAGTAGAAAGAAAATAACTTTTTCTAAAATAGCTGGTGGCATCATGAATTCTGAGCTTTATAATTGCAAAAGATGTTTATAGACATTATTTTTTTTTAAATGTGCATTATGAAAAAAAATTATTCTTCCTGTTTTCCTGAGAAAATAATAGATTTTCATTTCTCTTGAAATCCTCAAAAGTGTGAAGTACATGAGAAGTTTATCTATATTTTTTGTTCAGCATTTAAATTGAAAAGAATACATATGTCAATATAAATTGTAGACCTTTAGAAATACAATCACTTCATTTGTTGTCCCAACTTGTTGTTGTTGGCTAGGTGTTGGCTTTAGTGACAAAAAGCACAAACTTGATGACAGAATGAAAAGCTGAAAGCACCTAACTAACTGCCATTAAAAAGATTCATATTTATCTTTGCACATAATGTGTGTATTTATGTTTTAACTAAAACAGAATCAGAATTATTTTGGGGAGATACAGCTATTTCCATTTCAAAGCTTTTATTTTTTTCTTTTCTGTTAGGAGTGTGTCACAAGGAAATGTTTCTCCCTGTTCAGTTCCTTACACAAACACTGGCTTTATCAATGTTCAATCGCAGCTGGTTTTGCCCCTTTTTCAAAGTCAGAGAAACTGTACTGCACTGCTTCAGTTTGGCTGGTATTAGAAAGTAATTCATTATTATAATATCATAGAATAATATTCCATTTATCTTTATGCCAATTTTTGTATGGAAGTATGTTGCCTTTACAGTCTCAGAGATAGAACTTCACAAAAATCCGAAGTGATAGAATATGGGCTGTGCTAGTAGGAACATCTTCATTCCAGTCCCATTGTTTCGATGAGCCCCAACTCAGTGAATTATAAGCAGTAGTAAGTCTGCCAGCTACTAGGTTAATTACAAAAGATATTAAGAACATAGTCCCAACTGTGTTTTGTTGTAATAGTATCAACATAAGCTTCAGCTGCACTTGTGAATTTCAAAGACATGAGAAACCACATATTTTCTTCTTTCATTGCAGTGTTGATAACATCAGAGCTACCAGGGTCTGTGAAGAGTATTATAGTTAGCAGTTAAAGCTTCTCATCTGTAGCAAATAATGTGCACGACACTAATAAACTTTACTGTTTTACAAACATCCAATAAAAATCCATCACATATTTCAGTGTGAAACAGACAAAGGCTCAGGTGTTTCTGTGATTTTACATCAATCTACCCACTTCTGGATGAAAAGTAAATGCTAATTACTCTCAAATTGCACTTGTGAGCTAAACAACTATTTAACTAGGGGGAAGAGGTGAAGAAAGGATAGTACTCCCACATCTGCAGGTTTTCCAGGCCAAATAAATTGAAAAAATGTCTTTCAGATGCACAGCAAGATTGAAGGTACTGTAGTACTGTAACAACAGACAGACAAAAACGTTCTTCAAATCAAAAATTTTTCTCTCTGATAAGAAGGATCTGATTTTGGAAAAGCGTGCAGATCTTCTCTAGACCAAACTGTTTGCTGTATCTTTTATTAATATTAATTAAATCACTTGGTATCTCCTTAATCTTTGTTGCTCTTACAAAAAAGAAATAAATCACAGTTTTTCATTAACTGTAGCGTACAATGATTTGGCTGACGTTGATGACTTGTTCTATAATGTGATCAATACATTTCTTCCAGAACTATTCCAAAAATCTCTGTTCCCAGTCCTTGGATTAAGAGATAAATACGTAGGAGAAAAAAGGGGGGGGAGAGTAGGCATGTGAGAAGCTAAACTAATCAAAACTGTTTCCTTTAAAGTTAATTTCATTTTTCTATTCTAGACCAGAAAACCTTAACACCTACCCTCCAGGTGTGCACATTTAATGCTGTTTAGATGTTTTACACCAACAATCAAGGGATGCAACCTTACTAATTGCAAAGTACAGTGCAGCAATGGCTCTGTGCTGATTAATGTTAATATATTAGTGTGCTGCTGTTTCAATCCAGAGGCCATGATTTGCAGCAAAGTTCAGCTGGATCTCTTCACTACCAAAGTCTTTCTTTTGATAGAAATACATAAAAATAGAAATTTATGAGAAATTTTTAAGCTATATTCACACTGTACAAACTCTGATGTGAAATATATCACATAGACCTCATAATAAGACACAAGTAACTTTTCTGGGGTTTATATTATTAATTGATCTTGCTGGGTTTTGCTGCACAACTCATTGCATTATTTTATTCTTCTGAAGTTGGATACTTTCCTACTATAAAACACAACAGACACACTCATGAAAAGAGCACTGAAGCATCAGCAAACAAATATCCTTGTTTATTTGTTTCCAGATTAAGTGATCCTGGAGTTAAAAGATTCTTGCTGGTCTTATCAAACCTCCTTAATAATTTATACCTCATGGGAGCCTATTTGACAGTGTGATCCTTGGGAGTACTTCATGAACACCAGAAAGGTTTAGCTTTCACTTCACATATTAACTCAAATTTCCATAAAAATCTTCTGCTAAACCTTTCATCTATTATTTGAGTCCTCGTGCTCTTCATATTTGGTCATCCACCTTTAGTGTGATAAAATTTTAATTGGTTCCAGTCAGAAACTTAGTATATTTTCCTTAGGTATTTAAACCAAAAAGCTAGAAGAATAAAGGTAAGGTTTTGTCTTCAGAACCAAATAACTTACCAGTTCTCTTTCTTTTTCTGAATACATTTGCTAGTACGTAAATTACAACATTTTCTTAGAATTCGTAAGACCTTTCCATGCCATCCAGAGCATTAAAACCCAACTCCTATATAGCCTTACTTTACAAATTTGTGAAGTGGAACAAGAAAGACTTCATTAACCTCTCAGCTGAGTATATGAAACCTGAGTGTTGGCCAGTGCTCCCAAAATACAGGACTCTTTACGAATAATGTGGGAAATATTCAGGGGCAAAATGTGGCTTGCTCCCAAGTTGCTCCAAAAATCTTGCCTTGCATCATAAAATCCCTAGATTCTACTGCAGACTGATACAATTTAGAGGCTGCTTCAAAGATTCAGGGGAGAACAATACTTGATTAGTGCTTTCTTGTTTTGTTTTCCCTTCTTGGGTTATGCAAAGCAAAAAAATAATAACAGAAACTGGATTAAACTGCTCTGGAAATTATCCAGATCACAAAGTACAACAGCTCTGAAGTACCATCATATTGCTAAGGTCCAGAAAAACTTGCTACATTTTTTTTTTTAAGTAGGAGCAGGATTTTTTTTCTAAATGTTTCATTATATTATTAATATATTAATCCATTATGGAATGAATATTTTGATAGTATCCTGTAGAAGAGGTTATAAAATATAGTAATAGCATTTAGACATACTTAACTAATTTTGCCATTGGAACATACTAAAATGCTACTACACTCAATACTGTGTTTGTCATTCTAGAAGGATTTTTTACTGTTAAAATAGTATTTTGTGAGCAGTGGCATTGTTACTGCTCCAAGAGAGAATCTGCAGTTCTGTGAACACGCATACCAATTTTTTGCAGCCATTTGAATACCATTTGTAGAATAACAGGATTGACTTCCAGCCTCATTACTTTGACCTTATCAATGAAGGCATCTTGAACATTTAGCACACATGCCTTTTGCTTAGTTTTTGTTGAATATACACTTAACAATGTAACTTTAATTAGAAGGGGCTGTTTCTCACTTCTACCGTTCATTTGCATACTGAAGGCAAGCTTCCTATTAGCTGTGAGGAACACAGCATTTATATTCAATCGTGCATTTTTAAGCAAATTCAGTTGACAGTCTTTAGTCCACCAAAATCATTGAGTATGCATGCTTAGAAAGCTTTAAGGGTGGGTAGTCTCATGTGCATGGAAGCTTTAGATAGGAGTAGTTCAAAGCATTTACATCAAAGGCCTATTTATTTATTTTTTGCCATTGAAGATTGTGGAGGTGAGTTTGGCAGACGCAAAGTCTTGCACTCAAAGCCAGAGGCAAATATATGTGTATCTAGTCTTCTTCTGTTCACGACTTCATTAATTGCAAAGAATGTATTCCTTCAGGCTTATTTTATAATATAGATAACAAAAACACTACAGGAAAAGTAACAAATCTTTCAATCAATTATCTCAGATATAGATGTTTAAAAATTTTGTGATCGGTATGTTGCTATCTTTTGCAAGTAGAGTCACGCCCTCACCAGCCAGCAGAAGATAGTTTACTTATAGGCTCAGCAACTCTAATGGCAGTAGTTCTCCAAATTGTTCTAAAGCGGAGGAAAGAGTTATGGAAAATGGGAGGAGAAGACTGAACTGGGATTAAGTGATAAAAAAGATACTTAAGCAGTTTTATACTACAGCATCTTTATGGGTAATTATAAAACTTTTATTCTTGAACCTGACACAACTGCAACGATCCACGTTTCCCCATTAACAGTAGCAGGCTGTTAGTTTCTCAGCTATGTGTGAGAAGAGACAACAAAAAGGGCATTTGATGAAATTTGTTATCTATGTAGTTGCATATATATATATATAAAGGACAAAGATAAAGGAGCTAGGGAAGTAACTCAGAAAAGCTGTGAAACATAAACTACATGTAAGTTGTTAGTACAACCTTCAGAATGAAAAATAGTCATTCTTTCAGGAGGAAAGGAATAGAGTCGTGCAGCATAAACCCAACTTTTCAGAAGAAACTTTTCAAAAGCTTTAGCGAGGATGGAGAAGCTCCTTATCCAACATGTCAACAGAGCTGATGTGCAGTACTTGTAACATGTAGGGGTAGAAGCCCCTCCAGCTGGAATAAGATCAATATACAGTCACCTTGAAATGCAAAACTAATGCTACAATTTGCAAGTGAAATCTAAGGTACCTGTAATCAACGGTGGATGCAGAAGTTTTGTTCCCTGGGTTTCCACAAAGGTTCGGTCTGTGTGTAACAAATCAATCAATTTAACAGCCTTAATTAATTATATCCCTACAAAGTGTAGACACTCAGCTAGATACTTTCCGTCCAACTGGAATGGAAAGATCAGAAGGGAGCCAAATTCTTTGGTCTTTCCATAAGCATTAAATTATCACTGGGGTTCTTCAAATTCCAAGGCCCCATTTGCCCTTACTAAAGATTGTTCCATTTCTTACATGCAAGTAAAGAACTCTCAAAGGATGAAAGCTGTTCCTGTGCTTGAGGGAAAAGAGAAAATCTTTTTTCTTTTGTGATGAATAAAAGCTCAGGTCAGAGTTTTTAAGCACATAGGACCAAGGTCTCAGTATCATTATCAACCGCAGAAGGTCACAACAGGAATGAAGCAGCAACTCGGCAGGATAATGCAAACACATGCTGGGGGCTGCATTTAAGAAATGAAGGGAGTTAATATTTTGGGTTAATGATATTTTTTCTGGAGATTCTTTGGAGGTCTAACTGTATTCTGGGAGATTTTTTGTTTCTCAGGATTGCAAACCCTTCCAATTCTCCCTCACACACAAAAGAAGTTCCAGTGCTATGCCCTATGTAGTTGCACTAAGTGATGATTTCTGAGGGAATAGCTCATTGTTTTTCCTGCATTGCAGGGAAGTCAGAGCTGGAATGACACTAAAGTGCCAGCAGCTGCCTTTTTAGTAGTGGGTTGGATGGAAGAAACCTGTTTGGGAAGGTCTGCTCAAAAGACAGCAGTAGCAACATAAGGATTACAACTGTCAAAGTTGTGCATTTGTTCACCCATGCATGTGTATACACTAATGGAGAAATCTGATTATTTTTAAAAGGTGTGCTTGCTCTTTGGTTGGTTTAATAATCAGGGATTTGAAAAGCAGGTTTTTTTCTACAGTAGGGATTAAATGATCTGCTTTTACGGTTTGTGTTTCTTTTTGTCCCCTTCTTCCTTTCTTCTTATTGCCCAGCTCTTTACTCCTTCTCTTCTCAATATCCTATTTACTCACTGCTGTTTAAATCCCCCACCTCCTCGGCCCTGATTTTGGTGCTGTTCAGCTTCCATCCCTCACCACCTTTTGTTTGTTACAAATAAGATGTGATCACAGTTACACACCTGCTGTTCTCATTTCATGATAGCATCAGAATACTACTTTCCCAGCAATGTGAGACCGACAGCAGTCAGAGCTTTTTGTTGGATGTTTTTTTGTTTGTTTTTTTCACATCCTTTTGAATATTTGGCATTAAGTGAAAAGTAGTCTTTTCCTTTCACATTACTGCTGTTTTGAGCCAGCAAGGTTTCAATTTCTTTGAAGATAAGAGAACAAAAAATCTGTTCTTTGGACACATCTTTGCTAGTTTGCTGTATAATGACAATATTGAACATTCTCATCATGTCATTAGATCTTTTACCTCGAGGCCAGGGCAATAAAAATGTTTACTTTCTCTCACTTGGCTTTGACATTTATTTTAAAATATGTCTTGTGACGTGCGAGAAGACTCTCTCATTGATAGAGCATGTACATCATAGCTATCTCCAGTTCAGATTTTCTGAAACATAGCCCCTGCTCATGATACCTTTACCTATCTTTTCAGTAAATTATCCAAATGTTGCTTCCCCTAGTTGACTCCTAACCATTGGAAGTAAATACTTCTGCTTTTAGCTGTGCTTGCTCAGCATTACCCTGACTTGGGACTTGAACATACCCCATCAGCATCCCCCTCAAACAGTTTGCACTGTTAACACTGCCAGCTATCTATTGCCTTTTTTCAGCCCTTGCTGCCATGTGTTTGCCGTTGCCATCTGCTTGCTGCGCATTTCCATCTCACTTAAAAAACCTGTCTATGTTCACATGGGTTGCAGATGAAGAACTCTTTTGCTGGTTTGTTTGTAAATTAATTTGCTATCAAAGAAGAAAGAAAAAAATACCTGAAGTGATTACTTACTGTAGTCTCCATTTTGCAGGGTGGGAAATGTAAATTGGTCTTGTGTAGAAATGTAGAATCAAGTACACTGTAGTTGCTAAACAACTTCTGCATATTTATTTATTAACTGACACAGATAAATATGTTTAGGAGCAACAGCTATAAAAGATTTTCTCAGTTCCTTACTTTGCTTTGAATTGGGATTTCATCTTATCAGATGAAGCATCTGAGTTAGAAGTTAATCTGTTGCAGTTTTGGCATAAAAATATAGTGCTAAGAATATATGGAATGCATACCCCTCAAATCAATTAAATAAATGAAGCCAATAAAACTACAAGCTAAATAAAACATTATCATCACAGCAGATTTTAGTCATGGTTATGTACATAGAACTCCGAAATAGCATTGCTGAGAATCCCTGATTTCATTCAATTGCCTTTGAATTTACATTAGCAAATCTCAAGCTAGAAATTCACTAATTCTTTTTGCAAAGAGACTTCTATAATATCTTGGAAAATATGAGTTTTCTTGTAATCACTTTATGAATGGAAACTAATTCTATTGTGTATTTTGTAGATGCATTAGAGTATGAAATGTTTTAGAATATGTCGTATCTTCAATACCACATATTAGAATTATTAGATTATTAAACATCTTAGTGTACGCAAAATCTTCAATGCTGACAATATTTTCTATTATTGACACTGTGTAATGCTACATGTGCACAACTTTTACATGAAAAAATTTGAACCCTATATGGCCTCACTTTCACAATATATATATCAGAAATTAATATATACATTCAAGCCCAATGTTGCGAGTTTTTACTTACTTTGACCTTTTGTGAATTTTTCTTTTTTTTTAAGATTAAAATTCAGGTATCACTTACTTGAGTCCCAACCAGGGCACAGGTAGTTTATGCCAAGAATTCTTAATGCGAAAAACAATTGGGACTTCTGCAAAAATATACAGAAGTTAATTCTTTTGCACTATGTGTTCATTGACTATGAAGAAAAATGTGGAAAATCCGAACTATCATTTTTCTTCTAACCGTCTGTCAGCAGCTTTCACCCTTTTTCTTTTCCTTTGACCTACCTAGCTGTCTGTGTGCTCTAGCGAAGCTGAGCTACTCTGGGACACTGAGAGAACCAAAATGAAGGAAGAGGATGGGGCAGTCAGAGGTTCTTGTTTAACGAACCTTTATTAACCTCCTATTCATTCCTTCTCATTATGTTGATTTCAGTCTCAGCACAGATTTTTAAAATATATTCAGAGAAACTGCCTGCCGTGGAAAAGTTTGATTCATGAAGATCGTGGTGGTATGCCAGGTCTCAGCATGGAAGGGGAAAAATTAAGAATGCTTACCAATTAAGGCAATGTAATTCAGCATGCCAAAGCCAACTGCAAAATAGCCCTGCTAAGACTGGAAAGATACAACTGCAGCATAACAGTGCAGCCACAGAAAGGATTTGTGAGACTCAGCTCCTGTAAGTCAACCTTACAGTAAAACTAATTTGTGGCTGAAGACCTTCAGCAAGGAAAGTAACACCTGGGAGGAAAAGAACTGCCTTACTCTTTACAGGGTGATTAGACAGCGTAAACCAGTAGAGACTAAATAAACAATTCCTGAAGTCACTATTGAGCAAGGAGATAATGGAGTCTTGCAAAAATACACTTTAACTGGTAGCACCTTAAAGTCAAAATAGCTCTGTTGATTTATAGTAGCTGAGAATGTAGCTTTTTATCTTAAAGAACTCCAACTCAAGGAGCTTTGAATCATGTAGGATTGAAATAACATAATTTCCCTCAAGTCTGTGTGTCAGTATGGGGACCTTGCTACAGGGCGAATTATTGATTGCATCTTTAATACTACTGACCGAAAGGAAACTGCATTGTATTTTCTCAGATTGCAAGCTCAACTTTAAGGATTTTCACTTCAGTGCTCCTGCCTTGTGGAATAAGAGAGAAACTTATTAATTTGCTCTTGACCTCAACTGTCATGAAAGACATTGTGCCCCTTAAGTAACTTAAGATTTCTCCTGCCTATATTATTTCTAGCATGAGTATAAACTCTTTCCAGAACACGTCTTGTCGGGAAGGGTGGGCCCTTTTCTACCTTTTGCAGTCAATCTAGCTATAGTTTTAGATGTTTGGTCCAGATGTACTTGCATTCCCTTTGGTTGTACAGAAAAAAAAAAAAAAACAGCTTGTGCAAATCTCTCATAGAAAATACAATTTTACTGTAGGTGAAAGTGAATATTGAGGATTATTAAAAGAAGTATGTATTCTACCCAGATTCTGAGATGCTCTAGTAGCTGTGAAGAGATTAACAAAACCATCTGCATCTCAGACGTTGGGCTTCACATGGAGTAGCAGAACTGACAAGAGTTACAAATACCTGTGACATTATGAAAAAGGTAAATCAGGACTCAAATAAAAATTTTGCAGACTACCTACTAAAGATCTGCTCTCATTTTTACTTTCTGTTTTCAAGCACAATTACACTACTTAAAAAGCTAGTCAATCCAACAGCCATCTTCCAACATGCTGTGTTTTCTCTGTGCTGATTTACCAGCTGTTGGCTGTTCACAGAAAGCAGCTTAGGATAGTACATTCACTTCTGTCAGCATATCTACTTCTTTCTCCTCCTGCAGGTACACAACTGAATCGTAGTGCTTGTGGGAGTGTATCACTTGTTCTGTATCCACAGTAGTAGTACTGGCGAAGGGAAGTTAGAAGGGGAGGCAGTGAGCAGAAGAGAGAGAAGACTAAAAGGGAATAATTTATCTTGCAATAGAGATGGCTTGTGATTTGTCCTAGCAGAAGGCTTCAATTACCTTATTAAACTATTGGGATTTTTTAAATATCTAAGAAGTCAGAAATTCTAGAGAACAGAGGGAGTATTTTTCTTTTTTAATTACCTGTCTTTATTTTCTACCAAAGAAACGCCTAGAATCTTGAGGATAAAAGTATATTTCTATGCCTTATAGGGCACTGGATTAAAAAAAATATCTACCCAGAATAATTTATTACCTAAATAAATAGCCCAGAAATTACTTTTTTTTATATTTCACTAGGGAAAAAGTCAGGAAACAACAAAATTCAGTGGTTTGCCTAAGGTTAGACAGCAACCTATATACACTTTGAATTTGGGCCCAATGCTTCCATTTTCCATTCCTGAGAAAGAGATTTCCCTTCCCTGCTGATGGGATGGGCGTTGAGCAGGATTTCTGCTCAGCCCTCTGCAAGAAGACTACACTGGACTGTGTCAGGACTCAGGCACCTCAGACCCTGTCCACTTCCGTGGGCAAACCCTAAAAGACAGTGCTATGCACAGCCACTTGGGCATTCATTTTTACACCCACACTAAACAGCATTAAGGCAAATATCATATGCAGACCTGATCAAAAGAAATTGCAGAGAAGTGATGAAGCATGGAGAATTATTTAGTAATAATGGAAACTTCTAGTCAATACTGACCTTTAGCCGAGTGGCAATATTTCTAGGTGATGAATAATTGCAGACATACACCCAGTGCCTATATACCTTTCTGAATCTTTCCCTTCCTGTGTGGTTTTTCTCTATTTAGCCAATATTTATTCTTCCTCTACTGTATTTGTCTACTAAAAGATATCAAAACGAAAGCAGTCTAACTTTTTTTTTCCCAGAGCTCGACTTACTTTATTAGTAATTTCAAGACATTTTTTATCTAAAGCAAATGTTAATGTATGACCTTCTACAATGGTGGTTCTACATCCTGAGGTGACAAACAGATTTTAAAATACACCTGGTACCTTTCACCTGTCAGTCATCAATGTGCTTCAAGATCAGTGAGAATACATTATGACCAGCTTTGATGACATTCCTGGAAGACTATGGCATAACTCAGAGTTGACTAAGGGCAACAGAATAGAACTGGCATTGAATGATTTTCTGATTGCACGGAAGATTAATGGCAATGTTGGATATGTAAATCACGTTGCATATTTGCACTGGCTGCATGCATTTGATACTGCAAATTTTATCTCAGGAACTAAAAGTATTCCCAAAACTACTCTTTAACTATTGTAGTATTCTGCTTCAGCAAGATGTCTAATCCTGTTTAAAGCAACACACCACATTTAAAATCTGTATTTTCATCTGAATGGAAAATTTTAGAACTAGCTAGTTATTTTTCTTGCAAGTTGTCAATGATACAGAAAAGCAGTGTTTATTGTGTTACTAGAGGAATGTACTGATAGTCTGAGCACGACAGGACTGAGGCTGTAGGAAGGATGACTGCCTGGAGAATTTTCTTGGTCCTGCCCTCCAGAGGGGAGACTGAGGACCTTTCCAAAGTGCTTTACAGTTCCCCTCTGCTTTGTAGGTCCAGGCTGCCTTCTGTAATCCAAAGGTGTGGAAGCAAGAGGAAGGACCAGTTGATATCTTTAGGCTCCAGACAAAACTTCCATCAATTTAGACATAAATGAGATGTAACTGATAATATAATTGAAATAATAGTGAATCCATCTATGTTGTTGGATTCTTTTGTTTTTCTCCTCAGTAGATGTATAACCTGGAGGAAGCCATCTTATATAGATATAATATTAGAAAAGTATGTTTCTTTTTCTTCACTTTCAGGTGACAACTGATTAGTCTCTTTTCAAAAAAGGTTCTTATAAATGATGAACCTATCCCAGGTTGGATGGGGGCCTGGGCAGCCTTGTGTAGATCCAGGCCTGGAGGTTGGTGGCCCTGCCTGTGGCAGAGGGGTTGCAGCTCTATGATCCTTGGGGTCCCTTCCAACCCAGACCATGATTCTATGATTATATCTGTCACTGTTTTATTTTGAGACTCTGGTTTAGTGGTTATTCATCTATTTTAATTTGGCTAGAGATTTTTAAAATAGGATTTATTATTTTATTATTAGTAATACTCATGGACAAAGAAAAATATTCCTAGATGGTAGATTTACACATGCAAAAATGGTCTTTGAAACTTATGAGAAATGCCAAAAAAACATTTTAGTATACTGCTCTTGTATAACACCAGTGCATTAATAATGCAGAAAAAAATCACTTAAAAAAAGCTACCATATATATGACAGATTCTTCTTCAAATCTCTATTTCACACTATGAACCCTTTTTACCTAAGTACTCTATATTCACTGCAGTCAAAGGAACTGCTCTCATAAGTAATGTAATACTATTAGCACTTTTCAATTTTAACAGCACTCCTCTTTTAGAAAAAAAAATACTACAAAAGCAATTAGAAGCACTACTATATTAGCAGCATAGGATTGTTTGAATTGTATATTGCTTTGAATATTTTCCAGACAAGTGTAATAGTGTATCCAGAGCTGAGAGTTCAAATTCTAAACACAATGAAAATACAAGTAACTCATGCTAGAAGTCAGCAGTTTTCGATTTAACTCATAGTAACTTCTTGGTTTTAATGATTATCCAAGTAAAAAGTAATTAATAACATTGGAAAGATGAAGAGAGTAATGTATTTAACTCTTTAAAGAAGCATCAATTCTGCTGTTATCTTGCTGTAATTTAGAAATATACCTTTGATGTTCAATCCCAAGCACAACTACAGGTTGGGCAGAAAAATGAATTGAGAGCAGTCCTGATGAGAAAGACTTGGAGGTGTTGGTGGATGAGAAGCTCAACATGATCTGGTGATGCATGCTTGCAGCCCAGAAGGCCAACTGTGTCCTGGTCTGCATCAAAAACTGCAGAGATGATTCTGCCCCTCTGCTCTGCTGACACTCCACCTGGAGTACTGTGGCCAGCTCTGGGGCCTCCAACACAGGAAGAACATTGAGCTATCGGAGCAAGTCGAGAAGAAGGCCATAAAGATGACCAGGAGGCTGGAACACCTCTCCTATGAGGACAGGCTGAGAGAGTTGTTGTTCAGCCTGGAAAAGAGATCTTATAGCAGCCTGCCAGTACTTAAAGGGGTTTACAAGAAATCTGGAGAGAGACTGCTTACAGGGGCATGTAGTGATATGATATGGGGTAATGGCCTTAAACTGAAGGAGAGTAGATTTAGATTAGATATTAGGAGGAAGTTCCTCACTAATGGTCATGAAACACTGGCACAGGATGCCAGAGAAGCTGTGGCTGCCCACTCCCTGGCAGTGTCCAAGACCAGGCTGATTGGGGCTTTGGGCAGCCTGGTCTGGTGGAGGGTGTCCCTGCCCGTGGCAGGGGGGTTAGGACTAGATGGTCTTTGACATCCCTTCCAACCCAAGCCAGCCTGTGATTCTGTTATATTTGAATTACAATTTTTCTACTGCTAGCTTCAAAGCATTTGGTATTCATCTTTAAAGTGGCAATTTTTAGATATTGTCTGTTCCCACCACTGTTAAATTCAATATAAAGTTATCGCTGTTTTATTAAATTACTGTTATCACTCTAAATTTGGCAAATCAGACTTTCCATCCTGTCACTTCCCTATCAAGCCATTTGGGAACCAATGAGAAAAAGTTCTCAGTTTCATGAATTATGCACTAAAACTTTGCAGAAAAGTTATACAAGCATTAATGAGAAGAACTGGAAAAGCTCCTTTCAGGCAGGGTGTTAAGCTGTGTTCCCTTTCTTTTCTAAATGAAGTTGACACAGTGCTTTGCTTGAGTACTGAACTGAGAACTCGTGCTCCACTGCCCTGGAATACGAGTTGCTGGTGTCTCTGACTAAAGCATCTGTCCAGCCCTGTGGCATCTTGCCCTATGCCACCTTCCTCTAAAACTGTTTCAGAGGCATTTGCTGAGGGTTGGCTACACATACACTGAGCTTACCCACCCGGTTTCCAAAGGACACGGGAGCCATTTAAATAGATAATTCACAGCAAAAATTTCCTTGAACTCGCATATAGTAAACTATAATAGGTAATGGTGACACACAGGCATCAAGTGAACCAGCACAGTTCTAGGAACACTCTTTAAAGCCACTAAGTTTTAACACTGAGAGAGAAAAAAAATAATATTTTTTTTCTTTAAGTTTTAAACATGCAGCACAGTGAATGGATGAATGAAGAATAATTGATCATAAATAGGACATGGAAACTGTGTGCATTGCAATGACAGAACACGTGAGCAACTGATCCTGCTTCACAACAAAACCAAAATTTTAATGTAAAATGGAAGTCACTGCAGTAAAAGTAAAGTAAAAATAGAGATGATTAAAACAATATTAAAGCAGAATGCCTTTTCTGTAATTTCTAACTTGCCAGGTGCTTTTTGGAATGTGAACGTACAGTGATCACTGCATGAATGTTAGAGGAACAGTAACAGACTGGCAAATGAAATGAGGTGAAATGATGCCTGCCCAATAGTTTAGGTCCAAGCTAGTTATTCTGGCTGTTTGCCAAACCCAAGCCCTGTCTCATTTCAGCATTCTTCCTCCAGCGTTTTCTAGATAGCCATTATCCTTACTAATGAAGCTGACATGAACTGCCAGTATGGCTCTTCATACTTGCTGAGGTACCACTCATGCTCCTCTTGTATGACCTTTCTAATAATTACCCTAGTTCTGTATTATAACACAATTTCATGTAGGCCTACTACAGTAAAATCAAATTATAACTCTACAGTAGTAGTATTTTTTTAACAGAAATTGATTTCATCTCATGAAATACTACATTGGCTTATAATTCTATAATTACTTTACATATCATGGGATGTCTTAACAAAACTTCTAATGAGAAAGAAGTCCTTTTGTATTAGAATAATCCATCATTTTGTAGGCTATAACAACATAGAAAGATATGAAATTTGAATTTCCTTTTTTTAAAACTTGTGATAACTATGCTTTTTTCTTATGCAAATTTTCTTCTTCATTTAATGTTTTAAACCATTTAATGAAGTGATAGTAAGACACATTTTTCAAATACAAAAAAAAAAACCCATGATCACAGCTCTTCAGGAACTTTCGATATTTAAAAGGAAATTAAGCAAAGTAACTTCATAACTTTCAAAGCTGTCTATCAAGGACAAAGAGATAACATCTAAAAATCTAATAACCTCTGAAAAAATCTAAGAATGATTATTTTGTTAAAGTTTTGTGCATGATGGCATTACAGGTTATTGTATGTAAGATGGGGGATTGTCCACATCCCAGCCCCTGGACATGAATTCTGCTGAGACATTTAAACAAAATGGATTGTGCTTAGGACAGAAGTTTATTTAAATGGCTTTTAAGCCCTGGAAACCACAGAGAATGTCTTCAGGCAAGGTCCTCTAGTACTTTCTTGTCCTCTCTAATACAAAACATTTTCCAAATACTTAAATATGAATGCATGTGATATTCATCATCCTGCTTTGCATTATCACTGTAGCACATTTCTACATAGTTGGAAGTAAATGACACTTCTTTAGTCTCTCTTTTCTCAAAATTAGCATGCTCCAGAAGACCTTTATTCTTTTACCATAGCCCATGTTTTCTGAAGTTGGATCATTCTTTGCTCTGTTTTTTCCAGTCTTTTTAGCCATTTATTCTAATACAAATACTCCCACAGAAGCCATAGTAGTGCCAAATAGAAGGAAAAGTTATTTTGATGTTGAATATCACATTCCTGTCTAAATAATTCAGTATAGTTTGCCTTATTTTCTTTTGCAACAGTACAGTATTGTTGTCTTATGACTAATTTTTCTTCAGTTCTTTAATTCTTGCCTATTATATGACTAATTAGATAATTATTCCTCAACCTGTAGTACTCAGAAGATTATTCTAGTTCTGGCAAAGTATTTTTTTACTTATCCCTACTATAGCTAGCATTTTAAGTTCTACCATACCATTAACTTGTGATTGCTTCAATTTTTAATCTTTCTTTAAGGTGAACTTCCTTTATTAAGTTTGTAAATTTATTAAGAACTCCCTACTTCATCCTCAAAAACATCGATGAAAAAAGCACATAATCCTGGAAAAAGCAAGAGTCCCTGTAGTACCTTAGTGGATACATTCTTCAAAATTATACTACTAGTATAATTTCTTCATATATGCAACTGACACAGTTTGGTTGGTATAAAATCATTGTGACCACCATTTTGTTGCCTATATCATCTTCCAAATTTTCACAAGTTGGGCCTTGTTAATTTTTTTTATTAGTTCCTAGGTGAACATCTTTACTCATTTATTTTATTTCCAACATCCATCTTTATTGGATCCCACAGGCAGTGTGCTTTCTGGTATATGACATTTGTACCTTGCAAGTTAGTCAAGTTGCAAGCACAGCTTGGTATTGTTTCTCTAACAGATTCCAACTTCTTCATAACATCCTCCTCTGCAGGAGGAGTAAGCTATACACGTCAATATTAATGCTGTGACATATGTGAATCATCCAAGTTTTTAATCAACAAAATGTCATTTACAGCACAACACTGACCATGTAATAAAACATCCAGTTCCTCCTACTTAATCCCTACATTATCTAATATGTTTGGTGGACCAACCCACCATTCTCCTTTTTGTATCTCCTGTGACATCTCAGTAAATACTTCTTTTCTTGCCAATATGTAGACTTTTGTTAAGGGCAGAATAGTCCATACTTATCTGGTGGGTTTTGTGAACCTGTCTCAATAAATCAGTAAATTGGGTGAGAGATGTGTTAGTTCTTCCTTGTGCCATGGGGTTTAGGGAACGTTATTCCATGGTCAAGGCAGCTGACATTCTGCTGGCAGCACCATCTGCTCACTCACAAATTTATCTCCATGTGACATCTGTTCCTAAGCCTTGACCTTTGATCAGCAGCATTGACAAAAAAAGCCACCTGAGCTCCTGACCCCTTCACCTCCCCATTCCCAGAGCTTTACAGTAGCTTTTAATCCATGTAAACTCATTCCCAGAAGTGTTATTAACACCCACGTGGAACATGGAGCAGTGATCAGAGGGTTGTAGAAGCCTTGGCAACATTACAGTAACACCAAGGATTTGGTTCCTCAGAGGCAACATCCATCCCAGAATGTCAAGTCTTGTCAACAGATGGGTCCCTCAGTCATTCTCATCACCACTGTCACTCACAAATCCTATAATCTTGTCACAAAAATGATGTTACTTTTTGTTTGTCATGCAATCTAATCCTTTAAATGCTTAACTTCATGGAGAATTTTACATTCTTCTCTACCATCATCTCCCCCTGTGTTACTGTCACTCTCACAGAATTGTAACTTTTCTATTTACAGAGGAAATCTCAAAAAAAGAAAAAAAAAAAGTCCTTACTGGCAAGAAACCAGAATGTAAATTAAAATGAAACAAAACAAAAGCACACTTTTCTTTTTTCTCTTTAGAGAAGCCTATGATAGGAGTTCAATAATTCCAGAGATAATTTTGCCAATCACAATAAAAAAATACAGTAAAATAAAATAATACAAACTCATCCATCTTCAGGGTAACTGGTTGAAGAGAAGATAGCAATAAGCATTCTCCTTAGCTAAACATCTGACTGCATTCTTGACATAGTTCCTGAAATACACTTCTGTAAACAGGGCAAGTTTACAGCAGAATGAATCTATACACACAGAGTGCAGTGCCATAGACAAAGCTGTACTTCAGAAACTTTTCAGGAGACACAATATAATGCCAAATCAACCTTTTTGTGACAGAATTTTAGCTGCTTTCTTTAAATTTGTAACAAGAAATGAGGTGGGAGCAAGAAAATTTTAGGGGGAAACTCTGAAATGAAGTCAAAAGTATAAACATTTTATACTGCAAATAGTGACCCATTATGGGAAAATAACTGCTCATCATCATAAAATTTTGATTTTTCTTTTTTTCATTTTTAGATCCCTTACAGAATAAATAGACCAAATAAGTAGGAAAATCTAACCTTTAAAAAGATTTCTTATAGCTCACTTGTTGAATGCCCTGGAAGGAAAGAGCAAGACACTAAATACTGGAAAAGAAACCTCACACACATCTGTGTAAGGAATGTGATTATATTGCTAGGTCATCTCTCTAATAGTAGTAGTGGTTATTCTCTTTTTTAAAATTTAGCAACCTAAAATTTATATTATGCCCAAACACTCAAATCTTTTGCCACAAAATAGTCAGTGACCAAAAAATAAAAACTTTGTAAAGATGGCATATACACAAGTGCAATTTTTAGACTAAGGAATGCATAACAGTTTTTAGAAATTATAATTTTATGAAACATCCTGCAACCGATTGAATATCGTCTTAGCTAAAGGACAGAGAGGCAACTCAGGTAAAACTCAAGATATTCAATGAAAAAATAGGGGCACAGTGGTCAAGAACAAGCAAAAGCAAAATCCCTGCAGAAAGGAAACCCATAAAAATACTTTTTGTAAGAGTGGATTTCACATGGCAGAATTATGGCTGTTAGGGACAAGGCAGAACACAACAGAGAATAGAAGCTCAGGCAAGAGATGTGTATCCTGGATGGGTAAAGGAAAAGTCAGAAGGACTCTGTCAAAAAGAAAGAATGAGAGAATTCACCTAGTCAAGGGTGTTTCACATAACCTAGGATCTGTTTTCAAAGCCAACAATGATGAGCAGGTGGGGCTTGTTAATCTCAAATCCGGCAGTGCTACTATTAAATTTAAAATTGATTTAAGGGCTGAGATGACTGTGACTTGTAAAGAGACTTTACAAGAGATGATCCCCTAAACCTGACAGAGCGGTTGCAGATAGTGCTCAATAGCCCTGGAGGACATATATGTTGTCTTTTTTAGTGCAAAGTCTACTTGAGTGACACAGGGGAGGGGTGTGCATCAGACAAACTCATCATTAATAGGATTCCAAACACTAAAATGCCTAATTAAATCACTGTCATTGAGAAGATTAAAAACAATTGCAAGGCATTTGGCGTAAATTTGAAATAATGGCCTAAAATCAGCGTAGAGATTACTGAAACAAAATACCTTATTTTGTGCCTTTTGCTTATGTGTTTTTACCATTCTTGCTGCTCATATGGCAGGAAGACTAAAAATCATAGGGAAAAAAAAAGTAGCAGTCACTATTAAACTGGCACTGTGGTTTGTCTTCACAGTGCTGATGCTAGACTTTGCTGAGCCATACAGGCATCTTTTAACATTAGCATGTGTTAAGAGTAATATGATGATAACTAAATGCAGGATGTCCAGCCTCAGTATAACTAAAGGCTTTCCGATGTTGCACGGGCCTTTTTTGATTCCTATGACAGATTAAAAACATATTTAATGGATTGATGCATAGAATTCACTTAATTTTTTTTATTTTTCTATCATGTCCAGGTGATATTTAAGAGACAATTAAGGATATTTGAGTGATATTTAATTTTTTTTTCACTCATCAGTTCATTAAAAACTTTCTTGATCCCCTCTAAGTCCTTTCTTTTTTTTGATGGTTTTCTTTCCACAGTGGGTAGTCATATCATCTTTTTTTCATGCTATGGATCTGTTCGTTTAAGGGAAAGATAAGTATTCTCTAACCATGAGAAAGTTTACTAGGACAATGATAGCAACCTGCTAGAGATCAGAAGAGGCTTCTTCTGTTCTTTACAGTGTGCCAGCTCCATGGTAGTGTCACAGCTTTGAATTTCCTGGCAAACAGTACCTAGACCTGCAGGCAGCTAAGATGCACAGCAAAGAGATGTGCAGGGAGACGAGTTTTCACATCTGGCTTCCTATTATATATGGCCCCAAACATCTGGTGGGCTATACTTGCTGATCTTTATCCTTCACTTCAGAAGTTCTTAAGAAATTCCGTAAGTTTTATTTTATTATGTCTGGTTATGGGTTCATTTAAAGGGTGACCCTTTTTCTTGCTTCTGAAATAGAGAAACATTTACATGATCTGTAAGCATTTCAGTATTTCCACATTCAAGGTGAAGGGCATGTGGTGATAGGATGAGGGACAATGGTCTTAAACTGAAGAACAGTAGATTGAGATTAAATATTTAAAAAATAAAAATAAAAAAATCTATGTGGGTGGTGAGGTCTTGGCACAGGCTGCCCAGAGAAGCTGTGGCTGCCCCCTCCCTGGCAGTGTTCAAGGCCAGGCTGGATGGGGCTTTGGGCAGCCTGGGCTAGTGGAAGGTATCCCTGCCCATGGCAGGGAGGTTGGAACTAGATGATCTTTGAGGTCCCTTCCAACCCAAACAAGTCTGCGATTTTATGATATGTTTCACAATACCTGAAAATGTCTGTCTTTGGATTGTAATACAGCTTAACTCTCACTGTTCTATCTCAGGACTTTCACAGAAAGAAACTTTTGTTTTGAGACCTAATACCTTGCCAGAAGGACTGAGCATTTGAGGCTCTGGAATTCATCTGTGATGTGTGATGAGCCTCCCGGAGGGCTCAAATCCTGCCTTTAGGAGGAACATTCTTGTCTTCAGACTGATAGCCAGCGCAGCTCCTGCTTTTGACAGTTCAGAAAGTCTGAAGGTAGGTTCTCTCATGGTGCATAAAAGGAGATGTCACTCATTTGCCATCACTGCTGAAACAACACAAGGCAATCTTGCTTGTGCCTTTCTACTTGAAGGGTCCCTTTCTCTAGCCACCTATAGTCTCTTTGCATGTAGTGCCAGGGTTTACCCTTTCTATAGCTTGTATGGACTTGGTTTGCTCAGCTTTTCTTATGTTCCTTTCTGCAACAGTGTCTGACTGATGAAACTCACACATCTATTCTTCTGACAGCAGGTGGCCATCTCAGATGGGATAGACCACAAACCCATGGATGTAAGTACCACATGCAGGGGAAGACTTGCTTAGGGACAGGTCAGAGTGAATTTCCCTAAATGCAGGGCAATCCAAGGGAAAAAAGGGAGAGAAGGGACAGCGATCCACAGTGGGAAAACAGTGAAGGCTAGTGGAGCCCAGAGGTGTGCTCTCACACAGGACTAAATACAACATCTCAAAGTTTGCTCAAATACTTTACATCTTGGAGGAGCTGAGCTCTCTACACAGTTCCAGCACCAGACACAAAAGCATGCAGCTGGCAGTGTCAGTCCCAGCTAGTATCCCAGCCACAGTGATAGCTTCTGAGGTCTTTCAGCTCTGCATCTATAGAAGTTCAGGTTACCAGCAAATCAAGGTATTTTATGAGTCTTCTGCAAACCGAAGTTCAATGAAAGTAGGTTTGTGTGATCTCCAGAATAACCCTCTTTGTGCCAGTCTTCTTTGCATCTTGTCCACCCTCCCTACTGGCACCTAGTCCCCTCAGAAAGGCAGTGTACTGAAGGTGTGAGATGCTCCTCTCCCCACTTGTTCTGCACACAAGAGCTCAGGAAAATTCTGCTTCTACAGTGGGGGCAGCTCCCCCTGACCAGCATGGCTCTCTATGCCCTTTTCTCAAGGCTGGGCTCATGCAATGTTACACTTCTTTTCTCCCAGCTTGGATAAGTGGGTACCTCTGTGCTGAAACTTTCTTCCCTACTCAGCCTACAGTTCTGCAGTGGGAAACGTGGCCTTTCCACAGCACTCCTATTGAAGGCCCTCCTTTTTTCCCACTCCCAGTTAGCTGCCTGCTCTCCCCCTGCCATTCTAGGGGGGTTTCAACATCTGTAGCAGCAGCAGAGCCAGCTGGATGCCAGGAACACTCTGCCACAGCCACAGCAACTTGACCTGCTCAGCTCTGCTCAGCTCTCCAGAGCCCTTGTTCATCTCCTCAGAAGCTCATCATATCCTGCTAAAAGTAATGTGTTACTTGACCAAGGAAGACTGGTAACTTTTGTAGCTGTAGCTCCTTGAACCAGCAGCCAACAGCATACTGAAAAGGCAACACAAATGGGCCATTGCCAACTTAACACTTAATAATTTCTTCAATATTAATGTTAATATGCTAAACTATCACAAGTCCTAATTCATTCAGTTTTGCAAGCTATGCCACTAGTATGAATTCCCTAGAAATACGTCTGATTGACTTCCCATTTTTGAAGGCTGGTGGGGTGATGAATGTCTGACAAAATGAAAATATATTGAGAAGCCGCAGGTTTCATTTTCTGTTAGCTTTGGATCCCCAGAGACAGCGTAAGATGGGCTTCATCACAAACCTGCTGAGAATAAAAGAAAGCATAAGCTTGTGCTTCAAAATAATATTTTTCAATTTCTTTGTAATTTGACAGGCCCATCATGCAACTGAAATTGTTTATGCCACGGGTTTTCTCCCATGCAATTTTCTTGATAGGTAAGATGTCACTATTTGCCTTTGTGTTTTTAGTTAGTAGTTAGTAAGAGAGGATGTGGAATCCTCATCCTCAATTATCTCCAAGACAAGAAAGGCCAAAGCCCTGATCAACCTATGATCTATGAATGACAGCATACAATAAACTATTTCTTTACTGAAAGGGTAGTCAAGTATTGGAACAGGTTGCCAAAGGAGGTAGTGGAGTCACCATCCCTGGAGGTAT
Source organism: Gallinula chloropus (assembly GCF_964237585.1). Lineage (NCBI taxonomy): Eukaryota > Metazoa > Chordata > Aves > Gruiformes > Rallidae > Gallinula > Gallinula chloropus. The sequence goes on along the minus strand of NC_140085.1, from coordinate 136,188,996 downwards.
TTAAAAGTCATGTAGATGTTGTGCTTGGGGACACAGTCTAGAGGGGGACTAGGCAGGGTTAGGCTGTGGTTGGACTTGGTGATCTCAAAGGTCTTTTCCAACCTAAGTGATTCTCTGATTCTATTCTAGAGATTTTTAGATTAGCTGAGCTATAAGAAGTTTCTTACATAAAATCTGACAACAGCTACCAAAAAAGCTGGCTACAACATTTGACTCATAGTTTCCCTACAACTATACATATAATTTTTTAAAATAGAAAGATATTTTTCATCCAAAAGTTGGATTTCAGCGAGAGAATCTCAAATTGAACTGTTTACTCAACTGAATTACACTGCCCTATTCAAGATTTCTGCTGAGTGATTCTGCGAAATACATTAGGTAAATGTTAATTTCTTAATGAAATAATTATTTTCTTGTTATTGATTTCACATATTTTATAAAGATATTTACAAAAGTTACAAAATCACCTACAAAATAAATGTGGGATCATCTTAAAATGAGATTAAAGTACTGGCTATTCTTATTAGTTATTGAGGATAAAACCAAAAGTAATTTAAGCCATGTCAGTTTTGTGCTTTTTGATATTATTCAGCTGCAGAAGTTTATATTGTTCCTGCCATTTCTCTCTCCAGACTTCTGGTGTTCATCCACAATTCCTATTTTGCAGATAAATTGGGATCAGTTCTTCTCAGGCTAGGTGATGCATTTAGCTAAACTGAACATAATTTATTATCAGCATTTATCAAGCTGCAAATACAAGTGGTATCTATCAGTTTAATTCTGTGTGCTAGCCACAATTCCCTGTAACCAGCATGGCTGTTGTTTAAAAACACAGGAAGATTTCCTGTTCTCTGAAACTGTATTATGTACATGATAATTCAAACAAGATACAGCTGCAAATTAATTTTATATCTAAAACTTATAATTGCTTCATTGACAGGGAGCTCTTTAATGAAATCAGCTCTAGATATATGCATGTGCATATATATTAACTATATGGCTTTATTTTTTATTGGAAAGGTATCATAAACCTAAATCTTTGCAGCAATGAGCAGTGAAGAGCACTATGCTTTGAGTGTGTCAGGTATGAGTAAGATTAATAAATGAGACAAGTTCTTACACTGAACATACAACAAAAACAACTGACATTATAAAAAAAAATTAAAAATTGAAGTTTAGGCAAAAAAAAAAAGATGAGAGAAATGAATACAATCTCCAGAACAGTGTAAACATTCAGGGTTCATTGAGCAGTGCAACATTACAGCTACTGTCTACGTCTGGTAGAAACACCTTTAGCCCATTAAACAAATCCTTTGTGGCAAGAGCTACTTCATGGAGAGCAAGAAAAACACAAATGCATCTTCTTTGTCTGTTTGTATGATTCAACAAACACCAAGCAAAAAGAATGGTCATCCCTAAGTGCTCTGTGAGAACTGTATAGCATCCACTACCTTGTTTTTTTCTTTCTTGTATATTCCTGTTTTATGAGTTGGGAGTCCAATTGATTTCAGCTTGCAGGTATGTTCACTGAAGGTCTGAAATATTTATATTTCAAGCAAGCATTGCAGCACATCTCAGAAAAGAAATCTAGATTGTTTTGAATGTTTGTAGATAACTACCAGTACTGGAAATCATATGTCTTCAAAGAAACAAACCCATCAGGTGATTACCTTCTTTTTGTGCTACCTCTGCTCCGCTGTCCCAAATCTGCCTCCTCTGCCTTTCACTGCGATAGAAATGACAGGCTGCAAATTACAGCATATCATTCTGCATCTAGTAATTAACTATGGAGCCTGAACCATATAAATCAGGCAACGTTTTCTAAATAAAATTATAAAAATATGTTGGCAAATCAGTACTAATCAGCAAGCTGGGAGTTACTTTTATACATTGACAATATCAGACCTATTGTACATATATATATATATGTTGCTGGGCAGCTTGTGAAAAAGACAAGCAAGCTCTGTTTGGTGTAGAAATACATTTCCACACAAATTTAACGGGGTATTGGCATGTGGCATATTTCTCTAACTCCCCTGGAAAACCACAACCCACGATTTCCAAAGCTGATCCACCTCTGCGGAGAAACAAGAGCTCCTGAATGCAGCTTATTGTTAAGGGAAGTGAGGTGAGGGACTCCCCGCTGCAGGTGCGGAACTGGGTACAAGGAGCCCTCGTAAACCCTTGAGTTCTGTGCCACGCGGCACTTCCAGTAAGTGCTTACAGCAAGGGACGCGTTAGACATTGCTCTGCACTCCTGCCAGCACCGCGCGTAGGAGAGCGGGAAGGCGATTAAGCACAACCCCAAGGCAGGCACCGCACCCCCCTTCAGACCTGCAGGAGCTGTGCCCACTGGCTCTCCTCCAGAGCTGGCGCTCTCAGCGCTCTCCCCAGCGATGCCTTTGCCCTTGCAGGTGCTGCATTGCCACCGACGGGCCAACAGCCGGTGTTTTGGCACAAGGCCTTCCTCAAGGAGGCTGGCGTACATCCAGACGATGACAATGCAACACCTGTAGTAAGAAAACAGAAGTATTGAGGGTTCGTTGGGTTTTTTTGGTACTGCAAAGAGCTTTCGTTGTAAAACTGGTTTTGAGGTTTTTTTGTGAACTGGAATCTTCTTCCCTTTTCATACTGAGTTTGTTGATGCACAAGTTGCTTTTGCAACAGCAACTTAAGCCACGAAACCCCAAACCAAAATGATCATGCTGTTCAATATATAGCAAATTTTCTTTATTTCATATGATTCACATCATTCAATCACCGCCTCATTCAGTTCAGCGTTGAATAAAACATTGATCTGAAGTTATGGAAAGAAAAAAAAAATGGGTATTTTGAATTACAGTGTATAGAACACTTCAACTAGTTATTACGGCAACTTACCTATCCACAGGCATCATTCTTGGTGACTTTCCTGAACCATAATGGCAAATATGATTGAAATAGTTCAGTTTTCAGAGAAATTTAACCATGTGGGCTCTTCTAAACTTTACCCAGTTATGTAAAAGGAAAACCAAGCCCAAAAATTGAAGCACATATTCCAATGAGAGAGCAATACCAGGAAATTTTGGAATTTATGTTCAAGTTAAAAAATGTTCATTAGGTAAGTCAGGAGTAAATCAAGGACACATCCCCAAAGCAAAGATATTGCATCTGAGAATGACAGCACATCCATGACGATTTGAAGAAGCTAAATGCTTGCACCAAGCCACATTTTATTAAAAATATAGAACTAAAATCATGGGATATTGCACTTTAAAACAGAAAATACTCCAAATCTGGTGTATAATGATTTTCACTCATTAAATTCTTCACTTGCAGGATCAGGCCACTAACATAGATCCAGCAACACCTTAATTCAGTTTATTATTACAAAGGGGAACTATTCACTCTGAACTATTCCATTGAAACAGAGAAAGGGATCACAAGTTCTTTAGTCTATTTTTTTTTTTTTTACTTCAGGGATTGCTTTTCAATGTAAAAGACTCAAATGATACCTAAATTCAGATTGCTTTCCTCACTTCCCAAAACCAAAATGCTGTGGCAAATGAAGGATAAAATGGTATTTTATACACAATGAAATGTAGATACAGTGAAGGTTCTTGGTGTGACACTGATCCTTTTCAGATGACTCTACATCTTCAACTTAAGAAAAACAAAACTGTAAATTCTGTATGGAGGAGATAATGTAGCAAGATTTTGATGTAGGATAGTTTATTACCTAAACAGTATGTACAAATTCTAAACATGGGAATAACAGGTAAAAGAAATCAGACTCTATTTACATTTACATTTTTTTACAAATTATTTTTTACAAGAAGTGTATTTTTTTTTCTCTAAATAACAGGACAGACACATAAGACCAATCTTTTTGTATTACATACATAAATAAATAGTGACTTTAAATGAGTGTTATAGGACATAATTTCCACAGCCAATTTGGGTAACAGAGAAGCAGTTCCGTTACCTCTACTACAATATAATTAAGTAAAAAGGAAAAATTTTACATATAGAGCTCTGTTAATTACTTTGTAAATTGTACCTTACTAATATATTCAGTAGAGGTAATACAGTCGTTATATTTCATGCCCACAACTGAACAATGAGTTTTGGCATGCAAAACCACATATAGTCATCAACATCTGCAGGTATTCATTTACATTTTTTTAAATAAAGGGATTTCTACATGCAACAGCTTATTAGCATCTTATTCCTGGTTACAATGCACAAGTTTGCATAACATTATTTTTAGTAACTGATGTTCACAGGTACTGATCAAAAGGGTAAGAAGATACTTGGCACATAGAATAAGAAAATGAATTAATAAATAAGTCAATATCACAACTACATTTACATATACACAAGACAAAAATCTTTTTTTTTTATGGTGTTGTACACAGAATTTAGAACTGCCTGGGTCCCATACCTTGTTCTATAAGGCCCTGATTTAAGACAGTACTCAACCGAATTTTGACATCCTTGCTCTATTAGAGATACCACTAAAGCTCATTCTTACCTGTAAAGGCTTAATTCTACCTGACTTCTTCCGTGCATACGGATGTTTCCTCTTCTGCATCATTTCCTGAACCAGGGCCTGTTTATCTGAAAATTTCGCTGACTCCAGTTGGGAGCATGAACAGTAAAATACCATGGAATAAACTGAGCCAATATTTAGGTCTCTATACAGTTCTGCTAATGCCAGTGGTAAAATTCCCATTTGCATTAGCAATGAGTATTTCTTTCATTTTGTGTGTGACCATGCCAAACATCGCTGTCAATGTCAAGCACTGCCACGCCATGTCCTCAGCTCTTTCTGAAGACACTAAGTTGAGGATGTTCAGCATCTCAGAAGTTAGACCTCTTATTAATTGTCTATGTGCTATATTCTTAATGAATATTCAAAATGATACACATAGTGGTATATCACAAACTCTGTCTTATTTAAATTTCTGCTTCTCTATAAACAACTCAAAAAATGGTCAAAAAGTTGCAACAAGAACAGATCAATCTGTTCTTAAGCAATAATCACCAATGAACAAAATAATAATAAAAAAAATCCACTTCACAAAGCAGTTAGGAAAAAATGGCATAATCTCATAACTCTCCTTTAAGAAATAAACAAAATTCATCCTGAAGTCAACTGACAAATACATCAGAATCGTACACAGCAAATAATACATTAGTGTAAAGGTGCAGAATATCTAAAAACATCCCAATATCTATATTAACTCTGTATTACACAACATCATTAGAGAAAATAAATCTTTAACTAGTGAATTGAGTAATGAATTAAAACTCTATTGCTGAATTAAATGTTTCATATGATTTAGGCTAGTACACTAGGACAATACCCTGTACAATTCAGCAAACAAGGCTTTATGAATTAGGCACTAACAGCTTCAAATCTGTACTGCTAAATTCAAAGAATAATCAGGAAATCACTTGTAGTTGGGAATTGAACATCCATGCATGAGCTCTGTTGACCTTGTATTTTTAATTCTTTTTACTTGAAAAGTGAAATTATTAGCTGATTTTTAGAAGGAAAAAAAATAATTTATATCTTAGTTGACTCTATATAATACACTTGCTCAATATAATTCTACTATATCAACTTTTTGGTCTTGATTTCCAGAATCTACTTTAAAACAGAAAACCATTCCATGTTCTTCAAAAGTAAGTACACTGTTACTTCTAAATATCAAATACTTAGAAGAGACTGGCATCAGGGAAAATTAACCATTTTGACTTACTTCAGAAGAATGAGGCTTCCCTTCAGGAACCACAACTAAGGGTATGATCACTGAGGGCCCTAACTTCTACTCTATCTCCAAGCCAGATTTGGCATCATTGTAATAGAGACTGACATCCATGTTCTATGCTTTAGCATGTCACAATGAATGAAAGATAATTTCATTAGCATTAATTAGGTCACTACAGATTTGCGCCAGCATAATTAGAATAGACAGTGATTGAAAGGTTTGGACAGAAGTTTCCAGAGAAGACCAAGGTAATTACTTTTCCTGATCCCACTTACTCCTACTCTCAGCAAACACCATGGAGATCACGTCTAGCCTTACTAATGCCCTGTGCAACCGAAATGTCGAAGCAGCGCTGCACACCAGTCCGATCCGATCACTTTGTTTGTAAAGACTTGCACACGTGAAACATTCCCATCCCAACAAAAGTCTCTTGAGACTCTGGCCTTCCACCAGAATTAAAAATATCTTTATACAGATTTTATGAAGAGTTCATCTGTTTATTTTTTAACGTATTGTGGAAAAAGGGAGGTGATGGAACGGTAGAGGAAGGCATTAAAAGCACCATGGCCTTTAATATTTTTAAAACTACTTTTAAAGGCCCAAACCATGTAGCAATAGAAGTTTTATGGAAAAGTTTTTGGTGCATACCAAACAATGCAACAATCAAAGTAGAGAGAAAATGGCAAAAAGAAGCCCTTTAAAATCGAAGGTAGAAGTGTAGGAAACCTAGAATGAGCAAGTGATCAGAAACTAATGCAGCTTCCTTCACCCCCAGTGGTACCAACTCGCATAAAACAAAATGCTAACAAATTTAGGATAGACAAGCTATATTTTAATATTTTGTGAATGCTCTACTATGATAAACATAACTCTGATCCTCAATTTCACTTGGGTATTTCTTTTCTTTGTATTTGCTTTCCACAAAACAGTTTGTCATCAAGAGAAGGAAAATACCTTTGCCACTAATGACTGACATTCTCTCACAGTGTATCTCTCACAAACATGACGTGCGGGTGAGTCTGTAGCATCTGCTGGTAGGAAAAGTGGGTACCTTGTCAAGTCTGAATACTATGCACTTGACCTCCATTAGCCTCATCATATGATGGTTCAGGGAGCAATGGAATCTATGCCAAAGAATGCAGGACCACTTGGAACATATTGAACTTGAGAAGCTGAGATTATGACTACTTGTATGGACATTTATTGGCAGATACGTTCCACTCTCTCGATAATAAATCCAAGCAGTTTATGTTTACTATTGAAGGATGTCTCTCTGTGTGGCAAATAATTCTAGACAGTTTATACTGCACAATAAGGCAATATGAATTCCCTTATGGTTAAAAAGGGCACCCTTCTGTCTAAATTTGAAATATGCATTCAAATAAAGTATAAGCCAATGTTTTCCAGATGCCAGAATATTGTCACGTAATTCTTTCTGTAAGCAGAAGAGCATGGAGCCAATATATCCATCCTTCTGTTCAAAAGACCCATGGGGAAAAAAGATATGTGCATCAAGAGCCAAAGCCAAAAAGTAGCTCTATGGCTACTTGAATAATAAATGTGCCTCAGAATGTTCATGTTAACTATTCAGCTTTGTTATACCTTGAAAGAGCATACAGCAGAATGGGATTTTCAAAGTCATTCTTCTGAGCCTTACCAATTAATTATATTAAATGCCATAGATTTTTAAACAATTCTATTAATTGTCGTTTGTTTCTTTACAATGGTAAATCCACCCTGCATATTTTTAGCTATTAACTATATTAATAGAAGATCTACATGCTAAAATATTACCATTTCAGAACAGATGGCTGATACAAACGTATCATTCTCCTCTGTGGTGATGCTGCAGTTTTTAAACACTGACTATTTTAGGGTTTCTGCTACTGGTATTTATTTTACTGACATCCTTATTTCAGACATATGGAGATCTTCTTTAATAGCAAAAACTGGTGACAGGCAGAGCTTTAAGTTAAACGGATCATTCAAACACGCTGATGAGAACATGGCCTCCAGTGTTGAAAAGTATGTATACATCACAGGACAACCTTGCAAATATGAACACTGAAGTCACTAGGAGAAAAAGCTGTATAGGTCGCACCATTTCAATCCACTTTAAACATACAAGTACAAAAACGTTACAATGAACACACTTCTGCTTTTCTCACAGGTGTTGAGCTGGATGGGATCTTCAGTTTGTTGACTAGTGGGGGTACCGAAGTGACACTTGCTGTATGCTTCATCCCGGCCTTGGTGTGAATACAACTTGTCATGGCTAAACTACAGAGAAGTAGATACAGAATGGACAGGATGATAACTTCCACTGGAAAACTGGGTTCGTTGCTCCTACAGATGTGCCTTTTCCTAGCCTGCACTTGGGAGCTCAGTTTTTCTCTCAGTTATTTGTATAATCACGTGGAACAGTCTAGTATTTCTCTGGGGGTGGCTTATAATGATGTGGATGATGCTGCTTCAGATGAGGTCCTAAACAAACGAATAGGAAAATACGTGTACGTCAAACCGCCAATATGTAACATCATTGTTTGTCTGTACGAAGAAGTCTTCATGAGGCCTTCATCTTGGAAGTGAACAGCCCATGCTGACAACTACATGCATGTTCAGTCCGGACAACTTTAGTGACTGTGAAAGGACTAAAGGGTTCAAGCAGATGAATCTTGGACTAATTAATTATATTTTTTGTTGAGCTTTGCAGCACTGAGCTGTACTATTTGGAAACTTAGCAAATACTGGAAATAGCCATTAAGAGGTCTGTGCAACTTTAGAAGTATGATCAGGGCCTAGCCATGATGAACTGAATGCACCCAGAAAAATCTAATCTTGAAAGTTAAGCAATCCCAGGCTTAGCTTGCACTTGGAGAACAGACTGTCTCTGACTCCCAAGTGCTATAGGCTTAAGTCAAAGAGCTGTCGTGGAATGAATGGCAAATGTCAGACCACAGAAAATGAGTGAAAGCCTGCAGTTTGTTCAGTCATTGTTGAAGGACAGTTATGGGAGGGGAAAAAAACCCAGTATGTTCATGCATCTTAAATTTGTGGAATGCTACTGGAACCAATAAAAACTCTAAGGCTTGAGCTAACCGTTTACATGTGGGGGGCTGATGTTCTGTAACATGCAACCACATGTCAAAACAGGAGGCTACTTACTGTGGGGTGAAAATGGAGGAAGGTCGGGTGTTCGGAATGATTTTATTGTAGCTGGTCCTTCCCCACCAGTCGTCAGGACTTGAACTTCCAAGCGGTACAGCATCGATGGCCTCAGATTGGGCACGGTAAGTACATAATGGTCCTAAAACCAAATAAATCATGTTAATTCTCAGAGAATCTAAAAATAAAACACAGTTGATCTAGTCACACAAAGTAGTGGTTTAAACAGATCCTGTCACACTCAGTATTCACAAGTTATTTTCTTAGAAATCTGTTAAAAGGATTTAACATATCCATAGCTTTGCTGAGAGGGATTTTTTTTCAAATTTTTTCTTGCCATTGCCTTTGAGCATACTTTTTTCATAATATTATGTTTTGGTTTCATGTTTAAGAGGTACAAGTTGTTCCTTAGGGTTCATGAAAATGGATGATGTGGTTGTCACTAAAAAATCCATACATTTTTTAATTTAAGATTTTAACTTCCTAATCATTCATTTTAACAAACATGCTAATTATATAAACTTATTTTTATTTTGTACCTGTCTCTGAATTCCATTAGTTAGTAAATGAATTCATAGCAATTCATCTGGCCCCTGGTCCCCTGCTGCAGCTAGTGAAACTAAGTGTGGCTACACAGATTTCAGGATTTTTGTTCCCATTACATGACAAGAGTCTGTCCTTGAGTTCTTAATCCCATTTTTGGCATGACAGCCTCATTTTTCACTGCTCCGTAACTTGCATGGTCCCTTACACCTGTGTGGAGTAATTTCACAGTAAGTTTACAAATGCTTCAAAATGGGAAGATATCTGACTGCAGACTAAGGGCATTATGGAATCACAGCTTCTGATTCATCTCACTCTGAGTTGAGAAGGCACAGTCCTGGTTAGGGGACAGCGGGGCGGTGACACCAGACAGCGTGAGCATGGTGTGCTCCTGTGATCAGCCAGGCTGGGCCAGCCAGGAATTTGGAGGGCAAGCTCCTCTGGCTGGCATCGCTCCCAGAGCCATGCAGGGGGACCTAAGCAGGCTGTGGGAATATCTGATAATTCGTTGTTATTGCCAGAGCAGACAGCAAAGGGGAAAGGAGAGAGAGAAAAGGTGGGGGAAAACCATGTAGTTTTACTGCCAAATTAGCACATATTCTGAGACAGGGCTGCTTTTAATAGACCTTTCTGAAGCTGTTCTACCTCCTATAACATACTGAACTGGTAGGAGAGAGCAGAGCATGGACATCACACTCATACACTCACTCTGCCCATTCAAACATTCCTCCAGCTGTTGGGACCTGTGGGTGCTGTTGGGACTTGTGGGTTTCAGCCCCTGTTCTGTAATTACTGAATTTTTATCAGAGGCTACCAATGAGAACGAGTTAAGAATCCTCACCAAAAAATAACCCTATATTCTGGCGCTTTCTGAGAAGTAGGAAATACAGTTTCAACTAAACCCAGCATTTTCTGATCCAGTTGCCATAAACACAGAGAGACATATAATGATAGATCATTAAATAAAGAGACTGTCCATGCTCTACAGTAGTGAAAGCAGAGGAAAAGAAAGATTAAAAAATTAAAGCATAACACAATTCAAAGGAGTGTTTTAAATAAAACTTTTATTTATGTGTGTATATATCTATATCAGATATATCAGACCTAGGTGCACCAAAAGCTTAAAAAAAGGAATAGAAAATCTGAATAAAACATACATGGCTCAAAAAAAAAACCAACTCTGAAGTGAAAAGTAACATCTCATGGTCTGTAATTTTGCTTATCATCATTGTGCTAAAGTGGCTGTTGGCAGCCAGAGGTCTGTGACTGAGTATCCACTTCAGGTAATCTTGCAACGTGGCTTGCTGAAGAGATCAAGGCTGTATCTGCAGCAAGCTTTGGCTCTGGACCCTGCTTTAAGCTTTTAGTGAATCGATGCAGATCACAGAGTCTGTATTAGGCTGTAACAAAACAACCACTCACACTGCATGGTAGCTTGCTCCATCGTTTTAGAGTATCCACAGTCAACTTTGTTGCTCTACCCCAGAACAACAGGCTTTGAAACTGCCCTCAGGGCAGTCTGCTAGGAATTAACACAGAATGCTGAGAACCTTGTCTTGGATTTGTGGAAAACATGTTGACTGTAAGATGCATCCAACAAAACATTTTGCCATTCTTTGAAGAAACAAATGTTGTGAAAAGATTTCCAGCCAGCTCTGAACTAGACACAATCATCCTGATCCACTTCCCCGAAGTGAATGGAAAGACTCAATGTTGTTAGCAGACCTTGGACCCAGGCCAGCTGCTTAAGCCCTTTTGTTGACTTTGCTAGATCTGGCAACAGAGTCTGAATGGAGTGCTCTTCACCTGCCTCTGCCAGAGGAAGAACTGCAATAGCAAAGGCCAACCTCAACACAAATTGGGGGAAGAATTCAAATTGTTAATTCTCACGCTTTCAATAAACAGTGCAATCTAGTTCTCCTTTAAATTAATTGTCTGTTGGACAAGGCTGTGCATTGGCAGAGGGGAAAGTGATTTTTATTTTTCCTAGAGCAATGAGTTACTCAACGGAAAAGAAAATTCTCTTAAATCCATTGACTTGGACACCAAATAATTAATGAAACTGTAGTAACCGCCAAGTTGAACAGCCTGATCATCAAAAGAAAATAAAAAAAACTATCTACTGCCACACAGATGATCTTTTCCTCCCTTCAGGCACTTCTCAAACAATAGTTGCTAATTTGACAATTGGGAACATTAAAATGTTTGATGTGTCATCAGGAAGAGTATCTGTGCTTTGTTTCTCCAGCAAGGAGGAAAAATTAAGCACTTCCTGCTCCAACTCGCATGCAGAGCCAGAGAAAACGATGTGTGACATCTGCATCACCGCTGAACATTAAAAACAGGCCACACATGCACACACATACAAAGCCACTAGCAAAGGAAAGTAACAAACAACTTACTGCTGGGAGTATCTGCGACTGCGAAATGATGCTGTTGGGTAAGCTGTTCTGACGGCTCTCTGTGGTTACTTCTGCCCAAGTGACCTGAAACCCTGTCATGGGCTGGTGAAGGTCTGCCTTAGATATCTTCCAGGAAAAATGACCAGTGATGTTACCTTCCTGGACAATGAAAGACGCAGATAGATTCTCGGGTTTGGCCAACACTTTGGGTAGAACTGGCACTATAAATTTGGAAAGCAAAAAGGTAAGCTAAACGTTGAGAGATAATGTTCAATAATGTTCATTTAGTTCCATAAATCAAAGCCAGACAGAGCTCCCTTTCAGGTGTTACCCAGGATCCTGCCAGCATCCTTCCATTGCATTTTCAGTGTTAAACAAAGCCTATCTTCAATAGAATCCATTGTCATTCTGTGCCAAATTTAAACTTCAAATCAAATCCTGTCAGCTGCAGGTGACAGAAAGGAAAGTCTATGCCATGTAAAGGCTAAGAGCTTCAATCACAACCAACCATCCTGATCCTCCTCTGTATTTCAGAATACCTGAGCTCTGACTTTCAATTTTGGGACCACAAGAAGACCCATGGGATAGCACAGAACTCCATGATGCAGGGAAGGTTGTAATGCTGGGAACCGTCAGGAAGGGTAGTCAGGAAATGGCAATGGTGGCCGGCAGGATTCTGAGGTGTCCCACAAAGCATGGGAGTAGCCTTGGGGACAATAGGGTCTCAAAGTGAGAGGGCCACCCTCTAGCTGAACAGAGAGGATTCCAGGCTTGGCTGTGCAAAGCAATGGCTGATGGCTGACCTGACCTAGTGCTGACAATAGCCTTGCTTCAAGTAGGCAGCTGGACTAGCTGACCCCAGGTCCTTACCAACCAACATCTCCATCATTCTGCCATTTTCCATAACCCTCTAGCCATATTTATCATCATGGCAACACTGTAGAAGGTGTAAGAGTGCCTCTGTTATCTGAGAGAAGAATTATTCTAAACAAAATCAAACTGAAAAAATAGCTCACATCAGTGGCAAAACATTCAAAAGATCGGTCATGCCAGTTATCATCTGTCACTATAATGAGTATAACTGGGTAACTGTTCCTCCTTACAAAACTAAAAACTGTGTAATAACAAATATCATGTTTATAAACAGCCCACTAAAATTATCACCTAATTAACAAAACAGTAATGTGATAGCCAAGACCTATACTGTTCTGTCTCTTAGTTGATTTTCCACACAAACATTAGTCTTTTGTTGTTGTTGTTCTGAATCTTTCATTTCCCATTTTAGAACTGCTTCTAACGACATTTTTGGTGATTATAAAAATATTTGAAACTATTTGGTTACTTCTCCAGATCATGCCTTACCTCCTTCAGCAGGACAATTAATGTGCTTGTGGCTTTTCTCTTTAAATGTAGAGCAAGGTGGGGTAACAAAGAAAACACTCTCAGCCTTAAAACGACCTTTGGATTTTGCAGGCAAAACAGTTACTTTATATTTGCATGAAAATGACAGGTCCTTCAGAATCATGTAGTTTTCCTAGGAGAGAAACAGAAAGATCACATGCTGCAAACAGACCTCTAGGAAGAAAAGAATTGAAAAATGAGGTTGGCAGAATATGTAGACTTTTCCTCCATAAAACATTTTCTTGATATGCTTAACACATGACCACATGGCTTTTACTCAGAGAACAAAGCAAACACTGCCTATGCTATGATCATTTTGAGTAGCAAAATATATTAGCATGGTATTTGGATAGGTCTTTCAATTCTACATGGTTCCTGACTGTTAGAAGCAACTGGCTTCTAACATTAGGACAGTTTTTCTGGCATGATGGTAATGGGGGAAGCAATGTGAGGATGTAAATGCTAATCGAATTAAATATATGCAAGAAAACTGAGTTAAGCTGCTGTAAATGACAGGCTTCATCTACATTTAACTTTATAAAAGCACATTCAAAGTCCAACATGGCATTATGGATCCATTTTTTTCTCCCTTAGTGCATTAACTATTTCCACCTTCTTATTAGGAAGAAAAGCTCCACAACTGAGCTAGAAAGCTCAGTTCTCTGTTTAAAGACAATGACTGAAGAAGAAAACTTTACACAAAGTCAAAGTGTCTTGCTTAATTCCTAGTGTTGTCTAAGGTACTTTTGAAAATCACAGTTTAATAGCTTTGGCACAAATCAGGCATGAGAAAAAAATGTTGGGGTTCTTTCTTTTTTTTCTGAGAAAATGCCCAGTAATACCTTACTAAGGTCAAAAATCTTTCACTGATTTTTAGATCTTTACTTCCCTTCAGAATCACTAATTTCCAGTATTCTTCTGCATAAATCCCTCTCTTTTTTTTTTTCTAATCTCAAACTGGATTAGCCTAAACTTCCCATTTTTGATGGGATATAGAGACTGGGCTGAGAATGAGCTTGATTCCTTGCCTTCCACCTGCCAGGATAGTGCTATAATAGGTTTTACTCCTGCTTAAAAGTGTGACAGAACCCTTTTTATTTCTTATGACATGGCCTAAATGCCCAACACTGGAAATGTAAGGCCTTTACCCACCTTGACCTATCATAGCCAGTACCAAACCTTTTGTAGCATCAACCTTCTACTGTTTGCCTGTAATCATTTTCTTCCTCAAAAGAAACAGTTTCCCAAAATAGACTGGACCAATTACTGTGAGATGACTGAGAGGAACTAAATGAACAAATCCCACAATGCATTTGGGCAGATATATGAAGAGTCTTTCCTGACCTCTAGTGGAAATAAACTTCGTAAATATTAACTTTCTCCTACATTCAACACGCACAACTTGAAATACCATGACTGATCATAACATTATGTCACAATCATTTTTTAATCCACCTCCAATATTTGCTTTGCTGACCCTTTGAAACAATAAATCTTACAAGCTTACAGCGTTCTGTATGAGAAATGATGTCTTTTGATTTACTCTACTTTTACATGCCATTAACTTCACTGAATTGATCCAGTAGTATAGGTCAGGGTAAGAAGGAAAGGTGAATTGTGATTTCTTCCATCCTCCATAACCCACTAAATCAATTGTGATGCACCAATCACATTACTGTGTTGTTCAGATAATGTGTTACAGAGACAGATGACACTGTATTGCCAACAAATTGAGTACAAAGAACTGCCACTGCAATATATATTTGGGCTGACACGTACTTACATAGAGCTTTCCTCCTTATCTGATATCTGTCTGACTTCCAGACTTAAAGTCTAGTATTTTTCACCTACGGTCCTCTTTTCTTACTCTATTATTCTCCTCAGGGTTGTGCAACCCACCTGTATGTCTAAAAGAAAACCTCATTTATTAATTAAAATTATTATTGTTCAGAATTTGCACTGTGTTAAATAAAACTCCATGTTCTATATGCTGTAGAAGTACATAAGTACTTCACTGTTTGTTTGCCTGCTCCTGTTTTCTGAATAACACTGACAAAAAAAATCGTTTTAGCCTAGTGTGGATTTAAAAATAAAACAAAACAAAACAAAACCCAAAACAGTCTGGATGTGTCGTTTTTATCTTTAGCCAAAGAGGAACATAAAAAAGAAGCATTCTTAGTTATCTACAAAACACGGTATAAAGCATGCTGTGTTTTGTTACAGAACCATCCTTTCTCTCTCTGCTTAGAAGCTATTCAGAGTCAAGCAGAAGGCTGAATGAAGACTTACATAAGTCAGCTCAGTTACTTTCCCAAGTCCTTTGGTGTCATTGTGTGCACAGGACTCCAGTAACCAGTGGACTTGGAATTGATTCATGCTGATATCTGAATGATAAAAAAAAGAGAGGAAAAGACATGTATTAGAACTATGTTTTCACTGCTGCAACTTCTCTCTCTTCTCTGGCTAAAAATAGTTGGGAGTTTGAAGTATTGCCGAGCATGTACCGCTTACATTTTTGAAAATATCAAGCATTTGAACCAAGCATTAAAAAAATATCTCCCTGCTGCTACTTTGGAACATCCTGCAAATGACAGAAATGACTTTGTGTCAACTGCCTCTGACTGTTTACGTTATCGGAGCACTGAAATACTGCTTGAGAAATCTGTGCCTGAAGACATGTGAAAACGTCGGTAAATCCCTGAGCTTTCTCCTTTCAGAATGCAGCGTAAAGACCTGCTCAGTATCTGTCCAAATAGAATTCTAATCTCAACTCTTAGGAATAATTCCAAAGACTTGAGTTTGCTCCCTCTTAAATCAGTGACAAGACTGGCTGCGGTACCGGTAGTAGAAATTTTCATCTGATCTCCAGCTCTTCCAGCTTCTTGTCTAATACAGATTGGATAAGGAAGCACATTAAAGAGTCATAAAGAATTAGGCAAAAGAAGAAAAACTCATCAGGTAGTGCACACAAATCCTGTCATTTTTCTGGATTTAGTTCTCCTCTATACAGGGGATGCAAAATTAAGTCTGTTATTATTAATTAGGTTGGTATGACATAGCCACTAAAGCCAAATGCCTGATTGTGGGTTTCAGGAGGGAAACTGAATCTCTTCTCCACCTTAAGGGCTGATCTGGCATTAGACTGCTGTGAGCGATTTGGATGCAGAAGGGAAGGACTGTAAACTAAAGAGAAAATAAGCAGTGTCTGAAATTAGCTCAGATGGTATTCTGGTAAAAAGACCTATTAGAAGCTTCTTGAAATAGACTTTTGCAGCAACTATCTTCATAATGACATGTATGCCAATTATTTGTGTCATTTCTTTGGAAAACCAGTATTCTTTTTTTCCAAAAAAGAAATCTACAAAGAAACAACTAACTGCTGTGCAATTGTTTCTTCTCATTTAGAAGCGAAGAAAGAAATGGATGCGCTTCTACTTGGCAACTGAGGAGGGATAAACCCCAAGCATCAACAGCTTACAACAGCTGAGCATCCAGTTATATCAGTGCAGAGGTTTACTAAGCCTCTGTTCAGAAATGTAATTAAAAGGGTTGTAACCCAAGCTATTTGGTATTTCCAGCTCCTGGCACAGCAGAAATCTGTTTAGATTTTTATTGCAGCCCAACTCCATTCCTTATGTGAGATTCAGCTCTCAAACAGTTCTTCTCTTCCTTACTACTTCTCTCCTGCATTAGCAAACCCTTAGTAGCCGATTTGTAAGCAATTGTGGTTTATGGTAACTTCTGTATGTGAGCTAAAAAATCATGAAGAGGTTAAAAAATTATTACACTTCCTATCAACTTGGACTGTAAATGTACAAAGAAGATTTTTAATAAACATGCTTTACTTTTTTATTTAAACAAAGTGAACAAATGAATCTTATATTTCATGGTGCTCACATCTGGTATTCTGACAACAGGCTACATTCAAAAGAGAGGATTTGCTTTCTTTTCAGTGAGCATGCAATTAAAGTTATTTCAAAAAGGGTTGTGTATACATATATAAAAGTACATCAACCGCTATAAACTGGAATGCATCAGGACAGCATCAGCTAAATTTATCTAAAAACATTTCATTAGAACAGGCCTTTTTGAGTTCCCTAAACTTTTCAAGACTAAAACTTCATTTCTCACCTCCACATCTGTGATTGCTGTTATCTAAAATATTTAAACATAAGCATGTTAATTGCTTTTTGTTAAAAAGAAGAATGTAAAAACAACTGACAACAATGCAATATTTCTCCTTTAAAAAATGATCCTATCAGGGTCTAAAGCCTGAGTAATTTGGGTTGCATTACTGAAATACAGCAAGGAAGTAATTCATACTTGAGATAGAAACTTTTCTAAAAATTGGGAAAGGTGGGACACTTTGTAATTAAAGAAAACTAGAAACACAACCAACTCAGTCTATGTGCATGCACGAGGTATGCATACTAAATAACAAGACTGGTTTAGAAATTATCTTTAAACTTTTTCATAAGCAAAATGAGACAAGACCTATGGAATGTTCTAAAAAGCCACAGTAGAAAAAAAAGAGAAAATTAAAATATGTATTTCTTTTATAAAGTTTCTCAGATAGCTCATAGCTCTAGAGTTTCGTTTTTATGCAACATTATTATCTGATTTGTTGTTTACAGCACATGCAAAAGAAAAACTTCACCCAGCCTTCCTTTCAGCAATATAGACTTTCCTGGTGAGATCACTGCTGTAATTTTATTTAGATTTTTGTTTTCAGCTGTCCGTTACAAACTCAACGGTAGGTCCTGGACACGCAATCCAAGCTCCAGCCTAGCTCAGTGTCAGCCACTACACCAAAACTAATGGGTCTGAATTAAGTCCAGCTGAAGTTAACACATTGTAACCCACAGCCACAACTGTTTCTGAAAAGGCATTTGTGTAGTTAGTATTGACCGAATATCCGGTATCTAATGGGACTGATTTTGGCCAGTTTCATCAGAAGTGTCTGCTATGCCTTTTAGAACACGTAAGAAACATTGAAAAGAAACTCCCAGACTCATTCAGTCTGTTTCCCTGATATTTCAGATGTCAGATTCTATAGCCTTTCTTGCACATAACCAATACCCTTCTTAATAGTTTGGAGTTGTCTTGATTCTGTACTTCAAATGAGAAGCTGCATAACTCCATTGTCCTTGTGGTTAACAGGTATACTGTCCAACACTAAGACCGATGCTTGCACAAACGGCAAGCATTCATCTTTCCCAGAACTCAGAATGTTTGTATAGGAACACTGAACTTGAAGGACATACTAAGTTCTGGCATTCATTTGAGTGGCTCTAAGCTTGTGAAACTAGTCAACATAATCACCATTTAAGTAAGAACTCCTTAAAGGACTGTTATAGCAGAGAGCTTATTCAAATAATTACTTTTATTCTCAAGCTTATTTTTTTTTTTCAGAGAAGTAAACCAGGAAAATTACTTTAAACCCTGTAAAGTTACTGTCATGGACATGACTTTCAGCTGCTCAAGGTAAAGATTTCTTGATGTTTCAGACAGTTGCACAGAACTAATCCTGACAAATCAGCTAATGGTAATTATTTTGGCTATTATTTTTAAAGTAAATTTTCTAAAGTATAAAATGAGTTCCTAGGCTTAAGAAAGCATTCCTATACAGACATCACATGAGCATGTTCTTAAAATTCCACATATACTTAGCTGTTTTAATGAGTAAAGGTATGCAGCAAACTTTGTTGGACAGAAATTTTAAATCTCTAACTAAAACTATATCGATCAGGGGATGCTCTAAAGCATGCTGAAAAGATGTCTGTTTTGATTTCCTCCCTCCTATGTTTCATCCAAAAAAGCCTTTAACTCCACAACTATCTCCACAAAGCTATTTCCTTTTCAAATGTGTTTATGAAGATGATGTTCTTCACCAGATTTATCTTCTTTTTCCCCACTCCCAAAAATAAACTTTTTAGTTTTATTTCAACTAAAATAAATATATGCCAGATTTTGGGGGGGTTATTTTATTTTTTGGTGTGGAATGCACATTTATTCTGTAGCTTTAAGCTGTAAAAGCAACTCAAAATCCCATCAATGCAAATGAAAAATACATCTGTTTGCCACTTTGAAAAGTTCAGGTTCGTATGCATAATTTAAGCATCTTAGATTGAAAAGCTATACTTAAAGTACTGAACCATAGCCTAGATCATGACTGCACAGTGGTTAATAGGAATACCCTAGACCTACATTGTATATTTGCTAAATCTCATCACATCTAAGGGGGGACCTTATTAATGTCTGTAAATATCTTCAGTATGGGATGCAGGGGGAAACGGCCGGCCCCTTCTCAGTGGTCTGTGGAGACAGGACAAGGGGCAATGGCTGCAAGTTGGAGCACAGGAAGTTCCGCACCAACATGCGGAAGAACTTTTTCACAGTGAGGGTGACAGAGCCCTGGCACAGGCTGCCCAGGGAGGTGGTGGAGTCTCCATCTCTGGAGACATTCAAGACCTGTCTGGACACCTATCTGTGCAATATGTGCTAGGGAGCTGCTTTGGCAGGGGGGTTGGACCCAATGATCTCTCGAGGTCCCTTCCAACCCCTATGATTCTGTGATCTCCAAACAATTTGAAGCTTGAGACCCATTCAGAAAAATCACCCAATGCAATGCCAGGTAACTGCAATTTTTCCTAGCTGGGATTTCTGGTTTAAATAGTTCTACAGTTTATTGAAAAAAACCCGCAAAACCCCCCTGAATAAAATGTAATATCTTTTTCTCATCTTTACCAACATCTTCCATGTTTCTGTTCTGCTGTACATTTCCATCACTTCCAGCCACGTGAAATGATTTCATCTAATGTGGTTTCTTTTTTTCTACCATGCTACTGCAGACAACTTTATTCTTTGCCTCAAATGCATTTTTCCCCCTGCTTTATTATTATATTTATTGTTGCAGAAGGGCGTCAACCTGACAATCATGAGAAAGTGAAGTCTACTTTGTAGCTAGGAAACTGGCATCACATAGACGGCAACAGCCGTGAAGCTTGTTCACACAGCCCAACGCCATCAAGATGACAACAACCTACTATCACTCCAGGAGACGCGGTAAACAAATTTAAGCTGTATGTATTTCTTTGTATTCCTGTGATCCACAGCATGAAAACTGCAGCAGACGGCACTGGGAACTGTGGTTAGTTCTGCCATGGGTTTGCTGGAGGTCTTCAGGCAAAGTGCTTCATGGCTCCTTACCTCTCTTTTCCACCCCGTCAAGTGGTGATAATGATAACGCTCTGCTGTAAAAGTATTCTAGCTCTACAATTGTGTATTATTGTGTTTGATGGGTGGCTGTTGGATGATGGGTCTCTATAATTTGGTATAAAAATGCCAATTAATGCCAGCTGTGACAGCACTATTATTCAGGCAATCAAATTAGAAAAGAAATATTGGAGAGAAAAACCAAATGGGGTTTGCTGGAAAACAAGATTTCAGAGCAGGCATGTTCAACAACAACAGCTCAAATCAAGGTTTAATTACAATAGAAATGTCTGGCATCAATTTTTAAAAAGTAACATCAAGCTGATATCTGTATCGTGACAGGATCTGAAGTAATTAACAAGCAGTGTCTGATAGATTTCCCAATTAGAGTAAAAATAGGGTAAAAAAAGTAATTACAAACTAAGGCATACTTATGTGAAAACCTTACCTGGCAGCATAAAAGTATTAATTTAATAGAAATAACAAGCATACTTTGAATGAATATTTCAGTAAAAAAGGAAATAGTGTACCATATTTTTTGTCAGGTTGCTCAGCAAACTGACTCCCTCCAAAATATATACATATAATTAATATGCTAAGTGTATGTCAAAAGGAGTTGCTATCAAAAGGTCCTACGATAATTAGCCACATGTAAACCTGCTGCCTTCATTTAAAGCTAACCTTTCTTCAAACAGAATGCCATAAGGAGACCAAAATTTCTGTGAAGCTACTATTCAGTAACAGAATTACTGACAGATTTTGTTCTGCATGTAGCTAAGCCTTTGGATTTATTATATATTGTTAAATCTGATAAATCATACTGCAAGCTGCAATGATTGTTTGTGACTGGCCACATGGTTTTTGTTTTTCTTCTCATACTGGTAGGTTGATCTTACAAGCTTCTGAGCACTCTGGCCCTGATTCAACAAAGCACTTAAGCATATGAACATTTGTGTTGACTTCAATAGTTACGAGTAGCTAATGGATCAGGCTGGAAAGTTTAGTACCCACCAAGATCAAGAGAATAATGACCATACAAACTATAGTTAAAAGACAATCTTGAACTTGTCTTTGATTGTCTTATACTAATAGGAAGAAAGAAATATAGCAAAATTAAGTAATTTCCTTTCGGGATCATGTATCTTGCATCATTACTGCTCTAAAAATAGACTACAGCAATGGGTAAAGAATTTGTATTTAATATCACAGCACAGGGCAGAATCTGCTTAAGATACACAAAGTGCGTGTCTCAGCATCTACACGCATTAATCGCTTCTACAGTAAAGTTATAGTATGGTTTTGGGGTGCTCTCTATAAATCCTATGTCAAACAACACACTATCCGGGACAAAAATTACTTATCTCATTGTATTGGATGGTGAAACTATGCTAAGGTGAATGTAGAAGTAAGAAATGTAAATGGCCAAATCTGTGACAGCTTACATAAAGAAAAATATTTTATCATCTCTGAAGTGCCCAAAGATGTGTATAAGACAAAGGCTCTGTGAAGAACTGTTCCTGCCCTATCTTATCCCAGTATGGAACCCTGACAGATTTTTCCACAGTGGATCTAACACAACACAGCACTGCTTCCAACCACCCACCATTCTGGCAGAAGGATGAGCAGCAGTGTTTGCTCTGTAGCATAACCTGCTTGCATTTCCACAACAAGAACTACTCTGCAAAAAGTTGAGATAGAGTACAGTGAAGCGTATTCTGCTCTCTCAGGCATGTGTTCATCTGTTCATCAGGCCACACAATCCTTCTCCATGTCAGCACTGAGGTCTAAAATACAAAAGATTCCATTAAGCTTTATTTCTGCTAAAACTCAGTTGCCAGAGAGGTCCAGAAAAATAGGCAGAGGTGGTTTAAACATGGGCAAAATTCAAGTGAATAAAGGAAGCAGTGTTATTGACTACTAGTTGCTTCAGTTTTGAAGAGATGATTAGTACAAAGTGATCTGCAAGGTATTTATTGTACTGTAATAACAGCATGACTGAAAAACAGTTTGAGAAGGAATATTTCAGTGTACTGCAGAGAAACACAACATGGTCTCAGTACTGGATCATAACACCTATTTATTTCCTCAAATTTTAGTTCATGAGCCATTCTACACCTCTCTGAATCATGGCATTTCTTGCCAACATTCAAAATGTGAAGCTAATGATAGGACAAGAAATGAATATAGAATAACAAGAGTCATTTCACTTATGGTAGTTCAGCAAATGCAAAGTGAACTATCAGTCTTAGGTTACATAGGTAAGCAGAATTCACCTTCGACTAATGATAAAATGCTACATTAATGTGCTAATGCATTGCAAGCCTCTCTGCACTCCCCTTTTCCTATACAAACGATGTTGTCAATGTATTCACTCACAGGCATATTATGTAATTTCTCTTAAAAAACATGAAATGAAAACAGCTCTGGCTCTTTAGCTGCCTGTGCATTGTTTCACCCAGTGACATTATAAAACAAAACCAAAATAAAACAAAACAAAAAATAACCCACCACCAAAAAAAAAAAAAAAAAGGAAAAAAAACAAAGTGTCAAATTTTTATTATGAAATTCATGGTATTAATGACACCTCTGAGAAAAAGAACTATTTAATAACATCTATTCAAGCAGTATGATTAAAATAAACACCAAAACTCTCAGCTGACATTTAAACCTCATTCAACAAACACTTCCTAACAAGGAAAACTATACTATTTCCTGACCTTACATGGAATATAAGCAGCATTGTTTAAATCACAAAGATTTTGTTTCTCACGTGCCATTTAAAGCAAGCTTTCTTTCTATAGAACACATTCTTGGTATAATACAACTCTAAGCCTTTCCAAAAATTATATTAATAATCAGTGTGTAATTTAAAGATATGCCTGAGCCACAATATTTGAGCCCACATCTAGACCTAGGAAGCCTCAAGGTTTAAAGATGTTTTTATTGAGGGATTTAGGTTTGGGATCATCTCTAAGCCAGATTATTTCTACCCTCTCTCCTTTTCCCACACACAACATCCTGCACAAAGTGAGTTCAACAGTATCTCATTCTGGTTTTCTATTACAAGGAAATTTGCCTCTTGTAAGCTTTAAGTCTCACAATAGCTGCTTGTAGCCTGAATGGAAGCTTCCTACATTACTCCCCTACAGCCAGATTTTCAAAGGTACCTAAGCATCCAAAACCTGAATTCAATAAAGAAGGAAAAGCTCAAACAAACAAGTCTGAGGCTCACTATGGTTATACTTCCATTGAAAATTCCATAGGTACTCTAGCATTAACTTTAGCCTTCTATGTAACTTTGACAAATCTGGGCAGTAATTTAAGTGGGCAGGTTGTATTGAGGACAGGTAGTCTGGAAGTCCTTCACAAATACAGAGTCAAGGTACAGACCCATTTACCCCTAATTCCACGGCGAGAGGAGATGCAGAGATGCAGCTCCTACTCCCTTCTCTCTCATGCCCTAAACAAAACCCATAAGGGTGAGTTTGTGCACAGGGATCACAGGAGTAAAAGTAACTGCTGTTTAAGAAATCCTCATTCATCACCTGTATATATTGACATATCTAAATTTAGATTATAATTTCAGTGTCAGATACCCTTTTTTGGCATCTTTCCCTCCTGCTCTAGCTACTCATTCAAATAGTCCAGTTTCCTTCCCTGTCTGTAGTCTTATGCAACGGGTTTTATGGCCACCTTATCAGCTAGGCTAACTAAACAATAAAGGTTACAAAGCAGCATGACACAATTTACAAAAGGACACTCATTAGTTGAAACCAGCACATCCATGAGAATGATGATTCGCTGCCGATAGTTTAACCTTCCTGCACCATAAGCCAGATGTCTTCGCTTCAGAACTTAGGCAGGCTAAGAGCATGCTCATGAGCAGTTATATTAGCCCATAGCTGATAAAAGGTATTTGCTAAAATGCAGTACCTCAGTGTCTTTTGACTCACAGTAGGAATGGTAGGATTGCTCCAGGTATGACAGTGTAACCATGTAAAACAAAGCTTTGACTGAAGGTGACCTTGTGATACAGTTTGGGGAAAGGAGGGGAAGGACTGGATGGTAAACAGCTTGCCATTTTTTCCATCAGTAATTCAGACTGCCTAAAAATAGAAATTGCCATCAACAACCTTCAAAACACTATAGGTCTATGTATAAATATTTCTGTATTTGTTGACAATACAATTAACTGTATAGGTTGTAGCAATACTAAAGAAGTAGTAAGAAATTTAGAAAACTGTGTAGAAAATGAAGAAATGTAGAAAACTTACTGAAGGACTATAAAGAGGCTCGTTTTGAGAACATATTTTTTCCTGAAGAATTAAAAATCAGGTAACAGTTTATGTATTAGTTGGCCAGTTAATTTTTTGGATGCCTTGAAGTGACTTGTGTCTTTGTAAATTATTTTTCAACACAATATTGAATGTGTATCTGCAGTCTGACTACAGGTACGCCTCCCAAAAAATGATAGTTTATCTTTGGACTCCACTCATGGACCAGGTAATTTGCAATTACATTTCTATTTCACCTCTTAATCTAAGTTCAAAAGAAATGCAGCTTAAATTTGTATTCAGTTATTAGGTTTAAGAATAAAAAGAATTCTTTTAAATGCATAAATTAAGTCAAATTAATTAGACTTTCACAATTATTAAAGGTGTTCTGGAGTATGAATCAGGTCACACTGAGAGCTTTTGAACAGCATAAGCTATCTAAATTTTAAAATGAAACACTAAGTGGCTCAACCATACAAACTGTTAGAACTAGTATGATGAATGTTCTGGACCAAATCGGTCCAATATAGCCACAATTTGCCTTCGGCAGACATCAGCAGGTTCCTGTTAAGCAAAATCAGTCTTCTGTGCTGTCTGAGCTCTGGGACCACAGTGGGTAGTTCTGATTTATCCTCAGATATTTGATTTCCTGGCAGACTTTGAATCAGTTCCAACTACATTCCTGATACTAATCACTGGACAGACTTGCCCCCAAGTGTCTCATACCAAGAGCTTTAACCACCTACCCTGAAAGGTACGGAGGTTTGGAAGCAAGTGAAAGGCATTCAGTAATGGTTTGCACAGGTTGTTCCTGTGGAAACATGAAGAAATGCAGTGAAGTGTGCCCTTGACTCCCCAGTATTGTCCCATTTGCAAGGGAGATGCCACTGAAGCTGCCCCTATTTTAAATGTGATTTTAAAACTTTACTCTTTGACCCACTAAGCAATTGTGTACTATCTGAGAAGTTGCACACTGTCTGATCTATGAAATCATATTATTTGTCGATGGTTTCCATGAGTCCCACCAAGAGCATGTCAAGGACTGTTAGCATGACACATTTGGACATAAAACAAATAGTCCAAGTCCTGTAGTAAAGTAGTCCTGTAGTAAAGTAAAACTGGAGATGGCCAGATGCTCCCTTTTCAGTCTTTCCAGGCAGCAAAAAAGCAAAGAGATTTTTTAAGAACCAGCAGTGGGATAACAAAAATTTTATTCCTGAAACTACATTGGGTCTACATAAGACAGAAGCTATGGAGGAGTGGAATCACACAGAAGATACTTCTGACAGGATATTCTTTTGACTCTGCAATATTTTGCCAGGACTGTTAAAGCTGAAAGCATTACCCACCTCCTGCAGCACATGTGAAAAGCAGAATTACACAATGTCTAACGGTGAATTTCTGAAGATTTCATCTCGCCGAAGATTCCTGTGCATGGGGCCAGCTTTACTAACTCAGCCCCTAAATACAAATGCAGATTATGTGTACCCACACAATCAGCCTCTGCTGAGCTGATGTCTCTGCATTTGCACAGAAATATAAGGGAAATATAACGGTGTGTACTTCACTATAATTATCAGCGAGGTCTTCTTGTTGAAAGAACCATCTGGACCACAGTGATACCTTCAAATACAAATATTTTACTGATTAAATACCTATAATTAGAAAATGGCCAGCTGCTCAAACACTGATCTTCCTAGTGCAACAGTTAGTACCAAACTAAATAACTCCTTAGTGTTAAGCAACTACTGCCAAATTCCTTACAGTAACAGCTAGAAACTCTAACTGGCACCGAAGGGTTTCTTTAGCTTTGTGAGCACTGGTTCCATGAGAAAGGACCGTAGGATAACAGGGAAAGCTTTCAATTATTTTAAAACCTGCCATATGAAATACCTTGTGGCAAACAAAGTCAGCACATACAGTCACTTCATTTATCTCTACAAACTAAGTAAAAGTTAATTTTGTTTTCCTAAGATCTAGTTTTAAAAGCATTTGTGGCAGCTTTCTGTTTGCTTTGCCTTGCCTTGCATTTTATTCTTCCCTGTAATTTAATTCATTATTCTTGTTTGGTTGATTTATCAGACAAAGGAGGATTCTTTGCCTCTCCCTGCCTTAAGTGTTCTTTTTCTTTTTTTTTTCTGCTTTAGCATTTACCAGAAACACAAAGAAGCCCGAAGCCAACTCCTAATGCATTTTAAATATTTGTCTTTTAAAGCAAAACCAAGGGGCAGATATATTGATTTTAAATATCTAGAAGTACTTTAAATGTTTAATTTAAACAAGGGAAGTAAATGCTCATAGACTTCATTCAAAGGTAAGTGAAGGTAACTAAAGCTTTACCTGAACAAGGAGAGCTACACTATACTCAAAAAACAGACACTAAGAAAACAGTAGCGAAAGCAGAAAAATGGGTTAGAAAACACTATTGTGACATGTTGCTTGGGAAAGAAATCATCATAATAAATTACATTCTAATATTTTTATGCATTAGCATTATTGGAGCAAGTCATGAGAAAAGATGCAGTGAGCTCATAAAGTGTATTTTTTCCTTCTGTCTATAGGAAATATCTTGATTTTACACCCTGAAGACATACAAGTTTGCAGTAACTTGAAGGCTTTTCAGCCGAAGTCCAAAACCTCAGCTCTCTAGTTGCCAAACCACTGAGGAACAGAGGAAACATAACTATTTTTTTATTTTCACACATTCAGTCTTGATTACTGCACAAGGTGCTGAGGATCTTAATTATTCTAAGTAGCTAATCCTTTTTGGCAGGAGGTTCAGAGTGCATCCATTCTTGGGAATGGGTGGTACTTTGTGAATCCAGCACCACGGAGTTAAAAGAGATTTGTTTAAGTTGATTGCACTATCTAACACAAATAGCACGTAATTTATAATTTCACACGTTTGAGATGGCCAAAAAAATCTGGCCACAAGTAAGTTCTTCTTTTCGTGTACAAAAGTGGGATTCATGCTGTTTAAGGAATGTACTGTGTTTCTCTAATCCCAGGCCTAAGTCAGAGGCAGCAAGTGAAAGACATTTTCTTCTTTCAGAAAGAAGCTATTGTATTCATATAATTACAATATGCTTTTGTCATGACTCTGTCTAGCAAAATTATGTGCATTTGCTAAGAACGTTGTACTGCTTGAAGTGCAGGGTTATTTTTTCTAGCATTCAGCTTGAAGTAAAGTTATTATTGCCATCCTACCGAAGCATTCAAACTGAAAGATTGTTTCAGAAAGAGATTTATTTTAATGTAAAGTCCCGATCCTACATTCCATTCATGCCTCATGCTTACTGAAGCTAATGGGACTTAAAAAATGATGTTTGAAAAGCAGGCCCAAGTAAGTCTTTCCTTCTACCAAACTGTGGCACATTATGATGCATATATATGGAAATAGGATCTTCCATCCATTTACTCAGACTTTAACTCCAATACTGTGTTCAGTTTCTGAGTACTGATAAGCAATCACTTCTGTACTGTATAATAAAGCCAGCTCAGTAATAGCTTGCAACACTCCCTCTCTTTCAGTTGTAGCACAGGACAAAAGTCTGATCAATTCTATCCAGAGGGATGATAGAAAATCAAGAGCTTCAGTACTGATGTCATCATTGTAGTCTTTCGCCGGCTTCCTAGAAGCACATCTGCAAATGACACTGAGGAATATGTCTTAGAACTGTTTTGAATGTCAAGAGACATGATGGTACGTTCTGGAAAGCCTAAACTACGCTGGAATAAACTGCTCAGTGGCCTTGGTAGCCTGACATTCATAAAGGACAAATTCCCTGTCAGTCAGAAAACAGTAACATCTGTTACAGGGTGTTACAGGCAGGACTGAACAACTTGCTTAACATCAAGACTTCTACTCTGAGCAAATCAGCATATCAGCTGACCTCAAGACGTCCCATCCCACTCATTTAAATTATTTGATGGTTTTGTTCTATTTTGTCCTTTTTAGAGAGAGTAAAGTGGTTCAAATTCAAAAGCAAAACAGTTTATCACTAACAAAGGGACAAATGAAAGTGAAGTAATTCTCTAAAACAATCTTAGGAACCCAGTAGTGTTTCTTAAGTTGTCTGAGACTCCAAGAAATCCTCACAAGTCTTTCCTTCCGTTTGTTCATGTAATCTGTGGTATGCTCTGATGCTGCACTACTGGGAGGCGGAACAAAACTCTTCAAATGAGCCATCTTGGTTTTGGACAGAATTAGAAGAAAAAAGAGTAGTCGGGCCACTGAATTCAGGAATACAACAATTTCTGAGCAGCTGTTACTAGACAAAATGAGCAACATTCCTACACAGTGAAAGACTGCTGCTTTAGTAGTTGTTCCAAGTTTTCATTACAGCTAAAAGGCACTCTTTATCAACATATCATACTGGTTTAAATGCCTTAACCTTGAAAAAAAAATATTAAGTAACTTATTATTTTATTACCACTGGATCCATCTCTTGTTAGGACCACAAATTCATCACAGAAAGTACCTAAAAACATTAAAATCAAACAAGGCAAAGCAAAGATTGCTATAGCCAATTGAATTTTTGCTTAATTTACAAATGTCCAACATATTCAAGCTCAAGACTCGTATTTTTTTTTAATTATTTTTTATGTCATGGGAACTCTTAACTTTATCAATACACTTACTTCACATACTTTCACGATATGATGTTATAAATTTTTCTTTTCAAGTCACACATCCTAATTTAGGACTACAGAATGCCAGCATCCCTGTACCAAAAAACGTTGTTTTAAAAGCAAGCTATAAAATAATGAGAACATCAGAGCACCAACAGGGACTCCTTTTTTCATCCACCACATAGAAGACACAGAGGTCAAATCCCTGTCAGGAAGGATTTGAACTCTGATTGCCTATCTGCAGTGAAAACAGCCTAGGGCTCGGCCATTGAGTAGGCAGAGGTAAACACCCTCTCAGTATTTTCTATTATAGTTGCTGCACTCTCATAGCTCCTACAACTCCCTGAACACGCCTCGAGACAGTGCAGTTCATAAAGGAGAAAGACGTGCGGGTACAGTTCCCAGTGCAGCGGGCTCCAGCAACTGCTGCCTTTCATACAGACACGACTCAGCCGAGACGCTGCTCCTGCTGTGCTCCTCACACAGCGAAAAAGACTTGCTCTGCAGTAAATTGTCACAAGTAAATTTGCAGTCAGTTCCTCATCCGTGTACTACATAACCCCCGAACTCCTGTAAGAGCTTTTAGAAGCTGCCAGCTTCTCGGGAGCAGGTAGCTGGCTATATTTCAGTTCCGCGTGAGGCAGTGGCCCCTGCTGAGTTACTGCATGTGGTGCCGCTCAGAACACGGGTATTTTATTTCTCAGAACAGGAAAATAAACCAGCAAGCCTGACAAAACGCCACAGTCTGCCCTTCTTCACACACCTTTGCTATCACTGGTCGTCATGTGAGAAAAACGAAGGCAATTTCCACTGCGTGGCTGGGGCATACACCTAAACACCCCAGTGCACCTGACAGCTCACTCCCACCTGGTAACCAGAACAGACCTCTTGTATAAAGGGTCCCCTTAAATAGCCGGACGTGCACAGATTCACACAAGATGAGTCAGCTGAGGAATGATGAGTTGATGAGTCAACTCAGGAACTCAACTGGTCCATCCTGGTCACTAGGTGACTGTGTAAATCCATGTCATTTCTAACCGTTCTGTGCCGTATCTGTCTCTGAAGATCTCCAACTGTGGGGACTACACCACTTCCAAACATTGCTATTTCCAAGCTACAAAACACTCCCCTTCTTAATTAAATTTAATTACCTCTTGTCTCAGCCGCTATGAGAATACCATCTTATTTCTTTTTATAGCGATTCGTAACGTTCACTACAAATGTTACTTCCAGGTATGTAACAGAGTGTGGGATTCAGCTACAGATTTAGATGTCAACATTTAAGCAACTATGGTGTAACATCTCCAAATAAGTTCAATATTCAAGTTACCATTATAATTAGCGGACACCAATTCAAAATAACTACTTTAGAGCAAGATGAATGTTGCTATACCATCATGATTTTTCCTCTTTCAACTATAACAATGGATTTGGAAAAGTACTTGTAAGGGGAATTTCACTAGGGGTGGTGGCATTTGGTCATATGACATATAACCTTTCTTCTGGAAACAGGCTGTCAGGAAAAGGTCTGCAACTGGATCAATTGCTGCATTGGACTGAATCTTCCCTGTAGACTGTGAGTTGCACAACCTGGCAACACCTGGGGGAGATATCACAGTCTCCTCATCTTTGAGTAATGTCCCTAAATTTTCTTTGTTCAAACTGCCCAGAATTAAACCTCAGCTCAGAAAAAGGTGTTAGGCATCTTTAAACCTTCTACAAATCAGTTATCTAGACTCCCTTGAGTACTGTCCTGTTCCTGTAAGGAAGAGAGAGATCTGATTGAGCTGTTGTGTGGGATTACTTGCTTCAGAAGTCATCTGATTTTCTTTTTTGACTGTAAAAGGAGCTTGGACAACAAGCTGACATCTCACTTCCAGAAGTCTAAAGCTTAAGGTGATCGATCAGTCTCAAGCCCAGAATACATAAAACTCACTTTGGATAACAAAAAGCATACTGTTAGGTAAACTTGGTATTCACAGTTAAAAATGCCTCACTTTTTATTTAAACTTTAAATTATTCTAGCTTTCCAAAGAGTTAGGCAAAAGTGAAATATAATGGGAAAATCTAGGAAAAAACCCCCTAGCATAGCCAAGATAGGAACAAAAATTTAAAATGTGTCTGTAGTCAAGCTGAGTCAAAGTTTACAGATTTTATGGAGGAATATATGAAGCACCTGATTTGAAAGTATTGGATTTGCTGGGCTAGAAACGTTACCATTCAAACAGGCAGGCACTTTATAAGGAGCAATGGATACCTCTTATAATTCATACCATCCAGTGTGACATATGCTACATAGCATAATTGAATGGTTATATAGACTTTCTTCATTCAGGGTGGTTCCGCATACACCTGAACCTGAAAAGAACCTAAATATTTCTAAAATTGTTTGAAAAATTCCAGAAGAAAAGGTGATTACCCATTTTGTAGCAAAATGAATGGATTTTATTCATGTGCCACTGCTACACATGCAGATTGCTCCAAGTTAAAACACTAATAGTGTTAGTCTATTTTCAAATACCAGCATATGAACCTGTTATGGTTAAGCTGGAGCAATGCTTAACAATGAAAATGTTCCTAAGAGTGCAAGAAAGGAAAATGCCTTTTTCATTTTATGAATCTGATTGGAGACTTCAAATTTATGGCATTTTTCTTTAGATTGGAAGTCACAGACGTAAAACTGTTGTTAGGTCTTTCTGAAAAACAGAAGGGTCCATGAAGTCTAGCAGAAAACCAACTTAAAAGATTTTTCCAGTGATTGTGGCCAACTATTCATCCTGTTCTAATTCAAGGTGACTGATAAAGTTTGGCATAAAGCCTATTATGGCCTTAACATGAGGCAGTGTAACTCTAAATTTTGTGGTTCAAGCTCCAGTTTAACTTTTGTGACACTACCACATGATTTCCATATACATTCATTTCCTGGCTCATTTCTCAAAGGAAAAAGTCCCACAAGTGAAAAGGCAGTGGCATCAGCAGAAAATCCACCTGGGAACTGTATGTGTCGGAGACCATCCGGCCACACTCCAGTGACACAACATTCATAGCCAGAAAAGCTCTGTTGAACATAAGGCCAAATTCTGCTTCCCTATTTAAAACTTTACAGAAGCAATTTCCACTGAACTAAGAATTATCTCAGCTCTGGGAAGATTCAGTGTCCTGACTGACTGCAATTCTTGGGTAGTTGATTTCTCTCTGGTACACACATTTCCCCTTCACATATACATAACAAAAAGAGGAGAGGCAATGTTTCACTCTAACATAAAGGTGAAGGGAAGAGAGGATAGGTGTAGGATTCAACTTTAAATGATTACACAAGGTTCTTTATCAGTGTTCTAAAACTCTGGAGTAGCAGATGAGAGAGTTCATCCTTAAATAAAACAGTAAAAGAAAAATCTGACAAACCTGTCTTCTTCCAGTAGACTTTGACCTGAAGTTGATTGTCCTGATAGAAAGGAGTTCCAATTTTAAGAAAACGAGTGGGTTTTCTTCTTTGAAATGTTGGATAAGACTCCATTAGTCCTTTCTGGGGTTTTCCAGCAGATGTCTGCTCCTCTGCGATGCACAGAACAATCAGGAATTATTTATTTAAGTACAGTGCCATATAATGACAATGTTAACAGTGCTGAAATCCAGAAAATAATATTATTTTTAATCTAAATGATCTTATTTCAGTAACTTACTTGAATGAAATTAATGTAACAAACAAACTGCCTATAATCGTTAAAAAGCATATCGATTTCTTGAAATTCAGACAAAAATATTTTGGACAGAGAGAGAAAAGGATAAATACGTATTAATATGAAAATGCTCTGTAGATTTTCAAAAGAAGAGTAAAGAAAGGGAGTGTATTTATATCCCCAAACCTAAGAAATATTAACACATCAATATTTTAAACAGGCACAGTGTCTAGCAGTACATCTGCCTAGTCATTCATGGTATTTATATTTGTGTTATGTTTGAATATACACAAAGTCCAAGGATGGCATTGAGTGTAACCCACAGAGTGCCACATGTGGTTATTACATCAAAGTATAAGTAAGTATAGCCCTTTGCTATGCTATATAAGAACACTCTGGTCAGATTAAAGCTCTTTCCTGCCCACTTTCCTGTTTCCAACAGTGAACAGCGAATTCTTAGGAAAACATGTTAAGGGTAGAATTAATTTTGAGCAACTCCCTCAGCGTTATGTGCCTAGCTTCCAACAAGCAATGGTAACGGGATGTCCTTCATCAAGCATTTCACTTGGCAGCAGTTCATCCACACTTAGCAGGGTTGACAGTATTTCCAGATATTTCCAGTTGAAAAGAGAGCAACACTGATTTGAACTGCATTTTCAATGCACACTTGCAAATTTATCAGTTCTGATTAAGTGTTTGCATCAGATTAACAAAAAAGCTGGATTTAATTGAGTAACACACCTAAATGAAAAATAAAGATTCTAATAACTAGGAAGTGGCAAATTATTAACTACATGGAGAGAAAGCAAAACTCAGGTTTCAATAATTACTATGAGTAACACGTAAACATGAACACTGTGCTCTACATGCACCCTCAGCTGAACACCACTTGCTTTTCGGCAGAATTTTACTTTGTCAAGCGTTTGTCTAATCTGATACAATTTTAAATTTCGTTGGCTCCTTTAAAATTAAAGCTACCAAATTTAAGCAAATTCTTTCTCAAAGCAACCATAACATTTATGCTACCCAAGAGGAAATCAAAAAGTGATAAAGCATGAACTTAAATCTATTAGGTATACCTCAACTCAAAGTATTTTAATTTTAGTAGATCTCCAATTTGCTGTTCTCTGTCTGCTCCACTTCTGGAAAAAACAGGACACCGATTTAGACTATTTCTATTTAAGGTAGAGAGAGAGAGAGACTCTTGCTGCATTTCCCAGAAGTGAAGCATACAAATATAGTGGGGCAATGTGTTTCCGAGTGTGGGGAAATTTAACGCCAGAGGGCCAGGGTCAAAGCTCACAGAGGTCTGTAGGACTAAATTACTTCAGCGGGTTATGGTCTACTACTATCTACTCTGACAATAGGAACAGACACCTAAAAAAACAGAGCTTAATTCCCCAGAGAATAGAGCAACTGACAGTGGGACTTCAGCAAAATTGGCATGTTGCTTCTGGAACTACTTCCCAAAGGCCATGGAAGTCCCTAAATAAAGAGAGGGCATGAATGTCATGTCCTAGATAATATTTCAGGCAATTTATTTTTTTCTTTTTCATATTTCTCCATCTGCTTCTGAGTATTCTCAAAAATACCTCAAGCAGGACTGGCTCTGTACCGAACTAACTACAGTGAGATGCAGGATATGAATTTGCATCTCCTCCGGGAGTAATTTTTATTTGCTTTTCTGTGTAAACTATAATCTAGCCTTTTTTTTTTTTTTTTAAGTCAAAAAAGTTCCAAATACACTTCTCAACAGAGTGCTCTATCCACTGAAGTGTGACATAAGTGGTTTAAGTTCAAAGAATTTTGAATCCTTTATTTCATGGCTTTAACAGAAAGGATGCTCAGAATTGTCTACAAACTTATTATTGAAGTGGCTTATTTCTTACAGGCATTGATTTGCATTTTAAAAGAACATACTGCTCATTAACTGCTCATTAGCTAAATGGATATTCCTAAGTTGGACATAGTCAAATACTTGAACTATATGAGAAAATAAAAGTATTACTCTGATTTAAAAATCAATACAACAATTAATTAACCTTTTAGACCAAAACAGTTAACCACAGTAAAGGGAAAAAAGCACGAGGCAATAGAAAGTCTGTATCAATTAGATATTAGTAGATAGCAGACTTTCACAGAAACTACTGGTGGCCTGTTTTATGAAGTAAACAATCAAGGAGAGGGCAGGATTATCCAAGCAAAACTGTGGAAGGAATTTAGATCTAGCTGCGATAATGATAGTAAAGAGGTACCGCTGGACTGCAGAGAAAGCGATAAAACCACCCGAGTCAAAAGTGAGGTATAGGGTAAACGAACTCATTTTGGTAGAGGATTTGTAAGTAATAAATTAGATGGGATCTGCATCCGATTCTGAAAAACACCTTTTGGAAAGCAAAAACTGAAACAAAATCTGCTCCCAACACAAACCCACTGGTGATATATACCACAAGACCATCAGTGAGACTATGGAGGGTTGACACAGCACTACCAATGAATAGGTTTCTCAGTGTGTAGAGAATGACCCAGTCCAATCTCAAATACTCAGCTTCAGTTTTGAGGGTTTTGTTATATATAAAGTTTTTATTTACTATCATGTTTAAAGAGTATGATGATCTGACCTCATGTCGGGACTAACAACAAAGCCTGGCAAACTTCAGTTGATTAATTACCCCTGCTCACACAACAGGAAAGTTTATAAAGCTATTCTCATTGTAAAATCAGAGAATGAAATTCAACGGCTTGCCCAATGTCACTTTGGCTAGGTGTGTGCAGAGGCACCCAGAATTTCATCCTAGTTACCAGGATGCAGCTCAGACTCAGCTGAAATCCAGCTGCCAGCCTTCTCCTGTGACCTTATGTAAAATAAATTCGGTTATATGTTCTTTCTCAGAGTTATGACATAATCTGGTGAAATGCCAGTCAAGATGACTGGACTGAAAACGTAACAACTTAAAGTTTAGCCCTGAGATTTAGAACTTCACAGAAACTTCTAATTTCTTTAGAAATAATTTCTTGAGCATTCATGGCTTGCCAGGCATGGAACATTTTAGATTCCCTAATAGAAAAGTTGATGTTTTATATCATTGCATAGTAGATACATATTTGCATAGTCCAAGAATCTGATTTGATGGGCTTCTCAAAATAGCTAGGTTTTTGAAAAACATTGCAAGCTAAAACTGTCCAGTTAAGACAAAGAGATGGTATTTTTCTAGCCACTGAGATACATAGTATGCATTTAAAGCTGAATCACATTTAAGACATATTAACACCTCCATCATGCAAACGCTTCCATTGCCATTGCATTTGTTTATTTCAGGTGAGTAGGCTCTGAGATAAAGAATTAAGCAAAAACCATGGACAATTTTTAGATAAGAAATTTAACCTTACAAGGTTACTTAGTTTCACCAAGACAGGATCATTATGATACAAAACAGAAGACTTTAAGAAAATTATTTTTAACTCAAGAAACCATCATATAAAACATTCAAGTTCCAGATAAAGAAGACACAAATAATTCGGATGTTTGAATACAAATACTCACTGTTGTTCCTGATGTCCTGAGTGGTGCTAAAATGAAGAGAAACCTTAGCACTTTTTAGGCGTATTTGACCCCAACGTGTTACTGCCTGCAGTTCTACATTGTAGTTGCTGTTGGGTTGGAGTCCCTCCAGGACCACATAATTTTGGGCCTATAATAGAGGAGAATAAATATACAAAGTAGTTATAGTATTACTGAAACACAGGCCGTTGAAAAAAGCAGGCCTGTTAACTTAGGCATATGACTCTTTTGAAATTAGAAAACAAAATTGATGTATAAATTTCAGCACATCAAAATTGCCTTTCTTTAAAACATGTTTTATTGGACTCTGCTTTTCTCTGACTTTTTGAAATACTGATCTTCTTGATGTTTACATAATTTTGGCCATTACTTGGCAAATACAGACATCTATTGTTTAGGTGAAAATGAAAGGGTCTTTTTTTACATACAACAAGTTGATTTTTTTTCATTATACCAAAATTACTCAGCCAAA
Source organism: Gallinula chloropus (assembly GCF_964237585.1). Classification (NCBI taxonomy): domain Eukaryota; kingdom Metazoa; phylum Chordata; class Aves; order Gruiformes; family Rallidae; genus Gallinula; species Gallinula chloropus. Next base: position 136,151,894 of record NC_140085.1, on the reverse strand, counting down.
GAAATTAAAACCTTTTATTAAAAACTTATTTTATTCTGTGTTAGCAAAGTAACTGAAAACTTTTTCTAGAGACAGTTAGTCTGAAGCTAAATCCAATGTTCAGTGCATTTGTCAATATTTTCTATTTGTTTCAGGTGTTGAAAACATAAATGAAAAACAAACAAAACAAAACCCACAGCCAAAAATATTCCCTCATTGATAAGAACACTTTTATGCTATAGAATGGAAAACAGAAAAGAAAAAAATATAGTCTCCATTGTCATGGAAGTGTCTTAACTGGGGAAATACCAGAAGAGGATTATCATTCTCCAGCCAGTAATCCATAAATTAAGGCAAGTCCCATGATACTGAAAAGAAGAGCCAAGGTTTCTTAGTATTCTTACGTATCTAAATTTCCGTGAATTTGTTTATCGAATGCCCTTCTAGCCCTTATCTCAGACAGAAGACATCAGCTCATGGTTTCATTAGAATACTTTGTGTCTCTGAACTTTGAGAGTTAAACCAGAGTGAAAAAGATAATCAGATACTGCCATATTGAACGCTTCTGCGATTGTCAAAAGCATCCTGGTTTAGTTTTGCATGGCTGGCTTCTGGTGGAGAAGGGGGGCTGTAGCAGTGCCTTCTGCAAAAAGCAGCCAGAAGCTTTCTGCAGGCCTGACAGAGCAAACTCCAGCTGGCTCAAGGCCGGAGTCGTTGCTGACCAAGGCCGAGCCCATCAGTCACGGTCACAGGCCTCTGGGAATCACATTTAGGAGAAAAAACACCACAAGCAGCCGCATTTTGCCACCAGAGAAGGGAGTGAGAAGATGTAAGAAACTGTGCAGACACCAAGGCCAGGGAGGCAGGGGGAGGAGTTTTGTGATTTAAGGACTAGCTTGTGGAGAGAAAGCCTCTCTTTATCTTTCGGCTGTAGCCTCTGCCATTAAGAACTCAGGGCAATGGCAGATTTCCTGAGAAACAACCTTTTCTACCCAGCACAGTCCAACACTACTCCTATCTTGCTAAAGTACATTTTTTTAAAGTACAGAGAGGAAGCAACTTTCTTTTCTATATGTACTTTAAAAAAAGAAAAAAAAGTATTTAACTGAAGTAGACACGAAGAACCAAGATAACTCAGTCCCTGAAATTACTTCATATTATCTACATTTGAAGGGAAATTTCCTTTTCTTGTCTGTCCAGCACAGAGCTGGTAGTGGTGGCTTAGCAGCCTCCAGATCCCAATCACCCACCAATTCCCATGAGAAGGCATGGGTCCAGCATGGTGGTGCCTCTGTTGTGTCCATCTGCTGCAGATGAACTCAGCACACAACATTCATTAGTGACTGAGGGACAGAGAGGGAACTAAAACCCTCAGGCTGTCATTCATCACATTGCAAGTGGGCAGCCAGAGACAAAACACACAGGTAACATAGACAAGGGACCAAATTCTCACAGTGCATTCTTTAGAAACACCAAGAAATAAGTTCAGCCTATTTTTAATTGATTTCTATTTCTATTAACTACTTTAAAATAATATGTAACATACTTAAGGATATCACAAGAGGTAGTTTTCCAGTAGAGCAATATTTGATGCATCATTGAGGAAACTCATAGGAACTTGTTGCTACAGAAGCATGTCAGATCTTCGGTACAGCATCTTATTTAAAGAGTTTTGGGTCTGTTTTGACTTTGGAACTATACTGACTATTTAATGGTTACTGTATATGATAGTATCATGAGTTTTGGTTGCATAGTGAACAATGTGACAAATGATGTTTGGCTTTTTAAATATAACAAGCACCGTATCTTTAAGAAGCACTCAGAAAATCAGCCTCAATTTAGAGGGCAAACAGTATTCAACTTTCTATTCATCTCTCCTCCAAAATCTTACAGTATTTACCTGCATTCAAGGGTAGAAGTCTACTTCTCCCTCTGAGTTCAGTGAAAGATCAGAGGTCCAAACTATCAATGGGGTTGGTGATATTAAAAATTAAGACCGTTACTTTACCAGCTGCTGAAATAATTGCAATTTCTCATGTATTTTCTACTTACACTCTATTTTGTGCCAGAAAAAAGCACCATATTTCTGTTTCATTTACTGGTTTCTTTCTTACCCCCTCAGTAATCTTCCTTTTCTTTTTTTTAGCTGGGATTACATATTTGCTGTATGTCCAGCTCCAGAAGACTTTGTAGTGGTGCACTGGGATATCAGGTTCTTCTGGAAGATCCCAAGTAATCATTACATTTACACTCCCATCATTGTTTGCACTGATATTGGCAATTCTGATATTAGATGGAGCTGGTGGAGCAGATGGATCTGGAATTTAAAATAAACAAAAAGATTCTAAAGTAAAGATCATCTTCAATAAGTAAAAGATCATCTTCATCTTATGTATTTACCAGGCATACAAAAACTGGATTAAACACTCTCAATGCACTGAAGAAAATTCAGATAAAAATTTTGCATAACTGACATGGCTTCTTTCAAATTCTAGAAATTCAAACTCTACTGAAATAAAAATCGTGGGTTAGCATGTAGTTTTGTCATTATTCTCTACTGTTAATAGTTCAGAAATGTTACAAAGCTTTATGTACTGGACCTTTACTTCTGAATATGAAACACTCATGTTCTACAAGTGACCTTGAATAGTCATCACATAATTGTGTGGTGAAAACACTGAATATTTTTTTCAGTGTTTCCAGACAATTCTCACATGATAAAACTCTGTTTTGACATGGTCAATCTTTCTTCAAAATTCTAGTATCGATATCTACCACCACAGGACATAAACACTTCCTTACAATGAATATGAAATGATGTATTATGATGTCAAAGAGTCTATTAAAGGCTTTTTATAGCACAACAAAGACATTAGCTACCCTTGTGATTTTGTTCCATGTTCTGGTTTGATTTCTGGTGACTAGCAACTGAAATATTCCTATAGATGTCTCTGTGCTGACCCTAGAGTCAAGAAGGACATCCTGATAGTCAGAGGTTCCAGAACCAAACCTTATCCAATATTCAATGCTGCATCCTCCTTGGGAACCCACTGTTACAATATCCTTGTACTCAGTGACTCAGTAATTTTGCAATTGAGCTTCTGAATGTCAAATTAGCTGTTTACTAACTCCTACTTTTTAATTCCTACTTTTTTTTTAAATACCCATGATAGCCAAACATTGGTGACAAAATACAATGAAACTACAAACCCAAAATTTAAGTAAACAGTGTGACCAAAAAAAAAACCACCTACCAAAAACCAGAAGTATATCAAGCAGAATAAAGGAAATTCATGGTAATAAAAGGCATGCTATGAGCCTGTAGCCATGGAGAAACAATCTGATTTAAAGAAACATTGTCATGTAATCTATTACCTGCCAGAAATAAAACTGGAGGTGTGCAGAGGGAATACCAGGCACTCACTTACAGCATGGTTCACCTGCATCTTTTTATAATGGTAAATGAGCTGTTAAATAAACTTTCCAGACTTGCTAAGTTCATAAAATAATCCCTCTGACAAATGGTCTCACTGAAAAATTCTATCATTTAGTTCATGCAAACTGACACATTTAGAATTAGCAAAGACAACATTTCCTTTTTAAAGATCAGCTTTAAATGGCTTATTCCTGTTATTTAACAGGACTCCTGGTTAAGTAACAATGGATGCTTCTGTTTCCTCACGCATGCCATTTTAGTTAAATAGGAATGGATGCCCCTGTTTCCTCACACATATAATTCAACCTAACTTTTGGCCATAAAAGTTACAGAGCATACTTAAGTTTAAGAATTCTGGAAATTTGAACTTAATTTTCAAAATAATGATAATTCTCTATTTCTTCTCAGTTTTTTAATCAGCCAGTTCCCTTTATTATTTTCTGGCTTTGGAGAAGCACTGCTCTTACACTTACTTCCTTACCTGTGAAGTAGCCAACAACTCCATGTTAAAGCATAGAAAGCTATTTATATTGGAGGAGATATATTTAAGAGATTAATTTAGTTAAATGGTTTGTTCTGTTGTCTAACACAACTTTTCATTTACTTCACAGGTTTAATAAAATCAGTAGATGTAAAGTGAGATTTGGGTACAATAAATATAAATGGAATCATAATTCATAAATACAAAATTCAAAGCATTAATCTTTACTGATTTAAAATGTTAGGGCTTTTTACCTTATATGACAATGTATTGTAGCAATAAAACATTTATAACCTGAAGTGCAACATGATCATATTACTGTAGGTGAATTATTCAGGTTATCTCCCAGAAGTACTGTGTATCATATATTATGTATAAATAACATATGGGACAGAATTAAAGTGTTTCAGAGAATATGTCTTCACAATGGTCAGATATAAACAAAAACAATTCAAACCATAAACCATTTGTGTCTTCATTCTGCATCTACAAAAGAACCTAAGAGCCATTAAAAAAATCTAGAAGTTAAATTAAATAGAACTTCCAGACAAAATGTGGTACATGATTAAAATACTTTTGAATTTATATTAACAATGTTTTACTAGGTCTAAAAGCAAACAACCAACTTTATGTTCTTCTTTTTCTGTCCCCATAATAATGCAAGACAGTCTGTCATTTTCCTTGTATAAAGTCAGCAATTGACCAGAGCAGAGCTTTTATATGTCTCAGAATCACAGGAATTACTTTTTTAAGGTAACTTGAAACATCCATGTTTTCCCCAGTAACATAAGCAGAAAAGGAAACCGGTAAAGAATAACTAATTGGTGCCTATTGAAACTAATAGATCCTTTCTCTGGTTTCTATAGCTAGCACCAGCATTTCACCCTGTACTTTTTATAATTACACAATTTATTGAAAGGAATACTCCATCAATAGCATTTCTTCTGTGTTCACTACAGTCCAGTCAGCAGACAAAATGCTGATCCATATTTAAAAGAAAACCGACTAGTAAAAGAAAACCTCCTTTCCTATGGGAGAATGTAAATATTGTATTAAAAATAATTTGGTAATTACAATTAAGGAAAGAATAAACGTCCCCTTAGAGGGAATATACATGTGAAACAATACAGCAATAACAAACATTTTCCCAAATGCCCCCTTTCTTCAAAGTCTCTCTTTTGCAAGCCTTGAAAACATCATCCACAAAAATGCCAATGAACAGGAGGAAGACTGGTGATGGCAGGGAGAGAAGAAAGGGAGATCTGTAGCTGACAGACATGAAAAGGACAGACACTGGAAAGCGCCACATCCTCTAGAAGACCTTTTTTAAAACTAGTAGACTTAGCTGGAGAAAATAATGAACTAAAAGGACATAAAATGCCAACGTTGAACAATTTATTACATTTTTCCATGTAATTATCTGAAAAAACCCTGTCTGACTGAGGTGACACAATAGTAAAATATTTCTTGGATTTGGGGTGTATTATCACTTAGTAAGCATTTTATACAAGCTTAGGATCCATTCCATATTAAGTATTTCAGTACAACTATATAACTTAGTCCCCTATTTCTATACATTTGTTACACTCATCGCTAGTAAAACTGATAGAGCTATCATTATGTAAGCCACAAATCTTTTCTTTCATTTGAAAGGATTGAATTTCACCAGCAAAACAAGTAGGTGGGAAGGAAGAGCAGCCAAACAAGATACTGTGATCTCTGTTATTAATAGGAAAAAACCCAAGCCCCCCCAACCCCACCCTCAAAACCAAAACAAAACCCAAGAAAAATAACCCACCCAGACCTCTTCACTCCCTCCCCCCAAATAACCAAAACACCCTACACACACATAAACTGTAAAGTATAAGAGCATGCTCCTCTATAATGCATGTCTGCCAGTTACCAGATAAAGGACCGGTTGTTCTTTTCTGATATTTTTATCCCTTCACTCTTGCATTATTGAATGGGAAAGCCATGCTTCTACAAGGTGCTCTGGTATGCCTATGTCTGTGCAGACATTAAAAGTAGTGTACAAGTCATGCTGAAACACTTTAAGTTCTAATAACTGGCACTGGATTATAAAGCTTATATACATAAGGTGTTTGTTAACCTGACTATGAAGCTAAACTGGCATTCTGCTGACCATGAAGCTAACAGCCACTCTACTGTTTGTCTTCATATCTCTGTCATCCCTTTGACTGACTGCCCACATGTATAATTCAGATACATGAACATTAAATTACTGGAATGGAAACTACTGCCAGTTTTTCAAATGTAAAGTTCTGAAATTTTATATACACAGATTTATCTGAGTGTTAAATCAAATTCTCCAGTTTGCAGAAAAAAAGGATGATAGTTGTAGCTTTTCCTTTGCAGTTTATACTACAACTCAAATAAAATAGAAGTCATTATATATATACTAGAACTTGGCACAGCCAGCTGTCCTCAAATCTGAAAAAATTCTGGTCTCAGCAGCCTGACAAGTAAATCACTTCTCACTGCTAGAAATGATAGCTTCATTAGGTCAAGGCTGAAGCTGCTGTTCCAGCACATGAAGTAAGCACCGCATTTGTCTGGATTCTATCTGGCTTGAGTATACCCAAAGGACTTAAATTCTTGTCTTGCTGGCTACTTAGCCATCACAAGCAAAACTCTGCCTCCAGTCCCCAAAAGGGAGGTTTTCTTGTTGCAAATAAAAGAAAAAAGGAAAACCCACACCTCCCCCCTGCAAAATGCACATCTTCCCACAATCATATTCGTAAACATAGTGATAGGCGATTTATATTTTACAATTTTTTTTCAATCAATAGGATCTGGAAGTACTTTTCAACCTTAACAAAACACTATGGACAAACTATACACAAGAATCACATCATACACTGCTGCAATGCATCCACTTGGATTTTAAATGTGGCAACTGCAATTAAACCAGTAAATTAGTTGGAAAATATGTCAGAGAAGAAAATAATGACATTGGAACCAGAATTCTCACTCTGAGCTATAAAAGTGATAGCAAATTTGACTCTATTTTAAACCCTTTTTCATAAAGTTTTGGGGGTTTTGACTTAAAATGGATCTCCCATTGCTATCTTTTAAACATTAGACCTTCCAACTTTAAAAATCTGCTGAAGCTGCTCTACAGACAAGGTTCCAACCATTAAACAATTCCAAGGCACAAGCAGGGGGATTGGCTTTGCCCAATGGAAATGGCACACATAAACCAGCTGTGCAACAGTATAAAATAATCATTGGTCCCAAAGGAGCAACAGAGAGAGTTTTATTGCCGAGAGTGGGTGTCTGTTCTGGTTTTACTAACACTCAGTAATGTATGCATGAAATCACATCCAGCGTGGTACATATGTGCTGTGAAAACAATGTTGTCTGCTTCCTTTCGCTTGACAATTTGTCCTGTGTCTGCTAGCCACCGCCTTCACGTTGAAGATAAAAACCTTTAGCAGAGGTAGAAGCAGCAGACGGTTTGGACTCGTTGCGTTCCTCTTACACCCTCTCTCCATCTCACAAAATGGCACAATACTTTACTTCAGACCAGCAAGATAATGTATTATATGAAAATGTCTAATGCTCCCTTCTAGTTCACTTGCAGGCTCTGCTACTAAGAGTTCATTTTCATCATAAATCATAAAAAGCTAGAAAAAAATAGCCTAAAACTCTTATCCAAGTGCAACAAATTGGAAGTTGTATTGCTCATGTCAAGCAGCTTCTGATCAGCTGGGTCTGGCTATTTGGTGCCCACTTAATGGGAGAAAAACATGGGTAGCTTTTTGTCCAAGGACGCTCATTTATGGATTGCAGGAACAGTCTTCTCCTGCCTCCAGAGAAAATGAAGCAGCTTGGAGAGAGCCAGTCAAAATACAAAGAGAAATATATTTGTACCTTTGGGGACCAAAAATGTTCTGCCAGGCATTTGTTAGCTGTATTTATAGCTGTTATTGCAAATAGTTGCCAATCAGTTGAAGATGAAAAGGAAAGCACACACACAATTTAAAAACCTTGAAAAGTGAAGTGGAAACCAGAAAGTTTTGATCAATTTTAGCTGGCAGTATCAATCTGAAAATCCATGTGCAGAGTCCTAGGAAAGAACCCACTGTCCTAGGTGTAGCACTCACTTCGCCTTCTAGCCACTGTGCTTCAAACAGACAGGTATAGTCTAACCTGTGTTTCTTGTAATTTTGGAATCGCATTTTGACAAAATGAAGCATCCCTTGATTGCCTGTGAAGGACCATGCCAGACAAGCACATGCAAATCCTTCATTTCTTTTCTAAAACAGAAATAAACACCATAACAAATTCTTTCTGAATATTTCATAAATTATATCTGCTCTTCTACTTCAATTATATTTTACAGATTAATGCCATAAATGAACACATGAGGCAGTGTAAAGCAGTTAATAAGCCTTTACCTCAAATATAATACTGTCAAAAGCTGCAGTAGATAAAACCTCAAAACACAACTAGATAAAAAAAACTGCAAGAGGGAATGCTTTATGAAATAATGTTGTCCCAGTTTTGTCTTTTTCATGACTGGGAAATTAAACTAATTTGGATAATAAGCTTTACTCAGGAATAGAAAAGTTAATGGAAATTACATACCTCAGAAGATTTAACATTATTTTGAATAAAACAGAAGCAAACCTTACTTTGCTGTCTCTACTTAGAGATCTCTTTTTTTTACATCTGCAAAAAACACAAAATAGTATAAAACAGTATCATGGTAACCAGACCAAAAAAAAATATCTCTCTCCAAGTAATTGCAGCATCAAAGTTTTTCAGTGTTCTTTGTGACAGCTTAAAATATTTAGTGAGGGAGACTTTATGGTGCCATTCTCCTCCCTAGATTAAGATTATATATCATGTTTGTCCTCCTTTAAAGAAAAAACAAGCCCAAATAATCTGCTCTTCGTTATAACTTAGGAGCAATTGGTAGAAGTTCAGCAGCTTCTGTGAGAAGCTGTCTTAGGAATTGCTGTCATGTTTCCTGATCAAAGGGTTTCTTTTTGAAGAAAACTTCTGTTAAATCAGACGAAGATAATCATCTTCTCTTGGTCTTGGCACAACGGGGTGAACTGAAGCAGTACAAGAACTAGTAATGTGAATTTCTGTCCATTACTTCATACAAACCTTCCAAAAGTGAAGTGCCAAAGTCCGCTTTCCTTTTCCAAACTGGAGGTTAAATGTGCCTGTAGAGGCTCAGCAGGAGCCAGCAGATCCTGGCACTCAAAAAACTAGGCACATTTCTTGCTGCTTTGCCAAGCAGGGGCTGCCACTTCCCACTGACCTCCAAAGTGGTAATTAAATGCTTGTATGTCACCATAGCTGTTACCGTGATGAGCGCCTGCTCAGGACATGGAGGCTAACAGATACTGGTTGAAGCATCCCAGTATCATTCCTGACAGTCAGCGACCTAGCAATGTCTTCATCTGTGTGACCTAGCACGTCTACACATTCTATATGGTGAACATGGTATCTTTATAATAACCGCTGACAGTACCAAAGCCTCTAAAAGAGTTTAGTGAGCTGACAGAGTAGGAAGATTTTGGCTACAAAGCTGAGAGCTAACTGAACTCCTTGCTGTTTGTCTAGCAGTTCACAGTTCCTGTGCCAAGGGCTGGAGTTTAGATTTGAAAACTGCTACTGTGAGGGTTGCAGAAGCCTTTTGAACAATGCTGGCTACATACTTTCTGTCATTATCAACACCCTGTTATTTTGGTTTGTTAGGTAAGAGCATGCAGAGGTACTACTGGCTCCTGCTGCCTTTGTCACAAAGTCCTAAAAATGCTCCTCACCTCCACCAGACAGGAGAGCAAGTGCTTCAGGGGAAACTGTGGAGACCACAGAGTAAGAAGACTTTGGTATCTAACATATAATCAATTTCAAAACCACAAGCTACTGAAACACAAACCACTGCCAGCTGGGAGGCTATTCTGAAGAAATATCCTTATGTGCTGTTCTCCAAAAACCCACTTTTGGCTGGGGTCAGGTTTTGGGATAAAGAGACCTTCAGTATGGCTCACCATGGATATTCTTATATTTGTTACCAATGTAGGTATTTTGAACAATATACTCCTGTGGCTAGCACAGCCAGTAGGAGATGAATTTTTTGGAAAGTAGTACAAATCTTGCCTGAAAATGTCACACTCAAGCCAAAACCTCAGTAATAACATGATATACCTTTATATAATTGTGATTATAGTGGTTCCAGGAGGAATAGTTGGAAAACCTTTAGAAACTCAGTAAAACAACTGACAGGGACCTGAGTTTGACAGAAAGATGCTGCCAGATTCAGCAACACGGTGCTGTATCTGTTGAAGTGCTGCTCACAAGGAAAAGCAAGGAGAAAGCTACTGCTGCTGCTCAGTCCTTGCAGGAAGCTCAGCACAGCTCGAAGGAATTGTATTTTTTGATGTGACCGAAATAATATGCTATTTAAGTACAATAAATTCTTAAAATAATACTTCCTCCACACTTGAAAAGGTTTGTGGTCACAGCAGTGATGGGATAGCTATGCCAGCCAACCTTCCCACCACAAATGTGGCTATAGCACTAAAAAATGTTTGCTTTTAACGTATGCTTACTCAGTATACATCCACACCAGCAAAAGCACTTACATGCCTCTATAACTGCATCTACAGTAAGATTTTTCTCCTAGGACTGACTACGTTCCAACCAGCAAGCTAAAAGCTAGCACGGGAGCCCATAGATGGCGGCTGCCTGTACTGCAAGATACTTACACCTGCAGAGAGAGGAGGAAATGCGTTCCTCGAAGTATCCGTTATAACGGTGTAAAGATGCTGTCACTACTGAAACAAAGACAAGTCGTTTTTTGGGAACAATCTCTGAGTGAAGAGTGACAGATCTCATTCTTTGGCACTAAATTCAACAAGCACAGTTTGCCTATGCCCACTTTGAGGGTGACCGCATCCAGACCATCTGTCTGTGGGGAATAGTTTCTGGCCTGTGCTAACTCCTGTAATATGCCTGAGAGTCATCTGGGAAAACTCTGCTTCGGGTGGGTCAAACGCTCACCAGGGACAATGCCTGAAACTTCACAGGCTGGGAGATCTGTTTCCATCCCCCTCATCCCCCAAGTGCCATTTACTGATAGAGAAGTAATATACAAAGTTATTACCCAAACCCTTGCGAAAACAGATATGGCAACAAAAATTCACACAATACTTTCTGGATTGTCTGGCATGACTGCAATGTCTCTCTAATGAGCAGAAACATGCTACTTAGCATTTACAGTTTTTATTCTTAAGCCCGTACAATTAGTGCCAGCAAGGGGAAAGTTATATTAAGAGAGCACATAGTTCCATCAAAACAATGCTGCTACAGCTATTTAGATACAGGCAACAAAACGTTTCAATACTCTGCTAAACATATGGCAGCAGCATATTTCTCATAACTAAAAAGAAAAAGAAGATAAACCTCTTGGAATAGCACACTGAAACCCCAGTTCCTTCATGTTTCATGGCCAGGATCATGTTGTTTAGTACCAACCATGCGGAAAAGGCTTAAAAGGAGGTTTATTCCTTGTGACCCCTTACCAATAAAAGAATAATGACATCTTTAATCTTTAATTCCTTTGCTGACTCCGAACAAATGTCACACAGTTTCTACAGCCAATAGCAAAACTACCCAAAAACTCACCTGTTAAAAACCTTCTGCCACACATGTAGGCAGATCACCTTGCACTCCACGTTTAAGTGAGCAGGAGGTGGGCACCAGACATAGCAAATGAAAACTAACCTTTCGAGGATCGGAAGTGCTTGCTGGGTGCCGTGAAACCTCTCGTCCCGTGCACGTTCACAGCTGCCACGCGGAACTGGTACCACCTGCTCGCACGGATGTCCGTCAGCCTGACCCGCTCGTCCGTAGTCTGGTGAGGAAAAGTTCATGCTTACTCCTTTTGTTCTGACACAGCCAATTGTGCTATCATCTCCTGTGCAACACCAGTTACTCAGACTGAAGGGTAGGGGACGCACTTTTCAATACACAGCAGTGTCAGCTGGCTGTATGCAACCACCTCACCTGGGTCCCAGCATCGCTCTGCACTGCAAAGCGTCTACAGCCGTGAACAAAATCATGTAACCACCCAATTTTACAGTGCATTGCAGGTCTCTTCTGGAAAAAAAGTAACCTTTAGAAAACCGGTGAAGTGTTAAATTCAGAAAATTAGTTTTCCAGTTATCACAACCTTTGTCCATGTATAGGACCTAGATGTTCAGGTGTTGACATTTCAGGGAACTCACTGCCCCAGGTCACAGGACTCATTTCTCCAAATCTCCATTCTCAGAGAATTAGGATCCAAAATGGCCTCACAAAATCCAGCGCTGTGAGAAGCCGCCTTTTCTGGTTCATAGGAAACAAGAAACCCTCAGGTAATGAATAGAAACCTTCTTCAGATCTTTGGCGCTTATGTCAAAAAGACACTCACAGCCTTAACTCTTCCCTGCAGACATTTCTCAGGTCATAGGAGATGACCTTTTCTCCAACAACACCCACTGAGCCTGCTGGAGTCACAAGTTCAATTTCCACCTTCTGTGGGGAGTGCCTTAACAGCTGAAATATGGTATAAGCAGAGATGCCCTCTGAACCCTTTCCGTAGGAGGTGCTTTACGTGCTCTTACTCTGAGTCTTGCTTTCCTTTATCTTTTTTTTCCCTTTAAACTTTTGAAGAGCTATCTTCTGTGCTATTTCTTATTTTTCCTAACACCAGAACTGAACACAGCCTCCTGGTAACCCCTGAGTCACTGCCAAGTACAGAAGAGGTAGTGTTTTTGTAGAAGGCATTGAAAACTCACCCACTTGTGGGAGATTTTGCTTTTGCAATTACCTCTCAATTATCCAGTTTTCAATTTATTTTAGGATGTCATTTTTATTACATTTTAATTTAATTCTTTAATGAAAATAACACATGAACCTGAACCAAATGTCCTGTGCATGTCTAAATATACCATAAAATCATTACCAATTATCATTACTGACAAAATATGCAAGCTCATTAAAAACATGGTGACTGCAATTTATTTTTCACAAGCTCTGTTTTCTGTAACTTCAAAAAATCTACCTTCCTTGTGTAGGATTCAACATTACTTTCAAGGATGCCAAGCACTTCTGACAAGAGGCACAGCATCCTTTCTGCTTTTTGCTCTTTCCAATACATGCAAGAGAGTAGCAGCCGCTGACCTAACTCAGATATAGCTGGAACTTGGGGAAGCTGCTTCAGCTCTTCAGCAATGGTATTTCTGGGGCCCTGGCCAATAAAATTTGTAGGTGTTACCCTACACTTAACCTCTTCATTCCTTGACAAGCGAAATTTAGGGAAATGGGTCCCTCATTTGCATGTGCATATAACGGCAAGAGAGCCTTTCTAAACTGCACTATAGGCTGCTCTCAGACTGGGCAGTGTCGCAGACTTTGAGCCCCTCACATACTGCTGCTATTCAGAGTCCTCCTCCTTTCAGACCACTGTCTTCGTCGGTTTTAGCTTAAGCAAGGGAAGCAATCCCAATGATCTCGTTGTCTGCCCCATCTTCTTTCCTTGCTGTAGCTGATTTATCGCCAGTGGTTATCTCTTCCAATGAAGGGGCTCCTCAAGGGAAGAAAAGGTCCAATCTGAACCAACTTCTACTGTTATTTTCATTTTATGGAGCACTGAAATGTGCTGGTTTTTTTCCTGCATGCAGGCCCACATACTCAAGAACTTACAGATAAAACACGACAGCGAACTAGAGTAAAACAAACTATCATTATATTAAGAGGAAAAAAACACGTATGTTCAGGCTGCTGCTGCACCTGAGATCAGGGTCAGGATCAATACCTAAGGGTAATTAAGCAGTTTCAACACTGTGGGTTCTTAAAAACAGGTTTGCTGAATTTAGTTACAAGGCAAGCATAATCTGAATAGACTTGACCCCAAATTCCTCAGCTAAGGAATCTTGTTTGTTATTTGCATCAACTCAGTTGTTCTGCTAGGACTGATTAAAAGAAAGGATTTCAGTTGTGTCAATATTCCATGGCAACCATGAAATACTGTAAGATCAAATAATCTGTCAATCCATATCACCATAATTATTTTAATTTATGAACGTGCCTTAGGCCTGTTACTTTCATCATTCACTTTGTTGTCAAGGCTCCTGTTAAACTCTATGGCATCCAGGAGGTGTAACTCCTCCATTGTGGAGTATAAACCACTCTGGCACATAGATTTACTAAATTTCAAGAAAGAGCTTAATACTACTGAGATATTTGTACTGCCTTACTGGAAAACTGGGGGGTTTTATATTATTATTTTGTTTAATTGCTTCAGTTACTTCACACTCCTAAAGCATGTTTGGAGCCAAGATCGTAATATTCCGAGTCCTTTCAATATCTGTCCTGTGTTAATGTAAGCCCACTAAACAGTATGCTGAGTGGTATTACAGTAATCAGTGGGCTGTTTCATTGTGTGCATTCCCTTTCTTTCACACTATCAATCCTGGTTTCCTTTCTGTAGAGCAAAGGTTTAATGGAAATAGGAGAGGACAGCCTTAGCCTGCCGAGTTCACAGCTCTACACCTTCTTTTGAAACCACGCAATGATGAAAGAATTTCCAGTTCAGAGAGTGAACTGATACCATCCAGGCTATGAGAAGAGCTGAGTTTATGTTTCCTCTGATGTAGAAGAAACCTGACAGTGCTGCATCCACTACTCTACCCAAGGACATCAGACCTCCCCTACTGCAACTGAATGCAATCCCACACAAGATGAGACCCCTGTAAGAGTGCTTACCAAAGCAAGCCCTTCCTGGGAGATCCAGAAACAAACCTCTACTGTACAGACCTGGTGGTTAGCTCCAGCAGGGATTTCTTGCTGTCAAGAGCTGAGAAACATTTTGTGACCCTCAGAAACAGACCTTAAGGTGTTTCAGAAATTTTAAGTTTTAAAAAGATGAGTTGTACAGAGTTTAAACAATTCCAAGCTGAAGAACTCAAGTTTCTCACAAGCAAGCAGTAAATACAGCTCCTTATTTGCTTTAGGAAAGGAATAAACTAATAAGTAACTTTCATCATTGTCTGCCCATACATATATATATACACAGACATGTGACATCCATTCACACAACACTGATGTATGTTCTGTCTGAAAACACTGACCTGACATATTTTAACTAACTTAATTATTTAATATGTTTATTTAAATTTCCACTGTAAACAATGTAAGTAACACTCTTACTTTTAGAAAGCATTAGCACCAAACTGAATGCTAAGTTTCTTCACAAGTTATATTACCAAAGGATAGTGCAGCAGGTCCTGCTCAGCTGCTCAAAACTTAAGATACAGGGAGTGTAGGAAATTTGGACACTTCTGATACCTAACAAGTAGCTAACTAGTATCTTGTTTCCCATATTTTTTATATTAAATAATGGAAATCAGTCAACTGCTTAGTTATGATAAGCTTTCCTAACAATGTGCAATGAAAACCTAAAGTTAACAAAATCCCTTCTTCCTGAAATGAAGAATAGCTAAAATTACTGCCAATGCGCTTGCTTTCTTTATACACTTGGGAGAGTTAAATAACTAACATATTAATAGATTGAGCCTTAACAAAAAAAAAAATCAAAAAGACCTGATGACACATTGCAATACAAAGTAAACAAACTTTTTCTTTTTTTTTCAATACTAAGTAAAAATTTATGTGAGAAATGAGAAATTACTTGCAAATTAGCTCATGTAAAGGAAATAGACAACATAATTGTTTTTAAAGAGTAAACACCTTAAAATGAAGTAACTGAAAATTATAACCCCATTTCTTCTTGGACAGATAGTAAAAATAGAATATTGGATAATGAACTCTGATAAAATATTATGGAATTTCTTATAACCACAGAATCACAGGATGGTTTGGGTTGGAAAGGACCTCGAGGACTGTTTAGTTCCAACCCCCTGCCATAGGCAAGGGCACCCTCCACTAGACCAGCTTGCTCAAAGACCCACCCAACCTGGCCTTGAACACTGCCAGGGATGGGAAGAAGAAGAGTCAAACAATAATTTTGCATAATTCCACTACATATAGGCACAGGCATAGAAAAAGTTAGGTCCTCACCCACAGCATTTTTGATCTTTGACTGGTTTTCACATTCTCTCTCATTTAAGTTGCAGAGTAATGAAAGAGCCAGCATCATCTGCCCTGGACTGAGATGGCCCCAGCATCCTCAGCCAAATGGCTGAGTTCTTTGCAACCTTTGCCCATAATTAAGGTCTCGTACCCCAGTGTTTTGGAGTCATACAAGAAAAACTCTCAGTTATACAGACAAGAAAAGCCTGAGGGCTGTGCACACAGTCACTTTAGTCAAAGTGGATATCCATCCTTGTTGCTGATATTGCAAAATAAATTCTTTTGGATGCAGTCACACTTAACAAATTTGATTGCCTGGTGGGATGTCTAAAACTGCAACACCAAGGATCTACATTCCTCTATAGAGATGGAAATTCTGATTACTAGCGACCCTCAGGGGTGCCCAGCCTGTATGCCCCATAAGGTATGCACAGTTCACAGAGCCACTCAGACGTCCTAAAGCTTGTTCTGATCTGACAACCCCAGTGGGGTCTCCCACACAAACATGCATCTCTTGTGATGCAGAAGGAACAGAGAGGTTCTCAGAAAGAGGTCGATTGGAGGAGGCTTCTCGTGCCACAGAGATTAACTCAGCTCCTTCTGCCCACACACAGCAGACCTCCAGGAAAGGCAGCTGCCAGGATTCTTACCACCGCTGCACAGGAACCCATTACTGAAAGGCTGTCCCCTGTACATCACTGCAAGAAGGCAGAGGTTTGTATATGCTCCACCACTGAGCAGCATGTGTAGCACATGCTTCCAGAAACATGCATGAGGCCTGCTCCTGGGATAGGAAAAAGCCCAGCACTGTGCTGCTTTCGCAGGCTGAATCTACCAGCCGCAAGAGCTGGGCTTCTGCGGCCGAGCACATACACATGGCATGGTTAATCATATGAGGAATGGCTGAGGGAGCTGGGGATGTTTAGCCTGGAGAAGAGGAGGCTGAGGGGAGACCTTATCACCACCTACAACTACCTGAAGGGAGGTTGTAGAGAGGTGGGCGATGGTCTCTTCAGCCAGGTGACAGGAGACAGGACCAGGGAAAATGGCATGAAGCTGTGCCAGGGCAGGCTTAGATTGGACATTAGAAAAAAATTTTTACTTAAAGAGTTGTCAGGGCCTGGAACAGGCTGCCCAGGGAGGTGGTTGAGTCACCTTCCCTGGATGTGTTCAAAAAAAGGGTTGATGAGGTACTTAGGGATATGGTTTAGCATAGGATGGAAATGGTTGGACTTGATGATCTTCAAAGGTCTCTTCCAACCTTGTTATTCTGTGATTCTGTGATTCTGTAACGGTGGGGAATAATTCAGAGCTGGCTCACTTTGGCTACATGCTATCTTCCTGGTAACAAAACCTGGTTGTTTGCTGAACATAGAGAATGAAGGTCGAAGACCTACACCTCAGCTGAGTGACAGTAAGTCACTGTAACGTTACCAGGTTTGGAGGTGTGCAGGGTCCTTTGGGCTTGCACAAGCAGGGTTTCATGCCAGGCTCTGCTGTGGGTGACTTTCTGAGCAAAACTCAAAATGCAGTGGCAGCCCCCTCTAGCACCACACTGAAGCTAAGAACTTCGCTTGGGAATGTTCTGTTTCACAAGCTTGACATTATTTTAGGATAGCTTTTTCCTTCGCAATCGGAATTTACAATGAACACAGACTGTCACAGAAATTAAACTCCGTACTACATTCTGTAGTTCTATTTAGTCCCTATTTTCCCTTCTTTACCTAGCTATAATGACATTTTGCAGGTCTTTTCAAAATCAGCATTTTGCTTTCCTTGTCAGCAGGGATGAGGGTGAAGCAGTTAAGATAAACGATTGGAACTCTGCCATCCAGGTGGACTGTCAGCATGTTAAAAAACAGATTGAAACTGGGAAGGAACTAAGTGAAAATTTATGCTCCGTTGGCTGCTTCTCATTAAGAAACATTTACTCATGAATCTTACATTTTCCGTCTGTATTGCACTGAGTGATAAGAGCATGACATCATAGTCTTATCTGAATTGGGAGGGTAGTATCTGAAAAAAGCTCGATGTTACATAGAATAAAGATTTTAGGCGCTTTTTTTCATAATAAAAATATAGTTTTATTTTTAGAACACTAAATAGCCTTTTCACTAATTGTATTTCTTATCTTTTGTAAGACCCAGCCATGCTTTGGAGACTGTGCACAGAGTCCCACTGACCTCAAAAGGACTATGTCTCTTACGTGCTTTCTTCAATGGATTTTGGTATCTAATTCTAAATTTTTAAAAGAATTTTGGATTCCAGAGGCTTTAGAATTCCCAACTGAACAGATACATAAGTATATGCTTACAAGAGAGTGCCACTCCTTGGCCTTATGACAATCCAGCCTCCAGCTAGTTCTGTAGATTTTTATCTATACAGAGCAAACCCACAAATAAAACTTAATTTTGAAAACATAAACCTCTGAGCATTTTTTTCTTTTGGGGAAAAGGAAACTACTGTTTACTACCTTAATGATATATTCACATATTTTTTATGAAGTTATTTTCAACACACATCAAAAGCTTTCTGTAACTCAAAAGCTGGAAGTGAAAATATGAAATTCTTTTCTCCTGAGTAAATCTAGAAAACAGTTCATTGACCAGTGAAGTAAGACCTTGGAGATCTGGTTTCTGTTTGCAGTTTTGTCATGACCTAGAGAGACAGGTCCCTCTGCACAAGCCTCCCTACCTGTAAGTGATCTAACTCTTCTCAAGCCTGAAGAAGACCTTGAGATTATGGTCTGTAACCTTGGGATCCATATCACTTTACAAAGAACTGACCTGTGCCACAGTTTGCCAGTTAGTAGCATCATCCTCACTTGGATGGATTCCTTGATTCCACCTTCTCTGAACAACATAGATCACGGGTTCAATAGAAATATTGAATTTTGAAGACCATTTCACCTCCAAGTCCCCAGACTGAAGTTCTATGAATTTTAATTCTTTCCGAGGTTTCAGTGGAACACCTGTAGTAGGAACGTACAGACAAAAATACATGAGTAATTTGCAAGATGTAATTAAACCATATGTTAATGAAATTGTATAAATTTTTTTTTAAAAAAAAAGTGGTGGGAACGGATAGGCTGGTGAATATAACACTTTCCAAATATGCTTTGATAACCTAGAGAAAGATCCCTTTGATCCCAAGCAGAATCAGTTATACCTGTTCAGTTTTTCGCATCATTTGGCTATAAACACATCTAATGACAGAATTTGCACAGCATCGCGTAGCAGTCTGTTCCACCACTACTCTACCCTTACTATTAGTAAGCCTTCTCACTACACTGTTTAGTCCCCTCTGCTCCATCTTAAACTCAACACTTGTCCATGATGATCATGGATTGTGGAGAACAGATTCCTTCTTGCACCTATAGAGGAGCCTCTTATGTACTGCAAGACTGCCATTCCTCTGAACGTTTTCTTCCTCACTCTAATAACCACGGTGCACTCCATTTTCTTTTTAAACCAGTCTTTCTAGACATCTGATTATTATTGCAGTTGTCTCTGTTGGCAAACAGCCCTTCTCCAGAGTCAAGCCTAAAACTCGACATAGACCATATCTAAGCTTTTATTAGTGCAGACTAGAGAAGCAGAATTACTTTGCACATCTTACATTAGTCTGATACACTTAAGAAAATTGTTTGCCTTCTCCATGGAAGCATTGTCTTAGTGACTCACATGAAGCTGTATTGCATGACATGTTACTCTCCACTCTTCCCTAATGATCTAGGCAAGGTAATTCCAAGGCATCTTGGAATAGAAATATCTAATGTACATTGCCCAGTTGTTACATTTCAGAGACAAAGATGTCTTTCTAAAATGTTACAGCAATTTCTTGTGACACAGTGACACTGAAGGAAAGTTATTTCTGTTGTGTCTACTGCTGGTAACATCACATTTTTAAAACATCTGCAGTAACTTGAAGGGGAAAATCACACTTCAAATTGGGTGTCTTTTGATTAAATCAACAAATCAAGTGTTAGATACGTTTCTGTAGACAGACTTTAGAAACTCACATATTTGAGTGCGCAGCATTTTGTCGCTTTAGGTTATGTCACAAATCAGATTTCTGTGCTGACATATAAACCTTCTTAGCAAGTTATCACATGCACTTCAGCTGTTTTGCTATTTCAATGGGTTCCACATAAGTCCAGCTATGTGTTTTGGTTCAATAAATTGTTTCCTATGCAGTTTGTCACAGATGAACGAGAACCAAAAGTTCCTAAGGTGAACAAACTGCTTTCGTATTTTAAGATGACCTCTCCTAAATCTAATTATACAATTAGTAAATAAAAGTTGATATTGTAACCCTTGAAGGAACAACCTAAAAATCAACCTAAGGAAAATCCAGTACTTAAATTTGGTTGTTGCAGCAGTTTGAAGCCTGGATATCCTTCAACAGCCTGCAATGCCAGTCTAATACAGCAAACACCACAGAACATGTCAGTTTGGATTTCCACATTTGAAAATCCTTCTTTAATTATGATGTACAATAATCCTACAATTTGCATGTTAAGAAAACTTCCATCTGCTTTGCATTAGGGGCAGTTGGATTCACTTGATTGCAAGTATCTCAGCCTCTCCAGTGTTATGTAATTGCGTGCAGATGGAGCGGAGCAGCACAAACAAGGAGAGCACAGCCTAAGTGCGTTTTAAAATACTTTTGTAGAACCAGCACCATCAATTTCATATCCAGATGTGTAGATCCAATCACTCTTCAATGTGCTTTTTATTATGTAAATGGTCAGCCCTTTCATCATGCTGGAAAAAAAAATTAGCCCTCTGAAGTCTGCAGTGCTTAACTGAAGAATTCAGATCACTGATTGCTGTATGCGTGCAACACCAGAGCCCAGGAAAAATGTTTCTAGAGGTGTCTTTCAACTTGCACACAGATCTCCATGCTACGAAAAATAAATGCATGATGGTCCATCACAGAAATCTGTATCTTAAATATCAGATCCCCAGGTACTCAAAAAGTTTCCATGGGAGAGTTCTGGACCGTAAAGGGCACGTTCATGATTGTGAACATGGTTGTGCACAGACTGGGAGATGCGCTCCTTTAAAACTGTACACTACTATTTAATATAAATTAAATAAAGTAAATATAGTTATATTTACTTAAGCTTGAAAATAGTCCTTAAACTGTGGATTGCCATCTGCTGGCTCCAGCTATCCTATAATTGCATTGTCCTACCCTTGAAATGTAATAATCTTCAAAATCACAGAATCACAGAATGATAGGGATTGGAAGGGACCTCTGGAGATTATCTAGTTCAACCCCCCTGCCAGAAGCAGGTTGCACAGGACAGCATCCAGGTGGGTTCTGAATATCTCCCGAGCAGGAGACTCCACAACCTCTCTGGGCAGACTGTTCCAGCACTCTGCCACGATCACAGTAAAGATGTTCCTCCTTATGTTTAGGTGGATCTTCCTATATTCAAGTTTGAGCCCACTGCCTCTTGCCCTGTCAAATTTACCTCTCTCAGCCAGATATGCTGTTTGATCTGCTGTATAGGTTGCTCCCTCACATGTTTCAGGTAAAGTTAGTTAGGCAGGTTTAGACAGCGCGAACCCTAAAACTCTGTTTAAAAAGGGGTCCTGGAAAGTTCACACAAGTAGGTGCATCATCACATCTGTGACCACTAACTTCTGAACAGGAAATGGTGATAAGTATTCTCTTTCACCCATCACCAGCTGAGTATAGAAAAAGATACATCCTCCTTGTCCTTACTTGGGGCTGCATATGTGCACATTGGATGAAGTGAACCTGAGCAAGTGTTTTCAATCCTTTCTTTTCTTTTTCTTCCTTTTTTTTTTACATTTTTAAACTATTTTACTTCTAAGCAGAGATATTGGCCCCATTTCTCTCTCTGAAGTAAAAAAACCTAATTTAGGCACCTACTGTTATTTACAACAGCATTAATGTCCACACAGAAAACAAAAATTAAGTAGGCCATGGAAAAGGGACACTTCACTAGTTGAGACAATGTAAAGGAGTTGGATGAGACAGATGACAAGAAAGTAAGAGAGAACATATGATATCTCCCATAAAAGGGAAATAAAGAAGTGAAGACTATATAGCTAATTATTAATAGTCCCAACAGAGATGAAAAATGCAATGATATTGTGAGGTTTAAAGATCATAGTGAATGAAAGCCAGTAAACAATTAGGTTAAAAAGTAACTGGACTTTTCATGTTAATCCAACAACATTTTGCAGTATATGACTTTGGTGCAAATGGACCAACATTAATATTCTTTTAAGATTGGGTCTTATCAAATAGTACTAGAAGGACAAATCCAGTTTGGAAATCCAGTAAATTTTAAATCTGATGTTGTAACTAATCTCCAGAGCTTGATCAACAGTGAAACTATACGAACTGCTGTAGACTCTTAGATTCAATCTGAGTTCATTTTCTAGCTGTGAGTGCTGTCGAAATGATAAGAGTAAGTACCAAACTTATTCACTAGATCTTAGTCATGCTTGCAGAGTTTGCTCTTCCTTGGTGACGGGAAGGTCATTTACCCCTGGAGGAAATGAATAGCAAGCCTGCTCCCTTCTATTTGTCCTTTGCTGCAGAAAGACAGGTTGAAGAGGCTAATTAGCTGAATTCATCAGCTGAGAAGGCAGTACAGTATTGGGCATGCCCTTCCTCTGCAAGACATACATGCTCTTACAAGCAAGCACCTCCTGCAGATAGGTGATAAGATGTTAGAGGTGAGTTCTGTTCCTGTATAATTAGGCTGAACAGCAGTGGGTTTTCCAGTGGGCAGTAATACAACGTATCATATCCTGTCATGTCCTGTGTCAAAAGCATGACCTCTTGTGTTATTTGTTTGTTTGCTTGCTTGTTTGATTAGGTTTTGCCTTTTCCAGCTGTTACATTTACTGGAATGCTTTGTGGTCGTGGAATGGGGCTTGGCTGTGTAAAATCATCACACATGCAGCACGAATGCCACTGTATCCCTCTGGCCATCTGGCTCAAGAAGACGAAAGAAATAACTAAGTGATCCATTGTAACAATTGTCATTTTGAAAGGTGCTGTGCATATGAGTGTATTAATTCCTTATATTTTTAAAGGGTCTGCTCTGAAGTCTCTTGGAAGCACTGGAAATCTGGATCAGAGCATTGCCTGCCATTCAAAATACTTTGAGTACTATCTTCATCAGTTTTATGCTTACTCAGCTTCTGTGACTCCTAGATCAAATTTTTCTCCATCTATGTAAGTAAATAAGACAGTGCTTCCTCATGGCCCGTCCTGTGCGCTCAAAGACAGGATTCAAAAGTCAAAGCACATTATTTCTGACATATGGTCCCAGCAACAGAGAAGTTCACAGAGATGCATCAACATTTCAGTTAAAGCAGTGAACTTAAAAACAAAATCACCATGTCCTTCACATATTTTACAGTTTTTCCATCCACAGATGGAAATAAGTCTAGATTCAGACCTAAGCCTGGAGTTTCATTCAGAGTTCTGCCAGTCAGGCTTTCCACAGAGAGACCATGCTGTCAGATGAGTTACTGTTTAATGTTTATTTTTCATCACTGAAATAAGGAGAATGGATTTCTAACAAACATTACAGCTCTGTGGAACAAGAAAGCACCTTTCATAAATGCTCATTGTTCTGTGTTGGAGTATATTTTCAGAATATTTCCATCTATGAAGCGCTTTTGATTCCAAAAAATTAAAATCTGAAGTTGGTCTAAGCAAATAATTTCTTAGTCTGTATGTTCTTGAGAATGGATGGCAAAGAAAACCTTTTTTTCACAGAATCTCAGGACTCAAATCAATTTTTTTTAATAAGATTACCTTAGATTTCAATAATTTATACATATATACATATATATATATACATACACACATGGCTAATATAATCTTTCACTATTTTGTTGTTAAGTTATCAAGAACACCAATGCCAAATATATGGCATGGATTTGTTCTTTTACCAGATTCTCTCACACTGCCAGTTTGGTAGTCCTACTCGCTTGGTTTATAATCATGAGTGTTATTTGTCATTAATAGGACTTGAACTATTATTATTTTCCTGTTTCATTCCCTCTCATCTGCATCAAATTAAGTGAGATTTTCACCTAAATTGTCAAGTTTTTTCTGCTTAAGATGATTTGTTATAACCACATGTTTAGATTCCACAGATTTCCAGACATGGGCTTCACAAGGGGAGAAAAAAAAAATACAGAAACTGAAGTAACATTTTTCTCTGGCTTTCCACCCTTTCAGTGTCTAGCCACATCTCTGCAGGCTCCCCTCCTTCTTCTTCCCACACAACGCCTATGAAACCAAAGTCCTGGTTTTCTAGGAGACTCTATTATGTCCTGAAGTTATTAGCCCGGTACAAGTACATATTAATAATCTCTACCTTTGTACAAATTTTTTGGAACTTGGCACGTATGACCACATCCGTTGGAACAGCATTTCTTCACTCCAGAACATTCACTATCAGCTTCACAGCTTTCAACACAGGCAGCTGCAAAACCACTGGCCTTCTCAGGTGCTGGGCAGTCCCCCTGCTTCACAGACAGGATGTACTTAAGGAATTCACAGCTAGTTAGGCATTCATAATTCTTCTTGGGGAAAAGAGGCTAAAGGGAAAAGAAAAGAATTGTATAAAGCTTTCAACAGGAACAAACAAAAAAAAAAAGAAAAAAAGGGAAAAAAAAAAGAAAAAATCTTGTATGTTTTCCAAGACCTCCTAAAGGAAAATTCAGATCTTCAAGCTTTTGCAAGACTATCCCTGAAGATTTATATATTCAAGCCACTTCTAAAAAAGCATTCCAAATAGAGAATGATGAATTCCCTCAAGTAAGACCACCATCTTTAATGGAATAAAGTTGTTTATGTCTGCCAGCTTTCCCTTGTTTTCCTCACATTGGTTGGCTACAGAGTTGCTCAATGACAGATTAAAAACATACCCAAAACAAAGGGGAACCAACGGTCAGACAGTCTTTCTTTTTTTTTTTTTTTGGACTGCCCCACATTCTTCCCTTTGTACTTCATAAAACTTTACCCACAATATCTGATGTAATGCCACTCTAGATAAATAAGAGAAAACTTGTTTCATTATACTGTTTGAACTGAGTTGGTGAAGAGATTTTGCAGCATCTTTATGTTCTTGCCAGCATATAAGTAATTGTGTAACTCTGCATGGAACTGGAAGTAAATTTCTGATAAAGTGATCAGCAGAAAATGCAGATTAAATAAACCTTAAATATATTGATTAAAGATCCAAGCAAATGCTACTTTATGAGAAATCAAGTCCTAGCATAGACATTTTGTAG
Source organism: Gallinula chloropus (assembly GCF_964237585.1). Classification (NCBI taxonomy): domain Eukaryota; kingdom Metazoa; phylum Chordata; class Aves; order Gruiformes; family Rallidae; genus Gallinula; species Gallinula chloropus. The sequence goes on along the minus strand of NC_140085.1, from coordinate 136,126,579 downwards.
CATGAGTACTACACAGAGGTTTGCAAGGTTCACTTAAAAGTGTATTAAAAACAGCAACTAGGACTGGGGGAATACATCGTGTGTCACACAGGGATGTCATCTCCTCTTTTATCCAGTGCTTAATTTAGTGTGGTGCAAAAACAGCTGAAGTGATTCCCTCAAAGTGATTGGTGGAACAGTAGACGGGCAACCCAGGCAAGGTGGGTTTACCTACAGCCTGCCTTTCTATCTCAGAGCAACCATAATCGTTCAGCTCTGACAGATCTGATTTACAGATTCCTGAGCCTACACAGGAATTATAACCCACTCCCCATCCAACTATTCACGTAACTTCTGCAACTTCCTCCCATAATGAAATACTTTTCTTTCTTCTTTTTGGCCGCCTCATACTTGTGGCAAAATGAGACAGACTCTTCACTATTAAGGAGACCCAGGTCTTTCCCAGACTATGTGTCAGTTTATTCTCCAAAATCAATGTGGTCCAGGAATGTGCCACTAATTTACCCCTCCCACCTTGCCCTACAGAACACTCCAGGATTTCTGAATCAGGCTTTTAGGGTGTTACAGCTTAACCAGCGTAAAGGCTGCCCAAATGAGCAGCCCTCATTTCTCCCACTGATGCCAGTGATCCCTGCACATGCATTCCTTCTCTTTCCCCCCAGTGGAATGCACCTGATCCCATCGTTAGCCAGGTCAGGAGCTAAACCTGCAAAACCCTGCAGGTTATGGGGGAAAAATGGAGTCAGGCAAACTGTCTCCTTTCCTTCTTCATCCTCAAGGTTCCTTCACCACGTAATACACTCCTTCAGTAGGTAGGAAGAAAGACCCCAAACAGGGACCTTGAGAAACAGTAAGCCGAATTGTTGCTTCCAGGTTTTTTTATGAAACACAGAAAGACAGAAAACACTCTCATGTGAGAGGAGCCTTGTTTAATTCAAGAATGATGTCTACGGAGCATACGTGAGTCTGAGAGGGAGGAAGGAAAGGGGGTGGGTGCTTGTCTGTGTGTGTGTTTGTGTGTGTGTGTGTGTGTGTGTGCACGCGCGAAGCTAATTTCAAATCCTAAAACATCACAAATTTGCAGCTACTTAATTAAAAACTTTATAGCTCCCTGAGGCATAATACGTCCTCAAGGCTTCTCCTCCTCACCCTATTTCACAGCTCATTTTTCAGCTAGCTGCTAAATGTGCTGCTCTTCATTATGGGCCTTTGAAGTTCTAAATTTAGTTTCAACCACAAAACACTAATCAAAGAGGGATGCTCACTGTTCATAACTACAATAGAACACTGTTCAACAAATGTTTTCCTTTTAAACAGATTTTATACATATTTTCACCAATATCTGGAAACAGACAAAGTGAGAAGTGATGTATGAGAATGACATAAATTAGACGCGCTAAAATAGCTTTATTACACTACCTTGGAGTTTTCCAATATGAGGAACCAGTAACTAATCTCGCTTAAAGAAGTTTCACAAAGATGGGTTTCCAGGATAAATTTTTACTTTTTATTCTAATGAAATTACATAGATCAGTAATCCAGTAATCCCTATTTACACATAGTTGGGCCTAAGGTTTTTTTTTTAGTTGAAGATTTTCCTAATTGTCTTCATGATGTTTAAAATCATTTATACAGCAGACATACCCTTGTGCCAGAAAATGGGTCCACAGTGATGAGGGAGGATTTTAAGCAGTTTATCGGTGAGATCAATGTATTAATTAATGTCACTTCTATTTTTGTATAGCAAAACTTGAAAATCTTTGTAAAGATGAACTTTCATAGATTTGAAAAACGGTGAATTTTTATATTGATTTAGTTATAATAAAGTGACTTTCTATTCACATATTTCCATTTTGTACTGAAAAAGCTACGAACTTGAAAAATTGACTTCCACCAACACAGCACAGCCATGTTTTAAATCCAATAAAAACATTTCCTTTTTTGTACTAACTGATCAAGGTTTGCTTATTCACAAGGTTATTCTGAAATATGATACAGAAACAGCTTTCCACCAAACTGTTCCTGAATAACTATCTTTATAGCACCCTTCTGAACTTTAGTTCACAATCCAGTTACTCCTGGAGAGATATTCCTTTAGAAATCGGACTGGCATCCTCATAAAGCAAGCCACCTTTTCTAGCTACCCTGCAGAAGGATTTTCACAGAATGACAGTTTATCTTTTAAACAAAGATACTCTTTCTCCCATGCAGCCAGAAAAGATTGAAGGGCATGTGGTAGAAACAGCAATTTACAGGAGGGCTTTAACAGCACCTCTTGAGAGAAGCTGTGTAAGTGTGGCTGGATCAAGTCTTAAAACTTGAAGTGGAGATAAATCATTTGGTCAGGAACTCAAATCTAATGTGGCTGAATTTTTATTATGCGTATCCATGCAAATGGAGGTGAATGCTGCAAAAATCCCATGTTTGTTAGCTGTCCTCTGGAAGCTAACAATTTAAATGAAAGAGACAGCTAGAACAAAGTGAGAAAGAGTGCCCTTAGGCTGACATACCTCGCAGAAGCTTTGGCAATGGTTTTTCTTCAGGTCCCAGGACTCTTTGCAGGGCTCCAGGCACTAGGAAGAATCAGGAGGCAGAGAAGTGTCAGGAAGAGAAGGAAATAAACAACCACAAATGACTCTATTCCTTCTCTGGTTGTTTGTGTAGCTCACAGGAAGTTAATAATAGGCTCTAAAATCCCACTTCTCCTGAGGATAAGACTGTGTCATTGAGTCATGGTGTCAGAGCAAAGTCATCCCAAACCATGGTTAGATTACAAGAAATATTCTCAGTATTTCTTATTGTACAAGGCAATTGCCTCAGTTGTTTATACGACACCCTATTTTCCGCCTTATTGAATTCAGGTCCTAATGCCATTTAACACCATATCACCAGATCATTCACGATGTCAAAAGCACTGCTCCAAACTGCAGAAAGTTAAATCTCCTCATTGACCAGCCTCAAGACTAGATGGCCACATTGCCCTCTCAAGTGAGAAACTATTTCATCAAGCTTTGGAGTAAACTCAGCAGAGGTTTAGCAACTATTCTTGCATAAACAGACAACGTTCACTTGTCTGTTAGCAAAGGCACTTTATTTCAAGTACCCTATTACCATTTCTTCACCTTCAGCCTCTACTGCAATGAGAGAGCTGAGACTAAAACTCTGCAAACCAGAGTCAAGCTTCACAGCACAGCACAAAGAAAAATCACACTATGAAGAGCATTTACTGCAGCTGGAACACAAATTTAGACTCACATCCTTTTCTCTTCCTTTGTTAAGACAGATGATCTTGGAAAACATGGGCATTGTGGGGAGTTAATAACACCTACTCCTTCTGGTAAAAGTGGAAAGATACTTATTGCAGGAAAAAAGAAAGGCCTTTGACGTGCAATTTAGTATTCAAATAATTTGCTTCTCTTGTATGTAGTGTTAGATTGGATCTGTATACATTTTACGCTATTAAAAAATAAAAAGCATGAATACATATAGTCTGTATCTCAGCTGCCCACCTGTATCATTAGTGCAATTTAAAAAAACCCCAGTGTTTTAAAAGTTAGGCATTCTTCTTACTAGCAACAAAGCCTGAAAAAAAATAAACCCATTAATCTCAGAGGATACATATTTCAGGAATGAAAAATGCTACTCAAACACTTACTCTCTGTACATTTTGGTATTTTAGACTCGATTTCTGGCCTTCAAAATTCACAATGTGCTATCTACAGAGTAATTAAAAGGATACATTATAAAATGTCACTGAAGTCAGTAAGTTTAATTAATTCCAGAGTGTTTTTCCTCCTGTGGCATAGTCACTGCACATGTGAGCCCAATTCCACTGTTGTGTCAACTTTAAAACTCTCCTGCCTAATGGATTTAACCCCCAATTACAGAGGTATAAATGTTGCAAAGACAAAATGGGCAGTGTTTTGACCACATTGGGACTTTGTTGGTGACCCTCGATGCTGTTGGGATTTCCATAGCCTTTCCTTTCCCAAATTCTTTCTTCAATGCTGCACAGCCAAACCGAGTGCATCTAAACCAGGACATCCACAATCTTGAGAGGACAAAAAGGACCAAGTTCAATCTGACTGGACCACCTCCCTTGCAGGCTCTAGAGAAAACCAGTTTGTACTCCTGGAAGAAAATACCAAGATGGTGTATGCTTCAGAGGGCTTGCTCAATGTGTTTGTCTTTACAGGATGTCTTTACCCGCAGTGTAAGTAGGTCCCAGCACTTGATACCTTTGTCTGGACGTTGCTCTGTCTCAGTAACCATAGCCCAGGCTACTTTCAGTTGAGCATCTCCTGCCATCAAGGCATGCAGAGTCAAGGAGCATCTCAACTCAAGACATTTCAAAGGAAAGACAGACAAAAATAACCAGGGCTGAGCAGTATCCTACAATCCAACTGCTCTCAGAATAGTCAAAGGAAAAGAGATGATGCAGCAAGCCGTACGGCCTCCATCATAAGCTTTGTAGGCTCTGATTAGAGCACATGCTCTTACCCATGCATAAACAAAATATCTTCCTACTGCTGCTGTATGCAGGGTCCTCAGAGCACTAGGATTAGCCTAGCATCGTGGCCTGCTGCAGAAGCTGGTTGCCTGGCACTACTGGTACCATGCTGTAGGCTGGAGGAAAACTGCTAGCAGACAGAAATGCTGCCAATAGCCACACTAGAATAGGTTGTGACTGTCCTAAAAAAGGTAGTTAATAAGCTTGTGGAGAACACCTCATAAATGCTGTGGGTTTTGCATTTATCTTCTTAGCTACTCTGTTACGAGGTACCCTCAAAGTGGGAAGCTGGAAAAGCTGGAAGCTTGGATCCAGGTCTCAACTTCTGAGTCCTTGAATTAAACTATAAATCAACTGAGATCTTCATATCCCTTCCACTGTCTGCTGAGATTGATCCTCTTGAATGGCAATGATCTCAGGTAAAGTACCTGTTTCACCCCGGTGAATGTTCTCCTGATGTTTTCTATATGGAAAAGGAAATGTCTTCCAGATCCAATGTATTATATACATGCTAGCTCTGAAGAAGGGCTAATTTGTTCATAAATTTGTCTTTTTCCAGACATCTGAGCTCTCCAATAACCTCCCTCTCCTCATAAACTTTAGCCTGCCTGGTTCTGTTAAATGTATTCATCCTGTTTACACGTCACTCTGAGCTGTACCTTTCGTCTGCCAAGGGTTGGGTTTTTTTTTCTCACCTTTGGCACGCTTTGCTATGACTGTGCATCAAGATGAGTCTACTGAAGAACATAAAAGTTGCAGTGCACTGCACAGTATTGTAGTACCACATTCCTCCCTCCACTGTGGATCTCCACCAATTTTAGTCCATTTAGCCAAGGCAAGCACCAAGCTGAAAATTCTCTCAAGAAAAAAGCAGATTTGAGCCTTGTATCGACAGCAGCTGAAGGTGTTCTGACAGGTATCATTCCATGCATAGTTACAATGGAAATCAAGAGAATATGAGCCAGGATAGTGGGAATAACACCTGTTTTCCTAAATTCAGGTCTTCAGAGAATACAAAGAGAAAGCACAAATCTGGAAAAATAAAATTTAGATAATACATTTCTAATAATTTCAAAGCAACTCAGCAAAGTCTCCCCCATACCAACAGGAGTTGCTTCACTGGTATTTAGCTCAGCCTTCATGTCTGAAAGGAAAGCATACAGCATTTTGCAACAATAAGAGCTTCAAGGAAATACCTGAAACACCCATGATAAAACTATTCCCACCCAGCAGGTAAACACATCCGGGTTATTGGATTAGTGTAAACGTGTATGTCTGTTAAAAGGATATTGCAGTCCTCTATCCAAGATAATCACGAAGCTGGGCCAAGTAGCAGCTGGTTTTGGCTCTACTTTATGTACTGAAAAATACCTTGGGGACATTACCTCCTGCCCTCAGAAGCTAAGGCTGGGTATGTGCTGGCAGTGCGCTCAGCATATGTCACTGGTTCCTTGGAGTCACTGCTGACCTCTGCCCTGCCACCTCTATAAGGGCTGTTCTAGTGCCAGGGCGGGAAGAGGAAGGAAGCACAGGGTTCCACCAGTCGTTATGGACCAGTGGCACTCTTCAGAGGATGGTGGGTGTCAATCGCACTGGCCTTCTTAAATCGAATCCTCCCAAAGCACCTGCCTTATCATCTACCGGGGGTTCAACCTGGAAGTTGTAGGCTCGCTATCTTCACCCAGACTGCTGCAAGGTTGTTATTCAGGACTAAAAGTCACATCAGAAGCCAAAAGGACTGCTAATAGGAAGCGTCTGTCATCCTTCAAAAGAGGGGGAGCGGTTACATATGCATACACACATGTAGGTATTAAATGTATATAGATAGAGAGATCAGACACTACTACAGATCTGTCAATATTCAGGCAGTACAATATTAGCAACAAGGGTGAAGTAACCATTTCATTCAAGGAAGAAGGTTTACTATCACTTCAAAATATTTTGGCTTGTATTTTTGTATTTCACTTTTTTTAAAAAAATTGCAGTTAAGGGCCTTATTAGAAATGTCATTTTTGTTCTAATTTTTAAACTATAAATAAAGCAACTAGGAGATTAGCATGTGCTGCATGCCATTTACATTAGTAAAGGAATTTTCATAATAGCCCACCAACACTTTTGCTTAGGAAATGCTGCCTTTGAACTGAATAGGAGAGAGTTATAGCAACACAGCAATTTTGAAAGTCTAATGAACTGAAAACCATAATTTAAGTATTGATATAAATATGGCATATTTATTCAAATGTTATATTTAAATTAAATAGCTGAATATGACATATTTATAACTATTTAAACAGCAAACATTAATTTCAGGATAGAAGAGTCAACCCACAGCACTTTCTCCTAATAAGGCCTTCACTGGAGTGGAACCAAGTCATATGCAAACAGTTGTAAAAAAAAAAAGATAAAATAGAATCAAAGCGTGATAGCGGGAATACAATAATTATTTTCATTATCATTCACCATTCTAGTTGCTCACAATGGCAAGGTCAGAAGTTAATGATTTTTGTTTACAATATATATTTAAGTGTTTTGCTGTCCTAAGGTATTAAATTAAATGGAACGTATATGGTTAAAAAAAAAAGGAAAAAACTCCACCTTTCAGTGTGTGGTGCCATAAGAACTTGCCGTCTCATGAAAACAAGTACCTGAAAAATGCACGTACTCACTATCAGGCACTGAGTAGAGAACATGCTTGGGGGCAGGAATTTAACCAAAGTCAAAGGACTATCTAGTGTTCATTACTCTTAGAATCATTTCGTGATGGATACAGCTAAATATATAACTGCGCCCAAAGGAACCGTGAGAAAAGTGATTTTCAATCTGTAAATCTTGGCACAGTGGCAGTAAACACAATGCAAAACATAAACATGCACTGGGAGAGAAATAACTAATTTTGAGATTTTTTTTTTTAATTCTACATCTGCTGTTTATCAGTAGGAACAGACATTACAACTTTCTGTGTCTTAAAAACTGTACTGCAAGTTGTCTGAAGAACAGAGTTTTTTTGATTCAGAGCACTAAAAACGCACAGTTGAATATCCACCTAGCCCAAATCAATTAATAGCATGCTAGTTTGATAGAACAATATTAGGTATAAGTAGTACCACATCATAGAGCATACTAACTTTTGAAGAATTTAAACAACTACTTTCCTTCTCTACTAAATGAGTCATGAGATGCAGAACATGTTCAACAGAACTATTTCTCTTAAAACCGAGGAGATTTATCAGGAAGAACTGTAATTGAAAAATTGTGGCACATCAACTAAAAAAAAAATCTCCCATTAGTTCTCAATTATATTTTCTTGAAAGATCCACATACCCCAAAAAACTCTCAAATAATTTCCACCTATTGATATGCCAGAAAGACCTATCAATATTTACATTACTGTTTGCATCAAAGACCATAACAGATTATCCAACTTGATGCGTCAGTCTGATTTAATGCTGATTTGGAACTTGCATAAAAGTGGGTAAGAATCACGATTTTTTAACAATTTGCAATGAAACATAAGAAAAGCATCTTGGGATGACATCAGTGAATCCACCTGAAGGACTTTGGCTTCCCACTTCAGGAATGTACATAATTTTTGTCAAACCACTTTATAAAAATATACATTTACCTCTCAACCTCTTGTGGTAACATATGTCTTTAGGAAGAAATTCTTCACTCTGAGGGCAGTGAGGCCCTGGCCCAGGCTGCCCAGAGAAGCTGTGGCTGCCCCCTCCCTGGCAGCGTTCAGGGCCAGGTTGATCAGGCTTTGGGTAACCTGGTCGAGTGAGAAGTGTCCTTGCCCATGGCAGGGGTTTGGCACTAGATGGTCTTTCAGGCCCCTTCCAACCCAAACCAGTTTGTGATTCTATGTCCTCATAAACTTTAAGATGGATAATTTCCTTCTACAGATTCAAGGCAAGTTACATCAATTCTGCATATTAAAATGAAAGAAATGGGGTTTTTTTAATGAAATTGAAGTATAGACATGCTCTTCCAAAGATCTGTGTTCTATTTTTTTTTAACCTAGAAGTTGGTGTGATATTTCAGCTTGTAAAGTTCAGTTACATTTAATACAGACTGGGAGAAGCTTAAGTTCTTAAAAACTCTAATAGGAACAACTGTGAAATGTATTCTTTTATGTGAAACAGCAGTTTCATGTGGCTACCTGGAGTTAGTCCTCTGTTCATGTTAAAGAGATTCTCATGAGAATTACACTAGTAATATATTTCCCTTGCAACTGAATAAACAAATGGGTTAAATGAAAGAGAAAGGGTCCCTGTCTGTGTTGCCTGCTTTCTCTCCTGTAGGTCAGTGAGCATCACGATTTGGTGAAAAGGAGTGATTTTGTATTCAAAGATCAAGTCTTAATTAAATTAGTTACAGTTGGGGTTACTCTGTGACATTATCATGTACACTGGGAACCCAGCTGATACTGTCTGAAAGTATTGCTAATTGTAGAGCTGGTTTTGAATGAAAGCCAGGTCTTAGATTTTAAATGGTCACTAAAGAATGTGAAACTTGGTTAGAGTGATCTGAGCCTTTAAAATCCCTTTAAGGAGCACTTCTTAATCTTTCTTGAAATGTATATTTTTTGTTGTTGTTCTATCCTGATACCATCATGATGTGTACTGTGATGGGACAGATGACAAGGAACAGGATACTGATGTGGAATTTGTTATCCTCTGCAAGTACTGATTTCTTCTAATCTGTATCTATCTATATATACACACAATACACAAAGAAAAATAAAAATCCTCTATTTGTAATTCAGACAGTGCATCATTATGCTTTGGGACAGATGACCGCTCAGAAAAAAGTAACAAGAGAATACCTATGGCTGGCACTGAAACTAAGGGAACCATTTCTCTATTGGAGATACAGTCACAGCTGCCTTAACTATTGAGAATCCTCTTCAATCACAAGGTAAAACAGCACAGGACGAACCTCCAGGTCCAACAGGAGCAAGTAGGAACAGATAGGGACAGGGAACACCAACCACATGGCCACCATCACATTCTATCACATAACATCACACAAGGGTGTACCTGCAGTACTGGGATTAACCTGAGCTAACAACCTAACAGACTATTCCCAGTAATTCACATGACCTCATCCACAGCATTTTGGTATTAAAGTAGCAACTTATGAGAATACAGCATTTTATGTTGAGTTCTAACGTCAGAATGTAAGAGGGAATATAAGCCGTCCAGCATCGGTCCTAATCAACAGGAATGTGAGCCATATTCCTGGCAGAATTTGGTACATCCCTTAAGAAAAGACTGGCAAAAGCTGTAAAGAGATCCAAAATGTATCATTACATAGGCACCTGAGATTTATCTTTTGGTAACTCTTAGATAAGTGGTATGATCTATACAACTTACAGGTGAAATAGGGGATTTACAACACAGCATTTGCTTTAGATAATTTTCCAGGAATTGTGTTCTTACTATTTTCCTCACTATTTTTGTATTTTGTATTTTAAGCTATGTCTTCCAGATATACGATAATATGATATCTGTGAGACCTTCCTTATCCAGCACCTTGAACTGCACTCTTCAAAGATACTAACAACCTTTTTATTCTCCTCAAAATGATGCTACTACCAAAATACTTTTTACAATTACATTAATAAAAACTGCACTAAATTATTTTAGTCCTGGTTTCACACCCAAGCAGTGTCTTCTCAATAAATGTAAATTGGTTTGGTCACAGGATTGTCAGTGTCCCAAAACAGACCACTACAACCTTCATTTCACCAAACCACACCAAGCACAGCTACAGTACCTTCCCATTACAGAATCTGAAGGCATAGAAAAAAATATTACTCAGAGTAATATCCAAGTAAGTAAGATAAGGACAGCATACTGACATGTTTCTTTGAAGGCCTATTTTGCTATTTGGGCAGGGAGGTGGATAAACTCTTGGTTTCAATCTCTTTACTCAGCCCTCTCATGAGGCTCAGACATACAGTGACTGAAACAAACTATAGCACTTCTAGGTGCAACTGTCTCCTATCTGTTACCAGCACTTTGGAGAGTGGTCTGGTCATTCGAATGGTTATTTCAGAGCAGAATGGGATGTTTCTAAGAAATGTCACCGTCTGCAAAGTCAAGCATCACATCTTAAACTCCTATAGCAAGTAGCTACACTCCATGTGTATTTATTTTATTTGGGTGTGGAGAACAAAAGCACACACATGGACAGGTATTACTGCTCTCCACGGTTGCACAAACATGCTAATGCCAAGTCAGGACTTTACACTTAAGAGTAAAGGGAATTTTCAGCAGTGCGACTGCTGGATATCTAACAAAAACATGAGCTTGAAAAACTATTTTCTTTTTCTTCATCACCCAGCTCATTTCAGAAGACAACATCAGGAATGCCAGTTCCCCAGTTTTGAGTTTCTGAATGCTTTCAATACCCTAAGCAAATAAAGGAAGCCTTATGACTTATCAGTATTTCCTGGAACACAACAGGGGAAAGGCAAGTCACAGTACAATGGTTAAGTCCTCTCAGACCTTTGCATACACAGAGCAGCATTACAGGCTTTGCTCCTAATGGGGAGGCCTTGACTTCAGGTCAAATTTTTGGAAAGTCCCTGTAGCCTTTGCTATATATTCCTAGAATTAAACAGAAAGTGAAAGGTAGCAGAAAAGTTGTACATATACTGAACGTGACAATCACTGAAGGTGTCAAAAATGAAGGAACTGTTTTGACATAAAATATTGGGAAACTAAATTACTACTTAAAAATAATGGGAAGTCATACCATTACAATGTAGCAGAAAAAGCAGCAGTTCCAATTCTAATCCTTTTAGAATGAAAATAACTTACAATGCTGTATGGCTTAGTTGTCTGGCATGTCAAAATTTGCCAGCAGAAGTGTTTGTTTGAAAGCACAGAAGAACAATCCCAGGATGCTTTTCATGTTTCTATCCTTTGTTACCAAATCAAAGTCATGGCCATCTATAACAACAGAAAATTGGCTCCCAAACATTAGTTCATTTCTGACCAGTTCTTTTCAAAGGTTGTTTACAGGGTTTTGTACCAGCAGATGAAACTGGGACATGTGCTTTCTTCCCTTTTCCTGCCTCATAGCGTAGAGTCTAGCAGTGACCAAAAAAACAACTCTGAGTTCTCATTATGCCCGATTCTGAAACATGGGATTGAACTGAAACTTCCTACATACAAGATGAATCCTCTAAATATAATGTCTTTGGTGGAGCTTTGTCTCCTTCCAGTTGAAGCAACGAGTTCTTCTCTACAGGAGAGCCTTAAATATGGGCCTCTCACCTTGAAGGGGCTTGTCACTGCAGCACTTTCTGATTCTCCTGAAGTTTTTTTGCAACGTTTATAATAGTACAAATATTTTCGCTATGTCTCGGTGCAGTAGCTATCCCACCACCACTTCATTCCTACACAGATAATATACTTTTCACACTCTCCTTTTTTCCACATCTTTGTTTCCTCCACCAACCTACTCTGGCTTTAAAATTGCTATTCTGATTATCCCTATTCAAACTGTTGCCCCAAAGACCACTTTCCTATTCTTCTATTGCCTTGCTTTTAGGTGCTCCATCAAGTCCCAATTAGTTCTCTTTTTTCAATACTTTTCCTAGCCCTTACTCTAAAGCTCCACATTCTGAGGTTTCACCTGCCAAAGTACAAGGCAGAGTGCTGGCAAACACACACAGGATATATGCTGTGGCAAAGTGCATAAACTATTTTAAATCAAATGAAGAGCGATAGTCTCAAAAAGGTTAAGCAGCTCTGCTCTAATAGACTTCTGATAGTGATAATAGCCTTTATTGTCTAGTGCCCTCCTGCTTCTTTCTGTGCTATTGCTCTTTAGTAGCGTAGCTACAACACTAACGAATAATGACATTAACTACCTGAATTAAAAAAAAAAAACACCAAAAAAACAGTGTCAGTTTTGGTTATCTGTCTGAACTTTCTCCTTTCACGCTGCAGTCCTGCAGTGAAGTCTACCAATAAACTGATTTGTCACATTTGTGTCTGTTCCTCCAGTCATGCCAACTTTTTCTTCCTGCCTTAAAGACATCTATAACCTAAAGACTAAGCAATGTGGCAGAAGCTTTCCACTTGTTCATCTCTACTGTGTTCAGATCACTGTTCCCTGCCACCTTCTCCATGGAGGTTGGGTCCAAAGAAGATAAACTAGTAAAAATAACAGTAATATTTACTGCTAACAACACAGGTCTGGAAAATGTAAAAGCTTTCCCCTTCCAGATATTAGAGCTGCAGACTGGCTTATCAGTTTGTTTGCAGCAGCAGTAGTATTTGTCTGACGGGTAACCTTGCAGTTGGACCCAATGGTCTTAATGGTCTTTTCCAACCTGAATGATCTTGAGATTCTATGAAAAAAAGCCCATCATCTCACATTATAAACTGTCTCTCTCAGGTACTGTCTCTTCATTTCCTAATAGCTGACTATTGGCTTCAGTGATTACATAATATTTTTAAAATAAAAGTGAGCATCAATATTTTGACATCTCATATATGCACAGAATTTTCACAGAGAAAACATGGTTCTCCTAAATCTCAAACAGAAAAGGGAAAGCCTCTTCAAGCTGGCACTTTCCCCTTCCAATCTGTTACAAGGCAGCTTCGGATAACCACACTTGGTCTTGTTATAAACACCATCTTGCTACGCAACTCCAAGTGTCTGTCAGAGCAGCCCTGCTCTCTCCAAGCAAAGTCAAGGGGTTTTGTTGCTGCTTTATAAATGAGTTACACCAGTGAACTCTTCCGATAGCAGATGACTCTCCTTATACATCACCCTGCAAATTCACACATACATTTCTGTATGAAAGAGCCGCAACTGAATGTTCTTTCTGCTTCTATCCACCACAGCACCATGGTTTTACAGACCACCTAACAATCAGAGATGAAGGAAAAGGGGGGGAAGGGGGAGCCTCTTTGTCTAAATTGTTACTTGGTTTCTCTTCCCTGGCTTCCCCTTTCCCTCCCAGCGCTACCATCACCATCAGAAACGACATATTCCGCATTACTAAACAGCAAGTGCCATCGGGCTTTTCACTCCTGATTTCACGGCCGCAGTAAAATGCAGCGGCTGTTGCACTGGCGGACCTGAAAAGCCTCCCTTTGTCAGGCGTGTCTGGCGGTCAGGTTAAGCACCACGCTCCCTCGGGCAGCCGGCATCTGTGCCTGCCTCTTCACGCAGCTACGGCAAGGGAAGGGGAGGGGGGAAAGAGCCAAAAAACGAAAAGGGGGTTGCCTTGAAAAACGTATTCATCCCCCACATGTGAATCACATCCTACTGCTTGGCCTACGTATTTTTAAACATACCTCTTGCCAACCTCACTGACAGACCAATCAACATCGTAAGAGTAAGTGTAGAAAGTTTTCAGCGTACACGAGAGTTACACTTGTTCCTTAAATGGAGAATCTTCTGACCTAAAATAGGCTCATGACAGAAATGTGAGTAGATGAGAGGAAGGAAAAAAGCCCATGAGGTCTAAATAAAAATCAAAATGCATCTTTATTCATTTCAGAGCAAACAAATTCACCAAAACTAGTGGGGATGATCAGCAGTAACAAACAACAACTATGGTGTTCCTGAAAAGTACCAGGGTCACATGTAATAAAAATACTACTTCAGTCTATAAAAATAGAAGTTAAAATTCCACTAACTCCAAGTACAACAGGAACAAAAAGCCAAAAATGTAACAGGAAACTCTGTGAAGTGTTCTACACTTAGCTTTTCCCAAATATATTTCCACTACATAATGGATGTTTTTCTGTCCCATGTTTAAAAACCCTATTGTATCCATTGAAACGTTTGTAAGAAGATAATGTGATTCCTTTTCACAATAATCTCTTCATGTATCTTAATGTAGTCTACGGAAACACCAAAATGAGTAAAATTCTATCAGTTTACATGACAATTCATAGAATAAACACTTCTGGGTAATAGTTTAAAAGTTAGGCAGTTTCACATATTATTTGATTAAAAAAAAGAAAAAAAAATTTGTTTAAATACTGAAGCATCTGAATACCTTAGAAAATTCAAACAAAGTAATTCAGGATAACTATCTTATTTCAAAAACAATTCTTTCAAAGGTTATTAAATAAATGGCTTCCCTCCTATTGTTTTCAATGCATGCTACATATGAGCAAGAAATACTACACTTACATGCTTAATTTCTTGGTGGGTATCTCTACTTGTTATATTTTTGGGGTTATGGTTACTTAGTGGGCATAAGCGAATCCAAATCCATAACCCTGAACTGGGACTAGCACTCCTTTGGATGTAAGAGTGCTGAAGTAGGTACCCTAGATGAAAAACTGACCAGATTTTAGCCAAGGACACTTCTCCATTCAGCTTGCACGGTAGCCTCATAAAAACTAGCTGTCTGGGTCAGGGACTTGCATTAAGGGAAGGAGGAGTCTGTAAACACATTTTTAATTGAGAGCTTGCACTTTTAACAGCTTAAACCAGTCATAAAATCACAGTCTAAAAAACAACCAATATCTCATTTTCCCTCCAAGGCTGAAAAATAAAGGTCACCATTATTGCATTAAAGGTAAGCAGAACAAACTGGCAGCTGAGTTAATAAATAAATAGTTCTGATTAAAATATAATAGAATACAATAAACTGATAAATCAAACCTCAGCCTTGTGCTGAAGGAGTCAAGCTGGATACATTTTCCCTGGCAATACTCTAGGCCAGACCACTGGCTATTCCAGCTTCCAGGACAGAAGGGAAGGCACTTTGGCTATCCAGACTGTCACAGACTGTGCCCCAGGAACATGCTGGCTTGCCCTGTTCCCTGGCAGTGCCCAAGGCCAGGTTGGATGGGGCTTTGGGCAGCCTGGTCTCGTGGAGGGTGTCCCTTGCCCTTGGCATGGGGGCTGAGACTAGATGATCTTTGAAGTCTCTTCCAACCCAAACCAGCCTGCGATTCTGTGATTCAGTAATTCTGCTTCCAGTGTTCATGAATGTGGTAGTTCGCCTCTGCAGCTAAAAAAGGTACCACCACACTACTTCAATGCAAGCAAAACTGTTCTTAAATATGGAGTTTAATTGGTCAACATTATTCCAAAAAGAATTACAGGATTGTGGCTGAACATGTAGGTTTTTTTTTTACTTTAGCTTGGAAGTTCAATATTTTGATTAATTATCCACTGCTTTCTAAAATTATTAAAACAGACTGGACTACAATACAAAAAAGGGAAAGATTGAGAGTAATATACTTCTAATCATCCTAAAGTGACCTATCATAGTATGCAGATGTTATGATGGTGAAATGATCTTTAATAGTTGGACTCAACCTTAAGGGTCTTTTCCAAATTCAATGAATCTATGAAATGGAATATAATTGTGATAAAGGTG
Source organism: Gallinula chloropus (assembly GCF_964237585.1). NCBI lineage: Eukaryota > Metazoa > Chordata > Aves > Gruiformes > Rallidae > Gallinula > Gallinula chloropus. The sequence goes on along the minus strand of NC_140085.1, from coordinate 136,110,698 downwards.
AATGTAAAATTTAGGATATGTAATGCACTCATCCTAATGGGACTCTTGAGCAAGCTCTCAGAGGAATGAGAGAGTAAGATTATGGAAGCATGCTGGTACAAAGTCCCCAGAGAACAACTGTCTGAAAAGCAGCTCTTTGCATACCACTCTCTATGCTGACAGATTAAATGGATAGTTTGCCTTTTTATGCAAATATATGCAAGGAAATGCAGACTAGTTAATGAAGTACAGCCAAAGGGTCACAACCAGAAGTCATAATTCTAGATTAAATGAGCACAGATTTCAGCTGCCCACTAACCTCAAGAACTGAATCCCTGTGATTGCTCAGAGGTGTCAGAAACCTTATGATCATACAGGTCTACATGAGAGTACCAGAATGTGCAGTTTGGTATAGAAAGCTGCTCCATGGTTGCTGGCACCATAAACAGCAAAACTTGACAGTCCCGAAAAATCTTTACCAAGGGCTCTGGACTTGCAGCAGCTCTAACTGGATGTCATTTTTTACCACCCATCGATACAAACAGAGTTATAGGTTGGGCAGTAGTGGTAAGATGGTAGGTTGGAAGATTACATGTCAAAGGAAGGGAAACAATGGGTGGCACTGGATGAGGAAAACAGAAAAGGAGGAAAACGGGGACGAAATAGTGCCTCAAAGCTTCTGTGTGATGCCATCTGTAAGGATCTCAATACATCCTTGAGGGTGTATTAATGTGTAACCAAATCCTGCAGCTTTTCATTCAGTCAGGACATTTCCAAGTTTTGTTTTCTATATAGCCACCTCTTTTAATGAAAAGGCTCAGGGATTTTCATTAAGAGTTAAACTGTGCTTTTAAAAGCAAACATTGGGACAGAAAGTATGAAAGACAGGCAGCTACATCCAATGTAACAAGCAGTGCAGCAACTAACTTCCAGCTGCCACTTGTAGAGGCAAACACCTTTTACTCTGGTACCTGTCACAGCTGCCAGCCCCACATGGGTGCCTCCAGGACTGCAAAGAAGCTCAAGTGCAAATAGGTGCTTTTGTGTAAATGAATAATACAGTCCTTCTGTGGGATTCAGCCTCGGATGTCTAAGCCGCATGTCTACATGCAAGACAGGGACTCAGCTTGCCGTTAACTGATGTCCATCCAGCCAATACATTTGGTGGTGTGTGGAGGACCACTCAGTGGACCAAAGACAGGTGTCTCCTACAGGGTGAGGTAAGTAGCTCTCTGGAGGTTACTGACAGCGCTAACGTGATCCCTATTGACAACAGAGGCGCCCTGGATACCCCTGTCACATATAAACTGTATTGAAACAAAAACTGAGGTGTTTGAATCTCAAGTCCCACTGCTTGTCAAAAATACTATTAGTTTGATTAGTATGGTGGGGTTATTGCTTTTCTTACCCAAGAACTGTAACATTCCAGAGTGTTCCTGGAAATAGAATACTTCTGTAACAAGTACTTGAGGCAGATATTTGTAATCCTGTGGCTATTCTATTTCTTGAAAGAAAGAACACTTTGTAATAAAAGCAGATAGAAAAGTACTCACAAAGACAGTTCTGAACAAGACGTAAGATTTAATCAGATTTAAACATTTAAAATTTAATTTTTGTTTCACCACCAGTCACATTTGTTACATGATTTGATTCATTTTTACTCCCTCAATGCAATTTGAATTTATACAATTTTCAATTGCTGTAACATTTCAAACACGCTTAGGTCTATATACGAAACAACCAAAGCACTATTTTATGCTTATTCAAACAAACTGTCTTAAGTAATTTTTTTTTTTTTATTTTGTGCAGCATTTCTTTGGGCAAGTGGCTAGAGATTAATATGTAAGCACCTTAGGGTAACCATCCTATATTTGTCTGAACAAATGCATCAATTGATGCTGTATAATAGAAAAACAATTCTCTCTTTTCCCTAAACTCCACGAGACAGATAACATTTTTCTACTGCTATGTAAAACTGCCACTGCCCAGCAGCAAAACTGCTGGGATGCCAAACCTGCTTACAGAATTACCTGTCACACAAAATAGGCACAGAGTCTCTTTTGTAAATGCCGATTGCTACAAATCAAATCACCAAAACTGTTCCTTTTTCAGGAGCAGCACAAGAATTTTTTGAATAGCGTTTTTTGTACACAACAGAATGAAGGCTATTTCAGGATCTGACTATTAAAAACATCTTAATAATGTCTGACTGTGAAGAAATTTAATACCTCTCTCCTGCATTTTACAATTGCCTAAGGGAATGGCCATAAAAGTTTGCACGTCTCTGACAAATGTATTCTTCTAGTATCCTAAAATTTGCTTACACATTCATATAGGAACGACCTGTTTTATGGATTAACCTCAGCGACTCTGTATCATAGGGCCAATTTTGTGTTTGAATTAACATATGAAATGTTCATTAAAATCAATAGGAGCCACCCAGGCAAGGAAGGAGAAGGAGTTTGGCCCAAAGTACCTTAAGAATAATTATATATTTGGCACAAACTCTGGAACGACATTCAGGCCAAGCCACTTACATAAACAATCTTTCCATTCCTATTCTTAAAAAAGGCAACAGTAACAACAGCTGTCACAGCTTGCTGTCTGAACGCATCTTTGCCTTTTTAATTTTAAACTCTTAAGACTGAACTGTACCAGCACTTTTAAGAAACCGATTTCAAATTATGTCTTTTTCAGCTCTTTTCCTCTATTAACACAGTCTTCCTTCACACATTTAGAAGTAGCTTGAAAATTATTATCTTTGAAATTGTAGCCATAAATTGATTTCCTTACTGCTTCCTCCGTCCTTTCATGCATCCTTTCCTTGTTCAGTGTAACTACTGAAATCCTTTCCAGGCCTGAAGATGGCAAACAGAGATGACTCGATGATCTTAAAGGTCTTTTCCAACCTAGTGACTCTGTGATTCTGTGACATTAAGGTACTTCTGACAGAAAGGACTTCACAGAAAAGGGGCATCACTATAGGCAAAGACAGACTTCATCCAGGTTGGGAAACCCGCACTTCAGTCTACCTCAGGGTTTACTTTAGTTACTAAGATTCCAAATACATACAAAATTGTGCTAATCATGCTATAGGTGAAGCGTAAGATGTCATATAATGTGCTCTTAAAGACACAGCCTATCACAGTTAAGTCAGAATGTTCTCTGCCTGTAAAAGCCCTTTTATACCGTTATAATTGCATCCCTATAAGTATTTTGAGAGGAGTATTGGAAACCTCTACCACTCCCACCTATACTGCCAAACTAGCTACTGATACAGTTCTATACTTGTCTCCTCTGCTGGATTTGACAACAGCTTAATAAAGGTATGGTGTTAAAAATAATTAAAGGATTTTTTAAATTAGAAGAATACTTCTCGCCAAAAATCATTACAACTCATTTTTTGAAAAATGTCACCATATCTTTTCAGGCACAAATCAAATCAGAAGTTGAAGGAAAAAAAAAAAGACAGCCCCATCTGTAATAATTTTAAACTAATTTATTGCCACTTACTGTTCTCAAGTAACTGTCTTGCCCTGTGAATACTATAAACTGAAGCTTTCCTTTAAGGGAAAGCTTTTTTTTTTTTTATTTGCTTCATGGATTGGTTTGACACATTTTGCCTTTTTCCACTGCAAAGGACTAAATTCCATGTGGTCTTCGATCCTCCATGTAATATCTCAGAAGAAAGAATACTCTGAAGTTTGTTACTTGCCACATTAATAATCTAAACTGCTCCAGTTACCCCCAAGAAGGACATTCAATCACAACATTTGCTATCTAAGTCTTCCAAAGCTATTTTCTCCATCAAAGTATTTTACTGATTTTTCTAAATGACATACTACCGTACAGTCAGATTTCCTTTTAAAAAAGAAGTAGAAATGTAGCTTTGAAATGTTCACTTTTACTATTAAAAGACAATATACAGCATAGAAGATAAGGACACGTAATGTTCGAAACTGCGACTTCAAAACTTAACAAAGGAGAAGAATAAACAGTTGCATCTCCTTCACCAAGTTTACTCAAGGAACACTTCATCAGTCCAAAATACTCACCACCCTCTCTCCTCACTTATAAATATACTCGAGGGTCTGTATATCCTAAGGCTCTTCAGGGTGTTTTTTGTTTTGTTCCACACACACACCACACCACCCCCCTCCTGAGTTATGCCAGTGCCTTACAAAAGCTTTATTCAACTTTATGCAGATTATACACAATACAAGACCTGTAAGTGGGCTTTACCTTCCAGTGCATTGCTTCTTGTAGAGCCATTCAAACCAAGCACAAATCAAGCGATACTAAAACAGAAGAATAGTGTTTTCCAACTCATTGGATCCAGTTTGGAAATTAGAGATGGTGTCTTTACAAAGCAATCAGTGAAGGTTAAGTGAGAAGCATACAAAAGTATCAGTCAAGATGCAGTCGAGAAGCGGCGTCCTCCCGCACAGCTATTAAGTAGCACAAGTGAGAGAAGACACAAGTCCCGTTGCCCTTTATAAAGAGAGTGAGCAAGCACTTCTCAGACTGGGCAGGTGAGGCTCTAGGAACATCATGAGCCAAATCAGATATGGGCAGATGTGCTGGTTCTGCCACCCCTGCTCTGTCTGGGTTGCCCACTGCACTTCCTCTTTGCTCTTCATGCCCCCTCTTAAAACAACAGGTTTATGGGAGTTGAAAGATTGACCATGGGATGTTAGTTGCCTGCAGCAAGAGTTCCCAGGTGTCAGCAGAGCTGTGAACTGCCCTTGCCTTTTCTGACTCGAAAATGTCTCACGTTCCATCCCAACTACACATTCTTTGCTCTGGGTCTTCACAAGAGCCTTGGATGCATGCAACTTTTTGCAGTGCCTATTCTGGAGAAATTCTTTAAAAAGCTCAGAGGCTGCTCAAAGTGCTTCCCAGCAAAGAGAAGGATCCAGACTGGACGAGAGAGATAAATATTTCTTACCTTTCCTGAAACTGACTATTTTGGCAGATAGTAAAAATATAAATGAGAAGATCTTTATCAAACCTGAAAAGCCTAAATTGAAGACATGAAGATAAATATTGGCCAAACGAATAGTAAGGGCAAGTAATCAGAGGAAGAGTAAGGAATTGCATTCTGAAAATTCTATCTTAAGAAATAATATTTTTAAAACTGAAAACAATGATCACAAGTAGCCAATAAGGTTTCAAATCAAAGTCAACTGAAAGCAGTGATACCTTTGCATTCATGTCAGCAGGCTTTCAACAGGGCTATAATTGCTTTAATTGAGTCCTGAAAGATAACCTGTGATCATATCATGTACATTACAATAATAGATAGTTGAAAACTGAGAATGTTAGTCACAAAAGGCCTTTTCCCCCACTTGCTTACCATCTATATGAGCTAGGGAGCCTGCTTTGGCAGGGGGGTTGGACCCGATGATCTCTCAAGGTCCCTTCCAACCCCTACGATTCTGTGATTCTGTGATCTCTGTAGCTTGAATATTTTTTGTAAATATTTATTCAAGCTTGTATTTTTTAACCATTAACTTCTAAACTAAAAGTTTTCCATCTATTCAAGGTGTGAAGCAGCTTCCCTTTCCTCGAAAAGTTGCAATTCTGTCCTACCCTTCCCTTCCAGTGTAACCGTCCTTTATTTTATCAATGAAAAATTAGCAGTTCATTGTTTCCATAGTTGAGCACATTTTTCAGTGCAAAGTCAAAACATGAAACATTTAAAACTTTGTTTACTGAACTTCAGCAATTTTATAGCGATAAGCATGGTATGCCTACATTTACATTTTATGGTAAAAATGTCTGTAAGTGTGGATTTTATTAATCTGCCCTAGTAGTTCCTGACTATCACTTTGAAAGAACAGCCAAATTATTGCACAAGATTTTACAGCAAAGCTTGATGCCCTGAACTCTTCTACAAAACAGAAGACATTGATTTCTACACAACCTTGCAACTGTACCAGTTTTCTAGGGCTTTTTATCGAGTTTCAAAAATATTGTGTCTAATTACTAACCTTGTCTGTTAAACTCAATAGTAACTTCATTAGCATAGCTCATAGGTGTTGCATTCACGCATTTATAATAAAGAATTGTTCAAAGAAAATGTGTCCAGCTCAAACTACAGTTCTTAATTGCCAAAGCAGATCCAAATTAGCATTCACAGCCTGCATTTCCCTAACAACAGGCTTTCAAGCTGAAAATAATTTGTAATTCAAAAAGGATTTTGGTCAATAGATTCTGAGCGTGCAAAACATGTTTGGCACTTAAAAATTCCAAAACCTGTTGAAAACTTAACTTATAAGTTTAGATTTTCTCATTTCCTGCTATTTTTCAGTGAAACACTATAAAATGGGTGCATGATTTTTTAAAAATGTGAATTATTCCCAGACATTCAATTTAACAAGTTTATTGCTAATACGTGATGAAATCTTAATCTATATTTACAAGTTCTTTACTTTGACTCCAAATGATGTAATGGCCTTATGGTTTAATAAACAGCAAAAGATGTTGAGAAAAATAATCTCTTGTGTGAATTTGAAACGCACCAGCCTCCTCTTCAAAATGTTTGTCTGTGCATATGTACAGATTGTAAGTATAGCTGCTGCAATATGTTTGCTCCAATAACAGATGCAGAAAAAAATCAGGCTGATTCATTGATTAATTATATAGTTGTGAGCAACATCTAGTACTGAATGTGTATAGATTACATGCAATTACTTTTTTATGAGGATTTATGGTACATAACAACTCATGAGATTAAAACAAAACCTAAACAGTACTTTCCTATTACAAAAATAGAAAAGCACATACACAACAGTTCATATTTTCCTATATTTGGCTCTTTTTGGAAGTCTAAAATGTGTAGACAGAATATGATGGAAGTAATATGCATTATTAGTACTGCACTGCACTGAGTGCTAAAGAAAATACTCAAACAGTTCTCAAAGGATTTAAGATGTGATTTCCCCTATAAGGTCTGTTCATGATTTGAGTAATACATGCCTTTTCTCTATTTGCACTGAAGAAGAGGAACAGGGAAGAACAAAGCAGTAGATCTGCCAAGTCTACTATGACAGAAGAGATGCCAACCATTTTGGCCATCACCTTAAGTCCTCTCTCCCTCCCCCTTTCACCACAAGCCTACCCTCTATAGCTTGATGACCTCACCTGACACAACTATACACCTACCAACTTCTGCAACTGTATCAGGCTAGCTGAAGGGCTTGCTAGCAAGATTTATGTGGTGCAGGGAATCTAACACTTTAAGGCAACAGAGCCATGCTGGAAAAGGAAACCGTATGTGCAGACACAGGCATGCTTATGTGTGTCTACAAAGAGCCTGTTCTTAGAGAAGAGCACTGGTTCCACATGGGGAGTGAGACTCCAGAAGACTGGGAGAAGACTGCCTTCTGTATGGTTCCCAGATAAAGTATTTCGCCCTGAAGTGCAGTTCTAAATAAATTCCTGGTAATGCTGAAACAGATTCAAGTATTATCTCAGCTATGAGAACAAATTAATGTAACATCCAAGCCTACTGGGGATTTAGGACACAGAAAGATCTCCCTCAAACCTTAAAGCTGTAACTGTACTTGATCAGAGCTATAGCTTTTTTTTCATGTATCAAGTTCACACCCAGGTTTCAATTGTGTTATTATTTCTTCTTTTTTTTTTTTTTTTTTGTCTTCTTGTATGTTCTCATTAGGTAGGCCACTGGTGGTGTGATAATTCAGCCTGTTGATTGAAAATCATGGGAAATCATTTAAAGGAATTTTGAAGTTAAGCTTAATAAAAATTCTCTGAGATCGAAACAATATTTATAGCAACTTCACTTCTTATTTTATCAGCTATATGTTTTGCATACTGTCATGATTTTAGGAGGCATGCCATCTAGGAAAGAGCAATATCCACAGATCAAAGACTTGGAAGGCAACTCTGTAGAACATTTCATTATGCAACCACCCTTCTACACTAACCCCAAAAGCAAAAGAGCTGCTGCAGATGGCCTATGATTGCAGCATTTTCCTCGCTGTAGTTGTAAGACACGTTAGAATGATCAACAGCTTAAAGAATGTTCAGCCAGACCTGTATTCCTTTCAAATAAAATTACAAGTATGATCCTTATGGGTTTATCCAAATGCTTCCTCCCTGCACATAGAAAAATGTTAGCTGTGATTCTTTCCCACACTCAGCTGACATACTAGATGCTTTGGCATGAAGTTCTTCAGTCAGAACACAAAATTAAATTTGTCTCAGACTGACCCTGTCACTCTTCTGTCTCTTACATATGATATAAATAAGAAAATGTAAGCCAGGGTTTTTTTTTGTTGTTTTTTTTTTTTTTTACTGAAGCTGAAAAAAATACAAAAAAGTAACATAAAACAGTATAAAAGTTTTAGCTTCACAGAACGAGAGATGGTAAAGCATTTGATTTCTTATGAATCGGATTATTCCATTTTATATTCTGGGCCACAACATAGGAAATAAATATTACACGTTCATAACATTTTACATCCCGGTCATCAAACTTCAACTACCATCACTAAAAAGAATGAGATGATTTACACAGCAGCATGTGACAGCTTTAGCCAAAAACAAATAAGGAGTAAGTGGGTAGAGAAGGGGATGAGCCATGACTTTTGAGTTTTTATTCTGCGTGTAAGCATGAAGAAATACTGCTGTGATGGATAAATGCATTAGTTTGTTGTTTGAAGCTTTTGGAGGGGTTCTTTTTGTGGTTATGCTGCTTTGAGAGTCATATCATGAATGGTGTTAGTTTTGCAGCAGCAACCAGAGCTGATGAGAGCTCTACCTCCCTCATACTCTCTACCTGCTCCCTAGAAGAGAGTCCAGAGAAGGACACAGATTTGGTGTCTTCCTTACTTGTCAAAGCCCTGTATTAATATTTACCAGAATTAAAGTTTATGAATTTTGTTGATTCAGAAGAGGAAACTGGAATTCATCTCTCCCCTTCTTCCTTCTTTCCTCCTTCCTGTCTTTGGAGCAAACGATGAAATGCTGCACTCTAATCCTCCTGGGCTACGTAAACACTAGTTCTGAAAGCTCATCTGCATGAACCTGACTATATTAAAGTAACAAAATGTAATGGATACATGCAAGCCTAGATTACCAACTGTATATAGAATCACAGAATCACAGAATCGTAGGTGTTGGAAGGGACCTCAAGAGATCATCGGGTCCAACCCCCCTGCCAAAGCAGCTCCCTAGGACATATTGCACAGGTAGGCATCCAGACGGGTCTTGAATATCTCCAGAGATGGAGACATCACCATTTCCCTGGGCAACCTATTCCAATGCTCTGTCATATATCAAGAAACATATATATATATCAGTAAATGTATGTAGCAAAATAGGGATTTCTGATTAAGGATTGACAATAGATTGCAGTTCTGAAGTCACCCACAACATTGCAAATACCTTCTAACACGTTCCATATTAGCTCTGCATGCAATACCTGCTTTAATAAGAAACTCTTAAGTTAGTCTGATTTCAACACACACACATATATATGTATATAAAAATAAACAGATCTAGTGGTTAACTCTGTGTAATACCTTCTGAATATTTCTGGAACTAAACTGTGCCTAGTAGAGGAGAGTAAGGACCTAAATGGAGGTGCAAGAAGTAGGGTAAATACTATGCGGACCACCTATTTACTCATCATTTTTCCTCTACATTACACCAACTGCTATTACAAGACATTACACCACTACACAGCTACGAGTTTACTCTCCATTGGTAGCCATGTAGGAGTTTACAACAATCAACATTGTAAACGTTCATGACAGAAAACTATCTAATAATTATATATCATTATCTTTAGAGGATACTAATTTAAAGTAATTTTTTAGAGTAGCTTCTGATTTGTAAGAAGAATCAAGCCTTTTTTATCTATTCATATGTGGTGCTGGAAATAGGGAGCCAAAGAACAGCAGAATTATTTCACACCTATCAGTTATCATGGTGTCAGTTACCATCCAAAAAAAAAAAAAGAAAATGATCAGAATTAACCAAAAATGTGAGTCTAGCCTAAGGGAACATAAGTTACATTATGACACCTTGATCATTTCATAAACATCCCAGTAAAGCTTCCGTTTTGGCAAAGCCATTTATACTAATACAATATAAGAAAAGTAATCAACACGTAGCTGGTAACTATTAGAATTTGTGAAAAGGGTTCATGATTTCCTTGGAAGAGAATATAATGAGTCCTTTTCATCATCGTGTTATTTGCTACACTTTCTTTGTGGCACTGAGATCAGATGTCACAGAAAATGACTCTACAAGTCAGCAGTATTACCCGAGCAGGCACTAGTGACCAGGCACCCTACGTGCCTGCACGCGGACCCTAAAATAACTGCACCATCTTGTTCTTAGTTGAAAAAATAGGCAATGTAAAACCAGGACTAAAATTTCACAGGAAAGCAAGCCCTCCCTCCACCGGCATTGCCCTCACTTACTGTTCTGTTAATGTGCCGTGTTCTCAGATTTCTTTTTTCCCCATCTCTCATCATTGTTTTACATAAAATCATAACACTCAGATTTGAGTTGGTGCAGACACCTAGCAACGACATGGGGCAGCAAATGTTTCCTATATTCACTGACATATTTCAGTCTACAAAGACAGCTGTAGGAGACAAGCAATATTTTAAAGTAAAACAGCATTACAGCTTTCTCAAGAAGAATTTCAATTCTTAGATAAACCTATGCATGCAATGCCAAACTTACAGAACAGAATTATTTTTCAGTACAGCAACAGAGCTAGGACCTAGCAGGTACTTTATTAACTGTGAAAACCTATTTTCAGTGAAGTTCATGGGAGGTAAATACCATTCCATTTTACAGAGGGAGATGTTAGAGAGGAGAGAGGGCACAGAATTTTCCAAGACTGATTAAAGTTTATCAGCTATGAGAACACGTGTCTCTCAACTCCAGCTAAATCAAAAGAATCTTGTTCCTACATGAGTCACTGTTGCCTGTAAGCAATTCAGCATTTAAAATCACTTTCTATCCCTGTCTGACAGCATAGGTACCCTCAAGCCTTAAGCACCGTGTTCAGATTTTGCTGTGACAATCCTCATATCCCACCTCTGACTTCTGCTGTGCCCCCTTCACACCAGAGAACACTGTTCCCTAAGACTTAGTGAGGCAGAGGGGTCTGCAAACTCTTCCAGTCAAAATAAGGCTGGTTAGCAAAACCCTAAATCGACCCAGCTTAATTTGTTCTGACAGAAGCAAGTTAGGGTGTGGAGAAATGGAGAAGCAGTAATCACAGGGATCCTGTGGAGAGAGAAGTGATCACAGAATCATTTAGATTCGAAAGGACCGTCAAGATTCTCAAGTCCAACCATTAACCTGGCACCTCCAAGTCCACCACCCGTGATAAAGCAGCTGGGGACAATAACCTCTTCGGTGGTACTATAAGAACCTAAAAAATGTGTAGTACACAAACCAGAATCAGCAACCCAGCTTGAAGGAAATATATATATATTTTTGTATGTATATATGTGTGTATATACATATATATAAAAATTCTATCCAGAGCACTTACCTGTTTAGCACCACACTAACCTGTAGTCAGAATGATCATTAAATGAATTCTCACTGTGAGAAAGCCCAACCAAATGAACCTGAGGCATGGTAAGAGGAGAGACAGTGAAGGTAACGTACAATCTCCAATGGAGAGGAGAAAAGAGGTTGGTTTAATTCTCACCCACTGACTTACAGCAACCTGATTTCCCTCCCTCTCCAGAATAAGAGTGAATGTACATCAGAAAAAAAAGGAAAATATTTATCCAGTCCCAAATTAAACACCAGAAAAACTAATGATAATATGATCGTATCACAAGTCAATTTAGAATAATGTATATTTTTTGTCAGTATTCCTCTCATGCTTGAGAATTTCACAAGTACTTGCAGTGTCCTCCTCCTGAATAAAGTCAGCTGCAATGACAAACTCACCAAATAACCAAACCAAGTTCTAGCTACAGTACTCCTCAGTGATGAAGATTGTGAAAAATTAAGCAACGATATTTTCTCGCAGCTCAAAAGAGCCCATGCAAGCCTAAAATTAGCACATATCCCCCTCTAAGACATTTTATCTGTTCCTTTAATATAATTCACATCAACCTGAGTACGAATTAAATGCTGCTTCTCTTCTTTTTCATCTTTTAAACAAAATCTGCATTTCAAAGGAAATACACGATTCTATGTTGGATAATGACGACAGTATCTGCCAACTCTTCCTTTTGTGTTTCATGTTTCATATCCCCCCTTTTCAGTTTTGCATCTCAAAACACCTGTTTTGGCTGGTAAGAAACACACTGTCCCAAGAAGTACATATTACAAACATTTGGTCTAATTTTTTTCTTGGTCTATTACTTCATGATGATACCTATATCTACATCGCAGAATAGTAAAGCTGGAAGTGCCCTCTGAAGATCATCTAGTCTAATCTCCCCTGCTCAAAGCAGAGCCCACCACAGCCAAGTTGCTCAGTATCTATACAGAGAGAAAAGGGTGTCATTATTCCAGATTCTTAGATACCACAGCAGTATGTTCATCATGCTCTGGTTACACCAGGATTCTGTGTAACTAGATGCACAAAACCTCTGTAAGAAGTATTTTTGTGGCCTGACAAGTTTCTCATGCAAATAAAAATGATTCAATAAATGTCTACACCACAATATAAAGAATAAGGGTAACTGCAAGTACCAACACGCTCGGCCTTACAGATTATCTATTTCACCGTAACAGAAGCAACTCTAGAGATAAATTAAGCCATAACAAACTACACAACTGCTGCATTTTAACGGTTAGACAAGTGCGCGATGTGGGTATGCTTCAGCATGGGTATGCCCCTGGGCCCAGGCACTCCCTGAGGATGAACTTTCAGATATGGACTACCTACTGGACAAAAAGACAACTAAAGAAATATTAGGAGTTCAGCAATTTCTTTTTCTTGTAATTTCAGCCTAACTAGACAAATCAGTCACTTACAGAGATTTAATCTAACTTAGAAGTAGTGACATGAAGGTTAGTATTCCAGTATTTCAGGTATAAGTAATCCTTCAGTGGGATAGAGTTTACAGTAGATGAAGATAGCCATTTTATCGGGACATTTCTGTAAATAGCATTCTAGAGGTTCTAGGAGCTCAGTCGGCAATCATCTGTAAAGAATTCTGCACCAAGAAAGAAAAGCAAATCCTGAAGTCGTGTGAATTGCCTCAAGTAGAGCACCACTGTTCAGCTTCAGAATCACGCTATGTGCAATGATGTCACTCTACCAAATTTCAGTGCTATTACCATGGTGTCACACCGACAGTGCCAGAGACAATTACACTGACTTCTGCAGAGACTGGATGTTACCTTGAAAAGCATAATAGAGAAAGCACGTACAAGTGTCTCTAAACATGGGCCCAGAGAAATTTATGATGGACAATCAGGAATTTTCTTTAACGTATTTCTAGCTTTCCACTGGAATCTCTCACTGCACAATCACTTTTTAAATGCCTAAAAACCCCTCACTCTCTCCAAGCATCTAATCATTGTGATTATTATGGAAGCCTGGTTGTGTTCCTGAGCACACATGGACATTTTGAACATCATCTTGGCCGGCCACACTTTATAAAAATATATTTTAAGCCAAAAATTAAAATCAGGATGATTCTCTCAAGCAGGATTACAAGCAGAAAAAAGAGGTTTAAAATATTGTAAAATGTTTAAGAAACAAGAAGACAGCAAGCACTCAGGAATTAAAGCATTCACCGAGATGAATAGCTCATTTTCACCATTTCAGTAGCTCAAAGAGAGGCAGCAGTCCCAAACACATTTCAGCATCTGTGTCAAGCCAGAATTGTCTCCGCCTGGCATAGCCTACGCACCCTGAGAGTGTAAAAGTAAAATTTTGTGAAACTGCAAAAACAAGAACAGATATAGATACAAAATTTTAAATCTGCACTTGAGATCCAACTAAAACTCAAGATTTTTCAAATAAAAATTCTTCCCATATTCTTCCATTATGGAGAGAAGGATGCTTCTGTAGTCTATCTGAACAGACTACTGGACCCCAGGGAAGGCAGGTAAGTTCCCACAGGGAAATGTTGTTTCAGGGTGGAAGCTGAAAGATGAGGTGAGATTATGTGCATGTAGAACATCTGGAAGCAAAAGATGCCAAATGTTTGTGCTTCTTCTCTGCCTTTTCATGGCAGCTCTCTCTAACAATCAAAGGCACATCCTTGTAAATGCTAGTAAAAGTCATGACAAAGGTTAACCCTAATCCACATATTTGAAGAATCAAAAAGCTCTTGAGCACATAGCACTTTTAAAACAGAGTTTAAGCAAGTGAAATTTAAAAAAAAAAAAAAGAGAAATGAACATATTTGAGAACTGGGTATTTCTGTAGATGCTGGTTTACATAGATAATGCAGCAGAAAAAACAAGTAAAAACTTCCTATCTCTCCCAGACCCAAGTTTCTACTTCATGTTCTTTTTTAAAAGCCCAGATATGGAAAAATTCAACTAGGCTTGAAATAAAAATTCTGTATAAAAACTGACATTTCCCTACCCAAAGTGGTTTAATAAAAACCTCTATCGTTAACCTATCACAAAGAATAAACATGTGTGTGTGTTTTCACAGCTGTCTTCTGCAGATTCCAAATAGAAAACCACTGCAAACTTGGGGCCCAATTGCAAAAAATCCTCAACTTGAAGGGAGCTATTGTTGGGAAAAGGCTTGGCATCACTGCAATGTCTTGACTTTCACTGAAAAGTACAAAAGTAAGGAAAGCCCCAAGAAACTGCTATGCTGGATTTCCTGTGAGATGTGTGACCATGTAAAAATCCCTGGATTCAGGTCTCAAAAAAGCATCCTGAGCCAGGTAATTGAATGCCACTGCCAACATCAATTCATCTGCCTCAGAAAAAAAAACAATTTATTTCCAATAAATATAGATATATAGATATATAGATACATAATGTATTACTACATTATTTTCTCAGGGGTTAAATGAACAGGTTCTGAGCATAGAAACAGGTAAAAATCAAGGCATAGTTTCAGTGCTTTCAGTAAAAGTTGAGAACTATGTTATCAAAATAAGAGTCAGATAATTAGCATCTTGAAAATATATCACAGTGGCTTACATTGCAAGATTTAGTTGATAAGTCTTGTATCCCACACAAAAGCTGACTAAGGTTTTCATAGTTCTACAAATTTTCTTTCGTAGAAATTTCCAAAATAGTTTTACTATTGCTCTCTCTATGAATGGGGTATCACTGATGCACTTGCCATATATTTTGCAGTTAGAATATAACTGGAACAATCCTTTCAAAAAACCCCAAACTTTTTTAAGAGATCTGACTGCATGTCATAGTGTTCTGAACTAAAGGGCCCAGGTGAAAGAAAAGAACCTGTTAAGATTCTAATCCTTTTTTTTTAAAATGAAAAGAACAGCAAAAGATGGAAACAACAAAAGGTTGTCTCTTCATGTGTTTTTCTTTATTTAATTTAGTGTTAGGGAATGTGGGGGGGAATTTCCTGCCTCCCTCTCCCGCCTTGCTCTTTCTTTGTTTTTCTTTCCTCTGTGGGAGAATGCTATTATACAATAAAAATGTCTTTTCACTAATTTGTCATCTGCTTTGAAATCACTCCTTTCAATACAACCTTTTGTTGAAATCAGGCAGAAGAACACATCTTTTTCTGCAGAAAGGCACAAATTAAATTTTCTTCTCGTACACACTGGGTGGATGAGTTCTACCAACAAATTGCATTATATGAGCATCAATACTTGTAGTTGGAGAATGAAGATAATTGAAACACTTAGATCATACATTGTAGCGTAAAAATTTGAACTAGTCCACATTATCACTTCTGTATTCTGAAGCCTAAATTCAGTATCTCAAGATCCTCCTAAAATGGGTATCATTTGACAAACATTAAACTTTGTACTTTTACAGAACTATTCTTCCTTGCTCATTTTGTGTGTACACATATTTCAGAGGGGAGAAAGCAAAAAATGCACTTTTAAGCATATGTTGACTAAGAACCTAAAATCTTGTCTTCTTGTCACCCACCCCAACGTCACCTATGAAGTGTCAGTGCTACCATAATCCCTTTTTCCAAACAATGTCATATTATTGATAGTCCTGGAAGATTGGATTTATTTATCACTGCCCTACATATCTCCAAAAGTTGAAGAAGTTTACAAATCTCCTTCTTTACAAAAAATGCCCCTCTGCTTTTAGTGATCAGATATTTAAACTACCTCTCGTGTCCTGAAGTGTGGAGATCATGCTGTTAATGCCTATATTTGTGCATATAAATCTCTAATCTGTCAATCCAGTTCCCCATGAATAGTCTATTTAGGTTGGGTTTAAAGCAGTGGGAAGTCGACCTACACGAGAGAGTTCTCTTGTAAAATGACCGGAGGTCAGTGTTATTATCTCTGTGGGCTACCAATGGTGCATTTGTTCCACCCTATGTATGAGTCATTCATTTATAATAAGCTCCGCTGCGCTTTGAAAGTGCTGGGAGGGATGGGTACAGAACCTTATCTTATGTCAATTGGCTGAAGCATAAGACGACTCAAAAAAAGAGATATCCTCAGTATTTAACTGTTCAACTAGAAGACGACCAACTTTGTTATAAACAGAGACCTTACACCCAAATCCCAGTAAGAGTATGCTATAATCACACTTTCTATTCTATTCAGCCTGCCACTTTGTTATATACTTCCTTCACTTTTGAAGTTCTTATTGTTTATAAATACCTACTGAAAGTGCGTACTGTCGATGGCAACTTCCCATTAAAGGCAACAGTAGCTACAAAAGCTGGTTTATGTAATGAAATTAAAGTATAGCCACATTATCAAGATATGATTCAATATCCCAGTCTTTAACTTTCACACATAAAACTCTGAAATGAAGTCAATTTAAATAATCCTAATAACACAAACTCAATATTCAACTGAAACTGTACAGATTTAGGTTCAGATTTTCTGGACAGCCTAAAGGAGTCACATGCAAAACCTGGTTTGAATGGTGGAACATTTCTCTTTCATAGGTTTCTTTAGGGAATGAGAGAGGAAGGTGAAAGGAAAAGACAAACAAAACTCCTTCAGAATTCCTACAGTCGCTGACATTTGTAAATGGCTGTGGGATTCATGCAAAAAATATTCTCCTACTCAACATATTTGTACAATGTATTTACATAGTAGCTTAATGCACAGTTATTATAATACAGAAGTGTTATTTAAATGTTTCATATACTCATGATGTGCTCTTGTCAATCTTGGAATCCGTTAGACAATTCAGCTGCTGTTGTTTCTTACTAACTTATTCCACCTCCCTGAGGCCTCTCCTTAAAACCTTTTCCACCTGTTCTCCTTATAAGATGTGGCATTTTTAGATGGTAGACCATAGAACTAAAGAGAAGCTAGTTAAGGCTTCCTTAATACAAGAGACAAAGGTGTCAAGACAGATAAATTTCTGTGGCTTTGTCTTGAAAAGATACAGAGCAATACAACTTGGCAGCTTGACAATTCATCCAGGCTTTGTTTACTGTTCTTGCAACATTCACAGAAAATGAGATCACCAATCAGACAAGGTCAGAATATCATGCTATCCAAATGCTGGATAAAATATAGCACAGAGCATGCAAAGTGAATGTCATACATTATTACAGAGGAGCTCAGACTACTGCAGGCATACACTACCATGCATCTCCAGCGCCTGGATTTGATGCAACATTCACCACTTTGACAGATCACCCCAAAATAACTACACATGTAATTGATTTAAATAAAAAAATACTTTTACTTCCCTTAATAATATTCTGGAGCCATGAAAAGAAAGTTTGGTTTTTTTTTTAACTTCAATAGCAGACATTACAAAAAAACAGGGTTTTTTCCCATTGCATAATAAGACATTTCTGAAACCTATTCATATACTTTCCAGGTTATATGATGTCTGCTTTCAATTCAGGTACTAAATGTGGAGTCATTTGCAAAGATAAAACAGTAGAATATAAACAAGTGGTGGAAAGGCCGAAATAGGCCTGACATCTTTACAGGCCCGTCTTCTCACTGACAGATTTGCCAAATCACACTGCTTCGTGTTAAGCAAATGTCACAAGTTTCTTTATTGTCTTCTTCCAAGGTGTTAAACAGCTCTCTGCTGTTTGATAACCTGCCATCACCCAACAAATGTTAGTAATAAAGAAAAACTGAACTAGTTTTCCATGGCAGCATTATAAAACATACTCAAGATTTTTTCCCTAAATTCTGTATTTGATAAAACTCCAATACAAATGCATTGAGGTATATAAGCCTAAACCCCCATAACAAAAAAAAAAAAGAAAAAAGAAAAAAACCCAAACTGTAATGCATTTTAAATGTCACTCTGAACTAATAGATCAATCAAAGTGGTTTCTCTGCAAACACAGAACACACTTGGCATGCATTCATCTCCATGAAGTGCACTAATCTAGCCAGAAAACTGTGACAATTCACAGGAAAAATACCTTCATATTATTACAATATAGAGTCTTCCTTTTTTGTTTGTGGGTCTTTTTTTTTAATTCCATGGTGAACAAGTTCATTTTCTAAATAAAAGCTAAGTTTGAGAACTATAATGATAGTTGAGTTTCTATCAAGGGGAAAAATCTGTAGGCAAAGGTGCAACAAGCCTCTACTAGAATGATCCCCATTTTCAGCAGAAATGTAGGTATGTGATCTGCCTACACTAGTATGCAGCCTGTTCACTCCTCCTTCATCATCCTGCTGTCCCCTTACTAATTCTTTTACAGAATACCATCAGTGTCTTTAACGTTGTGACGTGATCTCCCAAAAGTACAAGTTTAATACCCTTTACGCGCATCACCAACATCACAAACATTTTTAAATCAGTATCACATCTGATAATCTTTTCCCACTGAAGCAGTAAAAAGGGTGAAGAAGAGATGAATTTCTAATTATTTCAATGTTCATGTGTTAGTAATTAAAAACATGAATGGATATGAATAGGGTTTGCAAATCTATTATGATGTTGATGTTGTCTGGATAAAAAAAAATCAAAAGGACATCTTTCAAGAACTGCCTATAGATACACCGGGTTCCTTACAATAATTATGTTCAAGTGTATTATAAAATGAATTTGCATAATGTTGGACCCAGGAATAATGAGGAATAATGAGGACAAATAAGCCTTTCCCTGAAGATGATGATGACCTACTTACTTGCCATTTAAGGAATTAAATTCTTCTTTCTGCACTATTTTCAAACCCTTATTAAACCCAGGAAACATGAAAATCAGATGATTTCTCCTACAGCCAGATACTACTTTGAATGAAGTACATATTGTGATTTTATGCACCACTACTATCCTTTAACAAAAAATGTATTTCCACACAATAAAGCTACATTATTTTTGTCCTCATGGTTTCCGTTTCTTTAAAGGTAGGGGTAGAAATTAAAAGGAAAAAACAAGGCAAGAAACATACCAATGAAATCTTGTCTTGCCTTTAAATACTAATTTGTTATTCAAATGTATTATGTAACTACAGATTAATTTTAAAATATTCAGTTATGAAACCAAAAGATTTAATTCATCTTTTGAAGAAAATGAGCTATTATAAGGTGATTTTTTCCTGTATCATGACCCCCACCAAAAATTGTAGGTCACAATTATCGTAAGACTGATTTATGATGACGCAGAGTGAAAGATAAATTTGGATGAGAAAATTGTGCAGCAGGAACAGCTGAACTCTAAAGAAACACCGCATTTCTGTCATGCAGATACCTTCCATGATAAATAATGGTAGGAAAGTGGCCAGCAGGTCAGGGGAGGTGATTCTGCCCCTCTACTCCGCTCTCATGAGACCCCCACCTGGAGTACTGCATCCAGTTCTAGAGTCCCCAATGAAAGAAGGACATGGAACTGTTGGACCGGGTCCAGAGGAGAGCCACAAAGATGATCAGAGGGATGGAGCACCTCTCCTATGATGACAGGCTGTGTTGGGGTTGTTCAACTCGGAGAAGGCTCAGGGGAGACCTTACAGTAGCCTTACAGTACCTGAAGGGGGCCTACAAGGAAGCCATGAAGTTTTTTGAAAGGCATGTAGTGCTAGGACAAGGGAGAATGGTTTTAAATTGGAAGGGGGTACATTTAGGTTGGATATGAGGATGAAAGTCTTCACTACGAGGATGGTAAGACACTGGAACATGTTGCCCAGGGAGATGGTGGCTGTCCCCTCCCTGGAAGTGTTCCAAGGCCAGGTTGGATGGTGCCTTGAGCAATCTGGTCTAGTGAGAGGTATCCCTGCCCATGGCAGAGGGGTTGGAACTTGATGATCTTTAAGGTCCCTTCCAACCCAAAGCATTTTATCATTTTATTAAAATAGAACCCTAAATAATATATTGGCAGAACAGATCTCCAGTAGAAAGATGTTGGAGGTTTTCTCTGAGACACCAGCGGTTTTGCTGAACTGATGCACTTCCAACGTGGAAAGACGGGTTTAGTAATGTTTTCATTGATTTCAACAGTCTCTCTAATGAAATCTCATTGTCTTATTTTACCACTACAACTCCTAACCTTCCAAAAATCTCATCCGAAAAATTCCAATTCCCTCCCTTGTTCATAGCCCTTTATGAGCTTTATACTGGCCACACGATGAATGAATAATGATGCCTTCAGACATCACTCAACAATATGGTCCAGATCCAAACAAAAATTAACGACTGTACCTAGACTGATCTGTGCCTGCTGGGTCTGACCATACCTCCCATGAGCACTCCTGCCACCCAGAAGCAAGCATGGTAGTTTCTCTCCTAACAACAGCTACACAGACCAGGCCGGGTATGTGCTCAGGCTTCTGTGTTGTAATTCTCAGGCCAACCTACAAGAACTCCAGACGTTAGGAAAAACAATGCATCAGAATACATGTGATGTTAAAGCCTGATTCAAGTGTCAAAAACAATGATAAAGTGGCAACTATCGTCTAACCAATGTCTCCGTGGTTTACTGGGGCTAGCAGGGTGTTCACATTTAAATGAAACAAAAATAAGTTTATTTCCTTCCTGAAGGAGTTCAATATTCAGTTTGTAACAATATGGTTAAACTTTGTACATAAATCAAAGTTGGAGATATTTCATTCCTAAAATGAAACTGCTTTAAAAATTGATTCTGCAGTCCTAACTCTGGAAAATTCCTACTGTCTTCAGAAGGTGAAGTTCAAATCCCAAGTGCTGTAATTGAATTTTCTTTTCTGCTCATGCCCTGATTTATTGTGGATATCTAGATTTAATATATTTTGGATATAACAATATCACCTCTGTGAGAAAAAGAACCATAGGCACCTGTTTTCTATACCCAAAGCCAGAGGTGGCAAACTCTGACATTTGTTGTAATCCACAGGCTTTGCATCCTGAACCAAGCACAACATTAGATATTCTGGGCTAAAGATCCTTGTTCATGACTCAGCCTCCTGATTCATACTCCAGCATACATCTACCTAAGCATACTTTTATATCTCCTTCAATATTATGGCAATGGAGAAACTCCAGGATAGACCACTTCAAAAATCACAATCTTGCCTTACGGATGGATATCAAGACTGTTTAAAGTCTGCATTCCTTACTTCAGTGGGTTTTGAATAATGCCCTGGGTCTAGTCAAGCACAACTCGTCTGAAAGTCAAGGCTAAAATACAGATATGCATCTGGTTTTCAGGCTCTGTCCCTTTACAATGGCTTGAATATATTTCACTACTACATTAAAGGTCAATGCAAGTACATTTTGTCTTTGTCACTTAACTAGAGCTATATTTGATCTTGCTCTGCAGTTGTCTCCCACAAGAGGAGAAAAGGACCATAAGTTTAAGCAGACTATTACAGTCTGTTTTGCACCAAGAATTAATTAGGTTAATGAAATGTAATTTAATAAGATAGAATTAAGATTCTGATCTCAACTGGAAAGTTATAAATTTTGTACAGATACTCTTGACTTATGCCAGCTATTGAAATTCCCAAATAATAATTCATGGAGCTGAGCTTAGGGAACTAAGATTGTATTTGGGAAATCAAAATCTCAAGTACACTTCCATGTTATATTTTTCTCACTGCATATAGAGTGCAAAGTTATTAAAAGATGAGAAAAAAAATATGTACAAGATTTGAGCGAACTGAGAGCAGAGAAACCTGAGGAAACTATAACGATTTAAAAGGATATATCTGTTGTTTGCTTTCGAGCAGGTTTACTGCTCATTTTCCATAGCCTTTGCAGTACTGTCTGTCTTTACTGTCTGACCAGTGTTGCTCCAGTGATGACTGGCCTTCTGCTAGATGTCATTTAATCAACTGCTTTCTAGATGACAAAAATTTACAGTTGATTAGGCTGCGTAGCTCCGTTGCTATTTCTAAAGTTTCTAGGAAGGGATTATTTTTGTGCTCAAATACCTCTAAATAAAGGGTTCCGCAGTCTGAATATCCTTGAATTCTGAAGAGTGTTCACTGAAGCAGATAAAGCTAAGAAGCATTTAGTGTTTCAGCATGCCAGCTTCAATAAATATCTTGTGTGTGTGTGTGTGTGTGTGTGCACGCACGCACATCCACGCATTTGTCCCTCTAGCTGTAGTGCTACACTGGATGTTCAAAGCAGACATCACCTCTACACGTCACACAACCAGCACTACGTGGAGTAACTGGGCAGCACTGCTCTATGTGTGTGTCTGTATGCTGCGTGGTGTACACAGGCTTAAGGTCTAAAGCCATCATTTGCATTTTTGAGACTGCAGTTGAGACTGCTATGCTGTTATCCTCAAAGCCAGTGTTGGCACAATTCAGTCATCAATGACAATTTTGTGCCTTTTCTCTGTGAAAATGGGCTGTTTAATCTTTGGCTGGTTATGCTCAGAATTGGCTCAGTTTGCTCAGTATTCAGTAGTTCAAATTTCAAACAGCACATTGATTAGACTTGCTTACTTCCATTAGCAAGTGGACTAGATAAAACTGGCCAGAGAAGGAAATTCCAAACGAGCCAACCTTTTCTATAAGCCTACTATGAAGCTCAATGACAAATGCAGAAGAATTCTCCATCAGTGACAACCTAAGGCACAGGGACAGACAACCAGTCTGACCCTTTCCTCCCTACCTACCATAAAGGTTCTAGCAGTGGCAATAATCTTTTAGCAAAAGAAAAATGATCACACAAAACTGCCACAAAAATTACCACAGGGCTGCAGCACATCTCATATGAGGACAGGCTGAGAGACTTGGGGTTGTTCAGCCTGGAGAATAGATGGTTCCAGGAGACCTTATAGCAGCCTTTCAAAACTTAAAGGGCATTTATAAGAAAGTTTGGGATAGACTTCTTAGTAAGGCCTGTTGCAATAGGACAAGGGGTAATGGTTTTAAACTAAAAGAGGGTATAAGGAAGAAATTTTTCTCTGTGAGGGTGATGAGACAGATACTGGTTGCACAGAGAAGTTGTGGATGGCCCATCAATGGAAGTGTTCAAAGTCTGACTGGATGGGGCCCTGAGAGACTTGATCTTGTTGAAGATCATAGAATCATAGAATTGTAGGGGTTGGAAGGGACCTCAAGAGATCATCAGGTCCAACCCCCCTGCCAAAGCAGCTCCCTAGGACAGATCACTCAGATAGGCGTCCAGGCGGGTCTTGAATATCTCCAGAGAAGGAGACTCCACCACCTCCCTGGGCAGCCTGTCCCAGGGCTCTGTCACCCTCACTGTGAAAAAGTTCTTCTGCATGTTGGTGCGGAACTTCCTGTGCTCCAACTTGCAGCCATTGCCCCTTGTCCTGTCCCCACAGACCACTGAAAAGGGGCTGGCTGATTCCCCCTGCATCCCCTGCTTCAGATAATTATAAACTTTAATTAGGTCCCCCCTTAGTCTTCTCTTCTCAAGGCTGAACAGTCCCTGTTCATTACAAGGGTGTTGGACTAGGTGACCTTTAAAGGTTTCTTCCAACCCAAACTGACCTATGATTCTACAGTTTTGTGAAAAATCAAAATAACTTGATTCTAACCATTTATCAGCAACTTATCAGTGGAACCAGGGAGTGAATGCCAAGCAAAACAACTTCCATCAATCCCCAATGTCAGTTATTAAAGGCAAAAAATATTAAATTGAGCAAACCATTAAGCAATAAGAGCTGAGAAACAAAAACTATTGTCTGAGAAAACACATTCACAGTACAACCCAAAAATAAGCAATAGGGCTTAAGTAAAGCAGCAGGTTGTTCCACACCTTCAAGTTTACTTATCTATGGAGAATCTAGTTGCTAACACAGTATTAGACTGGAAAGGACAGCTGATGTAATTCTACAGGGAAATCGTGAAGAACAATTAAGAACTTTCTTAATTTCCACTTATTTCGGTGTCCCATGTTCTAATATAACTTATTTTGATAGCTGAAAAATGAAATGTGATATTTACAAACACAGAGCAATATATCAGAGGATTACAAACTACTGTAAATATTGTTTAGATTTTAACTCTGTTTATTTGTCAGTTCTCAAGTCCCTTAGAGAACAAAGGGATTCCTGTCATCAAAGCACATTTATACACTGATGCTTTCGTATAAACACCAAATCACAAAGCTCTTTCTTCTATTTCTCCAAACACAAACATCCAAAAACTTAAATTAACCTATTTCTTTGCTAGTTCAGTTTTAATCATCTAACCACTATGGCACTCTCAGCCCCCTCCACGTTTTTATAGATTAATGTAATTAAAAAATCAAATAATCCATAAGAATGCAAGCAACCAGTATTACATCTGCCTTCTTATTTCTTATATGGTCAGGATTAGTTTATCTATTTAGCATACCAATAACCTGACCAATTCTTATGAACTCCATTCTATTAAATGGTTTCACCTTATCTTTTACTAGATGAAAAAAAAACCCCATTCCCTCCGGTAGATGAAGAAATACACTTTTATTCATTCTTTCTTTTTTAGCAAAAAAAAAAAAAAAAATCAAAACATCCATTATCTCACCCTCAATGGGTGGTACTTAAATCATGATAGACTGACAATACCAAGAATCACTATTCCTTTTAAACTTTTACAAAGCTATCCCTATCCCGCTCTAGCTTTCTTGTGTAAATAACAGCGGCTCAACATACTTTCCAGCAGAGATGTGAGTTTCCAGGCTAAGAAACCTGGAATGTTCCAGCTACTTCAGGCTAATGATCTCTCAAATGCACACTAATATGTTTGATAAAAGTCTCCCAGCGTGTGTGCGCAGAACGCTTACCATAAGAATGACAGTGCTGTGGGCAGGGCAAATCGCTGACACCATTTCAGGCTGAGTTAGATGCTGGAGGCACAAATTAAAACTGTGAGCTTTCATTTCAGTGGGCTTTGACAGATGGAAGAGTGCATCAAATCTCTAATTGTTTAAACCATTAACTCATCTTTCCACCTGCATTATCTTTGGAAAGAGCTCAGCTGGAAGCCTGGAACAATTGCTCACAGACTGAATTGAGGAGTGTGTATTATTCTAAAAAGAAATCCGAGTTGTCTTTCGGAAACAATCCGTTTATTTGGCTGCAGCATTTGTAAACTTATTTATCTTTATTTTCACATTTTCCCTTCGGTTCTGAAAACTCAAAAAAAAAAAAAAAAAATAGCCTTTCAGCCTCTCTGCAGAATCAATCAATCAGGAACCGCTGCCTTGGCTGCTGGGAACGAGAAAGTCCTATTGCGATTCACAGTGCATTATGACGATCCCCATTTATCTCCAGTCCTTGTAAATGCCACTGCACATGCAGCCCTGAATTATGCCTGCTGGTCTTTTGACTTTCAGTTGCTTACAAAAAGAAAAACTTGTGTAAGGAACTGTAAAAAAAAAAAAATTAAAAAATCTCTACTTCACAAACTCTCTTGAAATGCTTTTCCCAGTCGTTCTGCCCCCTCCTTAGGGCTAAAATACATTTTTCACTAAACCAGCATCACTGTAGGGCACTTTGTCATTTCGTGTTACGCTCACTATCGTGCCACTCTTGGTGTTGTTTTTATAAGGAAGCACCTGTTATGTGCTCAGCACTTCCAAGTACTTGAGAAGAACGACCTCCACACTGTGGAGCTCAGGCTGTCAAAGCGAGCTGCCAAAATGGAGCAGGAACAGCAAATGACAGTTCAGAGAGACTGGCTGTTGATAAGGTGACAGAGGGGAGTGGGATTTTAAGGACGGGAGCTTTTTTACCATCCCTGGATGTGTTTTTAAAAAAGGCTAAATCAAGTACTTAGGGATATGGCTCAGCATAGGACAGGAGTGGTTGGCCTTGATGATCTTAAAGGTCTTTTCCAACCTTGTGATTCTGTGATTCAGTGATTCTGTAAATGACAGTCGACAGGAGTAACTTTGGGCTCAGAAAGCATAAGTAGAAAGGACAAAAACATAGGGCTATGGCTATGACTAAGGGACCAGAGCCTCCACCATGCGGAGAGAAGGTTAGAGAGATGACTCTTGAGCCTGGAGAGAAGGTTCAGGGATATCTTGCCATTCTGTATGAATACCTGATGGGAAGCAATGAAGAAGAGGGGACTAGGATCTTCTCACTCGTCCCCACAGACATGACAAGAGGCAATGGGCACAAATTAAAAAATGGGAAATATAAAACTTTTTTTTTACTGCTTGTGTGGTCAAACAGGATAGGATGCCCAGAGAGGTGTGGTCTTCATCTGTGGAGATACTTGAAACTCACCTGGATGTGGTCCTGGACAACCACAACCAGCTCTAGCTGACCCTGCTTGAGTAGCAGGACTGCACTGGACAAATCTCATAATGTTACTTCTAACCTAAAGAATGCACTGATTCTTTGGTAGATTTGTAAGAAACAGGTGAGTGGGCATAAAGAATACAGTGGACAGAAAGAGGCAAAATGCCACATAAAGATTTTCAGAGGATAAGTTCACAAGAGTGAAGTTCACAAGTTTTAAATGAGAATTATATAAAGATTTGAAAGTTAAATCCAACAGCAAAGACTAAGTCAGTGGGGGAACACAAAATACAACATAAAACAGTTTATTGCCATTATACAGAAAGGGCAAACCTCCAGTGTGGCTCTCTTATCCCTGAAGAACATGAGCTGTTCTTGCAGACTATTTTATTGGGTCAGATTCTGATAGTTTCTCATACATCATATAGTACCTTTATCCACACACAGGTGTTGGGGAGAGGTTGATCAACACATTTAAGCGGCTACTGTACTGCTTTAGTTCAAGCTACATAAAGGGGAGGTTACTGGCCAAAGTAAACAAGAGGAGTGAAACAGACTCTTTCCCCTGTGTGCAGTCAGTATATGTACATAATCTGTGGGTCAATATACGTAAGAAACAAATACAGCTGTGAAAAGGGGTGGATGTTTTGTGCTTTTCTCCTGAACCTACTATGTAAACTGTATTGCATTTTAAGAAGCAATATCATGAAATTGCCAGATAACAACATCTGTACATGGGATACAAACAAGAATACTATTTTCTACTCTCATGAACATAGGGAATTGCAAGTAAAGATGTATCAGATCAGCTCCAGAAAACACAAATCTAATAACAATCGTATCCAGGCAAAATTCTTCCCTCAACACTGAACACACATCTTTCTACTCAGTATTTCTCATTAATGTCAATGAGAATTATGCTTGCAGAAAGAGCTAGAATCCATACAGATTTCATTATGTTACTTTTATTTATAAAATCTATCCTAGAGAAGAAAAGAAAAATATTCTGAGACCTATCACTTTGACAAATGATAAACAAATCTCGAATAAGAAGTGTCACAAATGTTTCTCAACAGCAGAACTAGACATTCTGGTTTAGACACTCCGTATATTCAACCAATGGGATTTTAAACACTGAGCTATCCTACCCTTTGCCTCTCCATCAGCTTCCATTACACTCAAAAGTTAAAAAAAAATCAAGCTTTTTCTACATGTTCTCATTTAGAGGGACTATTTAAGGAGGGTTACAAATGTGTATCAAAGCTGACTGTGTTAGAAACAAGTGACCTGTGTTAGAAACAAGCTGAATCCTTCAAACTGAAGTAACAGATTAGATTATTACATGTTAGGTGAGATCAATACATTACAGACACTGTATCTCATAATGCTTCAATATAATTACTTAGGTAACACAGATGATGAGATACCGTAGAAAATATGACTAATCAGAGGGGAAAAGGAGGAATTAACCCAAAGTAGATTTTCTTTGCATACCTACACATGTAGTATCAATTTAACAAGGGCAGCAGTACTATAATGGGAATATTTATGGTGCTCTGCTCCTGGGAACACAAAAGTCTCAGGACTGTATCTAAAATGCTTGTAAACCAATACATGCAGTACACAACTACAGGCTGGGTGGAGAGTTGATTAAGAGCAACCCTGAAGAGAAGGCCTTAAGAGGGTTGGTTGATGAACGTGAGCTAGCAGTGCACGCTTGCAGCCTAGACGGCCAACCATATCCTGGGTTACAACAAAAGAAGTGTGACCAGCAGGTCAGGGGAAGACATTCTACCTCTCTATTCTCCTGAGACCATACTCAGACTATTGCATCCAGCCCTGGGGTCTCCAATATAAGGAGGACATGGAGTTAGTGGAGTGAGTCTGGGAGAGGCCCATAAAGACGATCAGAGCGGCTGGAGCACCTCTTCACCTCTTGTCTGAAGACAGGATGAGATAGTTGGGCTTGATCAGCCTGGAGAAGAAAAGGCTCCAGGGAGCCCTTATTGCAGCCTGTCAGTGCCTTAAGGGGGCCTACAAGAAAGCTGGAGAGCGACTGTTTACAAGGGCATGTAGTGATAGGACAAAGGGTAATGGCTTTAAGTTGAAGGAGACTAGATTTAGATTAAATATAAGGAAATAATTCTTCCCTGTGAGGGTGGTGAGGCCCTGGCCCAGGCTGCCCAGAGAAGCTGTGGCTGCCCCTCCCTGGCAGTGTTCAAGGCCGGGTTGGATGGGGCTTTGGGAAGCTTGGTCTAGTAGAGGGTGTCCCTTCCCAGGGAGGGAGGATGAGAACTAGATGATCTTTGAAGTCTCTTCCAAATCAAACCATTCTATGATCCTATCTATAGCTGTCCTAATTATAACAGAGTATTTTTAACATATTGGAACTACCCACCTCATGTCAAAACAGGGCAACATTGAAGCCTTCTCTTGTGTTTTTATCTTTTAAAATAGACCTCTGGAGAGATCTTACTAAATTAAATTACATAGAAAATCACTGGTGCATATTTTGCTGCTCACAGCTATGCTTTTGTGACTTGTTCCATTAAAATACCAAAAATAAGTAGCTGTTAAGGATGTAGGTAACAATCTACATATGTTCCTGTGAAAGCTAAAAGCATTTTAGTTCATTAGATCTGCAACTCTTTTTGAAAAGTTAATAGCGCTCAAGGTATTACTGTTGCCTACACTTGTCTTAGAGGGCAATGGTATGACTGAATTAACTTTAAAGGGACTTCAGTGACCAAATGATTTCGAACAGTATCTTATCAACAGCTGTCTTCAGCTACAGAAACATCCCTAAATATAAAGATCACAGACTTCCATGAGGAAAAAAAGCATGTTCATTGTATGCTACTATTGCAATATTTTCTCAAGTTATTCTATGTACAAAATAATGGCTATGAAATTTCAACAGAGTTTTCTACCAGACTGATCTTACTCTCAGAGAATAGTGGACAGAAACTTTAGAACAGCTTTTGGTCAGTTCAGGAATAGGCACACTGAAGTCAAAACATATCAAAGGTGTTTGCAATGAAAAGAAAGCACATGCAAGAGCCCTGTATTGGATGCTTTAAGGGGGTATTTTCTTCTTCCTCTTCCATCCAGGATATCAACTTTTACAGGCTACTATCTGTCCTTGGAATGAAAGTAAATTCTTCTAAAATGAAACTGCAATCGGCTATGCTACAGGTAAGAAGATGAACTCCACTGTACTTTTTCCATCTTATATTTTTTTCTGTGAAAGAGTAAAATAAATTAACTACATCATCTTTTATTGCTGTATCAGCTACTGTGTGATATACATTGATGCAATTTCCAGATAAAATTTCTCCACCATATGTCAGATGCAAAACCGGAAGGTTCTTCTGTGTTTCAAAGTCCTCCTGCTAATAAAGTAGCTAAATGTCATCTGCCATCTGCACTTCACCACAAATTACCTCAAAACCCTGGTACCTAAATACCACAACCGGAAGGTGGACACTGGGAAAATCCTTCAGGAAAAAATTTCAGAGATATTTAGCAGAATCGCTGTCATAGAAACCTCCTCCACTGAGGTATTGAGAAGCAGTGAAAAGAATTTGCATTTTTGAAAGATTAACTCTATCTCCTGCATTGCTTTGAAAGTTTCAGTTAGGTAATGCAACTGTTGGACTTCATATTGAAAAACACAGAAAAATCAAAGCTTGCCTGAAACCAGAGAATATTCTACTAATGTTCAGCTCTGCTAAAAATTTGACCAAGATTTTATTTATTTATTTTTCAAAATACGACAGAGCTACTTTTTTAAGGAAAAATGTATTGCTTTCCTAAGAAAGGATGAAAACACAAGGTAACGTGACTGCGTGTATACAGTAAGTGATTTAAAACTTAAACAGTTGCTGCATTTTGTATTATAAAATAATATTAATTGCAACATTCTTACTGGGATTTCAAGAGACTAATACAATCTTAAGGTAAACCTTACATTCATAATACCTTACACCTATCTTAAGTGTGTTCTAGGAATTTGGGAGTGACTCAAAAGAGCTACTCCTCTAACCTCTGCCCTGCTTTAAAAGCTGGACAACTTCTATTGTATGATTCCCTCTTCGTAGGTAAGACAAAAACTACTGGAAAATCTTTCAGATTAGATAACATGGCAGCCTTCATAAATGAATAAGAGAAAATTACACCAGGCTTACTATGGTACTGGGCAAGTCTCCCACACTTTCCTTAACAGGCGCTTCAGTTACAATAAGCCCCAATCTCTGCACCTCTGTTTCTTTGTTGTTCTTTTAAGAATTATGATATTTCAGTGCAACACTTAGCAACGTGGCACAGCTACTAGGAACTGTTCCGTTCTGTTATACTAACACTGTCATACTCTGGCTTTAACACTGACAAAAGCAATCAGCTCTGGTTTATTTTCTCGCAGTGGAACAGTCAATAACAAATTGGCCCATTTCCAATCCCATTCGTCTCAACAGAAACTAGATCAGTAAACCGGTAATCTCACTCCTTAACTGTAGAGAAGAAATTGTCACATGTTAAAATCAAGGGTTAGCACCAGCATTTACATAAATTATATTAATAAAATAATGAAGAACAATGCTAGTTGCATTTAATCCCATTTGCAGTACAACCTTCACAGAATAAATATTAAAGTTAAAAAGCCCAAGTTACTGTAGAAATACATTTTCAGGAAGATTAAGACAAAAATACTATCTTCACCATTTTCAGGTGTATTTCCAAAGGATGCCTCTTCCATGACATTTACAAACAGTCAGCATTAGAGCATGTAATTCCACTCTGACTAACCAAAGTTTCCAAATCATTGTTGGTTCTATCCAGGCACCATAGAAAAATTATTGCGTGGGAGAAACAGTTGACAAAGAGCTCACCTACCCTCTGGGATTTCAGGGTTAAAGTACTGGGATAGAACAGGGCATCAGTAGAGCCACTAGTATTTGTATCAAGATGTTTTTTCAAAGAAATTCAGTGTCAGACTAAAAATTAAATACCCAAACTTAACAAAATGTTGAACGTTGGCGTACCTTGGTGCTGTTGGAGGAAGATTTTAAAGCAATTGTGAGTTTTTCTTTCCTATGACCAAGAATACTGAAAGAACACTAATGATACACCAGATTTTAGCCAATAAAAATAAGTTTAACTAATCTTGATACTTATCCTCCAACACTACTCCTCTTTCCTGAAAATCACTGGGTTTTAATTTTGGATATTTTATTATAGGTTGAGGTTTAAAAAAAAAAAAAAAAAACCAACAGCTGCTTCTGAAAACAAGCTAAGATTTAAAGCATTTAATCTACAGACAGGAGAGTGAAAGAAGATAGGTAACTTAAATGGGGGGAGGGAAGGACATACCTTTGAACACTGTTTATGATTCTGGCACCAAGCAAGTGACCCATTGTTCTGAAAAGCAAAGAAAAAGTACATAAATATTAGTATTTCTTTAAGACTAGACATGACCCTAACAGGTTTAAACAGAATTCACCTTCCAGCTCTGCTTAGAAGATGACATTTTGTCACAACATCAGTACCAACTCTGACCCCAGCTCCCTTGTCTTGAGTAAAAGTGTAAAGTGCCCAGGGAAAAGTTAGGCAAGCATTTCATCACGCAAGGCTGGTGAGAAACTGAATGCAGTCACCTTTTAGTCCACCTTTGAAAACACTACCTAGACTCAGAAGTAAACAAAGGTAAAGCTTGTATTTAATGAAATAATATGGATTGGTAGTGATTCATGAAAGGAAAGGCCCTTAGTCACATTTCAATATTGCACAATACTTAAATTATCAAGAAAAGATCATGAAGAGCCTTGAAGTAAAAGGAAAATTCAATTAAACATGAATTTACCAAAAGTCTACACCATGGCAGTTTTATTTTACATTTTTGATA
This sequence comes from Gallinula chloropus, assembly GCF_964237585.1. Classification (NCBI taxonomy): domain Eukaryota; kingdom Metazoa; phylum Chordata; class Aves; order Gruiformes; family Rallidae; genus Gallinula; species Gallinula chloropus. Next base: position 136,078,087 of record NC_140085.1, on the reverse strand, counting down.
ATAAAGTGCATTTCCCAGATCAGGAAACACCATAGCTCTCATTTGTCTCGACTGCAGGTAACAACCAATTCCGTTATCATGTGCAAAGTAATAATTAAAGCTAAAGGAAAAGAGAGCATGATGAAAACAGAAAGACAAATATGAAATTGGCACAGGGACAAACAACCACCTGCTGCTCTACTACAGGAGATGCTGAAAGGCCAACTTTGAAGCAATATTTTCCAGATTAAAAAAACACAGCTCAGAAAGCATGAAGGTATGTTTGTTGGGTTAACAGATGAGATACAATATTGATTTACTTTCTGTATAGTGGAAGATCAAAACAACATCAGGAAGATCTGAGTGGCTCCGTGGACTGAACTTGAGAAATGGGGCAAAACTTTGCAACACAGAGTGCAGATTCATGTGCTTAGAAGCTTGTATATATGTATTTGTCCATAATTTATAAGCTCATGCCCTGGAAAGAGAACAGAGGATGGAGCCGGTAGATCTGTTGCTCAGAATCCACAATGGTGAGTCTATGACAGAGCAATAGGACATCCTTTCAAAGGAATTAGCAAGGTATTTCCACAGGGATAAGTTAAAGTGACTGTACCATGTCTTTGCCCTTAGAACTGACCACAGATCTGGATATGAGTCTCCATGGAAGAGGAATTCAGGTAGGCCAGAATGCAAAGGACTAGCAGGATTGCACTTTATATTTTTTTTAAATGAGGAGATATGCAAATAATATAATAGTATACGTAACTTTATGTATAAAATCAAGCACATAAAACCAAATTACCTGGATGTACAACAGCTACAGCTTGGAAGTATAAATAGATACATTATCATGCTTTGGAACCAAGCCAACTTGATCAATTTCTCAAAACCACAGCACTCTGACCTCAACAAAGCTTATAAGATTGAATACAGTGGCTTGCTACCACAGCTGTGAAGCTTATGCTTTGAAGCTGGATCCCATTTAGTAAACATTTGAGGAGATGGTGCTTGTGCATTTCCTCATACAGACATGTAGTCACAATCATCACACAAGCTCCCAAGATGTGACAAGAAGGAAGGGATCACCCCCTCTACTCCAGTTTCACGAGACCCCACCTGGAGTATTGCATCCAGCTCTGGGGTCCCCAACACGAGAAGGACATGGACTTGTTAAAGTGGCTTCAGAGGAGGGCCATGGAAATGGTCAGAGGGCAGAAACACTTCTATTATGAAGAAAAGCTGAGAGTTGTGCTGACCCTGCAGAGAAGAAGGCACCATGGACAACTTATTGAAGCACTTCAACATATAAAGGGACCTTGAGAGAAAGGCTGAAAGGCTTTTTTTGTACCAAGGCCTGTAGTGACAGCACCAAAGTGGCCAATAGCAGAATGTACAGTTGGATGACAAGCGCTCTGCTCCCCTTAAATTTTTCCAAAATCCTTCCATCTGGTGTAGAAGCTTGGCTCCAACACAAAGAATTTGCAAAAAGAACCAGAATCCCTTTTTGTCTACATGCTCTACACCAAAAGGACCAGAAAGCACAGCAAGTAAAAGGACAGAAACAATATGTATTTTGACTCATGTTTTCCCACCAGATAGTACATGGAAACGAAAGCCTTCGTACAGCTAAGAACATAAATGTGCCTTTTACCTAAACATGTTATTCTCACAATATCAACAGCTATGCACACTCTTCAGTGCATTGACAGACCAAATGAACTAAAAAAACGCCCAAAGATCTACTCCAAGATCAACAGGAGAAACAAATACCTGGTTACATCAGTCATCTGAGGACATGTAATCTCTGTAGTTAGACATGAGCACAGGTCACTAAGATGGTATCATAAAAATACAAATGGTGAGTCACTTCCAACTACAATTCAGAATAACCTTCCAATTTTCTCTTAAGCTTCTGTTACAAGAGAGACAAAAAAGGTGTAGTACAAGGTAATTAGTCTACAAATTTGGGCATTTCAGCCTTCTTCATTTTGAGCATTAAGTATATCTTGAATCTGATAGAAGGCAAAAGACAAGTCGGTAACAGGGCTCTGGATCAGACACACTGGGAAGTTCCAGAACTGCAATGAAAGCATCGAACTTGCATGTTGCTCTTGTACATTGTCCTGGTTTCAGCCAGCACAGAGCTAACTTCCCCAAGGACCCAGCACAGGTGAGCCAAGCTGGCACAGACTGTTTCCACACTTCATGACATCACACCCCAGTAAAAGGGGTTGGTTGGGGAGGGGTGCTCCTAGTGCCTCCAGGGCAGTCTGAGTGCAGCTGGGTGTCAGGTCAGTTGTGGTGTCGGTCACTGCTCTGTGTTACCACCCCACCGGGCCAGTAAAGTGCTCCATCTTATCACCCTGTGTGTGTGAATTCTGTCAGAGCTCTGTAACTGTTCCCCTCTCGCAGTGCTGAGCCTGTATCTTTCCTTACCCTAGTCTGAGGGGGAGTTGGCTGTTTGTCCTCTGTGGGGAGGCGATAAGGGAGCACCATGGGGTGCTCATCCACTGCCTCGAGCTGAACCACGACAGCATTAAGAACCAAGCTAATACAAATTATATTTATGCTTTCACCTCAACTTTTAATCTGAATTTCAGGAACTTTTATATATGCCTTTTGTTTGTTTGTTTTATATGAGTTGTAATACTAAAAATTTCTATTTCTGTATTACCTATGAAGTTTTGGGGGTGATAAATGTAAAGATAAAACCACTCCTTTCCATTTGTAGGCTTATCTGGTGTGATTTTAAAATATTAGTTCACACAATTTAATTTCAGTATCTTATAAACATTTATTTTGTCTTATCTTCCCAGCATGTTACAATGCAATCATTATTTGATTTTATAATGCCATTTTTATCTGTCATCACAGTGGAATTTAGCTAAAAATGAGATTTGCTAGCATAAGAATAGCTAACTATGAGCAACGCGTCAGGTCCATCCCCCTCAAAGAGAGACAGACATAAATAGAAGAAATAAAACTTTAGAACAGCTGTAAATAACATAGGCTAGTGGGAATACTTTAGTATAATCCTCTATGCTGTACTAAGATTTATTATTTCCATTTACAGATCTAGCCAGCAGTAATGTTAAAACAATATTTTATGTGCTATTTTCAATTCATCCCTCCTTTCTTCTTCATATAAAAAGTGACAGAGGTAGCTGATTGCAATGGCAGATTAGTAGCAGCTCGCTGCTTTGTCTCAGTTACACTGCTGCTTTCCACTGAACTAGAAAAAGTAGTCCTGCTTTTGAATTATATACTACTTGAGACAATAAGGCCATAAATGTCCAGATGTGTGGCTCTCCTACTTCATAATTTCAATGTCTACAAATGTTTTCATTTTTCTACTGAAAGCTATTACTCCTTTGTATGGTTAGCAAAACATAAAAGTAATATTTAGCAGGTTCAACTTTATACAAACTAACATGATTTGAATGATCTTTCATTGTACAAGGTGTAAGAGCAAATTTTACAGGTGTCCTTTGAACAACAGGATACCAAAGAGGAATGCTAAATGAATGTTCTCCTCTACTCTGCATCTTATTAAATGGTTAATCCAAGTTACACAAATGTTCAGCTGTGATTTTCTTTTCTGCTTTCAATCTCATGTACCTGGCTGAAACTATAATGTCAAACTACCAGAATTTGTGTTTTATCTGTGGCATTTTACATGCTCCCAGATTACATCCTCAGTTCCCTCACATCTGTTTTTCTTCAAACCCAGTCCCGATCGAACTCACACAAATGAGAGCTTTGACTTTGTCTTTAGTGGTGGCTTAACTCTGCTGTGCAGGAATGGCCTCAAGGAAGAGTTAAACACCGCTGTTTCTGCCCATCTATGAGCCTTCTACCAGTGTACCTTCAGGGCAACCTTAAAATAGCTTAATCTGTACACACTGAGGAGGAGAAGAAACTGTGCTCAATGGGGCAAACTCCAAATACTCTATCTTCCTAGCACTAACACCTCACGTGAATGATGTCAGGCAGATGAGACTGTTTTACTCTCCAACATCACACAGTAGATGGAGACAGCAGGAACTCAGCCCACCACCTGAGCCCCGTGCACTTTAGTCTGCCAGAAAGGAAACTGTAGACACACACAGTCAGACTTTCAAGACCAGGACTGTCTGACATGTCTAAGGCAAGAGATTGCAAAACTAAAGGGGGATGAGGGGGCGGGTGGAGAAGGGAGGGAAGAAGAATTAAAAAAAAAAAAAAAAAAAATCAGACAAATATTATACCATTTATAATTTAAATTTTTCATGAAAATACAAGCCAGAAGTATTTTCAATGAAACTGATAAATAGGCATCTCTAGTAAGTCTTAGTAGGCTTCATTTCAGCAAGTGTATTTGTATACCTGCTTTATGCTGGTAAACCACAAACATCCTTAAGCTTAAACTGTTAAAATAGAAACATCTGAGTTATGTGCCCTCTTATGCCTTGAAAAAATAAACATTGTTCAGCATCTCTTTGAAGAAAAAAAACGCATGTAGAGAGGCAATGAAGAATCAATTTCCATATATGTACAGTGGGCCGTGGTGGGGGGCGAAATTAATAACCCTCACAAGCAAGTAAACACTGGCTTTTCATTGGAACAATGACCAAAAAAAATTTTTAGATTTCCTTCATTTGCATCTCTATCCATAATTATGTTAGGAGACACAACCCTTCATTTGAAATACCAGAATACCAGAGATCAGCTGCAAAAAAATTAACTAGACACTTAATCTGCTATGGCAATACCTGTATACCTATTACCAATTTTGAAAGTCTTTTCTTTCCTGCTCAATCTTCAACTTGCTTTTGAGTGAAACCGCTCTCTCTCAGAAGTGGCCTCTCCTGATGACTTCACTAATTCTTTCAAAATGATAAAAAAAGCATAGAAAGGACCCCTTCAAATAATGGTACCTGCTGATGTGAAACAGAACATTTGAGTAGACAAATCCATAGCTGCTGCTATGATGACTTTAAAGAGACAGGTTTCTCAACATTTTTCTTAAGCTTTCAAAAATCTCAACAGCATGAAATCATATGCAATGGCAAAATACAATTTATACTGTACCTGATAGATATTTCCCAACTGCATGCTCACTGAGATACAAATGAATATAAGGACTTATCTATAGCAGTGCTGTGTCCCCCCAGGCCCATACAAAGGTGCAGAAAGGAAGCAACAAATTCAAACTAGGCTTTCCCATTCCCAAATACCAAACCATGCACCTAGGAATGAATTTCAGAAAAGCCTGTGCTCTTAACGGAGAGAGATAACAAACCCAGCAGATAGAAAAGGCCAAAGAAAGATGTATTTCTCAAAGTCTTTCTCTTGAGATTAAACATGAGCTTGTAGCAAATGAATGGACAGGGAAATCACAGTCCCACCTCTCCTGCACTCTGGCATTTAGTTATCCTTTTGCCTATGACTTTTTTTTTTTCTTTGAAAATGGCAGAAAAGATTAAGAGGATACTCTTTTACACAACAACTTGAATACTTGCCCCACAAGTCTTTCACTAGATCAATTTTAAGTCCTTATGCACTTAGCAATGATTCTTGGCAAGAGTCTAGAGTGAAGACTGAAACTTGGTCAGCAAAACTGAACCACTCTGTAGAAATGAACAGGAGCTATGTGGAGTCAGAAACAGTGAACGAGCAAGGTCATAAAGCCCAACAATGAGGTCCACCTCTTGGAAATAAGACTGCTCCTTCAAGGACAGTTTATGCAAATATATTTCTAGTGTCTTCACTTCTACTTGGTTGTCCAATCTATGGCAAGTTTGAAGACCATCCATCAGAGAAGCCATGGATAGAAGAGCATCAGTACAAAATGAAAGTACCTTTAAAATACAAGGGAATCCCAGAAATATTCTGGTTCTTTGACTTCCAAACAGAAAGCGGGATGAACATACAAACAATTGGTATGTGCACATTTTATTCCTTTTATAAGGTGTCATATTTCATTGTAAATTATGTCCTAAGTAAAAATTAATTCCTTGTTAAGGAATTTCTATAGCCTTATAATTGTTCTAATAAAGAGTGAAATTGAATAAGGCAAGCACCAAAAAAATCTTAAGTTTAATATTATTGAGCAGAACCATTTCTGACACCTGGAAATACAGGAATGGTGTTTGCACATACAGCTGCAGTTTCCATCATAGTCATTTGATTGGGATACTTCATCGCATCCTGATTGAAAATGATCAGACCTTGGTTTGTCACACTTTCATCACTTCTGAGCCGTACTGAGCCATGCAACAACCCTAACTGCTACTAGGAACTGCCAGCTAATAATACAAAACATTGTCATATACTGCAGAAAACTCCAGTCTGTCCAGTAGCTACCACTGTATCCCAGTGCCTCCAGTCACTGGGACATCCAAGCTCCCAAAAGCACAGCCCACTCCAAGCTGCTGGTACAGCCTGTCACACACACTGACAGAGCAGGCTTGGGACCCCTGTAGCCAAATCCCTCCCCCGCCCCCGTGGTTGGGGGATTACTACAGCCCCCAGTAGCCAAACCCCAAATGCTCTTCCCCTTCATCCCACGTGTGCCATTCCCAGGCAGCTTTTCCCCTCAGTCCAAAAAGGGATCCAGCATTGATTCACTTTGATGGGTCTCAGAGCTGAACAGTGGGGCTGAGGTTCCCCTGGGACAGGCCATCCCACACATCAAATCCTTTATCTGTGTTCCCATTTGCCTTCAGGACTCTGTGCTCCCCTGGCCCTGTGGAGATGGGCACTTATGGGCTTGATGGTTCCTGTGATGTGCCTGGGAGCAGCCAGGCACGGTGTGATGTGGATCCCTCACCTGCCATTGCCTCCTTAAGTCCTCTCATGGGTCTGCACATGAGTATTTAACACAACCTAACAGTTCATACCTGAATATTTGATAGCACTCAGAGAACTGAACTGCATTCCAGACAGCATAACATCCATATTCAAGAGTGGTAAAAAATGGTTACTGAAGCCAAAGTGTAAGAAATAGATGAACTGTTAATGGCTTGTTCCATGCTTTTGGTCTTCCTTGTTGTTATTCTCTGTAATTTCCCTGCTTCTGCTATAACTTTTTGAGTTGGAGGGACACAAACAGTATGCAACATTCAAAATGGGTCATGGCATAATTTGTACAGTATTAGAATATTTTCAATTTTATTTCCTGTTGATTTTCAAAAATCTGCATCTTTTTTATAGTTTTGATTCCTCCACAGAAGCTAGAAGATGTTTTCACCCCTGTCACGTGTTTCAGTGTTGTATGAACAGGTGTCAGAGCCCTAAAGACATGAGTAGGTCCTAAAAGCCCTGATCTCCCTCACTTCCTGCCTATGACCCTAGAAGTCCTAGTTCAGTCTGTATGGGGCCATCAGTCCTTTCAAGAGCTACACTGTAGCTGTGCTGTCTCTGTCCCTGCCTCCTGAATGAACATCTCGCCTATGACACAAGCAGCTCAGCTCCTAGGTATACTTTATAGCTTTTGTCTGGGCCCATCTCTTGACTGGACCCCTTGCTGACACCTCATTTCCAGCCATGTCTCTTGCCCCATCGCCTTTTAGACTGGGCTGGAATATTTCAATAGGAAGAAAACTACAATGACCATCTAGTCTAACTGCTTGACTGAAGTTAAAGCATGCTTTCAAGGGAATTGCCCAAATGCCTCTTAAACGCTGACAACTTTGGGGCATCAACCACCTCTCTAGGAAGCCTGTTCTAGAGTTTGAACATCTCAGAAATGCTTCCTAATGTCCAGTCGGAACTGCCCCTGGCGTGGCTTTGAACCATTCCTGTGCATTCTGTCACTGTACTGCACTGAGAAGAGCTCAGCACCTCCCTCTCCACTTCCCCTCCTCAGGAAGCCGCACAGAGCAACGAGGTTGCCCCTCAGCCTCCTCCTCTCCAAACTAGACAAGCCCAAAGTCTTTGGCCACTCCTCATAAGACATGTCTTCCAGCTCTCTCCAAGCCATCCTGTCCCTCAACAGCACCTCCTCGATTTGGTATCATCTGCAAGCTTGCTAATGGTTCATCCAACTCCTGCATCCAGACCACTGACAAATACATCGAACAGGACTGACCCTAGAATTGAATCCTGAGGAACACTGCTGGTGACTGGCTGCCAGCCAGATGCAGCCCTACTGATTCCAACCCTTTTGCATTATGCCCTTCAGCCAGTTCTTCAGCCAGCACGTTATGAACCTCCTCATCCCACAGCGGCCTCTGTCCTTCCCTAACTCTGCCTCGTTGCTTGCCATGCCTGGGACTGTTGATGACGCTGTCACCAGCACCCAGCTCTGCCTGCCCAGGAGGGCTGCTTCCCTTGGAGAGGCCATGGGCTATGATGGGGTCACCTTTGGTCCCTGGCTCGCCATTCCTTGAGAGCAGCTAGCCCTCACCAAGCCCAACAGCAGGAGAGTGTTCTTTGGGGTCTATAACACCTTCATTTTTTCATGATGTATAAGAAATATTCTTAGACTTTGCTCAAGTTAAGAAAAGAACAAAGCCAAATTTCAACCAAAAAACTAAATGAAGATCACCCAAACCAGGATAAAACAAGGAAACATAAATCCTACCAAAAAAAAAGAAAAAAGAAAAGAAAAAAAGAGAATCACTGCATAGGACTCTAAGGTGAGAACAGGTAATAGAACAAACAATACTTAGCAGATACTAGTCAGACTTAAACATATTACCATCAGATACTTGTATAACTTTATGAGTTATGTAAAAATTTAAGTAGAAATACAGCATTAAACTTAACTATGTAGATAGATTTCCTCTGCCACCTTACAAGTACATACAACTTTTCTGTATTAAAAAAAAAGTATTCTGAAAAGGAAGCTGAAGGGAAGAATGCCGTTTGGAACATGGACCTGGAGTTCTGCTGTTACTCTAACTAGCCACTGTAATTCCTCACAGCTAAATGAAATGTACAGCCTCCTTAACAGGAGCCATTTCTATACCACAGATGTTTAAGTTGTAGAAAAGTAAATGTTGGCTACTGGTAAACCCAAAGCAATTAAGTTAAAGAGGTGACTGAATGCAAGAAAGAGTTATAAAACCGATTGGCCTAACAATTTTTTTCTTGGAGACATAACTGCAGTTTGTAAATATAAACCAAAATTAAATTGTAACAGCTTGACTAACACTGCTGTGTAATTTTAAACATCTGGATAAACACCAGAAAACAGATATCACAAATAATTTTTAGAAAGCCTTAGCCAGGTTTTCTTTTAGATTTACACTAAAGCTGCTTTCACCTGTAAGCTGCTAACCCCTATCACAAGGACATGGTGTGTGCCCTCCTACAGACACATGGGTACTGTATTGACCTAAACCTTGCATTGATATTTCCTCAACAGTTCATGCAAAGTCATCTTCAACCTTCCATTTCTATTATAGACTTTTTTCATTAGATTTTTACAATGAAATATTTAAAGCCACAACTTTACATGCACCGAAATGAAAACACAGAAAAAGTGTTAAAACCACAGCAATTACAAAAGAAATTAAGTAATATCAGAAACCATCACATAAACTGAGACACAACAGTAGTTATTCACTGGCTGTCATTATCAGTAGGTTGCCAGACAGACAGTCATCAAAATCCAAAGCTCCTTGCCCATGAAAGAGCAAGAGATCAGTAGTTTTGAAAATACAGGCTATGTATTGGTTGAATTAAATTTGCATCTCAACTACAGAACACCTTTTCTCGTTTTACAGCAGTATCTTCTCAAATGCATGAAAACCCTACTAGATAAACACAAGCTGTAAAAACAAGTGAGCCACAGGAATCCTTGTGTCTCCACCGCACTTGTGAGTTATGACTGCCTTCTTGTGGTTTCACAGACTTCACTCTCACCACTTCTGAGACCGATCTCAACGGAGGTCCAATTCTACTTAGAAGTTTCTATCTATCTTTAATTCAAATGAAATAAAATTCAGTTCACTAAGCAACAGCAGGAATTAAATACATTGACACTAACTTGAAGATATTAACTCAAGTATGGAATCTCATGCTAAAGGCATATACTTTGGGCCAAATCCTGCACATGTATTTTAGGATTAAGTAATCCAGTTCAAGTGAACAGAAACTAATCTAATAGTATTAATATGGCAAAGGAATAAAAAAAAGGCTTGCCAACTATTTGTTTGTAGCTCCATTTCAAAACCTCCGCCCTTCTAACATGCTAGTGTCTTTTGTATCATATCAAGTCGCAAACTAGTTTTGCTCTACATATGAAATGAGACAATAAAAGTATATGCCAGATCAAGGATGTGACAGAAATGTAGTCCACTGGAAAATTCACACTGAAAAGAACAAAATGTGTTATTTTTGTTTGCTTACTTATGCAACATACAATATCAATGTAGCTATACATGACCTACTTTAGCTTACTTGAGAAAGCACAAATGATTTGCCAAAATCCAGTAATGTAACAGGTTTCAGGCACCTGTGCATGCTGCTTTTAATTCTGATTCAACTTTATAACTGAAAATTATATTCTGTATCGCTATTCTGTATAATTACAAGATTATTGGTTAGTTGTGTGATTCCGAACCGCATGAGATGTGGTTCATTTACCACAGGCTGCATTTGCCTGCACTGCCTGCCATCTGATCATTCCAGAAGCAGCTACAAACACTCCAGGGTGTCTCCACACTGGGAAGTCACGTGAACCACGGGAACACATCTGTTGAGCAAAACAGCTGATGAAGATGGTCTTGATGTCTGCACTACACATGTGCTGACTTTCCCTTTCCCTTCAACTAGTTCTAGTCTGGCTGCATGGACACAACACCCACCAGTTGCAAAAGCACATTGGGTACCCCTGGATCATCTCTTCCAGTTATGTTCATCCAGAAAAAATCCTCTGCAAGAGCTCTCAGATTGGTCCACAATGTGAAACAAAAAATGATCATGATGCTCAGAAGACTCACTCCAAAAGCAAACTCTGATCCACGTTAAAACATTAATGTGTAAATGCAGCTCAGACACTTCCAACATCTCCCACAAACACACAAGAGTACTATTTCAGTGCTTGCAACTTGTCATGCCTTCACCTGGCTGGCAGCTCAAACAACCACACAGCCATTCACTCAACACCCATACACACACAGTGGGATGGAGGTCAGAGTCAGGGGAGGCAGGGGGAGTAAAACAAGTCAAATTCATGGGTTGCGATAATGACAGTTTAATAGGGCAGAAAAGGAAGAGAACAAGAAGAACACACAAAACAAGTGATTGAAAGCACAAGTTCTCACTACTTGAAGCCGATGCCCAGGTTGTTCCCAAGCTACCCCACCTCACAGCCAACCCCTCAGTTATTTACAGAGCATGGTATGGAATATCCCTTTTGCCAGTTTGGGTCAGCTGTCCTGGCTGTGCCCCCCAGCCAGCTTCTCAGCACCCCCCCACCTTCTCATTCACATGCCAGTATGAGAAGCTGAAACGTCCTTGGCTGCTTAGGAACAAATGGAAACATCCGTGCGTTATCAACATTATTCTCATCCTGAATCCCAAACGCAGCACTACAGCAGCTGCTAGAAGAAAATTAATTCTATCCCTGCTGAAACCAGGACACTACTAGGCCAGATTTTCCTCAGAAGCCACAGTTTCAGGACAGCTTTCCTTACTGGATTTGCAGAATGCTTAGGGTTCTGGTGTATCATGCCCTTAAGAAACTAAGCTAAAAATTAAAAAAAAAAATAATTTAAAAAGTGAATAACAACACATGTTTAGATGACCTAAGATGTCCATTACATATAGTCTAACGTAAACTATCTGAACATGGGATACTTCAGGCAAGTTGCATTGTCGTGGACTCATTTCTGATTATAAAACTGCTAAATGAATTATATTATTTACTGGCCATGTCACATTTTACTGTATTTTCTCCTATTCTGTTCTAGTACATATGGGAGGGACATCATTATACACTATACTTGGTAACTTTGGTAAGAGTATGTATATACACCTGCCCTTAAAACTTAACAGCTCTTCAGAACTCGTGTTATTATGACCCAGTATCAGACACCACCAAATTTCATGCTCGCACTCTTTTACTAATTATTTCCAATATAAATGCATTAAATTCACATGATACATTTCAGGAATGTATTTCCTTTCTCTTTGGCATGTGTTACTAGTTTACAAGATACTAAATACTTCGAGGAGTCATAGCAGCCATATCCACCACAAGCTGAGGGCTATTTTTTTATTTCCCTTTGAAAGAAAAACAAGCAAATAAATTAATCAATTCCATGCAGTACTTCCCCTATCTTATTCCAATTGTCTTGCCTTATTACTATAAAATTTCTCTTCTTTGATCTGTGAAAGGCAACAAACTCAATAAACATCATTGCCAATACAAATACTTTGGTTTATGACCCCGAGTTCTTTTAATATTGTGAAAACATATAGAAAAGCATAATCTAAGTAGTAAAAGCCAGCACAAATAACGATCCTGCAGATGAAATATTCAGTCTAAAAATTGACTGTAATTATACATTGGTAGATCCAGAGACCCATTCATATTTATAAATTGAGTTTTCTAAAGAAAAATCCCATCTTACAAGAATTACTGAAGTGCATGGCAAAGTGTCAAAATTAACACAGTCACTGGAGCTCTAACAGTTGCTTAAAACAGTCTTTGGGGATTTTTTCCTTTTTCCATAGAAGACCTGACTCAGTGAGTGAAGAGCACCTCTCCAGACCTGGGATTTCCTAGTAACATTTGCAAAGGGTTCTGTGGTCATTCAGGAATTAAAGAACTATCCAAACTGAAATGACCCTTGGATTCAAACAGAACAGCCAATCTTCAATCGGAACAGAAAACCACACAATATTGTTGGCATACACTCAGAAAGCACTAATTCAAAGACATGTTAGTCATACAAAAAAAGCTTTCATCCTAACAGTTAAAGCAGCATTTGAGGACGAAGCCTTATTTCCCAGACATAGTTTAATGGCTGCATTCTTTCCATGCATCTGCCTTCATTGTAGACATTACAGAACAGCAGACAACTTGTAATGGGTACAGTGTAATTATCCCACAACTTTACTGTCTTGTCTCTAAAGCACAACCCAACAAGAAGTCACACCGTGCAAGTTAACACTCTTCTCCTCCCCATTGCTCCTATTGGTTTGGCCCTCAGCCTGTCCTTTCCCAACCTTGCTCTCCTTTCTGCAGAAAGCCAACAGACAGGACTACCACATTAAACCAATAATAAAGTGGCATCGGTCAGATACCACATGTCACATCACGTAATGAACATCCCCCTCCTAATTTTATCATGGCACAAAGAGGAAGTCGTGATCCCCATCTCCTGACTCAGTGCAGCTGAGAGCTCAGTGCTGCTCTCCTTCTCCACCTCCCAGACCTGTAAACCCTGTTCATATTTGTCTGCAGACCACATTTCTATTCCTATCCTATTTTAAGGAACGGCAACACCTCCCATAACAGCAAAGGCTGCAATGACATTGTGTTGACAGTGGATGAAAAAACAGGCATCAAGTGGAGAAGCACACAGAAGGGTGGGTCAGTCCTTCCCTTTCCACTTGAAATTCAAGCAACATGCTTGCTAACCTAATCCTAGCTGGGATCCTTCAGCCCTGCAACACTGACAGTGTATTCCTAAGGGAAGAGCCAGTCTTTTAATGCAGGTTACAATAGATACAATCCATTTCTTCCCATTTTCTTTGGAGCTTTTTCCAGTTTGTTAAGAACTGAATGCTAGAAGAAAGATGTATGACACAGGACAATTGATGCAGTCCAGACTGCCAGACCACCTTGCAACAACCTAAGACTGTGAAAGGACAGAGGAGAGGGAGAGGAAATCAACAAGAAATTATATTGTTCGAGAAAGATAAAACATACTAAAACTGCTTATGCAGTTTGAACTACCAGGATATTAACTGGATCTTTCTACAGTAACAATCTTCAGTGGAAGATTTACATTGCCTCATCATATTGTCGTAAAACTTTCCGCAAACATAAAAGCCTTTCATATGCCAGCTTTCTAGAATACTGTCTGATAACTAGATAATGAAGACATATCATAAAAAGAAAATAAATCTCTCTTCAAGGCAGGACCGAAGCATTTGTCATGAACATGTCTGGTTACCAGAGATACAGCTGTTACGCCAAGCAATCATTTCCTGACAGGTCCATCGTGTTTCCAACCGTTCTGTTATCAGGTGAAAGAGTTAAAAATTAAGACTGGCTAATTAGCATTGCAGTTATTGAAAGGCTTATAATATGACAAATGTCAAAGCTCATGCCACAGTATCTTGAAGCCTCCAGTTAATGTAAACAATTGTATATAAAATTCCCATAGAACTCCACTGCAAGGATCACACCAGTTCTGAAGCCCAGCATTTTCTTTTATATCTTTGATCTACATCAACAGCCGCAAAAGAAAAACACTTCAATATTATCCTTAAGCTCGTAACAGTGGGCAATGCCAGTTGTGAAAATCTTATGATTACCAGCAGGCTTTTTGTATTAAAATTTCATTTCTCTTTCTTAAATAACTTATTTTTTGCAGAACTGACAAATATTTTAGTTGTTTAATTCGATCTTTGGAAAGTCTCAGATACTGGTGGCATGCTCCAGGAATTCTACCCCAATTAAATGGTTTCTTTCTATTTTACCAGCCTTCTCACCTGTGTAAAGCAATTAAGAAAGACAGTGAAGTGAAGTGGGTTGTGGTACCACAAATATGTTGATAGTACTCAAGTTTCTTTTTCATTGGACTGAGAAGCTCTGCTTGATTTGCTTTCTCAGTGGGAAGGTCATGGATGAGAACAACTTGACTGATGCTCGATCTATACCAGATGGATCTACTAGGTACAAGTAAGCATCTTAAGGGCATGAAAATTTGACATCTGCTCCTATTATTAAGTGGATAGGCCGTTCCCATTGGTGAAACTTGGGAGGGAAGCTTTGGAATCCCTGAAGGCACCTGGATACACAAACTAAGTCAGTAACTGGGCAATATCGCATTCTAAAACAAGAAGTATTTACTGTCTTTAGTGATACTCAGCTCTAGTTATATCAAAAATTGGTTCTACCTTCCCTTACCATCTGAAGGAATCTCTTCTAAAAATATCTCTAATTTGAAGTCAAGGTACTTTGCATCCAGCAAATAGCTGGCAATTCAGCTTTCTTTTGTCCTAATGCCATAGCACCATCTGAATTTTAAAGGATGATGTCAAGATGAAGTATTTAACAAGTTCAAGATAACTGCCTATAAATAGCATACTGAGAACTTTCTTGGTCTTATCTATAAATTCTGAATGGGCAATTACAATACATTTGCAATGGCCTAAGCTTATTCCCTTTGAAACCACTACAGAGACTGCTATCAATTGTAGGGATATAAGACTCAGGCCACACCAGTCAAAGCTGCAGCAAAATACTGTATTAAATTATCAATCATATACATAGAAGAACTGATACCTATCAGTCAAAAGGCTGAAAGATCTCCAGCTAAAGAAAAAAGCTTAAGTTTCTAATGCATTAACATGTAAAGGTTCTTCACTGAGAGGGTGGTCAGGCACTGGAACAGGCTCCCCAGGGAAGGGGTCACAGCATCAAGCTTCACTGAGTTCAGTACACATCTGGACAATGCGCTCAGACCCATGCTCTGACTTGACTGGTCCAGTGTGGAGCCAGGAGTTGGACTTGATGATCCTGATGGGTCCCTTCCAATTCAGGATATTCTATGATTCTAAAGCCTTTTAGCCTTTAAAACTACCTGCAAGTTGGATAGAAACCCTACCAAAAAAAAAGAAAAAAAAAATAGAAAAGAAAAAAGGCAGACCATATGTTCTTTAGGAAACTCTAAATGTTCATTCCTTCCTGCAGTTTGGAAAACGGTTGAGGTTTGGTTCAACTTTCAAGATTAGTCCATGTTGCTGCGCTTTTTTTCTACGTAAGGAAGATTCTGAAAACCAGAAGGAGGCTTGAAATAGTTATTATTTGCTGTTAAACATTTAATCACCACTGGAATTACACCTTTGGTACTTTCCAGTGCTCAAACATTTATGTGGGTTCTGTGATTAAACAAAACCTTTTACAAAATGAGCTAATATGTGCAGCACCATATGCATTCCTATCCCATTTGGTCAATCAGGACCTACTGGACAGAAAATGCATGGAATTTACCAAAAGCCTACTGTCCTTTCATATTGTTTATTCTACTTTTTAAAATCCAACAATAGGATGCTACCTGCAAAAATCTACATCTTTTTCCCTTATTTATTCTGACAAATGCATCCCACGGCTGCTAGTAAGTACTGTAAGAAGAGTGACACACACCTCATTAATGGGATGATTTTTGCCTCTCTGCCATTTCACCTAACCCTAAATATTCCTTCCACTTACTGCACCTTCCAGACTGACCAATGCTTGGCTGATTCATGATCTCTCAGTTCATAATTGCATAGAAAGAAATCTCAAACCAGGAGAAAGCCTCAAGCTCTCCTAGTTCCAGTTCCCTTACAAAATTGTTAGATACAAATCAAATGTCAACATATTATATACTCTTTGTGACTAGGAGAAATGGGGCCAGATAATAATGTGATTCATTATTGTCTAACTGTAGCTGAACAAGTCATGTGATGTCACTGTTTTCAAAGTAGATATAACCACCATCTAATTAAAAAAGCCCAAACAAAACAAAAAAACCCACCTACCCCACGCCCTGTTGAATTAGTTGCTATGTAGGAACACAAGTTCTATAAAAAAAAAATACTAACAGTGACTGTATTAGGACACATAATTATTAATATCTCTCCTTCCTTGGCTTTCAAGTATTTTCTGCCTCACATATCAGTTCATCCATGTACTAAATCCCAACAAACCCCAAAGTCTTAGACAAAGTGGGATTAAGAAATGAATTTCTGGTGTCTAGGTCCAAAAACGCCCTGAGGCCTGACTGGAACATTCCAGTAGTTCAAAGAAATCATTAACAGTTAAAATGCTTTATAAATTAACTACAAATGATGGACAGCCCCAGAACTACAGCCTAAACCATGACAAGAGATGAGAAATCATCTTCATGTATGTGAATTGTGATTAGTTGTGTTCCTTTTAATAATTTAATGTGAAGATAAATCCCCCAAAGAGTAATCCATAAAAAAAAAAAAGGAAACCAGAACTATGCTTAAAAATCCTTACAAGAATGTAAGGAAGGTTGAACTATGTTTGCATTGGATTAAACAAGCACATTATTCTCACCCAATCTTCGCCATCAACCCCAATCTTTGACACACTGGACAGAAGACATCTGTTCTGAAGCAATCTTCATATTCATACTTCCTTCATATTATCTTATTACAGGAGCCATGGTAACTGGATTGTAACCCTCACAGGCAGAAAAATCAAAAATGTCTCCACTGTCTTGGAATGGCTTGAAGTTTGAGTTGCAACCAGTTGAGAAAGGACAGTGGCAGCATTTGGTCAAACCTGTGATTCGAAAGACTTGTAGCAGACTGTGCCAAACATTCTGCATGAGGGAGGCGGCCACTTCACTTTCTCTACAGGGATAAAACATATGCACATCTCTCATCGCACGACCAAACTTTAATATATATGTGGAATACAGTAAATCCAGCACTTCTGAAAATACACAGAGTACATGCATAAGATCCAAAGCTTCTCCTATAGAATTTGGATTACTATTTAATTCAGAATACACATAAGTAAATCACAGTATTGACTCGAGAGCAGGCTGCCATCACCGCAACATATTTCTGGTTGAAAAGTCTCCAGAGAATAAGTTTGTAACATTTGGAGAGCAGGAATTGTTCAGAAAGCCAAAGTGGCACATTCCTTTGTCAGTCTTTTCTCATAACCCATCTATCTGGTTAAAATCTTCGGGAAAGACGCAAATGAGGAACAAGCTGCCACCACCAGGACATACTCAGCCCATAAAACTGCCTCCAGATTCCCAAATTACTTTTAAGAAAGAAATGAATGAAAACGAGCAGCAACACCTGAACAGGCTTCTCACTTGAGCACCCCTAGTCTAGAACAAACTTGATGTTTATTTACCTGCAGTGGTATGAATGACAGGACCACAAATTAGCTAGAACTGTAGACTGAACTTTCTTGAAGGTTTTACGTGTAACTGGACTTTCCAACGAAGACAATGGGATTTTCAAACCACATTTTTACTACACTACAAACAAGAATAACCTTTTAAAGCCAAGTAATACTCCATGTAGCTGAGAAAGAACAGAAATAAAAAATATTTACAAACACCTCTTCCCACTGTCTGTTCCATTTCCAGACAGTCTCAATTAATTGTGTCACTCCTTTTGCAAGCTTAAGTCAAGTCATTTCTGTTTTAAAGAAACATGATGAAACATACAAATCAAGGAAAGATGAAGCAAAACCTTCAGCGTTCATAAAGGTATAACAAACTATGGGGAAGAGAGCATTTTTGTGAAAGATGCACATATTTTCCTCTATTATGGTTTTCCATACATGGCTATTTTTCCGTAAGTTTGATAAGTTGATCTTTGACAGTCTAGAGAGACAGATATATGGTTCAACAAAGTCAACAGAAACTTGATATCAACTTTGGACATGGTTGTTCCCCAAATCTGGAAATATTTTATATTCTTTTTGGTGGATGAAAATGAATGTGTGGTTCTTTTTAATCAGAGATGAAAGGACCAGCACTCCACTTTCAAGTTTAAAGGGTCCACTTACCTTTCAACACCCCCTGTTCTCCATCTTCATGTCCTGTGATTTCTTGGACATTAAAAGACCGAAGAGGGGATACAACTAGAATTGGGATACCAAGCTCACAGCACTCTTCTTCTTTGTTGAAAAAGGCTGCATGGACCCAGTATTCATACATGGACCTGATCCAGCTGAAATCAACAGAAGGCTTTTCATTGACTTCAAAGGTTTTTGAAACATAAGGCCTTATAAGGCTCAGCTGTGGGAAAGGTCAAAAAATGAAGATTCTTGCTGTAAACTAGGCAAGCGGTTTTTTTGGTGCTAGAATTACATTTGCTAGGCACTGACTCCTTAATATCATTATGAATGTATCTTTCTCCTATCATATACCTGATTCTCAGTCATTAATTGTACTTTTGATATTTAAAAATACGAATGCTAAATAACAATACTTTCTTTTTCTGTTTACAGAACTTCACACATACTCAAATCCAGATAATCACAGAAAGCAAAAATTCACACAGAATAGCCAAACGGAGATGTAGACCAGCATATGAATAATAATCTCCATTTGTAGACACACATAAATTCTGCTTCTTACTCTTAAGAAGTCTGCCCTTTACAAAATGACAAATGTTCAGCATCTGGAAATCAGTCTGGTTTTCAAGCTGTCTCAGAAAAACATTGGAGAGTTTTAGTTTGTTGGTTGTTTTGTTTATTTTTTTTTACCTTATAGGACATTAGTAAACCTAATACATTTAAATACAGATCAGAGCACTAGTTAATCAGAGAGACAACCCCTATGCAAATACTGAATAATGTTTTAATAAAAAAAAATTCTAATATGAGCACTACTTAGCTTCCCTTCACTCTGTAGTAAGTGGATATATGTCTGAATGGAAAAAGGATTTACATTTTTGAACTCACAGTGTTTTTCTTTCTAGAGTTTTCTGGTGCTTTTCAAAAGCAACATCTCCTTCCACTCCCTGATACATCCCTGTGACACTAAAATATGCTTTGCCAATGATTTCTATACATAAAACATCTGCCTCAAAATACATTAGCAACTTTCCTATTGATTTTATTGTATTTGGTATCAGGCACACCTGTCAAATTAAAAGCCATTTTGATTTCATGAACAACAGTAAGATAGAATATGGTTGGGGTTTTTTTAATATGTAAGCATCCACAAGTAAAATGTGAGAAAAGTAAACTGGCAACTCTTATTGCTCAATACAAATGTTCACCATTCACTGAAGTTCTTTCACACTTCATTTAATTTGTATTTAAAACTTGAGGCACAGCCAAACAGGCAAACTAGGGAAAGCAATAGTCAAGGTTAAACTCCCAAATCCAAGAAATCAAAAGTGCTAGAAAACAATGAGAAGGTTCTGCAAACCTTGCACTCACATCAACTACACAAGCCTTCGTTGATGTCAAAGAGATTTGAGTTTGGCATAAGAAAGTGAACGTAACACTGAAATCAGGGAGGTTCATACCAGACCTGGATACAACTATAAAGTTTAACTGTGGTTCAATTCCACAATACCATGAAAAATGCAGGTGTTTTCACTAGATGCAACCATCATAACTCAGAATGAACCTTTGATCTTCAAAGCTTTTACGTAAGATCATATAAGAAGTTCTGCGCATCTCTTGCTCACAACAGCAGAACTCAATAATAAGAGCAAACCAAATGCCAGAATAATTATCCAGATCGTATGCCATATGAACAATAAAAACAGAAAAATGATTGGGAATTTTAACAAGTTTTGAGAAAATCATGTAATGACAAATGCTTAAATTTGTCTGTGGAAAGAATTTAACAGCAGTGTGCCTTATGAGACATATGAAAGTCAGAATTATTTAACACAAAGGCTATTTTGGAAAGGAGATGAGTACTGAAATGGCAACACAAGCAGATGGCACACATTTCCTAAGTAGTAACATGCAGAAAAGATTGTGAACATGTCCCAAAAGATCTAAGCAAACTCGGTGCTTGGGCAGCCTACCCACTGGAAGGTGAAACTACTCCTGGAATAACACACTACATATCTACTACACCTCATTATAGAAGTACTACATATCTTTTCAAAAGATTTTATGAAAGGTAATTTATGGTTTCAGAATTATCCATGAGCATCAAAATAAATGTTTTCATCAGGATCTCCTTCCTCTCTACAGCAGAGTTACATGCACCCTAGACATTCAGCCCAGACTACTGCCTTCCTATCTGGAATCAGCTGCAGATTTTTGCAGGTGCCAGTCACTTTGGAGTTACAAGTAATTTCAAGGCAGAAGTGTTGGCAGGTAGACAACTAGCTGGCAAGTGGAATCTGGTATTGAGTATTTAGAGGTAATCACTTCCACACTATTTGCTTGCAGATACAGTAACATCTGAGAACCTTTTATTATTTATTTAAAAGAATTGCTGTTTTTTCATCAAAAAATTGAGTTGTTCTGACAGGCAACAGTCCATCTTATTAGTGAAAACAACCTCTTACTGCTATATTGCTATCAGTCATTCCACATTGAAAACTTTCACAGCCTTATTGTTCCCTCTTACAGCTATTCAATATTATGCCACATATAGACTTATTATGTTAAAGGTACATTTTTCCATCCCTTCAAAAACAACCTGGAGTTAGGCTTAGCTGATCTATCTTAGCACTAATTCCCAAATTCTAATAGCAATCTACTAAAAATTAATTTTATACTAAATCACACTTAATGAGGGGAAATCTCTCAGTAATTTCCCTTCGTATATTATGAATCTAGCTTACTATTTGATGGATGCTTCCACTGTACCAGAAGGTTCAGCTGGAACTCATCCACTGTCCTGGTAAATCCAGGAGTTCACAGGTCCAAGGGAATGCTGCTCCCCGGGACATTTTTGGGCTGCACCTATAGCCTAGGCACTTACACTGGTGTTCAAGCTCTTACAAACTTTTAACTATGCCATTTTCCACACACACGGCTCAGAGGGCCAGCAGTAGAGGTTAAAATCCAAACTATGCTTTCACTCAACTTGAAAGCAAAACACTAAAGGTCACTGCCATGCCTGCTCCCTCAAAACGTAAGGAGTTCCTCCACAACCAGTATCACAGATGGAAAAGGCTACGCCCATAGACAGCAATGCAAGGAATTTAGTCTGACTCCACTAAAACAGGAAGGTTATACAGAAGAGCCCTAGTTAAACTAATCTGAGCATTCATGTCTCTTTCAGGTAGCTATAACGAGGTGCCTGTGTATATTCCCTTTTCAGGAATACAAAAGCTTGTGCAGTAACTGTGACCTTATCTTCAAGAGCATTTTAGCAAATCTATTTGGTTGTACTATAAAACCAGATTTACAAATAAACTTTGGAAACATGAAATTAGAGTTCCTAACCTCACATATACATCAGCTAAAACATAGAGAAGGGAATCGCCTTAGTAAGAGACATTGAGGGAAAGAATGTATCAAAGACATCAGGCTTCTTTACAACCTCACTCTCTAAAGCTGGATTCATAGTCTTGATGTTGCTTGAGATAGACACTTTAGCCCTTCCTTTCATTCCCAACTAGAGGAACCAGTTACCCTTCTCATCTTGTAAGGACAGCTTACTAACATACTGACACGCTGGTTTAGACAACAGCCAAATGGGTACAACACTGATATAATACAGGACTGTCAGGTTCAAATATAAGTTTTTTCCACTGTAGGCTAGCCACCTGACTGTCATACTCTGGGTTGTTGGAGGAATGCTCTTGCCATCCTCCCCTGTTCAGGTGATTTACAGAGAATTTTGCCTGAAACAAAGCACAGCAGTAGGAACTCGTCAATGCAGTCACCCAGGAACATGGATGGGTTCCAGCGCATGCTCCCATTATTCCCTCATACATGTTATGCAACACTGTAAATCTCAACACCTAGCACAGTGAAGAGTGGTGAGTACCTTAAACATTAGGCTAGAAACAAATACTGTCCTGCTCTTCCTGGTCAGAGGTCAGTGAATGCCTCACACAGTGTTGTCCAGTGGCCCACGTTCCACAGTTAGGATGAAAATGCTTTCTCTCATCTGCAAAAGTCCAAAACAAGCTAAAGCTCAACACTGGGTGATGAGCTATGTGGGAGTCCCTTCATTCACTGAACACCATTCTCTACTGTGGATGGCCATGTAATCAATATGCTGGCTTATAAAAGAAGAAACCACTATGACCCATTCTGCTTACATTTTCTGTTTGTTTCTGCCTTTTTCTTATGACAGGACTTTGTACCACCATGTTTTGCGTGAACTTTCTCAGCCTGTAAATAAGCCATATATAGCTATAAAACACACATACTTCATTGGGCTATAATGCCTATGCGGTGCAGTATCTCCTATGTCAATATCAAATACTCCTTGGTGTAACCTCTATGTGTAATTTCCCAACACTCACAAAACTGGAAACTCCTGGACATGCAAATTCTATAGCAAAAGCCAGGCATCTGCAGCTGTTCAACACACATAGTAAAGACCACAAACTTTTGATTTAGGTGACTAATTCTTCTTCTAGCCCACATCAATATCCTACGTGGGGGGAAAAAAAAAAGTTATTTGACCTGTGCTTTGGTTAAAATAATTTCCTATTGAAAATGCACCTTTAAAATAGGCTTAGAACTGCTTCCCAAAAATAAATTACCAAATACATTATTTAAAAAAAAAAAAAACCACAAAAAAACCCTTGTCCCTTTCACAAATAGGGATGGTAACAAAAAATGGGTGAAAACACTCCGTGGAGGAAAATGGATGAAAATCTCTTGTGAACATTGCGGAAATTTGAGAAGTATGAGCTGGCATTCAAACAAGGGAGCCAGCAGGTATAAAATTAATCCTGATTTCCTGTTCATACTACTTGGCCCTCATTCCCAGTAAAGGTTGTTAGTGATGTGGTTTTGGTACTATAAACTATGTGAAATAAAGTCTCTCTGAAGTGTTGGGGAGTCCACTTCCCATGAAGCGTCCAGCTGCAATCTCCCTGACCCTCACCACTGAGGTTCTGCCTAAAGGAGTGGGTTAGGGTTATTTCAATTCTTGTCCTAACTGGGCGACACTAAAGTTCCTTCCTGCTCTAGTTTGGGACGAGTTTGCTTCAAAGGTTGAATCAGATTACGAGATAAGTGGGAATCTCTGAAATGAAAAGAACTCCAGAAATTGCAACCAGTTGAAATGAAAGGGAGGGGAAGGGGGTGCAGAAGAAGGGAGAGAGGAGGGGAGTGAAAGGGATACCATATCCTTTAGCCCTCATGGAATAATATGGTCCAGACCTGCACGTCCTGCAGTCCACTGCGTATTACCAGCCTCCTGAGAGAATGGTTGCTGTACTGTAAAACTCTCCTCCTTTCCTTCATTAAAAGACAATGGAAATCTTAACTTTTACAAACGAAAGCACTTTATCTTCCAAATATTACAGTCGTTTAATGTCTAGTAGGAGTTTAATCCCTGGCAATTTAGATAAATTACCCTCTGCTTTAACAAGTTGGGGTTAAAACTCGAAGATTTTCAACTGATTACAAAAAAAATAGCCAGTTATCAAGTCCTAATGAGTAATTTGCAGCTTATTTCACCCTGGCTAATTAAAATGTAATCACTATTGTTTGGCAATGTGCATTCTGTCAGCAGTTTTAGGTCGGAAAAGAAATCTTGCCAAGGAAACACAAAAAAAGCCTTTCACCAGGAATTGGCTTGATCTAAACTGCCTCTTCAGCCACTGAAACTGTAAAACAAGTAAGTAACAACCTCCTGACAACGCAATAAAAAGAAAAATACTAATCCTTCTCCAAGATAATGAACTACTTTAATGGGGATCCTCCTTTCCAGCCATCCCGCGAAGCGGAGACCAGGCTGACAGGGAGAGCTCCGGACCCAGCGGAGCGGCGGGAGAGCCCTGGAGCGGGGCGGCCTCGCGGCGGGCAGACTCCTCATCCCTCCGCCTCGGGGTGCATCCCCGCTCTCTTTAGCCCAAACCCGGCTACCGAACACCTCCTGCTGCCGTTGAAACGAACGCATTAAGCCTTCCTTTCACGCTGATTTGTTTGTTTGGGTTTAAGTCGGGATATCCTTACATATCGCTCGTACCCATCCTATTATCGCTCGCACCCCTTAAGCCCTTAACGCTGCTTTTCCCAAACCATCTCTCCGAGTGGTTCCAGTTCCTAAGTGACAGGAAAGCACAGGGCAAGCGAGGGGCGCGGTGCCCGCTCTGTCCCCTGCGCTCTGCAGAGGCATCCCGAAAGGTGGAGGTGGGTCCCTCCCCGCCGGGGTGGACAGCCCTTCCTAAAAAGGGGCTTGGGAGGGAGAAGGGCTGGCAGTTCTGGAGGGTTTCTATAATTTCTCCGGGATCGACTCAATCTGATGCTTGCAGGGTGTAGAACAGGTGGGGAAGGGAGAAGGGAAGGGTGCGTGTGTAACTGCGAGACGGGAAAGGACGGGCGATCCCCGCTGCTGCCACACCGCCCCCCGCACTGCTTCCAGCGCAGTCGCCTCCTTCTCCCTCATGTCATTTTACACCCCGAGGGTCTCCCGCCGCTTCACCCTCATCCCCCCGAAACACACTTCGCCCCCATTTCCCCGCTCCCGTTAGCCAGAGGTGTACCACTCAGATTCAGGGGGGGGAGAAACACCGCGTTAACCCCCCACCCTCACCTTCCAGGAGGTCGGAACCAAGTATCGCGCCTTCCCGAACATCGCTCTTAAAACAAAATAAGCTCAAACTTTCCCAGGAGGCCGGAGCAATGACACACACGCCCCTCCACCCCATCCCGCGGGCGGCAGGGCGCGACGGCTCGCTCGGCTCGCAGGCAGGCGAAGCCCCTCGGGATCGCCCCAGCACCGCCCGCCGCTCGGGAGCACAAGCGCACCCCCGGCCCGGAGCACCGCACCGCGCCGCGCCCCGCCCGCCCCACGGCCTCGGACATCAGCGGGAGGCAGCGCCGAGCACCTGCGAGGAGCCGGGGCAGAGCGGTGCCCCCGCCTCGCCCCTCGGCGGGCTCAGCCCCACCGCCCAGCGAGCAGCTGCTGACAAGCGTGTGGCGGGGCGCGGCGCGCCGGGAGCCCGACGATCCGCTGACTCCTCCCGGCGACCGGTACCCACACGCACCGGCGGGTCTCGGCGTTGCCGCGGGGCCCTGCACGCTTACCCGGCGCCTCCAGGTGCCGGCGGCGGCACTCCCCCCACAACGCGCCCGCCGTCCCTCGGGGAAACGGCCCCCCCCCCCCAAGTTTGCCAAGCGGCGCTCCGGTCCTGGACGTCCTTTCCGCCCCCCACCCCGTGCCGGCCGGTGCCGATGGACGCCCACACGCCGGGCGGCGGGACGGCGGCGGGGCGCCCCTGCGCGGCGCCATGCCCCTACCTGGAAATGCTTGAAGAAGGCGGAGATGCGGGTGATCTGGAGGCTCAGGCACCTGGAGGTGCATCTGGCGGTGGAGAAAGCCTCGTCTTGCCTGCGGGCGGCGGCGGCGGCGCCAGCCCCCTGCCCGGCGGGGCTGCCGCAGGCGGCCGTTACCCAGAGGAGCAGGGCGAGGGATGCGCCGGGCGCCCTCCGCACCATCGCTCCGCGGGAGAGGAGGGCAGAGGGGCGGCCGGGCGCTGCGTTGAGGGGGAGGCGGCAGGCGCCGGGGTAAGCTCCCGCTCGGCGGACTGCTGCCGGGCAGCACTGGGGGAAGACACCTCCGCGCCGCAGAAAACTACACAAGAAAGTTCAATCATTCAACTCTCCTCACCCCCGCCCGCCCGCCCCGGCCCACAGCCCTCCCCCGCCCGGCAGCGGGCGGGCCGAGGCTGACAGCGGCCGCGCCATTGGCTGCGCCGAGCGCCAGTGGCGGGGCGGGCGGGCCGTGTGGCCGCGGGCAGGTCGGTCCGGCGGGGCCGCCGCTGGGCAGCTGGGCGTCCGTCGCACGCCGCCACCTGTGGGACATCGGGGCGGGCAGCCACCGGCGGAGCCGCTCGCCCTTGTCCTCACGGGCGGCGCGGGGGTCCCGCCCCGCTGGCGCAGAGCTGGGCGCCGCGGGGCCGCTGTTAGCCGGGCGTTAACGCGGGGCTGTGCCCCGGGGATGCCGTGGCCTGGCTCTGCCCCGTCACACCGCGCTGCCGGCGGGGAGAGGCGCGGCCCGCCCGCGGCCTTGTGTGTCTGCAGCCCTGCGAAGCCCCAGCTCCTCAAAGCCTCGCCTGTTCCCTATAAAAAAGGGGGAACGGGGAGTCAAGAAGGAAGGGAATTTACTTCTTTGAAACTCGCTGTTCCTTACGCTGAAACAGTGTGGTGAACAGTTGTCCCAAGATGAAAGGCTCCTCTGAGGAGTCACTTAAGGACGAAAACCTACAAGTCATTGCCCCGAATACCTCTGGGCAATAGCTGTGGAATTAAAACTGCACCTTGAGCTTTAAAACGGCCACCATACAGCACACGGCAACTTAGCAGCGTCCTCTCTGCACCTCGGGTTCCTCGGCTGGGAGCTCACGCCACAGTATGTAGCACAGAGGTTACATACTACATTCCTCCCTGTGTGTACGCTACGTGGACTCCTCCCGTCCCAAGTATGTGCCAGGGGAAAGAGCAAGAGGATCTTTTCTCACTGGGGCCTGTGGACTGAGCCTCCTGAACTTGAAAATCCCAAGGCTGTATTGTATGTCTTCAGGCCATTTCAGGAGTTAGTGCTAGATTAGTTACCACTGTAAGTAGTTGTTTAATGTGGTTATCAAACCCTGTATTAAACAGACTTGCAGGAGTCTTCTTCACTGGCACAAGTTTTAGCACATATTAAGTGCTCATCAAATCTCGTCTCATCAAAAACCAGAAAGGTCTCTGACCAGTCCTGCTATACTGATTTTACCTGTCTGTAACCCCCCTCCTTATGGATGTTCTTATGTACACAAATAAGAAATAAAGCATGTCTGCGATGTCATTATTCTTACCAGATTGTATGCATACCTCTTTCATATTCTCATATACATCAGAAAAAGTACAAAAAGGTGTGTTAAATCCAAACTAATAAATCAGCAGTTAAATTCTAGCTTTAGGTTCCATCTATAATCCCACTAGCTTGACACAAATAAGACATTAAAAAGAAAAGAGAGTTCTTGTCACAAGTGTCAGTAACATACAAATATAGTAGGAAGCAAGACAATTTTTAGTTTGGGTATTACCTTGTGCCTTATAGTGTACCTTCGCCAGCTGACCAGAAATCTTCACCTGAAAGAAGCCGGTAGGCTAGATTCAATCTTGCAAAGTGTGAACAAATTGAGATGACAGTCTGTGCCCTTGGATGCTTGAGGGAGCGCAGCTGTCAAAAGATGAGGTCACCTGCCACGTCCTGGCCCAGAAGTTGCACCTTGTAAGCATGCTCCACCAGATATGGTAGAATTGCCCTGGTTAGGTGAAGAAGACCATCTCAGCTACACCTCCAGAAGTCCTCCTCATCTTTGGAGCTGGAATGGCAGCCTACCTCTTGCAGTGAGCAGAGATTGTAAGTGGCTTAGAAATGCTGTTCCCAGTTCTGACTGGTTTCTTGACCTTTAGAGAACCGGTTACTTTGCCTAATCCAGCAACCACAGAAGAAGCAAGCACATTATAGAGCAGCACAGAAATAAATGCACAGGCCTAAGAATATTGTGACAAATCAGGGTGAGCCCATTCAGGCCTCAGTACTACAGTTCAAGACTTCACTCACAGTTTGCAGCTGGGCAACTCTCAAATGGGTTTTCTTAAGCCTTGACTGAAAATTTTGCAACGTTTTTTGCCTTCAGACAGGAAAAGAAAATTGCTTCATTGATTCATTCTGTTTACAGGCACGCCGAATGCTTTCAACTTTTGCCATATTTTAGCAGATAACAAGAACTGCCTGAAAAAAATACGTAGCTATCTGTAAATCAGATGCAAGTCTAGGGAGGGCAGATGGTTCTATAGATACATCCTCCCCGCATTACTTACTGCTACTGCAATTTATGTTGTAAATTATAAACCCCAGCTTTAAGTAAAAGGGTATGAATCCCGTTTTCTTTTGTTTTGTAAAGTCTGGTAGCAAAGGGCAAAGAGCCCTTAATAATTAAAAAGTTCGTGGATACACAGTTTACTCAGTTGCTTTTGTTTGAAAGGTCATGGTTACAGAGATCATCAGCGTGGTCTGTGAATTCCTTTTTAGTGAGAGCTGACTTGGTTAGCACACAAAAGGCTGGCTGTTCAGTTCCAGTAAATCTGTATTCACGCAGGTCCTGTTCCCTTACATGGAGATTAAGAAGCAGGCTCGGTAGCTCACAGAGGTAATTAAAACCCGCTACGGGCCGAAGATCCCATCAACCAAAAGACAAGATCTGCGCGTCTGTAAATCACAGAATCACAGAATCACAGGGGTTGGAAGGGACCTCAAAGAGATCATCGGGTCCAACCCCCCCTGCCAAAGCAGGTTCCCTAGGACAGATTGCACAGCTAGGTGTCCAGACAGGTCTGGAATATCTCCAGAGATGGAGACTCCACAACCCCCATGGGCAGCCTGTGCCAGGGCTCTGTCACCCTCACTGTGTTCTTCCGCGTATTGGTGCGGAACTTCCTATGCTCTAACCTGTAGCCATTGCCCCTTGTCCCGTCACCACAGACCATTGAAAAAATGCTGGCCATTTCCCCCGTGTCCCACACTTGAGATATTTATAAACATTAATGAGATCCCCTCTCACTCTTCTTTTCTCTAGGCTGAACGGCCCAGCTCACTCAGCCTTTCCTCATAGGGCAGATGCTCCAGGCCCTTAATCATCTTCGTAGCCCTCCGCTGGACTCTTTCCAGGAGATCCCTGTCCTGGAGAGGACAGAATTGGACACAATACTCCAGGTGGGGCCTGACCAGGGCAGAGTAGAGGGGGAGGATCACCTCCTTTGACCTGCTGGCCATGCTCCTTTTGATGCACCCCAGGATCCCATTGGCCCTCTTGGCCACCAGGGCACACTGCACTCGCCTGGAAGAGGTTAACAGGTTGCTTACAGCACACAGAACGTTTGGAAGCCAATTTACAAATGCACGGGAATATACAAACCCGCCGCTCCTGAAATATAATCCTAATCCGTAACCACCTGTGTGTGTGAATAAATGAACCTAAACTCCCGCCTCAGCACTGGAAGTAGCAGAGCCAGCCCGAACACAGCCCGGCGGAGGCAGAGCCCGGCTCTCGGGTTAAGGACGCAGCGAGCGAGGCAGCGGGAGGCGGGCGGTGCCCCGGCGCGGCCCGGCCCCGCGCGGAGCGGCGCTCCCTGGCACCGCGGCGGCTCCGCCGGCCGGCGGCGGGGCCGGGGTTTCGCAGGAGGCAGCGCCGCGTGCTGGCCGCCTGGCGCCAGAGCCGCCAGGCCCCGCGCCGGTCCGGCGGCGCACGGTCCCTTCGTTCGTAACCGGGTATTTTTTTCCGTTGAGCACCGTCAGCAGTCGCTGCTCGTTTCGAGGCTGCCAGCGGCGCTAGGTTCTGCTTTCAGGCGGGGAAATAAACGAAGGAGGTTGTTGTTAACAGTATTCGCCGTTTTCCCGTAAACCGCGGTGTGCCGCCCCACTGACCCGTTTCGTCGTGTTGAATCGCCCTGATGTGCCGCTCTGTACGCGGCTCTCGGCGGTTATAATTACGTCATTATCAGCCTGGGTACGGCGAAACCCCCAAAACCCGCTCCCGGAGCTCGGCTTGCTGGAGCTGAGCTGGGGAGGGTGGGGAAGTGCCTCCCCGAGGCCCCCGGGTACGAATAAGCACGGTGAGGCAGAGACCTCTGTGCACCCGCCGGGCT
Organism: Gallinula chloropus; assembly: GCF_964237585.1. Classification (NCBI taxonomy): domain Eukaryota; kingdom Metazoa; phylum Chordata; class Aves; order Gruiformes; family Rallidae; genus Gallinula; species Gallinula chloropus. Next base: position 136,047,645 of record NC_140085.1, on the reverse strand, counting down.
GCAGTTTTGTGGGGATCCCAGAGACCTGGTGGGACGGCTCCCATCCATACCCGGAGTGCTGCAGTGCAAGGACACAAGCCCTTTTGGAAGGACGGGGTGAGCAAACAGGGAGGGAGGGTTGTCCTTTATGCAAGGAAGCAGATTGAGGGCATGGAGCTCTGCCTGAGGATGAATGAGGAGCCAGCTGAGTCCTTCAAGTTTAGGATTAAAGAGACGACAAGTAAAGGTGACCCTATAGTGGACATCTGCTGTAGGCAACCTGAGCAGGAAGAACAAGTGGATGAGGCCCTCTGCAGACAGGTAGGAGCCGCCTCATGTTCACAAACCCTGGACCTCATAAGGGATTGCAGCCACCCCGTTATTGGCTGGAGGGACAACATAGCAGGGCATAAGCAATCCAGGATGTTACTGAAGGGCATTGATGATAAATTCCACCTATAAGCAATAGAGGACACAACAAAGAAAGGCAATCTGCTAGACTTCGTAACTACACAGATGGGCTCATTTGGGATGTGAGGTCAAAGGCAGCCCTGGCAGCAGCGACCATGAAATGTTGGAATTCAGAATCCTGATGGGAGGGAGAAGGGTGAAAAAAAAAAAGTTCACAACTCAGGACCGAAGAAGAACAGACTTTGCCTACTTCAAAGATCTGCTCGGAAGACTCCTGCCTTGGAGGTAAGAAGGGCCCAAGAAAGATGGTTAATATTCAAGGATCACCTCCACCAAGCTCAAGATCAGTCCCTCCTGGTGAATAGGAAGCCAGGAAAAAATGCCAGGAGGCCTGCTCAGATGAAGAAGGAGCTCCTAGCAATACTTACACACAAAAAGCAGGCCTACCAAGGGTGGAAGCAAGAACCAGTAAATGGGGAGGAATACAGAAACATTGTCTGAGCACCCAGGGATGAACCTAGGAAAGCAAGAGCCCAATTGAATATAGCCAGGGACATGAAGGACAACAAGAACGGCTTCTCTAAGTATGTGAGAGACAAAAGGATGACTAGGGAAAATTCTGACCCATTGCTGAACAAGATGGGAGACCTGGTTCAACAGATGTCCTGGTTTTGGCAGGGGTCGAGTTAAATTTGTTTCTGGCAGCTGGTGTAGTGCTGTGTTTTGGATTTAGGATGAGAATAATGTTGGTAACACACTGATGGTTTTTGGTTTTGCCAAGTCGTGAGGGACTTTTCAGCTTCTCATACTGCTCTGCCAACATGAAAGTGGGGGGATGCCCAAGAAGCTGGGAAACAGTCAGGACAGCTGACTCAAACTGACCAGAGATACCATACCATGGGATTCATGTTGCATTTTTAATTGGGGTTGCTCCGAGAGGCTGGGCAGATGGGGGTCTTGCACAGCATCAACTTCAAATGGTGAGAAATTGTGCTGTTCATAACTTGTGATGAAGCAGATGTGACTCCTCTATCTGCAGAAAAAGAAGGAGGACCTATGGAACTACAGGCTGATCAGACTCACCTACATCCCTGGGAAGATGATAAAACAGCAAATCCAGAAATACATTTCCAGGCACATTAAGGACAAGAAAATCATCAGGAGTATTCATCATGGGGAAGTCTTGCTTGACCAACTTGATAAACTTCTGTGATGAAGTCACTGGCCTGGATGACAAGGGAGGACTAGTGGATTTGACTATGGAGGCTTCAGTAGGGCCTTTGACAGTGTCGCCCATAAGTCCTCGTAGAGAAGCTATTGATGTAGGAGCTGGACAAGCAGACAGTGAGGTGGGTTGAAAACTGACTGCATGGCCAGACCCAGAGTTTGGTGATCAGCAGTGCAAAGGGAGGCCAGTGGCTAGCAGTATGCCCCAGGGGTCAATACTGGGTCCATCCCTGTTTGGTATCTTCATTAATGACCTTTTTAATGGGGCAGAATGTACACTCAGCAAGTTTGCTGATGACACAAAACAGGGAGGAGTGGATGATATGTCAGGAGGTCATGCTGCCATCCGGAGTGACCTCAACAGGATGAAGAAATGGGATGGCAGGGCCTCATGAAGTTCAACAAGGGGAAGTCCTGCAGCTGAGGAACAAGAACAACCCCATACACCAATGTATGCTGAGGGCCACACATCTGGACAGTAGATTGACAGAAAATGTCCTGGTGTTCCTAGTGAACACTGACTTGAACATGCAGCAAAAAAGACTAATGGTATCATGGTCTGCATTAGACAAAATATTAACAGCAGATGGAAGGATGAGCATATTAAGAGCAAATGGAGCTCTGTTCAGCTCTGGTGAGGCCACACCTGGAGTATTGTGTACGGTTCTGGGGCTCCTCAGTACAAGACAGGCAAGGGCATACTGGAGAGAGTCCATGAAGACCATGAAGATGGTGAAGGAACTCCTGGAGCATCTTTTGTACAAAGAAAAGCTGAAAGATCTGAGACAGTTACGGCTACCGAAGAGAAGGCTGAGCAGGGAGCCTTATAACACATATAAGTGCTTGATGGGAGGGTGAAAGGAAGATGGAGCCAGGCTCTTGGTTTTGCCCAGTGGCAGGACCAAAGGCAATGGGCACAAACTAGAACTCAGGAAATTCTCTCTTTGTTATGAAACACCTTTTTGGTTACTGTGAGCGTGACTAAGCACTGGCACAGGTTTCCCAGAGAGCTTGTGGAATCTCCCACCTTGGAGGTACTCAAAAGCTGGGGTGACCTGGTCCTGGGCAACTGGCTGTCAAGGTGTTGCTGCTTGAGCAATGTGGGGTGGCACCCGATTACCTTCAGAGAGCCCTTCCAACCTCAACCATTCCATCATTTGAATAATACAGTAATTGGAACAAACAAATGGATTTTCAAGTTCATTTCCCAAGTACAAAAGAAAAGTAAGTGTTAAAACATTACCTTAAATGCTTACCATGAAAACTAGTTGCTTGCCATAGCCTTCATTGAAGCCTGTATGTTTTTCTTCAGAAGCATTTTTTTTATGCACCAGTGCCACTTATATTTTAACTGTATGGGCTTTTTGAAGAGCAGTAGTCTATTTATTTTGTTAGTGAATTCATGGTCAGTGATTAATGATATTATTATTTTTTTCTACCTGCTCTGCATGTTTAGTTCACTAGCATTCAGGACATACATGAGGAAGGTAATACATATGATATATATAGTAATTTAGTTGTAATATGAGATATATTTTTAATATATTTTATCTGTACTTACAGACTTAGAAAGGTTTGGGAGATGGCTGGTTTACTTGTGATTTCTTGATTGTGATTTGTTGCTACCAGCAGTTCACCGAAGAAACAGCAGTAACTAGAACTCTGCTAGATACTTGTCTTTAATTTTCTGTCTGAGCTTTGAATCCATCATGCGTCTGCTCTAGTTTTCTGGTGCTCAAAGGAAGCTGAAAGCATTTACCATGGAAAATGAAGTGATTTTGAAAGATGCTTCCACAAAATCAGTTCTTTTATGCAAATAAAACAATGAAAGCCAGAAGTGACATTGAAATAAAAATGAATTTGTGCCACAAATTATGCCATCTGTGGACAAACCCTTTTGCCTGTGAATGGGAGGATGAAATAGACTTTATTATAGCCTTGGACATTCCTTCAAGGAACTCTGTTCCTCTGGTAAGATCCACATATTAACTCTTTTTTTTTTCTTTTTCCCTGGCATTTCTTCCACATGGGAAGGAATAGGTAGGTAGTAGGAATATTAGTAGTGTGGTTAGCAGTCACAGTGGAAGGCAGGATGAAATAATGGTTCACTGTTCCAGAAATTTCATTATCTGTTTGTAAAGCAAGTGACAAGAGACTCTTATGAAGGAAAATGGTAAGGTGATTTTGAACGATACGGTAGGCCTTATCGTTTGTGTAAGAAACACAAGATCAGTGAGGTCTGAGGAGGGCTTTGAAGAAAAATTATGGGATAGCTTTAGAGAGATTCACTGAGCACTCTTCCCAAAGAAGCATAAGAGAAAGCACAAAGGTACATATTTTAAAATTAAAGGAATTAAGAATAAATGCTGACATCATTGATTGACTGTAAGAAGGATTGGAACTAGAAGTTAATGTTCTGTGTGTTAATGCAGTGTGGGAGTGCAAATTCAGAAACACAAAGGGAGAAGACATTCTAGAACATGAGGCTGGGAAAGCACCCCTTCCTCTGTTGCTGACCAGTGAGAATTTGCTATTATAGCAAGAGCAGATAAAAGAAGCCACAGTGTTTAGGATTGAAATATATAAGAGTTTAGCTGCATGAATGGATATAAAGGGCTTAACATTAGATACATTATGCCAAAGAATGCAGATGTAAGCAAACTTTGATTTTCAAGACATAGAGATCAAAGCCTTAGGATCAAAGATGGTGCCCAAATGATACTCCTGAATGGGTTTTCCTCGTGCTGCTAAAGAAGCCAAAACAAGACAAATTATGAACATACTGAACTTGAGATACCCATAAAGAAAGGTCAGAGGCAAACAATGCTGTTAGCTCAATGAACGTACTTATTTCCTCCCAGGGATTCTCATCTTTTTCAGGGTCACATAAAATAGGGGAAAGCCAAGGCTTCACTCACTTAAAATCTGTCTTCAACTAGTTTACAAAACCAAGTTTTCCAATAAAAATATATCTTACTGGCATGTTCGCAGCTGCCTCTTGTCACTTCAGTCATTTGTTCTGATTTCTTGCTTCCGACAGACCATAATTCTTTGTCTTGTGTTTTGTATATCCCAAACTTATCTTATGGAGCATGTTTTTAAATGGGCACCTTCCTTTTACATCAGGAGAGAAAACAATGTAGAAATAAATACATCTTTGGGGAAGGGGTTTTTTTTTGTGGTAGGCTTACTTTAAAAATGTGTACCTTATTTCTAGCCTGACTGCAGTGTTTATTAATGTTTAGACATTGAACTTTTTTCCACCTTTTGGATAGATGAAGACTGTCTTTCATGTTGAAATTCACCTGAGGATAGATTAAGATCCATCTGAAGATAAATGTGGGATATAAGGGGAGCTTACTTGCACACTACGATCAACTGAATTTATAAATTAATCAGTCTGAGATTTCTTTGTGAAGTGTTGTTGTATTGAAGATTTTGTAAACCTGTATTTTTACAGAGACTTTCCAACTTTGCGGTGTATACCTTAGGATTGGACATGGTATTCTAGTAGTGGTGTCGAATATAGTCTGTCTTATTTGTCTTCACCTTATATAGATAAGAGCTACATTATTTTTAGTCACTGTATTACATTGTGAGCTCATGTTCAGTTGGTTACTCACCAGACCTCAATGGATTTCACAGACACAGGCTTTCCAAGAAAGGTTTTTGTGTCCTTTAAGTGTGACCTACTTTCTGTGTTCCTAGATGTACAATCTTGCATTAAAATTCATGATGTTTAAAAATGAATTCAAATTACTGAGTGATTCAGAGTTCTCTATATATTATTTATCACTTAAGTCAATAATCATGTCATACAGAAACTTCATAAGAAGTGATTTTATTATTTGTTTCTAGATTACAAATAGACAAACTAAATGACACCAAGTCAAGAACTCATTCATTTCTGTTATGATTTCCCATTTGCAATTAGTTTTGGAGATGGTGTGGTTGCCAAGGTGTTTGTTTTTTTTCCCCAATCTGGATAACACAAACATTTTACAGTGATTATTGCTGAATGTCAAATTTTAGTCAGAAAGCCATATAATAATGAGTCAAGTGACACATTTTTGATACTCTTTGCCAATCAAATTTGCAATCGTATCAAAAGACAATGTCAGGTTTTCTTTGTATGAAAAGTGCTTTCATTAATTTATTAATTTAATTCGCTACCATACTTGCCACTGTTGCTTTTGCAAGGAGAGGCAGACCTATCAAGGTGAAGGCCCTCTTGGCCTAGGCTGTACAAAAAGTCAACCAATCTGTATGGTGTCTGAAATAAATATGTCACATAATCGTGATAATTCTTTTTAATTAGCCTAAATCTTGAGCAACTATCCAGTCAGTCATACAACACATATAATTTTTTCTTAGGTCACATTACTGCATAATTTTTATGTCATATATCCTTTAAGACTGATTTGCAAAATATTTAAGAAAGTAGCATTCAGAATAACAGAACTACAACATAACTACTTGATCCCTTTTAAGTATATCTAGTTAATAACTATGAAGTCTTAATATTCCTGTTCAAAGTCTACCATGACAATTTTTGTACAAAAGTAGCTAAAGGTAAGGCGTGGTGTATAAAAACATTCTGTGTTCCCTTGAATTAAGCTGAAACCTTTTGATGTGCTTGAGAGGTTGTTGTTTGTGCACTGTGTCCTTCAACCTAAAATAACACCAAAAGTGATAGAATGAAAAATGACAACAATTAAGAAGAAGCTGAACCTGCAAATTTGTTTTTATGGATTTTCCTGTTCTGTGTTGCAAATGTTAAGACTTAAAATATAGAATAATTCAGACTTCTGTTGTTCACAGTTCTTTCTTCAAGGTTACTTAATTTTGAAACAAATAGAATGAAAATCTATAGCAATGTACTCCCCTTTATCCCCAGTCTTTACTAATTGTAATAAAAATGGTAAGGTATGTACCTGTGCTTTTTTGCACGTCGACAGATGCACAAGTGGAAACTCGAGAGTAGTGAATCACCTCTGGAAAGTTACTTGTTTTGCCTCTGTTCACTTCATAATAAATCTTCAAAATGGTGCTGCTCCTGTGCCACTCAGAAGAGCAGAGAGGCTGGTGACAGTTTTAATGCTCCCTGCAATACCAAAACTTAGGAGGATATGACCAACCAGATGACACAAATGGGGATATCGGTACTAATGTCCACATACTCATGTCTGCTAATATATCTTTATGAAAATACTTCAGTGACCTGTGCCAGCCCACCACTCCTCAGCATGTATTGGTGCCTAGGATTCTTCCTTTTCAGGTGCAGTTTTTGTATTTCATGAGGTTCCTGTTGGCCCCTTCCTCCAGCCTGCCTGGGTCCCTTTGGGTGGCAGCCCTGCCCTCCAGCACATATACCATTCTCCTCAATCGCAAGTCATACAGTCATAGAATCATCAGTATTGGAAAAGACCTTGAAGATCATCATGTCCAGCCATCAGCCCTACACTACCATAACCACTAAACCATTTAATCTACACATCTTTTTAATACCCCCAAGGATGGTAACTCTGCTACCTCCCTGGGCAACCTATTCCAATGCTTCACCACTCTTTTGGGAACAGCATGAAGCTGCGATGGAGGAGGTTTAAGTTCAATATTAGGAAAAGATTCTTTACTGAGAGGGTGGTCAGGTACTGGAACAGGGTCCCCAGGGAAGTAGTCACAGTACTGAACCTGACTGAGTTCAAGAAGCATCTGGATGACGCCCTCAGTCCCATGCTCTGACTTGGCTGGCCCTGTGTGGAGCCAGGAGTTGGACTCGATGATCCTGATGGGTCCCTTCCAACTCAGGATATTCTGTGATTCTATGATTGACAAGACTAGCTATATGAAATGCCTAATTTTTCCTGGCTAAAACAAACCCCTTCATTTTTTCACAAAAGCTCTGAATATTTAGTTCAGAGTTTGAAGTAGTCAGAGTTTAATAGTGAGATAGTGCTGCAGTGAGGTGGCTCTCCCACAACATACATTCCAGTGTACTTAACGTTTTGTGCACAGTTGCTGCCACTCCTTACACAAGTTAAACAAGGAACCCAAATAGTTATTTACAGTCCACTGAGCTGATCAGAATTCTTCCATCCAAATGTTTGTCACTGAAAATGTATTTTTAATATAGAATGGAAAGATTTTTAAAAGGTTTCATTTTAATTAAAATTCTTTCAGGTAAAGAAAAGTTTTAAAGGAAAAATGAAGCAATTTCATACTTAAAACATCTCCTGTTTTTATTTGTAATGCAGACTTTTGAAGTAGGGAGAAAAAAAAACAGTGCTCCAATTGTGCCAAAATCACTTGTTGGTATTGATTTTAAGAATCATGAAATATTTAATACTTCAGGTTTTTTCCTTACTGTCACATGAAGTAACTAGTAGCTACAAAAAAAACCCACATAGTGTAGATTTTGTAAATCACTAAATTGTGGAAAAAAAATTACAGTTTGGGTTTTTTTTTTTTTATTTTAGCTAAGCAAGTGGTACATTTTCAACTCTTTTTTTTTTTCAGGAGACTTTTTTACAGTTTAGTTTTAGTTCCAAATCAGAATTAAACCTTCTTTTGAACTGCTGCATTTTCAATTTGAATTAGAATGACAAGAACTAAAAAGGTTTATCTTCAGTCTTATGAAAAGCTGTTTAATAGTTTTAATATCTAGAAAAAAGGGTACATGTCTCTGATGCCTTGGTATTCTGTAGCAAGATATGGATCCTCAGAGAATGTTTGCTTTTTTGTATTACTATTTAAGTTTCTCTAATTTGATTGAGAGGATGGATTGATATTAAACTCGTCTTGATGTTGAGCTCTTCTTGGTACACCTTTTCCCACTTTTATCAAGTCCATTCACCCTAACCAAAAATATCCTTTCCCCCAACCCTGAAAAAGAAAAATCACAGTTTTAATGTTTATTACTGCAATGATTAATGCCTGTATTGTTTTATGTCATTATCTTGATGAGAGATACTGTTTTTTTACTTTGTTGAGTCATTTGTGTAGGTTTTAGACTTGTATAATGCTCAACCTTGCTTAATAATGCCTGTCTGATCATCTATATTGCCATGAAGACTTTAAAAGAAGAAAGATAACGTGCTTGTCAAAATTCCGTGGTTGTTATGGTAACGGGGGGGGGGGAGGAAAAGGAAAACGAAAAAACAGATTGTAGCTTTCTTAAAAGATAGTATTTCACGGCAATTAGAAATAAAATAACGAGTAAATACTGTAGTTTCTCTGTAAGGCAGTATACAAAGAATGGTGCTTAATTTTTTACAAATTAAAAACCCCAATGTTTTCTGTTTATTAAAATGACATTGTCTTTTTTTTTTCTCTTCAGTCTTAGTCCAGGGCATTCCCGGCAAAGTAACGAACCTGAATTCAACATGCGTTTTTTAACAGCAGCAACCCCCCTCAAGAACATTATAGTTTTTGAGAGCTCTTTAATTATGAAGTTTCCTCAACTTCATCATCTCATCACCACAAGGGTGAGATTGTTCACCCCGCCCTAAAATACGACTTCATGACTTGAAGAATTAAGATAATTTCCTAGTGACAAATGACATTGTGACAAAATGCTGCATAATAGTTTAGAAGATTTTAACCATCCTAAAAGTTCATTGATTTTACTAAAGATTCTGATATCAAAATTGAGCATATTACCCAAATTCACCTACTTACTTAAAAATAAACCTAGGCAATGTGAAAGTAAGGGGTAGGATCAGACTACAACAGAAAAATACATATCTTCTTCCATCTGAGGTGAGATTTTTGTTTTAAAGTCATCAAATTGGACTTGTGTATTTCTTAACTATGCAAACATCCTATGTTGTTCTATGTTGCATAAATCTCACCATCTCCAAAAATCTTACTGGAAATGAAGAGATCAAAAATCTATGCAACTGCTAAATAATGGTACCATTTGGTCACCATTGAAGAAAGTCTTCAAGAGTCACATAAAAAGTATTTGGAATATGCTTCCATTTTGAGATAGAAGGAGCTGTAGTGAGACTACAGTCCTAAATATATAGGATCACGAGCTGTAAGGGTCTGTGTAGCCCAAAAACTCTCTGTGAAGCCCAAAACAGTCTGTGAGGTCAAAGTTTTGAATAAAACATTTACATGTCTACATTGCCAATTATTGGAAGGGTGTTTTCATGAAAATTTGCTGCACCAAACTGGAGATATTTAATTAGTTGTACTTTGCATGTTGCTTCCTGCTGAACCCAGAAGCATTTAGAGCTGACATGACAAAGGTATATATGTTGCTATGACTGAATCTGAGAAGTGACCCAGTCTCTTGGAATAAAGTATTTCTGCCAATCATTTTGTAAAGATTTAGGAGAAGGATTTGGCTCTTTCAAAATTAGGTACATACATTTCCAATAAAAAAGACAGCTTCTGCTTCATGCTTTTTGTGCACCAACTGAGGGAGAAATCCTGTGGCAAATCTGAGATTTAATTGCATAACTAAATATCTTAACATCATTTACATGTGAAATAGGCACAATTAATTCTCAAGGTAATTTAGATTATCATTGTGATACTTGTTTTGGAATGCTTGTAGTTGTGAGTTTATTATCAACAGGTTTAGATGGGCTTTATGGAATATGATATATTAATATCTAAAATTCCTTTTCTCAGTAGTTGTCCTCAATAACTACTTTTTAACAGAACTTATAAGACATGGATGTAAGATGAAGTACGTGACAAGGTAAGAGTCACATTATAAAAGAGCCTTCTGCAGAAAACAGCCTTGAATCTAATGATCCCTAGTTGATCCAGTTTAAATTAAACAGTAGGATAAACAAAAGTGTATCTGTGAGTCAGGAATTTGATTTCGAAAGGGCAAACTTTGAGAAATTATGAGAACCAATTAGAGACAATGGTTGGATTGAGAGTTTAAGGACTTTAATATAGAGGAGACATGCACATTAATTCAGAAGAGCAAACCCTATCTGGTATTTGCAGGCTGAATGAAGGAGTAAAGGCTGCCAACAACATTTCAGAGCAAAGATACCTTCAAAAATGTGGTGGATATAAAAGGGAACTCGGTAAAAAGAAAGAAAGAAGGATTAATTTTGTTTGGTGATAGAACTAGTAGGGGTAGAATAATAAGGTAAAGATAAAGCATTGCAAAAGTTATTTAAATACATTAAACAGTACATTCAACCAGAATTATAAAAGAAGACTGACAAAGTGAATCTCGTGACATGAAGGATAGGAATGAAATGGAAGATTTTGTTAGTGTAGCTCTAAAACAACATGCACTTTGTGCTTCGATTTCCAGTACAGTCGATGGCGCAGAACACCAGCCACTGGGCCCGGTCTTCCTGCGGGCCGGCCTTGTGGCCTGTGCAGGGTTACGTGCCACAGGGCTTCCTCTTGCCACCTAACCTGACACATGTAGAACACAGCAGAGCTAAGAATTCCTGTGCAGAAAGCTTACACTGAAGAATGAAATACTGTTATCATCTGCAATTCTGTTTAAAATTTCTGAATTGTAGGAAGAATCTGCTGAAAGGAAACAAAACTGCGAATCTCATCTGTTTTGCTTGCTGCAAGTCTTACATTTATTTATATATGTCTTTGAATCCATATTGATTTTACCATTTTATGCTTACCATAATATTAAACAACAAGAAGTGAATTTTAAGTGGAAGATAGGTATTTTAGAATTCCACCCTTATTTTACTTTAGAAAAAAGCTTACAAATTAAATCAGTTGGATTTTAGCTCAGATAACTGAGAACAGGTCTGTACAAGAGAGGTCAGTATTCTATACATTTATTCCTAAATGATTACTTTGGTGGATAATAATGTTCCAATGTAACTTTCATCTGTAAAAAAGAGAACAAGTGGTTTTTTCTCTGTGGAGAACTTCTGCATGAAGTTTACCATGGGAATAAGGTTTTACATAACCCATTGAGAATATATATATATATGTCTATATATCAGTGTAATCATTGTGTAATGGATTTAAAGACTACATCACAGAGGCACCAGCTGCACTTCACTAAGGGTTTGTTCCAGCCTGTGGTAAAGCCCAAATGTGTCCCCAGAACTACTAAGAGGAAGCTTAATTCAGCTTTCCTTGGTCCTCTGCCTTTAGCTTTGCTGAAAAGATGAATTTGTTTCTGGAACAATTAAGTATTTGCATATACCTGCTTTTCTCCCTAATTTTATTTGGTACAATTTTTATACTATTTATTCAATATTTCTGATTTGTACTTCTTCACACCTTCCAAGATCTTTTCACCTTGCTCAAGGTATGCAATAAATATTAGAGAATCAGAATTACCAGGGAACTTTCACTTGATGCTCTTCGAAGTCTCTCTGTATTGAGAAGCAGGGTATATTAGCCCACGTGAGATTTATTCCCAATAGAAGAGTAATGACTTTAATATAAGATTTGGCTGTATGCAGGTATACTTTTGGAGATAATATCATTGGAGCTGGAAAAGAAGTTTAGGGCTCCACTGTGTTTCACAAAGTACTTTTGCGTGTCCTAGAGACTCTTCATTGCATGTTTTTTCTACACTGTAGAAACATTATTTTCTCTAATCTCTTATTTATTCCCTCCTTTCTCTTCCCACATCTCTGTTTAAAGCACCAAATATACATTTCAGATATTAGCTTCCAGAGCTCCAACCCCTATCTGAACCAAGAAAGAAATGTTTCTCTCATTTACTCTAAGGGATTGTTGTTATTCAGCTCAGGTGAGAGCAGGATTTTACCTCAGATATTTATGTCAAAACTGTTTACATCAAGGCCTATTAAATTTAATAAAAAGTTAGAATCTGAAATATTTTCTTAGAGCTTATTCTTCTTTGGTACCTGCTCTGGTAGGAACTGTACCGCTTGCCACATAGCTGAACATGATTTTGTGCATATGAATTGGCTTAGCAATACTTCATGGTCAAAAAATATTTAAAGCACTAGGCATTTATCAACTCAGGATTCCATACATCTGTTTCCTTTTTGCTGGGCATTCGGAAGAAAAAAGTTTGATCTATCCTTGGATCAAATTAATGAAAACTAATATATGCTTATATATGTATGTAAGTGTGAATACCCACATAGTACTTGAAAAGAAGTGTGTGCATGTATGTATTTTATCCCTTAAGATAATTTATTCATTTCTGAATCAGAAAAAAAAATTTGGTTTATTAAATCGATTCTTGCAAGATTATGCTCAGTTTGACAATCTGCAGTTGTGCTGATTTGCCATCCTTGTACCACCAGAACATTTTCTATTATGTAATTCTTGAATGATTTCCCATATCCTCATTAGAAAGGCTTCTTACCCCTGTTCACACACAGCAATATTCTTTTTTTTTTCCCTCATTTAATAATCTAGATAAGGAAATTAATGTTTATTTGAGGGGATAGAGAGGCAAGAGTGACACACCTGTAATGATGTCTGTCTTCAAAACACATGCTTTCTTTAAAAAATAGGTTTTGCTACTTAAAAAGAAAAAAAAAACCCACAAAACCAAAAAAAATATCCAGTGGAACACAGTCAGGGACTTCACAAAGTTAGATCCAGGCCTCTCTTCTGTTGAACTTTCTGGTGTGACCTTGGGCCAGTCTCATAACTGTCCTGTGCTTCATTTCCACATCTTCAAAAAGAAGGCAGCAGCTCTTCGTTTTCCACAGAAGCTGTGTAAGGAAAAAGATACATGAAAGACTATGAAGTGATTATATACAACATGAAAATCTATCCGAGGAAGAGTGATTTTCATTTATTTACCTGTTTAATACAGATGTCCACTTTTCAACTGTTCACTTCTTGTTTTCTTCATGGTCACTGGAAATAGATGAGTACTTCCAGGACACAAATCATCTCATCCTAAAGAAAACATTAAAAATAAATCAGCTTGAACAATGTGCTGAATGCCTGTTCCTCTCTGCTGACTCCAAAGGAAGTCTGAGGCGTAGATGTGCAAATGTCTGTAACTGCAGCTATTTGGTCAGATTTCTCATATTTGAGGTATGCTGAGTTCCCCATAATAATCATACAGATTAAGTGTGGGGCAGTTATTCAGGCAAAGATATACCATCTCCACAGTGTCATTAAAGTGCCCTATACTAAAGGAATTAGCTTCACAAAAATCGTATCCTGTAGAGCATGTAAAGAAAGGCATTTAAATGTGTTTCAGTATCTTGCTTACTTACAATTCATACCTTCCATGCACACCTTATTGAGAACTCAAGCTGTTATGTGTAGTCTTCAGAAAATCTATTTAATATGTGATATATTTGATCAGAAAAAAGTGGAGGATGGCATCTTCAGCCAGGAGATCTCTTCCTTTTATGCATACATACTTACTTTCAGAAAAATACTGATATCTCTGAAAATGTCTTTTTGAAGAGTACTTTCTTCTCTAAAATACCCCTATTGAAGTCATGAGGGCACTTGCAGACAAAACCACTGCCTATCATTGAATCAGAGACAAATAGGCTGAAAGAGACCTCAGTAGGTCATCTACTCCATGCTTTTGCCCGCAGGCAAAATCAACTGTACCTGTCAACTCTGATAGATGTTTACCTAACCTGTCCTTAGAGATTTCAAATGATTGAAACTCCAAAAGCTCTTCAGGCAATCTATTCTGGTGTGTCATGATCCATGTCATTAGAAATTTTTACTTAATATCTATCTTAAATCTTCCTGGATGAAATTCAAGCACATTAATTCTTTTTCTATCCTCTCTAGGCAGGGAGAATTGATTATTTCTTTCTTCACTGCAGAAGCATTTCACATCCTCTTTTTTTCTGTTTTTCCTGAAGCATTCCTATTAATACACTTTTTGACTCCCTCCTTCCTGAGGTGGGATTTTTGGGGTTTTTTTGTTGGGTTTTTTTTTTGGGGGGGGGGTATTTTTTTTTTAAAGTGTGGTGATTTTCATTGGTCTTTTCAGTTGGACCAAATTATACTTCTCCCTGGGAAAAGTAGGTCTTTTCTAGCTTCCTTAAGCTTTGGAAATCAAGACTGAATACAGTCGGTTTTGTTAGATAAACCTTATTTGTCCTGAAGGAACTGGTAAAGAAATTAGCTAAGCCAGTCTTCATCATATGTGAGAAGCTGTGGCAGTCTGGTGAAGCTCCCACTGACTGGAAAAGGGGAAACATAACTCTAATTTTTAAAACTTGGGGAAAAAACACCCAGAGGAGTATCAGCTGGTCAATCTCACCTCTGTGCCTTGGGAGATCATGGAGTAGATCTTTCTGGAAACCTCTTAAGGCACGTGGAAAATATGGAGGTGATTTGCAACAGCCAACATGGCTTCATTAAGGGCAAATCATGTCTGACAAATTTGGTGGCATTCTACAACAGGGTTACAGTGGTTGTGGATAAGAGCGACTTGTGCAAAGCATTTGACACTGTCGCACATGACATCCTTGTCTCTAAATTGGAGAGGCATGGATTTAATGGATAGACCACTCAGTGGGTAAGCTGATTTTTCTGATCCCTTCCAACCCAGGTAATTCTGTGATTCTATAATACCAGGCTAAGTAATTTTGGTTTAGCTCCCTGTCAAATGCAAAACTGATGTCCTTTTTCGGAAGGGGTGCATTTTCAATAGGAGGCATGGAGATCACCTGCCCAAAAATAGTTCAGAGGTGGTGCTGTTAGCATATTTGAGAGAGAACAAAACACTGGACAGCAGCGAGGAGTGATGGGGAAAAAAAATACCCAACACATGACAAATAATCCTTCAAGCAGCAAGGTCAGAGAAGGAAAGTACACGTTACAAGCACTGGAGCAGATTCCTCTGTAGCCTGTGTAAGAGACCATGCTGTAGCAGATACAGTGCAGCCCATGGAGGACCCAGTTCTGGAGCAGGTTTATTCTGAAGGACCCACGATGGAGCGGGCGAAAAGAGTGAAGAGGAAGGAGCAGAAGAGAGGAACCGTTATCTGAAATCCTCCATTCCCCATCCCCCACACATCACTTGCTCAAGGGGAAGAAAAGAGGTCAAGAATGAGGGAGTAAAGTTGAGGCTGGGGAAAAAAAATGGCTGGGGCAGAAGGTGGTTGTGCTTTTGTATGTTTCTTACCAGCCACTTCAACTTCTAATTGGCAATAAATGAAATTATTTTTCCAAAGTGGTGTCTCTTTTGCTTTGATGCTAATTGGTCTCCATACATGAGCTCCCCTGTTCTATTAAGGAAAGGCAGTGAGAGAGCAGCTGGGTGGGTGTCTGGCAGCTACCTAAGGTGAAGCCACCACATTCCCACTATGGGGTAATCATCAATATTAAACAATTTTTTCTCTTCTTTTTAAATTCATTTTACATATTTAAATAATTAAAATAAGGAAGACAGTCTTTACCTATTCTATCTTTCCATCGTAACCTCGATATGTCAAAAAATTACAAAATAGTATTCAAAAACTAGACTTTCTGAAGAATGAAAAGATATGAAACAGCCATCTAAAACTCTAAAACTTCAGGTTGTCATTGATTTGGCCTGCAAGAAACTAAACAAAAATGCTGCTTATTTTTACTTGAGGAAAATAAGTCCATGCTAAAAACTACATTAAAATCCAACCCACGCTCCTTATGGTTCCATTTCTGGTGAATTATGTTAATTCAAAAGTGTCAATTATCCAAGATGTCATTCCATCCTAGTAAGAAACTGAAAATGTTCAAAGCAGTGGGAGTTTTATATTTTTACTTTATTGCTTTAATTATTTTAGCAAGAAATTACACAATTTTAAAGCCAGAAATTTGTTTATAATTATATCTTTTTTTAAAAAAAAAAGCAGTCAGCTTTCATTCACATCTTTCAATATGATTACAAAGCCTAAAATGATGCCTTAAATATGAAGTTCATTTTAAGCATTTTATCTTAGAAGTATATTGAGATTCTGTATAACAAATAGGGAATTGGCCTGCATAATTCATACTTCATAATTAGCACAGTTGGATTTTATGAATTAATATGTGCATTCATGGGTTCCTGGCTCTACTTACTTTGGTAAGTGATAGTATTGAGAAAGGTGACAGATTTACAGAAAAAAATGGAACAAAGAATGTTTCTTGCAAGCTACTTATGGCAAGCTGATTAATGTGAGGAGCTAGGAACTGCAAATTACAAGTGGTACTGATTAAAGTAAAAAATATAGCAGAGGGGACAGTAGAGTAAGTCATCTTCTCAAGAAACAGATGATGAGCAAGATCTGTGACATAATTTCTGTCTGAATCCCAGCATCAGTCTATTGAAATGTGTTTCTTACACAGAAGGTTAAGGCTGCTTTGTTAGTTTTCTGGTGGGTGATACTGTCATCACTTTATAGAACCATGGAATGGGCGGGAAGGGACCTTAAAGGTCACGTAGACCCCTCCCCTGGCTGGTTTTCTGGGCTGCATCACATGTTGTCAGCTTGTGGTGGGTTGACCCTGGCTGGAACCCAGGTGTCCACCAAAGCCATTCTATCACTGCACCTCCTCAGCTGCATGGGGGAGAGAATCTCTAATGAAAGGACAGGGGCAGATCACTCAACAATTACTAACAGAGGCGAAACAGACTTTACTTGGGGAAATTAATTTATTTCTAATAAAAGTTCAGAGTAATAAACCCAACTCTTAAAACACCTTCTCCCACCCCTCCCTTCTTCCCAGGCTTAACTTTACTCCTGAATTCTCTACCTGCTCCCCACCAGAGGCACAGGGGGATGAGGAATGGGGGGTTTTGGTCAGTTCATCATTCACTGTCTCTACCTCTCCTTCCTCCTCACACTCTTCCCCTGCTCCAGCATGAGGTTCCTCCTGTGAAGACAGTCCTCTGCAAACTTCTCCAACACAAGTCCTTCCCATGGGCTCCAGTGAGGGTCTCTTCCACAAGGTGCAGTCCTTCAGGAACAGACTGCTCCAGTGTAGGTCCCCCAAGGTGCCCCAGGTACTGTCAGGAGCTTACTCCAATGTGGGCTTCCCACATGGACGCAACCTTCTTCAGGTGCATCCACCTGCTCCAGAGTGTGGTTCTTCATGAGCTGCAGGTGGATATCTGCTCCCCTGTTAACCTTCATGGGCTTCATGGATCTTGGCTCTCAGCCGGGGTAAAACCATGACACTGCCTCACCATGGTTTTTACTGCAGGGGAATCTCTGCTCCAGGGTCTGGAGCATCTCCTCCCCTCCTGCACTGACCTGGGTGTCTGCAGAGTTGTTTCTCTCCCTCCTCTTTCCTGACTGCTGCTAGTGTTGTGTGGATTTTTTTTTCCTCTTTTTATCTATGCTATCCCAGAAGCATCACTGTTGTCACTGATGGTCTTGGCTTGGGCCAGCAGGCTGGTCCATCTTTGAGCTGGTTGGCATCGGCTCTATGAGACATGGGGGAAAGATGTTTCTGGCATTTTCTCACACAAGCCACCCTGCATACCCCCCACTATCAAAACCTTGCTTTGCAAAACCAACTCACGCCTCTTGTCCAATTTTTCATCCACCAGTACCCCCAAGTCCTTCTCTGCAGGTTCACTCTCAATCCGTTCATCACCCAGTCAGTAGAGATGGTGGTGATTGCTCAGACCCATGTGCAGGACCTTGCACTTGGCTTTGTAGAATTTCATGAGATTCACATAATCCCACTGCTCCAGCCTGTCAAGGACACTGTGGATGGTATTCCATCCCTCTAGCATATCAACTACACCACTCAGCTGTGTGTCATCCACTACTTGATGGAAACTTGACTAAACCTGAAACAGACTGGTTTTTTATCCATTAGACTGCAGGTGCAGCCTGAGAGGTTCTGCATGCCAAAGTGGAAGTTTAGGCTTGAAACAAGTGCATATAAAAATTAGGTGTTGATTCCAAGGCCTTTTTTTGGTTTGCTGCTTTCACAGCTTAACCCAGCCAGCAACTAAAACAGCCATACATCTGCTCACTTGACCAGTGGGATGCGGAAGAGAATCAAAAAAGAAAGAAAAACATAGTAAAACTCATGTGTTGATACAGAGTTCAATAGGACTGAAAAGGAATTATTATTATTATTATTATTATTATTATTATTATTATTATTATTATTATTATTATTATTGTTGTTGTTGTTATTATTATTATTATTATTATTATTATTATTATTAAAAATAACAATAACAATAATAATATAGAAAACGTCATACAAAACTAGTGTTTAGCCACACAATTTCTCACCACCCAAAGCCATTGCTCAGCTAGTTCCTGAGCCACCTTACCTCACCTCCTAGCCAATCCCCTTGTTATATATGGGGCATGATGTCATATGGTATGGAATATCCCTTTGGCCAATTAGGGTCAGCTGTCCTGGCTGTGCCCCTCAGCTTCTTGGGCACCCCCACCTTCCTGTTGGCTGGGCATTATGAGAAGCTGAAAAGTCCTTGACTGCCTGGCAACAACTAAAATACTAGCCTATTACCAAAATTGCTCTCATCCTAACTCCCAAAGGCACCACTAAACAGGCTGCTAGGAAGAAAATTAACTCTATCCCTGCCGAAACCAGGGCGGCTACAATACAATACAATGTAATGTCTATCCCAGAAGAGCATTGAAGAGCATGAAGTGTGCTAAAGGGTAAATTATTTAACAAAAATAGTGAAATTCTTAAGGAAAATTTTTATGGCAAGATTTTTGCTTTTATCACAGAAGAAAAAGCTTTGGGGTTTTTTTGGGTTTTTTTTTTAATCATTCCAAGCAATCAAAATGTTCTCTTGGAGAATTTATTCTGCAAAAAATTATGAATTTGTCCTAAACTACTTGAGCAAGTGTTTTACCTCAAGCATACATGCCATGGTTTTCTGCTATGTTCAAATCTAACAGCACTTTCACGGGCTCCTTTGAGACTCCTCTAACTTCACTGTATTTCAACTCCATAAAGAAGATTTAGACCAGATCTTACAAAATTCAAGTGTTGTACAAATATAATGGTTGCCTGATGGCTACTATTCTGATGGTCTCAGCACAGTGTAACTTAGTAATATGATCTCAGCCAACGGTAATGTTTTTATGTGGTTAGAGTCCCAGACTGGGAGTTAGTAACCTCATAGACTGTTCCCAGCTATGCCTCAGATTTACTGTGCAGCCATAATCAGGTCTGATGTTCTCTCTGTGCTTTGGATTTCTGATTGCACAAGGATAATAATATTTCTTTGCCCCAGGTAGCCCTTCTGAGAAATATGTGTAAAAAACTATTAATCTGTTGATTACTTTTCTTACTACTTGGAGCATCAAAGGTAATATTGTTAATGCCACCATTGATTACATTAAGACTCCATGACTTTGAAATGTCCTGTTGTATTTAGGAATGTCCACAGGTAGTGCTTTTACAAGAACTCAATAACTTTTAATTGGAACAATATCGCATGCTACAGCTATTACAGCTGCTTTCAAGATTCAAACCAATGTAAAGCATTAGAACTAAAGTTTTGCTTTTTGGACACCAAGTTTTCTGGTCTAATTTTCATCCCCATCAGTGCTTTCTGCATGTCAAGCGAAATTTCCTGTCGAATAGAAAACTTTTTCATGTGTCGGGGTCTTTTATTTTTTATGATAGCAAACATCTAGCTTTCTAGCTTTATGTATTTCAACATAAAATAACAATGTAAGAATTACCTAGTAAATGTTATGCTCTTGTTCTGTAAATTTTGTCATGGGTACACTGATAATTGATATCTTCGTGTTTCTTTCAGAGCATTTTACCACATGCTATTTCCAGTTATTTTATGCCATAGTTTATATTCCTTTCCAGCCAGGTTAATAGATCTACTCATAACAATCCTTTAAACCTACAAATGGTGCTTATATTCTGAATTAATATTTTTCCTTTTGTCAATCTTTCCTCTAACATACATGCAGCAAAGAAGTTGCATATGAGAGTTAAATACCCAAGCATTTTTTCTGATCTACCTTTTGCATACATTTATAATGTTTTTCACTTCCTTCCTCTAGTGTTACTGCCCTTTCTGTTTTTCCTGTTGTACACATAATTATTTGTTCTGATACTGAAATACCTGTTAGAAGTCAGCCTTTGCAATGGCTTTTAAGCTTCTGCAAAGTTTCCCTGTGCTGCAAATACAGAATAACAATATTGCTTCTGCTGCAATGCTTTGGCATAAAGCCAGGCTTGAATAGTGACAACTGGCATTTTATCTTACAGTTCAGGTGACTGCATTTCCTACAGTAGCACACTGGAGCCCAAAATTAACTTGCAAGTATGTGCTTGTGATACCTAGCATGTTTTTTTTCTTCATTATTTTTGCTGGTTTAGAGCTATGATGTGCACTCAATAGTTTCATGAAAGTAGATGGTTTGCATAGTTGGGTACCTTTTGTTCTCTGTTCTAATAAGAAAGTATATTCAGATTCACTCAGTTATTAAATGGAGTTTATCTTGCAGGTACAGAGAAGGAGCACTTCTAATGCAGATGCTGCACAACAAATCCTGCCTCTCTTGCAGTTACTGAGATTTGGGAAGATGCCAGAACAGGAGGTGAGATGCCCAGATGCACTTTCAGACACTTGTACCTACAACACATATAACAACAAGCCTTGGTCTCTCCTTTGAGGCTGTGGATGCAGCAGACCTTGGAGGCTCCTCTAGCCTGTTGGAAGACCTGAAAAATGTCCTACCTGGACAGTAGGGGTTACCACCTTTGGGTACCTTGTTCTCTGGTAAGGCAGAAAAGATATGTGGGAGACTACTGAGGCAATGTTCCCTAAAAAGAGTGTCTTCTCTTTGACAGTCTCATGCTTAAATGCTTCCAGCTATGACATTTGGTCTTCAACTCATACTTCAGTTAGAGCCAGAATACCATGGAATCAAAGAATGTGTTAGGTTGGAAGGCACCTTTAAAGATCATCTAGTCCAACACCCCTGCAGTAAGCAGGGACATCTTCACTAAATCAGGTTGCTCAGAGCCCCATCAAGCCTGACCTTGTACATCTCTGGGGATGTGGCCTCAACTACCTCTCTGGGCAACCTGTTCCAGTGATGCACCATCCTCATATTGAAGATTTTTTTCCTAATATCCAACCTAAGTCTCCCCTTTTCTAGTTTAAAGACATTACCCCTCGTCCTACTGCTACATGCCCTTGTGAGCAGTTCTTCCCCAAGCGAAGGATGGCAGCCACCTTTTTAAAAAGACGTTTGTAACAGATAGTTAGGTAAATCATGCTTGCCATGCCCTTCATAGGAGCAAATTAAATGGGGAAAATTCTCCAATGCAAAGAATGTTCTCTTGAACTTCAGGAGAACATTCTTTGGCCTGCTTGGCAGAGTACCATGGGACAAAGCCATGGAAGTGAGGAGGGGCCCAAGACTGCTGGATAATAGTCAAGGATCACCTCCTCCAAGCTCAGGAGTGATGCATCCCAAATAACAGGAAGTTGGGCAAAAATGCCTGGAGGCCATGAACAAACTCAAGCACAAAATGGAATTCTACAGAGGGTGGAAATCAAGGGCAGGTAGCCTAGTAGAAATACAGAAAAACTGTCCATGCAGCCAGGAATCAGGTTAGGAAAGCTAAAGCCCTTACAAAGATAAATCTGATCAGGGATGTCAAGGACAACAAGAAAAGCTTCTATATCAGTCATGAAAGGAAGTGGAGGGAAAATGTGGCCACCCTCCAAAATCAAACCAGAGACATAGTTACCCAGGATATGGCTAAGACTGAAGTACCCAATGAATTTTTTACCGTAGTCTTCACCAGCAAAGGATCTATTCACACTCCCCAGGATACAGCAGGCAAAGGCAAGGACTGTGAGAGTGAAGAACCACCCACTATAGAGGAAGATAAGGTTCAAGAACATCCAAGGAATCTGAAGGTGCACAAGTCCATGGGACCTTATGAGTTTTACCTGCAGACCCTGAGGGAACTGGAAGATAACGTGGCTTCGCCACTGTTCATCATATTTGAGAAGTCATGGCAGTTCAGAGAGTTTCCCACTGACTGGAAAAGAGGAAAAATAATCCCCACTTTAAAAAAGGGAAAAAAAGGAGAGCTGGTGAACTATAGACCAGTCAGTCACACCTCTGTGCCTTGGAGGATTATAGAGCAGATCCTCCTGGAAGCTATGCTCAGGAACATGGAAAATATGGAGGTGATTGGTGACAGACAACATGGCTTCACAAAAGGCAAATCATGCCTAAGAAATTTGATGGCATTGTATGATGGGGTACAGCACTACTGGATAAGGGAAGAGTGACAGACATGATCTACCTGGACTTGTGCAAAGGACTGGCAGTCTCCTGTACGATATCCATGTCTAAATTGGAGAGACATGGATTTGACAGATGGACCACTCGGTGGATAAGGAATTGGTTGGACAGTCACACTCAAATAGTTTTGGTCAATGGCTCAATGTCCAAATCAACACCAGTGACAAGTGGCAGTGCTCAGGGGTCAGTCCTGGGACTGGCACTGATTAACATCTTTGCTGGAAACATGGACAGTGAGATCAAGTGCACCCTCAGTAAGTTTGACACCACCACCAAGCAGTGTGGTGCAGTCAGCACACTGGAGGGAAGGGATGTCATCAAGAGGGACCTTGGCAGGCCTGAGAGGTGGGTCTGTGAACCGCATAAAATTCAACTAGGTCAAGTGCAAGGTTCTACATATGGGTTGCGGCAATCCCAAACACAGCTGTAGGCTGGATGGAGAATGGATTGAGAGCAGCCCCAAGGAGAAGGACTTGGGAGTGCTGATTGTTGTAAAGCTCAACACAAGCTGTCAATGTGCACTTGAAGTCCAGAAAGCAAATCGTGTCCCGAACTACATCAAAAGAAGCATGACCAGCAGATCAAGAGAGATGATTCTTACCCTCTAATCTGCCCTCATGAGACCCCACCTGGAGTACTGTGTCCAGTTCTGGGGTCTCCAGTACCAGAAAGTCATGGAGTCCAGAGTAGGCCACGAGATGATCAGGAGGCTGGAGCTCCTTGCTTATGAGGACAGGCTGAGAGACTTGGGCTTGTGCAGCCTGGAGAAGAGAAAGCTTCATGGTGAGTCCCAGTACCTACAGGAAAGATGAAGATGGACTCTATCAGGGAGTGTAGTGATAGGACAAGCAGTAATGGGTTTAAGCTAAAAGAGACTAAATTTAGATTAGACATTAGGAAAAAAAACCTTCACTCTGAGTGGGGTGAAGCCCTGGCACAGGCTGCCCAGAGAAGCTGTGGCTGCCCCCTCCCTGGCAGTGTTCAAGGCCAGGTTGGGTGGGGCTTTGGGCAGCCTGGTCTAGTGGAGGGTGTCCCTGCCCATGGCAGGGGGTTGGAACTAGATGATCTCTAAGGTCCCTTCCAACCCAAACCAGTCTGTGATTTTGTGATTCTATGATTCAGGGAAAAATTTTGTGAACTTACTACAGTAGTTTTTTCTGAACAGTCAAAATAAAATGTACTCCTAAGTGCTGATTGAGTTTTATCCAAAGGTCAGACTGGATTATTAAAATAAATGCTGCATCTATTTGGTATCAAATCATCTGTACAAAAGGTTTGTGACTGTGTCTCATATAGTTGCTATTAAAATCTGACCTCAAAACTAAATGCAGTAATGTTCACAGTTATGCCTGTAACTATGAAAAAAAAAGAAAAGGCATGGCAATAATGGAGGAAAGAATAATCCATCATCCACTCTTCAATATGAAAGTCATATATTCTCCTTTGCTGTAGAGGGGTTACTATATTGTCTCCTGCATTTCATTAAGGTACTTTTATAGCAGTCTCTGAAATCCACATAGGGCTGGTCCTGACAGGGAGTTCTGACCTTTTGATGGATATTGCTTTGCCTGTAAAGCAAGCTGATGGTTAACCCTATCCCCAGTGGGCAGATGTCCATAGCCCAGCCCCATAACAATTCTCAGCAAATCTGGGACAGATCCTCAACTGGTGCAGATCATCATGGGTTCAGCAAGCCACTGTGCAACAGCTGAAATGTAGCCTCAGTAAAGTCAGTGATAAAATTCGTATTGCTGCCAGTGGAACCAGGATATTATATTTAAGAATCGACTAATGTGAAGTCAAGCTTGTAGTATTACTATAGAATAAGTTTTTAATTGCTCTCTAATATTCCCCTTAGACCATACTTGGTGCTTTGATCTGTAAGCCTTCTCAAGCTCCACTGTATTGTGCAGAGAAATTTGCATTCTCCCAGGCAGTGTGTGCTGTGTATGGGACAGGCTCAGCCTTTCGCATACCAGTTCATGATGAAGAGGTAGGAATTTACATCTCTGGGCTCCAGTCACACAGAACACATCTTCTGATGAGTGTGTGACACCTCATCACTCCGGTTCCTTGGCTGGGATGCATAGGGTTGACAAAACAGACCTTTGGTTTTAAACTTCCTGCTGTATTAACCAAGTACTAATGTCCTGGCAGGAGAACCAGGAGGTGGGGCAAACTCTCTACTCTGTCCTCTTCTCCCCCTGACAGTGGTAACATCCATTTTGTATTTAAAGTCTTGTCATGTAACGGAGGAAAAGGTAGACTCTTCTTCAATATTTATTTTTAAATTATCCTTTTCTCTTTATCTGCTGTTGAGTCAATTCTCCAAACTATGTTATGGATTTGTATGTAAATACTTTAGCATAGAAAACATGAAAAGTGGCATGATGTTGAAGTGCTTGACATTTAGTACTTTCTTCTATATTCCTGTTTATCTGGTTTTGCTTTCCATAACAAACACTTGCTTTTCCCCCAAATGTCATTCTGCCAAACATCTTGAGTCATGACCTTTATAAGTTGGACAACCTGAGCAACCAGAAATACATACCCAATTACAGCAGCTTTTAAGATGTACGTACTTACAATACATGATGCAGCTGCACGCCACTTAGAATGAAATCGCTTTATGACTTCTATATATTAACATAGATCATATCAGATCATATTTAGCCTGGATTAACATGGCAGTTGTCACTGCTATGATATCCACCACTGAGATGAACTACACTCTTAGAAGATGTAATTGCTAAAGAGGTGGTCCTTTTCTGATCTTTACAGGAAACTTCAGTCCACAAGTGCATCTTAAACCTGATAAGGGATGGGCTTTATCTTTGTGTAACAAAGTGGGCATTTCTGAGACAAGCACTGCAATACCCAACAAAGCCACACCTAACTGAATATGAAGATTAAAGTAAGTTTCTCTAGGGTCTTCAAGAATATCTGCAGTGAAGAATGAATATCCCTTCTGAATTTCCCTTCATAGAGCTGTAATTTGTAAAACATTGAAGGCTCAACATTATACTCTTTGCAGCCCACATCTGTGTAGCTGATGCATTAAGCATAAGTAAGGATGATATAAGATGTTGGACAGTTCTGCATTAACAGCTTAAAGTAGTAGTGTATGGACTAAAATGTATCATTATAAATATGTCAGAAAAGATTGAAATTACATTTGGTGACATCTAATCCAAGACAAAACAAACTGTTAAATATTGCAAATGCTTATCTTGCTAATGCCTTAAATAGAGCTGATTGTGTAAAAAATAAGCAGTAAGAAGACATGACTAAGTACTTCAATGTGTAAACAATCTTTGATCACTCCTCCATAAGTGTGCTGAAAATAGTGGGCTTTCAGTGTTTTATCAGGTATTTCCTACCTGATTTCAAAAGATAACAACCAACCAACCAACAACAAAAAAAAACAAAAAAAAAACCCCCCAAAAAACCAACCCCCCCCCCCCCAAAAACCCACCTCACACACACAAAACAAACAAAAGAAATAAAAAACACACCC
Organism: Gallinula chloropus; assembly: GCF_964237585.1. NCBI lineage: Eukaryota > Metazoa > Chordata > Aves > Gruiformes > Rallidae > Gallinula > Gallinula chloropus. The sequence goes on along the minus strand of NC_140085.1, from coordinate 136,021,323 downwards.
AACTTATTTTGGTAGTCTAAGTTTAAGATTTTAATTTTGTGAAGCCATGAATTTCTGGCAATACTAAAGTGAAGTGAGCTAGCAGTGAACAGACTGAGGCCTAAAAAGTATCAAAATATCCCTTGGGGGGGGGGGGGAACCCAAAAAGTTTGCCATTGTTTTCCAACCTTTAAGTTTTACAAAATGACAATTTTTCCCTCTCTCTAATATATAAGACCACCATCTTCTACTTCCACTGAAATTAAATTCAACCTAATTCATATTTTTTCTCTGATTTGATTAGTTCCAAAGATCCAAGCCAGTTCCAGGATAATAGTGACCAGAGGTTTTCAACTCAACACAAAACCAGGAAAATTTCGCATGGAACTTTTGGGGAAAAAATGAAACAAGTTAATAGAAAAAATATTTCTTTTCAGTTCTATTCAATACAGTTTCCCTTAAAGATTTGAAATGGAACAGTTCCTAAATTTTTTTACTCACTAAGGAGTATTTTTGATCTGTGTTAATTTTTCTTTTCTTTGTTATCACTGGATTAATATTTTTTAAAATCTGTGTGACTAGACATTTTTCCTCTTGAAAAAACATATGAAGGCAACTCTTTCTAACATTGAGGATATTCTGCAATATTACAGAGCAGGGAAAAAAAGGAATAAAAACATAAAGATAAAAGTGCTGGGCAAAATAATATAGTTATCAATGAACAGCAACAAAAAGGAACATCGATGGCATAAACACTGCAAGTTTAGATTTTTTTTTGTCACTGAGAAATAAAACATAAATAAACAAAAGCCAAGATTTGTTTAAAAGACTGAAATGACAAATAAAAATGGAACAAAATTTTAAAATCTGAATGAAGTTTACATGTGTAAGAACTTTTCTTTGTGGTTTGTTTGGGTTATTTTTTTTTAGTTATATTGTGAGTCTGATAAAAACTATTTCCTCTCTGTACAAGTTTTGACTTCAGTGAGATTGATGATATCTTTCTGTGAGAATAAACAGGACCAACACATCTTTCAGGGAAAACAGGATTTTTTAAATAAAACCATTATTCATCAAAATTATGACAGGAAATCTCTCTCAATAAAATTTAAAACAAACACATACATAGACAAATAAGAATTTAAAAATAATGTCCACATGATTATTTCACAACATGGCAAACAAATTACATTTAAGTACCTGGTATCCATGCAACTTCTTATGTATGAAGTCCATGAAGTTTATGAGGTCCATTTTTAGTAGTCAGGTTGTCAGATTTTCTTCTGAGACACTGCTTGTGGAAAGTAAGGATTCCACTTTCACGAAAATTTCTGGCCATGAACAGCTTGAGCTTTCATCTTCTTGAATACTGCTGGGAATATATCAGACTTTTAACGCTACTCTAAACAGGATTTTTATGGTTTAATGTATACTTCAGGCCTCTGTGCCCAAGACTGGTAAAATGCATCTGATCATCATCACATCACAGTTAAAATCTGACTGCTGTCCCAATATGTAATTTAATCCATATGTATGGATGGAGTAGGCAGGCCTGCAGTACATAACCAATAGATACGGTTTAGAAAGTTAGAATCACATATGCTTGAAATAAATGTCAGAAAAGAAAAAAAGCACAGCCTCATATTTTAACAGTAGTACACAAAGCATTTAGATGCAGTCTCTGCATTTACCAGTCTATTGGTAATTTATCCATCCCCCAACAAACTTGGTTAGTCTAAAAGATGATGACCTTTCTCTCACTGATTGATACATGTCTCCTGGTGCCTCCTAATGTCACAGCAGAACATGGTGGTGATAACATCATTGCCCATTTAAAACCAAGAGTGAATTTAAACTCTATGTAAACTGCTACCTGATGTGCATTTTACCTTTAAGGTTGTTAGATGCGACACTTTGTAGTCATGTATTTCTGCAGGACTATATAGGTAGATAAATATGTTTGTCATAGACTGTACCACGAGTCACAGAATCACAGACTGCTTTGGATTGGAAAGGACCTCAAAGATCATCTACTTCCAACCTATCAGCCATGGGCAGGGACACCCTTCACTAGACCAGGCTGCCCAAAGCGCCATCAAACCTGGCCTTAAACACTTCCAGGGAGGGGGCAGCCACAGCTTCTCTAGACACCTGTGCCAGGGCCTCATAGTAAATAATGTCTTTTTAATGTCTAATCTAGCCCTGTCCCCTTTCAGGTTGAAGCCTTTGTCCCTTGTCCTATCGCTACACTCCCTGATGCACAGTCCCTCTCTCACTTTCCTGTAGGACCCCTTTAAGTATTGGTAGGCCACAATTAGGTCTTCCTGGAGCCTTCTCTTCTCCAGGCTGAACAAACCGAATTCTCTCAGCCTGTCTTAGTAGCGGAGGTGCTCCAGGCCCCGATCACCTTCATGGCAGTCAGAACACAGTCTCAGACTAATCTTCATCCACACTGTTCAAAGTTGGATGTTCTTGCCATCACCAGCTATATGTTGTAGAAGTGATGCTTGAGCCCACAACTTCACTTGCTGGAGCAGCTTTTATTTAGATCACGTTACACTTTTTAGGTTTGAATTTTCCAAAAAATGTATTTCCTGTAAGATTTAAAGCATGAGACAAAACTGTACTACTGCTGTTGTCATATTGCCTCAATGTTGCAACTGATAAAATTTATAAGTAAAATTTAAATAATATTTTATAATGGTTTTGTGTGTTTCATTTCAAAGTGTTTCTATTTGTTATTTGTAGGTAGAAGTAATTTGTATATAATTGAACCCTTTATTCCACAGGAAACTTTAAAAAAAAAATCCTTGATTTTTGTTATTTTCTTTTATTTAAGAACTGTCTGGATTCAGTGAAATAGAATTAAAAAAATATTCTTGGTACATCACATCAGATCCTATATGGCATTGTCTAGTTTGCAAAACAAGTAATTCCTAATCTGTGACTGAACAAAACCGATAGCTGAAAAAAATTAGATTACAACTAAAATTTCAAAGCAAACTCAGAGTCTCAGAGCAGATTCAGTGATGCAACAGCCAGTTGTCTCTCCACAACCTCAGCTCCTAAAGACTTCCTGCCAGTTAAATTGGGAAAAATCTCTGAAGTCATATAAGCTTTTGAGAAGGTTCTGTCTGCTGCGAAAACTGGATTAGAAACATCAGAGAATGAAATGCAATTCATAACACAAAATTATGAGACACTGAATCTGTTTAAATGATAAATATTGATGATCATGAAGGAAATTATAGCCAAGATAGCTCAATGAAACAATAGGCTTTCAAGGTAATTACAGATTAAGGTAATCCACCACCCCTCCTTCATGAGCATGTATACAGAAAATTCTACTCTGAATTGAACCTGAACTCCAGCAAATATCATATCCATGCAATGGATCCTGTCACGTGGATTTCAAAACTGAGAAATTCACTTATTAGCAGAGGTTTTAGATTTACAGGCATATTTAGAATAATGAATGCTGTCAGCTTGCTGATAAGTATGGACCACCAAAGGGTCTTGGGATTTCAAGATGTTGAAAACAATCTCTCATTGACATTAGCTGAAAAAAAATGAGCCGGCGTGTGGGTATTTTCAGATTATTTTAGCCTTTCTTAAACTTCCAGGAATTAACAGTCCTTCAGTGGGATGCAAGAGCCATGGAAACTAAATAAGAAAATGTTCCCATACTCCTTTAAATAACACCTTGCAAGTGTCTCTAGTTATAGACGAAGTTATTTTCATGAATAATAGGGACATTTGAAGCAAGTGCTGAAATATCTTCATATTTATGATATCCTTCTTTGATTTAACTGTTCATCATTTTTGTGAAACGCAAGGATTCCCCTCAGCCAGAGGAAAAATTGAATTTACTAATACATGAACTGCAATGACATTCTCAGCACCAATCCTTCTCCCAGATGACAAAAGTACTGTATTAATTACCCATGCGCTCCAGATCCATTTTTGATGTTATTTTATCCTTCAATTATTTCTCCTTTCCCCAAATACCCAACACTATTAAATCGGTTTTCCCTTGAACTGCATTAATATTCTAGGGTGAAAATGAGGAAGGACTGGCGTTAACAGTTAACTACATTAAGAGCACATAAATACCTCTGCAAAGGTAACAGGAATTAACATAGTTGTTAGGAGAGAAAAGGTTTCACTGGGTGAAATAACCTGTCAGGGCAAAATCCTTGATAGCAGATGAATAATGTATGGAGGCGTTAAACCCTAGCTTAGTACTAATAGGAAAGGAAAAGCAAATTCAAGATTCTTTAGCTATTCACAGCAGCAAGAGATGTATCTCAGTCTCTCTGAAGAGCATTACAGAATCACAGAATCACAGAATCACAAGGTTGGAAGAGACCTTTGAAGATCATCGAGTCCAACCATTCCCATCCTATGCTAAACCATATCCCTAAGTACCTCATCAACCCTTTTTTTGAACACATCCAGGGATGGTGACTCAACCCCCTCCCTGGGCAGCCTGTTCCAGGCTCTGACATTGGCGTGCAGCAAGGTCTGCCTCAGAGTCTGTGGTGGGTAGCAGCAGCTAACCCAATACTATCTCTGAGCTGCTCAACTCAGTGACGCAAAGTTACCGATTCCATTGTTATCTGCCTGCAGTTTTCAGGCTACATGCACTTGTTAATGACGTTTCAGAAGAGCCCGTGTCTGATGGGTCTTTGGCTTTCTGAGCTGCTTCACACCATATGCAGTAGTAGACATACCCAAGCACATATTTTCTGGTTTTGTGATCTTCAATGTAAGGAAAAAAAAATTAAAGCAAAGCTGTTAAAATACCTGCAGGATGTAGAGATTAGAATCCAGTTACTGCTTCCTCTGAACTGTTTTATAGTAAGGCAGGCACACTCTAAAACACACTCAAGTTGATGGGATATATTTGAAGCTGAATTGAAGTGGGAACAGGTCTGCGTTATGCAAAGCTTTTATATGACTGAATTAGATTTTTAGCAGTTCTTGTCTCTAGTTGACTGGAGTGCAAAAATACTCAATGCATAATTATACCTAATGTCCACTAAATACACAGTCTACAGCCTTAGCCCCACTCATGGCTTTTGTTTTTCTGGGTTTTAGTGTTTTGCTTAAATGTCCTACAGCACTGCGCTGCTGGCAAGCTGCAGACGAGTAATGATTAGTTCAGCATACCCTCTACTGTCACACCAGAGGTTCTCTATCTTTCTTGAAAAACTACACTTAGTCTCCACTGCCTGTTCTGTCTTTTGTTTCCTGTAGAAAACAGAAGAACTTTGGAGTCATCGTGTCCCTTAGAGCTGGTGTAAAACTGATCAGTTTGCAGAGTTTTCCACTAATCTGAAACTGTCAGGACATCAAGATTAGGAGGAGGCACCTGTTGTGCTGCTTTTCTTTTATGAAATTCAAATAAGATGGGAGAAGGCTGGTAGTAGGAGAAAACACTGAAAATGGATTGCATCACGCAGAGTGATTTTCCTTCTGTTTTCTCTATCACAGGGCAGATTAAGAGAAGAGACATTCGTATTACTCCTCAGAAGTAGCTCATTATAAGATGATGAATGAACGAGTGAAAGAAAGAGTGAAAAGGAAACAGCGACCTTAATGGAAGCATAATCCCAAAGGTGAAATGAAAGTTTATGAATTTTTATGTTATGAACTTCTATGTTTATGAAGTTTTTTTTCTGACTGAACATTTAGACTCCAAGACATCTTGTCTCTAAACCCCTCAGGTCTCAATCCACACAGATTTTGTGGAGTATAAAATGAATTTTTGTGGCAAACAACTTCTTTCTTATTTTATTAGGACCAGAAGCTTTTGAGACCTGTGGAAACACTCACAGTCAGCTTCTGCAGCAAGTTGAAAAGTGTGATCAAGTGTAGTTCAATATTTTCTATAATTTAAAAAACTGTATGCCAGAAGATTTTTTTTAGGGGGAAATGTCTTCTTTCTTTGTGTAATATTATTTTCAGCCACATTGCTTTCCTCCTCTTTCTATCCTACAAACAAAAGACTTACACATTTCTTAACTGTTGTTTCCCTAGTGAATTCCTTTTTTGATGTGCATTGACCACCATACATAAGCTATTTTAATAAGGAATTTCCTTTAATAAGGAAAACAAAGTCATATAGGTCAAAAGAATGTCAATGCCTTTATATTATGTACTTTTTATTTGACAGTATTTTATGTATTTAAAATGTAACTAAAGCTTATTCAGAGTAAGAAATTCAACACAAATATTACTTACATGCTTTCCCTATTGTTTATTCACCAAATATTGTTTCATGATGAGCATTAAAAGGTTATATTTGGTTTGTCATTGCCATGCGTTTCCTTGCACATTCTAAATAACTATATTTCATAGCTCCCTAATAAAGAAGGTAACTTTTCTCTTTTCATTCATATATAAAAAAATATTGCTTCCATTTACAGCAGCATGTCAGTAACTAAATTCCTTTATTATACTACAGTGTTTTAGTGGCATACTGACAACAATCAGTAAACCTTGATTCCATTGCAGTTTTTTCTAACCCATGGGTTTCCAATTATGAAAATTATTCTTGTTACAGATGTTGAAAACAGAAACCATTTCATTTTTGACCCCTTGACCACCCTCTTCTTTTTTTCGATTTTTAATAATTAGGAAATTACAAATGGAGATGATAGGGGTTTTTTATAAGTTGATCATCAGCTCAATCATTTTACATTGCTAAAAGTCAACTGTAGGTAAATCTGTAAGAGTCACCGACTATATCACTGGAAAGCAGATAATTACAACAGTATTGTTGCAAGGAAAGGATGTTAAAGATACTTGGGAGTTCCACTACAGAGTTCCAGTCATGCCAGAAACAAAAATCCACAGTGTTTTATTCAGGGTCTTTCATAAGTTCAAGCATTCGTTCTTACTTTTCCTGAATCACTGGTTGGAAAAGACCTTTAAGGTCATCAAGTTCAACCATTAACCTAGCACTGCCAAGTCCACTAAACCATGGTCCTAAGTACCACATCCACATGTCTTTTAAATCCCTCCAGGGTGGTGACTCAACTACTTCCCTGGGCAGCCTGTTCCAGTGATTGACAACCCTTTCAATTGAAGAAGTTTTTCCTAGTATCCAATCTAACACCCCCTGGCATAATCTGAGGCCATTTCCTCTTGTCCTATCACTGTCTTTTGACATCCCAACAAAACAAACCAAATACCCCACAGACAAACAAAATACTGGGTAAGTGGTGTGTCCTGGTTCTAGATAGGACAGGGATAATGTTATGTTCCCAAGCAGCCAGCACAGATGAGCTGAGCTGGCCAAGGGTGTTTCCACACCACAGGACATCATGCCCCCATAAAAGGGGTGTGAGGCGGAGTGTCCAGTCAGTGTCAGGTCCGTAAGTGCTGTGTGTTATTTCTGTGTGTGTGTTCTGTTGTTGCTGAGGCTCTCATCTGCCTGTGCCATCCCAGCAAAGTGCCCTGAGCCCACCCCACAAGGGGCTTTTGCCTGTTTTTTCTCAAGATCCTGCTGGGGAATGGAAGGAGGAAAGTGTAATGCTGGGGCTTCTGCTGGGGGGCAGGGGATGAACCACAACACCCTGTTAGATAACAATCAGCAATGCTGAGTCATAACTATGTTGGGGGGGTGGGGGTGGGGACTGGGGAGGTTCTTTTATGTTAGTGGTAGAAAAGATAGTTTGCAAATAAGATTGCAGCAGAGAACATCAGTATTTTATGTGAATCTGTTCGAGGAAACAGCGATAGTCAAGGCAAATAGATCAGGAGGATGTAGGAGTTGTAACTGCTGATGATGTACAAGTCAAGATTTCCTATGGTATAAGGAACTACCAAGTAAAAGAACCCAACATACTTTAGCAATTACAGATAGGAAAGTGGCAGTTTAATAGTAAATCAAGGTAAAAAGAAACAAGGAATTATTGTTGTACAAAGTTATTTGGTTTGGTCTGTTGTTGGGTTTGGTTGGGTTTGTTGGGTTTTTTAATTTAATCTTAAATCCAAAGGGTGGAAGGAAGGGAGGAGGAAGGTATTCCAAGTGGCATAAATCCAACTGAAAGAAACAAAAGGTATTATGTTGGGGATTATATATATATATATATATATATATATATATATATATATGAAAGGTGAATTTCATTTGCTGTCTTAAAGATTCATGCTAACTGTAGTGGAAAATTTCAAATGCTGTATGCAGCTACTAAGCAGGGCGGGTGGAAAGGTTGCTGTTCTGTAAAAATAGATGCCAGAGAAAATTAGTCCCTGGAGCTGTAAGCAGAACAAGAATGGAGTTGCATCAGAACTTCATACAGTCCCTTATGGGTAACAAATTGCATAGCCCTGAAATGGGGAAAATGCCTTTCTTTTCTAGGCACATAGCACTGTCCTCCATCAGCATACACTCGATTGCTGTCACTGCAGCTGACTTGATTGTGACCTTGGGTAAGTTCCTTAGCTCATGCATGAGTTTTTTCCATTGATTTCAATGCTAGCTCCCTCCTTTGACCAGCCTATGCTTACTAAAGCGTGCTGATACGCATCATCATTCTTAACAGACTAAATTTCAGAATTTTAAATTCCTGGATAGAGGTGAGGTGTTATTAAATTTCACCTTCTCTTTGGTCTTTCTCATGTTTTTGGAAATTATTTGCAAGCAACTGGATCCTGTAGTTGCTTGCCCTTTTGGGAACTGGCTTTGTTAAGCAGGAAAATTGACGTCGATGTAATTCTCAGCCTGTGGAGAAAAACAACCTTACATAAACTTATAAATGTCAAATTCTGGAAAGAATAGAGGCAGCCTGGTGGGATAGTTTGTGTCAAATATATGTTATTTTAGAGATTCAGGCTAAAGTTGTCAACCAAAAACAGTACAGTCAAAAAAGAAGGGGTATGTCTATTAATGATATTACTGGGTAAAGATAGTGCAGTGCCATGTTTCAGTGTTAGTTTGAAATATTAGACTCAGGCTTGCACTTACCGAAAAGGATAAAGGTCTTCTAAGTTTCTGAGTTCAAGCACCAGATCTGAAGAGAATTTGTAGATCTCTACTTAATAGAGATGCAACAGCAAGAGATTGCTGTTGGGTTGCTGTTGGAGCTCTATTCAGTTGTCTGTGGAGACAGGACAAGGGGCAATGGCCTTAAGTTGGAGCACAGGAAGTTCTGCACCAACATGCAGAAGAACTTTTTCACAGTGAGGGTGACAGAGCCCTGGCACAGGCTGCCCAGGGGGGTTGTGGAGTCTCCTCTGGAGATTCAAGACCCGTCTGGATGCCTCCCTGTGCGACCTGTCCTAGGGAACCTGCTTTGGCAGGGGGGTTGGACTCGATGATCTCTGGAGGTCCCTTCCAGTCCCTAAAATTCTGTAAATCTGTGAATCTGTAAAATGGTAGTAGAATGTGATCCTTTATTTCTCCCATGTTCTTTTGATGATCAGTTTTTGCCTCTATTATGACAACTTGCTTTTTAAATGAGCAGAGGTAAAGAAGAGGAAAGCTTCTTCTATCCGTATTTTGAAGGGAAAAGTGAAAATGTATGTGACTAACATCATCCCTGCCTTGCTTGAACTCATGTTAATCAGAACAAGCTGCCATAATTACTAGCTTCAAATGTATTTATTTTAAATTAATTTTCAAACTGAAGGACAAAAAATGTTAACTTGACACTTCATGCAATTTGACTGCAAAGAATCTCAAAATACACTACAGTTTCAAAGCTTATTTTTGAGGCTTTTTATGGTGGTAAAAAATTAATTCCAGCATTATTAAGCATATGACCTATGACTGCAGATCTTTATTAATAACAATGGTTTCAACACATTTTGTTTCTTATGTATCCAGATGCTGCTATATGTCCTGGAACACTAGCACTGGAAATCACAAGTGACTTAAGGTGAGGGGTAAAGGATGCCATTATCTCTCATCTTTGCCACTGACTAAAGTGAAAATTCATCTGACTTTAAGGGACTGTTTAAAATCGCTGTTCTCTGCAATAAGGACAGCATCCATAGTAGCAGCAGGTTTTCCCACGCTGTTTCCTGACCTGCGGGATCCCTGCTGCTCCAGTGTTTGGCTTTTCTTAAGCACAGACCACCAGTTGTGTTAAATTATTCTGCAGTATGTGCCTGAGGAATTATGTTGATTTCAGTGCCTGAAATATATCCCTCTCTGTTGACATGACTACATAAAGCTTCCATCTGATTTGCTGTATGGAAGCTGTATTTTGAAAAGAAAAGCTTCTAAAATCCTACTTCCAAGTAATTTGTTTAATAGCATGTTGCACCATAACCTGGCTATATAATGCTTGATATACGCCTTATAATGTGCTTGCATAGGACAAGCAGTCACGCCATCTAGTAAACTTTAGAATTAGTATCTTAATTAATATTGTTTCACAGACAGCAGATTTTTATTCAAACTTTTTAAACTCTGTATTTTGACATGGCCAAACCCATGAAAACCATGTTATAACTTGCATGCTGCTTACAAGCACACTATAAATGTTTAGGAATGATCTGATCTCACATTTGAACTTCTGTCAGTATAAGATAATAGCATGTATTACTGCTGATTGTCTTTTTTTTTGTTTGAAGACACCAGTACCACAAAAAGAAAAAAAAAAAAATCCTTCTTTCTCATTTTAGAAGAACATTAGTATAAAGAACTTCATTAAATTTTCTACGAGGTTATTTAGAGCCTGAAGACTCAATTTCCAAAATAACTGCCTTTCATTTTCTAGTTCAGCCAATACTTGCTTATAATAGGTTGTCTGGGTTTTCACAGCTGTTCTGTATTTATAGTCTAATGGGAAAATTCACTTGTCAGGGATGGTATGACAAATAAATGTCCTATATGTGCATTTTATTCTTAGGTGTATCTTCTTATCAGCCAACAAAATGTCAAGAAATACACTTTGAAGCCATTTAACTGTGCACACACAGAGGCTGTGTTTTTTTCTGTAGCACGTTCCAACCAATTGAGAAATGAGCCACAGTTTTCAAAGAAGTGTAAAATTTTACTGACCTTTTAGACCTTTTGGGACTCTTTATAACAGCTATTCCCATTTCAGGAACTCTTGGAGTGGACAGATGGAAATTGTCCACTTTAGTGTGGCACAGGAGACCTGTAATAAATCTTCTATATGCCATAAAAATTTCCTATGCAGTGTCTTCAAGTCAGTGTGAACTTCTTTTTCTCTGTTTTCTTTCCTGGGATAAAATGTACACCATATCATAAAGATCTCGTGAACAAACTCCAACACAGCACTTGCAAACTTAAGACTAAGGCTCTCCAGCCTTCTCTCCAGAATGTTTCACAAGACATGTTCCTCTGGAAAAATCTGGCACCAAGGCTTGCTCTAGATGTGTGAGTCAGTCACGGAAATAAGTAAAATCTTTATATCAGTCTTGCTATTGGTAGACATAGCAGATGAGCCGGCACATTACAGTACATATCCTCAGTAAGTTTGCAGATGACACCAAATTGTGTGGGAGTGTTGATCTGCTAGAAGGCAGGACGGCTCTGCAGAGGGACCTGGACAGGCTAGATCGATGGGCAGAGGCCAGCTTTATGGGGTTCAACAAGGCCAACACTTCGGTCACAAGAGCCCCAGGCAACACTACAGGCTTGGTGCAGAGTGGCTGGAGAGGTCCCTGCAGGAGAAGGACCTGAGAGTGTTCATTGACAGACTGCTGAACATGAGCCAGCAGTGTGCCCAGGTGGCCAAGAAGGCCAACGGCATCCTGGCCTGTATCAGGAAGAGAGTAACCAGCAGGAGTAGGGAAGCGATAGTTCCATTATACTCAGCTCTGGTGAGGCCGCACCTCAAGTACTGTGTTTAGTTTTGGGCCCCTCACTACAGGAAGGATGTTGAGATGCTGGAGCGTATCCAGAGGAGGGTGACAAAGCTGGTGATGGGTCTAGAGCACAGGTCCTCTGAGGAACGGCTGAGGGAGCTGGGGATTATTAGTCTTGAGAAAAGGAGGCTGAGGGGAGAGACCTTATCGCCCTCTACAACTACCAGCAAGGCGGTTGCAGAGATGTTGGGGTTGGTCTCTTCTTTCAGATGACAAGCGATAGGACAAGAGGAATGGTTTAAAATTGCACCAGGGGAGATTTAGGTTAGATATCAGGAATAATTTCTTTACTGAAAGGATTGTCAGGCATTGGAATAGGCTGCCCAGGGAGGTGGTGGAGTCACCATCCTTGGAGGTATTTAAAAGACATGTGGATGTGGTGCTTAAGGACGTGATCTAGAGCTGGGCTAGGCAGGGTTAGGCTGTGGTTGGACTCGATGATCCCAAGGGTCTCTTCCAACCCAGGTGATTCTACGATACTATACATGGTATTGACAGAGATTCCTGGAGTACAGGAGACCTGTAAAGAATCATTAATGACCCTTCACATTTTTCATAGACACCTTGGCATATATAGCCATAATAATTAGTTCCTATTAGACTGTCAAAAGGAAGTCATAATGCAACTGGCAGCTTCATATTAACTTACCTTAAAGCTGCCGAACAAGTACTAATTACTGAGACATATATTGCTTGTCTGTTTTTCTTTAGCAAGGGAGTAATGTAAGGGCTAAAATAATTAGACATGATTTGTGCAAGTCATAATAGAACCCGCTCTGAATTGGCATATCTCATGCCAGAGATGAAAGATAAAAAGCCCAGCAATATCCACAAGAACAATCAAACTTTCTCTCCTAATCTTCCTTTGGCAAAAGATGTGGGGTTGATCAGCTTTGATCAACAAGAAAGGAAAAAAAGTACAATGCACAGGAAAGCTGAACTGACAAATAATTACTAGGAACATTAAGGCCAACAAGATCCCAAATAGAAGACTTAAGTGTTAGGCAAAACTTCTCTATTATCAAACATCTACAGCTGAATTGATTTTTCTGCCTTGTTTCTCTCTAATGACTTGCCCTCTGGAGGCATTTCTCTTCCATTATAGTCAATAGAAAAAAACTAGGTAAACAGAAGAAAACGGCAGAAATTAGGTGAGATGAATCCTACTTTAGTATTCAATGATCTAAGTATTCTCCACCAGCCTTTCTCCCGTGACTAGTACTGGACCATGGTATTAAAATGTGATTTCTACAACTCTGATGAATAAATGAATTCCATTTATACATTGCGGAGAATAAACATCTCTATTTCCAATAAAGGTAATTTTTCTGCTAGTGCAATAGATGGAGTGTTATGCTGTTGTAGTAGGTACCATGCAGCTAAACAAATGTTAGTGCTTAGTACTGAGAAAGGCACTTGCATTTAGAACTGTTTGGATGTATTTTACCATTCCTTGCCATGTGATATGAATAAATGAAGTCAAACAGCAGTACACTTCTCCAAACTGTATTGCCAAAATAATCTCTACTTGTTTGAATTATACTGTAAAAAGCTTCAGTTCTCTCGAGCTAACTCCTTCCTATTCTTTATTACGAGAGTTGAATAAATGGAATAATCCTTTTAAGTTTTTGCAGCTTACCTATAGCCAAATCTGTGCTGTTAATGCGATCCCTGAAACACCGCACAAGATTTACCAGTTGCCAGCACAGCTCAGGATTTCCTATTAAAATGTACTTTTGCTAAAGGCAGTCATATGGGATGCTGGTGGCAGAGTTCCAGACAACAGTAACTTTGCAAAGCATTTAAGAACATGTCAACAGAAATCGCTTAAAGTGTTTAACTTAAACATGTAAGTTACAGCTCACTCAAGTAAGTGACTAAATGGACTGCAGCAGCTATGATGAAAAAAAACCCACCACCAAACCCCACAAGTTCCCAGTTCCCCCCAAGAATACAGTTCACTATATAAACTCATCATGTGGACTATTTCTGTCCAGAGGCAGTCTCAGGCAAGGCAGCAAGATCTTCTGGCTCTTTAATGGTACACCTCTTCCATCCCACCATGGCTGAATGTCATGCCCCATGGATCTGCTTACAGAGACTCTGAACTGGTATCAAAAGCCAGGCTCACCTGCATCCTGTAGATGCACTGACATCACTCCTCCTGGCCCCTAAATCTGCCTTCACTGCAGGACAGGCAGAATCTTCCTGAATGCCTGTGCCCTTCTCACTCCTAAAGTGGGTTCTGAGTCTTTCTGCATCTAGCAGGTCCTTTCAAAGAGCGCCTTCAAGAGCCCACAGGCTTCCTGACATTAGTTCTTGCTGCTGTTCTCATCTCTTCAGCAACCCAATTTCTGCCCTCGTTGCTTGAAACCACAGACTTTCAAGACGGAAAGGAGTTGGTTTCTTGAAGGGTTTCCTTGTGGAACAGGATTCATAGTGCACTCAAGCTTTGACAGAAGCACACGTAACTGTCAAGGTTGACCTTAAAGGTGACTGCAGTGATGATATGTCCTCACGTATTTTTATAATGTTTATATATTGTAAGTCATCAGCAAATATTTAATCTCCCCTAGCAATGTAATTACACTGTTGCAAATGCAGTGCATTTACAGGGTGGCAAATGCATTTATCTCCTTTATCCACTTACCTGACTTGCTAAAGGTTTTTAATAATGCCCAAAGTAACGGGAGCTGAATAATTCATGTCCCAATTAGACATGCATTAATGGTCCCGGTGCAGTTAACTGGAAAGGTGGGGTCTGGCTTAGTGCATGCATAGAGCCATCCCACACGGTGGAGGCTGCGGTGACTGCAGCTGCTGGGCTGAAGAGAGCTGAGTCACGCAAGAGAGATGGTTTGATCTTCCCTGTTACCTTCTCTGCGTGCGGAAGCGCTGCCGTCACTGAGCACTTCACCCAGCGAAGCAGACAGATGTTTGCTGTCTTTATTTGCAAAGTACAATCATTTAATCGTGTTTTTTGTTTGTTTGTTTGTTTGTTTTTTTCCACAGGGGCTGTTTTTATACATTGTCCGCAATAGTTTCTCTAAAAACGGTAATGTTTGGGGGTTTTATTTGTAAATTACCCACGTATCGGGATTTCTGGGCCTGTCGGCATGGCTCAAGGAAGTGTTTAAGCCTCAAAGGCCTGACACGGTGGCATTCCCGCTGCGACAGGGTGGCACCCCGGCTGCGACAGGGTGGCACTCCGGCTGCGACAGGGTGGTACTCCGTATGCGACAGGGTGGCACTCCGGCTGCGACAGGGTGGCACCCCGGCTGCGGCACGTCAGCATGTCCGCAGCACCCGAATAACGGCGGGCGGAATTGCCTCACGCGAGACGCGCAGGGCTGGAGCCGCAGCAGCCGCCCGGCTTCCCGGGGGCGGGGGGGCGGAGGGGCAGGGTGCGCACACAAAATGCTCTGTGCGCCAAAAAAAAAACCCCACCCCAAAATGACACAAAGAGAGACGTTAAATCTCCGTGTCCTCGTCCGCGACGCCCTGTGAGGCCGAGGCGCAGCTCTGCCCGCGGCCTCCCAAGCCCCGGGCGCTGCGGTGGGAGCGCTGCCGCGGGGACAGGCGCGGAGGCAGCTGGGCCAGCAGGTGGCGCCGTTGGTCCGGCGCGTCCCGCTTGGCGCCAGCCTAAGTCGCGGGTCCGGGCGGGGAGGCTCTGGCAGGGAGACGCGCGGTGGGGTGTCAAATGCTGTTTTGCCTGATGACTCAACGCGCTGCTTCCTCACGGCAAGCGCCTTCCTTCCTTCCTTCCTTCTCCCCCCTCGGCACTGCCGATTCAAACCTGGTTTCACGTTATGCTGTGGGCTGTGGCCATGAAGGCTGGCATGGCAGCACACTTCTCCCCCTGGGGCGTGTGTGGTGGCCTTTCGGTTGGTGTGGTGAATCCCGACAGGTGAAGCTGGTACCTGGTTGCTCTGTGGCACTTCCATATCCTTCAAACAGGGTGATTTCTCCGTTCCTCACCATTTCTGCCCAGGAGTTAGTGGGTAGTGGAGAGGCTGCAGATGTTGGAGGTCAAAATGCACGGAATACAAAGCTGTGCACTCCATTTTGTGTGCATCGAACCTCAAGGGAGCCCTGGTGTTTGGGAGGGATCGGCAGCTGAAGGAAAGCACAGGTGGTTTATGGGAGAGGTGTGTGGTCTAAGCAATGGCACCGGAATCATGGAATCATAGAATCATAGAATGCGTTAGGTTGGAAGGCACCTTTGGAGATCATCTAGTCCAACCCCCTGCAGTAAGCAGGGACATCTTCACTAGATCATGTCACACTGAGCCCCATCAAGCCTGACCTCTAGGGATGGGGCCTCTATTACCTCTCTGGGCAGCCTGTTCCAGTGATCTACCACCCTCATATTGAAGAACTTTTTCCTAATATCCAACTTATATCTCCCCTTTTCTAGTTTAAAACCATTACCCCGTGTACTATGGCTACATGTCTTCATGAGCAGTTCTTCCCCAACTTTCTTCCCCAACTTTCTTACAGGAATCTTATCAGACACTAAGGCATAAGCAGAATGCAGTCATCTTTGTCCCTACCCTCCTGCTATCTTCGGCTTGCTCTTTGCTCAACACACAAGATTTAAGATCCTTTTTGACTCATTACACTGAGGAATAAATATGTCATTTCATTTTTTTGTGAAATTCAGAATCTTCTGAGTTCCTTAACCTCCAGCAGACGAGCAGGCCATTGCTTCAGGACAGTAGCCTAGGTAAGAATCTGAGTGGGTACTAATAAAGAGAAAACAGAAAACACGCATGGTAACTTCCTCTTTTAATTTTTGTGTTGGAAATATTATTCTCTGTACAATTAGTGCTGTTATAAAGTTTCAGTCTGAAATAGTTTTGTGGAGAACACAGTTAAAATTGTAATATGTAAAACACTAAAGTGAATGTGCATGTAAATTCTAGCATGGTATAAAGACAGCTATAGGATAATGGAATAAAATAGTTTGGCAGGAACCTCTAAGGTCACCTGTTACAACCTGCTGCTCAAATCAGGACCAGCTTACATCAGTTCGCTCAAGTTCTCACACAGTCAGGTTTTGATTATCTGCAAGGATTGAAATTTTACCTCTTCCCTAGGAAACTTTTTCCAATATTTGACTGTTGTCATGACCTTCTTTGCTACAAGGACATAGGGCTGACTCAGGTTCAGCTTTCTGCACCAGGTCTTACTTAGCAAAGTAACTTCCCCACCAGTCCCTGGCCTGTGCAGGAGCTTGCTCTCTGCCAACCAGTGGCAGGACTTGCAATTACCTCTGCTGAACTTCACGTGAATCTTCTCAGCCCATTCCTCCAGCCTGCTGAGGGTCCCCCCAGACAATACCAACCACCACATCTAATTTGGCCTTGTCCTCAAAGCTGCTGAAGGAGACCTCTGCCCCATCATCCAGACAATGACTGCTTGCTTTGGGCAATCTTCAAAAAAACTCCCGAAAATAATAATTAGGAAAGGTAAATGGAGGAGTTCAGGGAAGTAAGGATTTTTTTGAAGAAAACTTTCTTGTTTTCAGAAAAGCATTGTGCTCAAATGGCAGAGAGGTGGCTGATGGTCAAAGAGAAAGGGCAAGCAGTGCTGATCCTCAGGTTCAAGAGATGAACAAGTGGTGAAGAATTGTTTCACTGGAATGCAAACAGTGAGGCAATGGTAGGGGAAGGGTTTATGGTACAGCTGGGAGGTAGGAACTTCAAACGAGTGCTGTACAAAACAGGGAGAGGAAGCAAGCAGATCTGGTTGTGTTTTTTTGAGAAAGGAAATCAGTTCACAGTAGAACATTCTTCCTTTGATTTTTGGAGATGGTTTTGTTCAGTTAATGAACTTCAAATTATTGTTGCTCTTACTATGTAAAGTGCTACAGTGCATCTGAATGAGATAACTGTGTAAGGGTTAAAAGAAGCCACTAAAGTCCCAAACTTTTCACATTTCACTACTATGACTGGATATCGGAGGTAAAACTAGAACATTCCTCTGGAAAGGAATAACCCACTGGTAGTAAACCCTAAAACTGTGCTCTGTTTCTACTTAAAATGTAGCCAAGCTTTTAAATGAGATGGAATTTCAGTTCACCCACAGCAAATGTGAAGCAATGCTTTGCTTGTTTATTCATTCTAGAGTGAGTATTACCAGTGATTTTTTTTCCCTTACAGTACATCTAAATCTGTTTTTCCTCCACTGTTCCTGCTGTAATTATAGCTATTGTGCTTCCCTTAAATTGAAGCAACACCTCATTATTAGTTTTCCTTCAAAGAGACACAGAGGTTGAAATGTAGAAGAGCACTGTTCCATTCCCAACCTTAGACCTGACAGGCAGGAAAACTCCAGGCAAGAAAATGAAAGCAACAGGTTTAGCTGTGTCGATAATGAGCAAAATTTCTGTAGACAGTTCCCTTTACATAGGGAAAAAATATTCAAATGATTGTAAGTGGAAGTGTGCACAGACTGAGAGTAAGAAGGGAAGACAGGTTGTGTGGGAAGTCCCCAATTTAGGACTTCCAAGAGCACCCTTTTGGCTCTGACCTCACTTTTTCAGTACCTGAACCTGACTCAATGAATTATTTAAACCAGAAATAACACAGACAATCTTAGGAGTGTATAAAATGAAGTAAAAACACTGGCAAAAACAAATGTATGAAATAGTAGCAAACTATATTAGGGCCTGATGTTCTTAATATATCTGGACAAAATTCACTCTCTCTGACTTGTGGGAACCCAAACCCCTGAAAAAAACTTACTTTTTTTTCCACAACAAATACTTTGCCTTGAAACTGTTAGGGATCAAGTGAAGCAGTTAACTTCAATTATGATTTTCAGTTTTGATTTGATGTTTAAAATAAAAATAGGCATCATACAAATAAAGCCTGAATGATTTTCTATCAAATCTGCTGCCATTCACCAACATGAGGACCAAATTTGACCCTTAAGTCACCTTACTGTAACATGGACAAGACTGTCTTACAAGAAATTCTTGTAAGTGTAACACTAACCACTCTTGTCCTACGTATTGTCTTACCCCATATTACCTTCCACAGTTAAATAAATCATAAGAAATTTGCTTTAAGGTTGTTGTTTTTTTTAAACATCAAGTGTACATTTTTACCATCAAATTAAAAAAAAAATAGTAGGAGACAAACTTTGTCTCCAAACCTGAGTGATTTTTCAATTAGAATTTCTTCAATCGATACACATCTTGATTGAAGCCATTTCTGAAATAGTTCCAAACCCCAGGCTTCACAATTGAATCTTTGCAAATCTCTCACGTAAAAGATGAAACAAATTGTTCTCTTGAGCTCAACTGAGCTACTTCTGCCCTGACAAAGATTACGTCTGTGAGTTACAAAATGCCACTTAGATTGCTAGGTTACTCATGGAGATTTCTTAAGGAATTAGAGCATCCCACTCTAATTGGCCCTGCTTTGAGCAGATGTGGGTCTAGAGGTCACTTCCAAAAAGTCAGTTACTCCTGTGGTTCTGTGGTCTGACTTACTTATTAACGTCCAAAGCATTTTGTTACTTTAAACCATGTGTTGAAGATTACGACCCTACTTAGTAACTTCAGTTGAATGGCATGCTTATCCTTTCCTCAGACTCTCCGGCTTAGAGCCCCAGGTATTAATGTAAACAACTATGATACATACTGCAGCTGCTACAGCTGTCTTCCAGTAATGATCAGAGCTGTTCTTCATTCATCTGTAAATATAAAATCATAGGATTATTGTTGGCCAGGCATTAAACAGATGAAAGTCTCTTCAAGTTCACCTTACCAATGTCTCATCTCTTCCCTTCCCATATTTGGTACGTGTCCCATAAGAATTCCCCAGCAACTAGTGGCATACTTCAATGTTATAATTTCTCTCTGTTTGTAGAGTCTTTATTTTTGGCAGTGTCTAGACAATTCATGAATACATTTTCTGCTAAAAGGCATTTGGAATTTATTCTTTAAGTACTAATAAGTCAGTGCTTTGTAGCACAACAGTGGTTCCTTCTCAACAGCACTGCCTTGAGACAAATTATATAATAATATTTCCATGGACTGCAGGCCTTATTATATGTTAAAACCTATGTACTAATGGATACACTCACACAAAATCCTTTTTGGGAAGTTTCAAAGATGTCTAAATAACACCAGTAAAATGTTTAGTAAAGATATCACATGTAAAAGCGTAAAGACTTTAGTGGGGCTATTGTTCACGCGTCAAAGTTTTGACTTTGCAATCCAAAGTATTTACTCAAGAAGTCATATCTCTAAAAATAGCTGATATCTGATAGCTGAATATCAGAAATGAAAGGACAGCTTTAATATTAAATGTCATTACGTTTAATTGTCCATAACCACATGGGTGTTTTACAAAACAGTATAAATAATGAGATATTAAGATATCTTTATGAGTTGCCTTTTAGTGCAAGCTTCACTATTGAATTCAAAATAAATAAAACCTCGTATCAAAGTGGGGAAAATCTGTATCAGAGCAAAGGAATGTGAGAATTCAAACCTTCAGTTAATTTTTTTAAATGGTAAAGGAGTATGTCAGTATTAATTTCTTTGAAATCAGAGAAGAAAACTAGGTCTTTACTATATTTAATGACTGATTCCTATCATCTGCATAGTGTGAATTTTAGCTATTAACTAACTATTAGCTCCAATTGTGAAATATAAAACAGTATCACTAAAGAAAAAAAAAAAAGAAAGTGTAAAATAGGAGTATTATAATGAAAATCATACCCTTTGACAGATGAAATCTGAAATATGAAAAATGTTTTCTTTCATCAATTTATAATCTACCTCTTCAGTAATAACCCAGGGTTATATTTTTCCAGTTAAAAATATTTGCATTACCATCAAACCTGAGAGATATTGAAAGTTGAACTGCATGGGTTTGTTTTCTTCAGGTCTTACAGGACCTGGTACTTGGGTCCAACTGAGTACTCAGTAATAATGAGAAGAGTATTTCAGAATTCAGTAACACTGTGCTACAGGGTGATTCCCACATTGACATCAAGCTCCTATGGCCAGGAAGCTGAAAAGCATGTCTGTCCTTCCTGGTTCACCAAGTACTTTTATTGCTTTCCTGGAGGTCACAGCATCCTTTGGTCTGTGCTTCTGGTGACAGGAATCTTGCTTCTCTATCCAAGTAGCTTTTCTGCTCATCACATTAACCTGGATATAATCTAACTAGCTAATAGCCTGTAAGACCACTAAGCAAGAAGTGGAAAAGAAAGATTTGACTCTGACACTCCAAAATATCAGGATGGGTCCCACACTTTGTGTCTGCTCATGAGTGGTATCATCTCTAAGCACGATGTAAGAACTAGGAGATTTAGGACCTTAAACCATCACAGATGCAGAAGTGTTTGGGTCAAAAGAGTTAGAAGACTGCAATGGAAGAGCTAGAATTATCTGAAGCACAAGTCCAATGCAGACACACACCAGACTTAGGTGATTGATGCGTAAAGATATTTTGGGCAGTAATTTTGGCTAAAGTTCCCACAATCCTGTTTCGGATCTCATTTTAATTTCTTCCTTTCTCTTCAAACCCAAGAAGTGTATTAGGAGAAGACTGAGGAAGTCCATCAGCTCTGCTTTCTTACTGAACTGCTCAGCTCAGGTTTCTTTTAACAATGCCTGTTGGCACTTCAGTTTACCCTCCCCTAGTAGCCAGGCTAAGCGCACAGGTTGAGATGGTTGATTCATGCTAACAGATTAATATGAGCAATAGGCCTCTATTGTCCCAGAAAGACAAACTAATGTATGTGCAGAACAGCAGCAAAACTCCTGCATGGCTACTGCACATGAGCTTCTTCATCCCCCTGCACACTCAGGTGTCCAGGTACCTTTGGAAAAGGAATTGTTGCAGTGAAATTTTGTGTCCTTTATAAAATGTATGGCACAGATTATTTTATTAGAGAATAGAAGAGAGTTTGTGTTAGGCTGAGCAATTATCAGTCCTAGTGCTCACTGTCTTTCCTGTGTGGGGACCTGTAACCTCTAGCTCAGTGGGCATCACCTTGGGACCATGTTATAGGAGACAATTCAAGCCTAAACAATAGTTACTTATACATTAATAAAGCAAGCCATCAACTGACTGGTGATATTGTAGTCTGTTGCCTGGCAACTGCTAGAAGCTGAAAATTTAATCCTTTTTTTAGACTGATATTGATTGCCTCATTTTATTAAGTTTAAAAAAAATACAAAAAATATCCCATCAAAAAACACTCCCAAAACCCCCATGTTACTCTGAATTTAAAAGGGAAGAGGAAGATAACCTGAGGAAGAAGACAAGAAGTAAGAATGCATCATATAAAAGGAAAACAGAGTTAGAACAGAACGATGATCCATGGGAAAAAAAGAAATCTCCAGGAGAGGAGCAGAGAGGAGCCACTGCCACAGAATAACACCTGCAGGGACATGAACAATGGGACCAAGACACAAACCAGCACGAAGGACGGTCATGCTGGGTTAAAAGAATTAATTCAAATTTCTTCATTTTGGCAACAGACTGTGCACAAAACACGGAAAATTCCGCATGATGAGGTCACCTAGGAGCAAAATATTATTTTGGAAAATGAGCGTTCTTGAAGTATATGGAGCTATTTTATTTTTAAAAAGTTATTTTTTCCCTCTTTCCCTAAGAAGGGCTTTTTCCAGCTTCAAGCTGAGAGGCAACTGCACCAACAGCAAAAAGCAACAATCAGTAAACACTTTTTGCTGCTTTTTGTGACCCACTGCTATATCCACTGCAGTTTCATGACTGATGCTTTCAGAAAGAGACAACAACTTCTGTCTCAACTTGCTTTTGCTTAGTTATTTTACACCACTGACTTAAAATAAGCCCAGGGCAAAAATAATTACTTTTTATTCTTTGAATAACTGTTCTCATGAGATTTTACCTCCAGATCTCAGGGATAAAGTCAGCTAGATTTCAGTCATGAGCAGAATACATTCTTATATAGATTCGGTCTCCAAGTGCTTTCAAACAATGTGCTAGTCTTCATGATGGGAACACTGTCTTACCAATTATATTGATAATTCTGGTAGGTTTGATTCAGGTTTGTTGGGGTTTTTTTAATCTATAAAAACTACTCTGATAAAATAAAACCGTCTTGATTGGATAAAAGTTTTCTTACAGAATTGCCTCATTCTTCCTAAGAATTTCATTGGTCTGATATGGAAGATTTTGTTAGAATGGCCTCAGATAACCTCAAAAGATCCCATTAATAGCAGTATTTAACTTTGATTGAATAAGGATGTATAAGTTCAGGTACTTGCTGTATCCAGAGAACAATGACTCTGAAATTAGATCTTCATTAATGAAGGCAAGCAATTTTATTCCACATTGGGATAACATCCTGTCCTTTCCCTCAATATGAATCCCAATGTTTTAAAACATCATATTCTCCAAATTACTGTCTGCAACATTTTTGATGCTGCTTACTGGAGAAGTCCAAAGACTGTCTCCTGCAATGAACAGGACAAGTTTTAATTAGCTGAGATGATGAACATGGCTAGAATTGTTGCAGCAAAGAGTGGTCATCTTGTAGCTCAAACACTTCTTTGTAATTAGTTCACCTGATTACATGGGTTTAATGAAAGAAAACAAATGCACGCCATAGTACAGGCATATTAACTTCAATACAATTAGTGTAATTGCACTGCAGCTATAATACAGTTACAATTTGTTAGAAATAATTATTGCTAATGCATCTGCATTGTGAAGTGTATTTAGAATTTTGACTTCCTAGTTTCATTTTCTGTATAACATGAGAAATTGCTTGTTTGCTGCTTCAGCTGTCACAGAGTTCAGCTTTTGCTGCTGCTCTGAAGCTTTATAAACAGCCACTGGGCAAAAAGCCCCAGTATCCCAGCCACAATAAGGATCCCCTGTCAACTGTGTGATCAAGGTGCCTGATCACATGAAACCAGTTCTTCTGTTGTGAGAAAGGGTGTTTGGATTGACACTCCCTTCCACTGCATACAGTGTCTTCAGATTTAGTGAGACTAGGTTATGCTGACTCCTAAACACAACCTTAGGTGATCCCTGCCGCGATCAGCGAAGGGACAAGGCTGTGCCAGTGCCAAGCACCACCACGTTTCCCTGAGGTGCTCAGTTCCAGGAACTGAAGTTGCAGCTGCAGACACCAGTCAGTTGGCTGAAGGAGGAGGGCAGGGAGAGAAGAGGGCATCTTTGCTGGCTACAGAGAAGTGCTAGCATACTAATGCTCATTTAACCCCAGAGATAAGTCAGGGATACAGAGTACTTTCATAAAATAAGATTTCATTCCTGAGGTGATCTCTGGGATTTAGATCTGAGCATATTCCTTTCAGTAGAACTGGCTTACTATTCTTCCTTCATTCTTGTAAGAGGAATTACTGCCCCCCACCTTTAACCATACTGTCTTAGCTTGATTTGGGCTGAGACAGAAAGAGCTCACATGCTCATTACCTGTGTCCCAGGTGAGCATCCTCAGTGCTGCCAAGAAAAGGAGAATTCCCCTCCTGCCTCCATTGCCCAGCCAGGCAATGGAGTCTGATCCAACTACCTGTTGGCAAAGGCACTCTGCTGGGCAGAGAATGCAGTGAAGTCACAGAATCACAGAATTGTAGTGGTTGGAAGGGACCTCAAGAGATGATCGAGTCCAACCCCCAAAAAGTCCTTTGAAAGACTTCTGTAGATTGTTTCCCATGACCTTTCAATGCAAAATACCTAAATAGTTGTGGGAGAAGGGCCCAGAACTTTATGGATTATGTACACCTCCAGTACACCTTGCTAGTGATCTGTTTTTTCTGAGGGACAGCATGTGTCAGAGCAGTCTCCTGAAATCTTAAATACCAAAGGGGGGACTATGGAATAACCTGCATAAACGAATGACCTTCCCAAGTTTCTGTGAGAAAGGTGCTGGAATGTGTCTTGAAAGAGATGGGTTTCTATCCTTTTCTAAAGCTCCTGCCCTCAGCGGTATCTTGGGAAAAATAGCATTGCAAGAATGCAGGAGAAGCTGTAGTCTGTCAGTTCTACTTAGTTCTCTGTATGTGGAATTAAGTAACTAATTGGGGTAGGGAGCAGTAAGAGAAGTCACATGCTCTTTTGCCCTGAAGATCTTGAAATTAAAAGTACTTGAAAAGCCATTCTTAAAATAGAACTGAGAACTAATTAGTAGTGGCCATATACAAGAAAGTCTTCATTATTTTCATCTTGTGAGATACCCTTAGCATTTCAAGGTTCTTGCTAGGACTTAGATGGGAAAACATCATTAAAAGTAAATAGATTACATTGGGGTGAATTTTTTAACACAAGGCACTCGATCTCTTGCCAGAACTTAATGATATTTATGATGTGAGAATGTCTACCAGCTGAAAAAAAACCCCAACCAACTTCATTATTTTTCAGCTGTAAAAATTCTATAATAAAATAGCCCTTGGAGTAGCTACATGGTTGGTGTGCACTGGCACTGCACACAAAATCTAAGTGGCTCTGCATAGCCGAATGGGTAGCCATTTGTGGGAAACCTGGATTCATTTCACTGTGGAAAAGTAGCTAGTCTACCACCATCCTTCCTCTGGCAGTTACTCCCAGCCGTACACATTAAGTGGATCTCTTATGCCTGCCCAGGCATTCTTTAACTAGCAGAGCAGTATGAGCAAAAGCCCACAGCTCTTTCATGAGTGTCTTCCGTGCCACTGTATGGAACAGTGACTACTGTTTGTAAAGAGTGCTTGTGCATGGCTGCTTCAATTGATGTGGTCCTCTTAGTAGTGTCCAGATCTCCCCAGAGACTGGGATGGGTCCAGCCTGGAGAAAGGGGCTTCCAGTGTTCTGAGCTGAGGTGTGCATCATCTACCTTACTGGTTTCGGCGAGGCAGTAGCAAGCCCTTGCTGCTCAAACAGGAAAGACTAAGGAAAGGGTATTATCTAGCTAATCAACAGGGAAGTGTGAATCAGAAACACAAGGTTTCTCTGACTCTAAAACATATTCTGTGTGACGAAGGAACCTCAGTATATGGAAAAATATTATTATTTAATGAACTCCCATTGTCATTCTCATTTGAAGTTGCTAATGAGGCTGAAGTCAATATCCTTCATCTGTTCAGTAAAGTGAATTCTTCATCTTGACAGTGTAAGATTGCCAGTGGGTACACACAGATTTGTGAGAAGAACTAAATGGTGTTTACTGTGGTGACTGATTATCTCCTGAAGAATCATGTGTTTTTCTCCAACAGTAGAGGATATAATTTAATTAGACTGTTATTTTAAATGTTCTGATTTTTTTAATGCATTAACTTATGGCCTGTGGCTGATAGAAAAGAAATTAACACTGACTCCTTTGAGTGTGGAATGAATTGCAGCTTGCAAGGGGAGAAAATTAATTATAAATGCCTGCTATTTAAGTTTTCCAGATTCAGATGATAAATGAAGCAATTATTACATGTCAAGTATATAAACAGTAATTCGTCAACATTTCAGCTTATTAATTCTAACATTTGCCATTCCATGTAACATATTTATCACATTTTATTGCTTGTTGATGAAAAATCTAGCATAGTTCTCTCAATTATCTTTACACAGCTGCATAATGAAGCAACAAAGTAGGGATGTATATCACAGTCCTGAACACCACAAAAGGGTTCTTGTTTGTCTTGACTTCAGCTCAGAATAAAGCACCGAGACCTCAACCTGGCACAGCTACAGACATCCATCCTCATTTCACCTTCCCACCCTTGCTTTCAGGGTGTTGTGCTGCTGTACTCCTATTGCATTTCAAAGCCTGTTTCTGTTAACTGATGGTGTCCAAGCCCAGCTGACTCATCCTGCCTGGATGCTCCTTCCTGCTCTTTCTAACGACATCTCTGCAGCTTTCCTATTTATCTCTCTGTATCTGGGATGTCCTAAGACCTGGGCATTAGTAACTTCCCAGCATTTTCAGATTTCTTTCTGAAATCTACATGTTCCACTGTCCTCACAAGCCTCTCATGGTGTGTCAATCCATAGTCTTTCACCCTCTCATACTTGGGCACAACTGTCTAATCCAGGATGCTTTAAACTTTATCTTATGGGCTGAGAAAAGAGGCTCAAGCACTCTATTTACCAAGACAGACAGCTGTGTTTGTGTTTGTCAGTGATCTATTCATGGAGCTCTCATAAAATCTTCCAGTTTTGCACAACTGTTTCAGTCTGGAGGCAGTTCCAATACAAGGCATCAAAATGTGGGAGCACAGCCATGCAATCAGACAGGTCACAGGTTGGAAAGCCTGAGTTTCACAACAGCTTTGCGTGGCCATGTGACGTATGACATGATGTATATCCCTGGGTGAAATCCTGGCCCAGGTTGTGTCAATGGAAAATGGTCATGACTTTATCCCCCTGTCCCTTAACAAGAAATCCAAACTAGGTTTTTAGTAAATCAAGTGTAAGGGAAAAAAACCCTCATATGAATCTCTCAAGGTCATCTTCATGTTTTGGGGTAAAGGGAGGGCTGTAACCAAATGCCAAGAGTCTGCATAAAGCTCAGTGGTTATTCCAAGGTTAGAGTACATCAGTTATTGAGGCAACCTGTCCAGGTAATGGTGAGGGTAGGTTTCTGGTAGGTGTAAAGAGAGGAAAAATTTAGATTACGTTACTTAAAGCTAAAAATTAAAACATAGAATAGCAAAATTTTAAAACAAAAATTCTAAATGTATTTATCTGTACTCAACAGAGTTAAAAGATTATTTCACAGGCTACATGTGTATTTACACATCACACATGTTGCAGAAGAAAGACGTTACTGAACTGATTCATCTCCTTATCGGCTTGTGATGCACTACGGCACCTAGACCATTCTATGCACAGACATTCCCTAGCCAGCTATGTCAGTCTCTCTGTGCAGACAGTAATTACTGCCAAAATGTGTAATTTTATGTTTATTAAATAGCATCTTTTTTCCATTTGCCAAGGTTACACTGAATATTATTGTCGTCTCCTGAGGTTCTGTTGTTCCTTCCATTCTGATGCTGCTGGTAAATTTGTCATTATATAGTTAAGTGATAAAAACTTTCATCAGCTGCAATGTAATCTGGTTTAATTCAGGTGCTAGTGTGAAGCAAAAAAGGTAATTACAATTTTGGGAAAAAGACATGATTAAAGTTTAGGGACAACCTTCTGAAGTCTCTTTAATGGAGCTTACTGAATGCTAACAGTAACAGCATAAAAGTCTGCTTATTTTCCAGAATACAAAACCTGAATAATTTATATGAAGAAAATTTTACACTTCCTTTATATTAGTAAAGCCCCTACATTTTTTTAAAGAATCAACCTGAATCATAGAATCATAGAATCACAGATTGGTCCGGGTTGGAAGGGACCCCAAGGATCATAGAGTTCCAACCCCCCTGCCGCAGGAAGGGCCACCAACCTCCAGACATGATCTAGACAAAGTTGCCTGGGGCCCCATCCAGCCCACCCTTGAACACCTCCAGGGATGGGGCATCCACCACCTCTCTGGGCAGCCTGTTCCAGCACCTTGCCACTCTCTCTGCAAAGAACTTCCCCCTAATATCTAATCTAAACATCCCCTCCTCTATCTTTAATCCCTTCTCCCGTGTCCTGCCTTTGTCTACCCTTTTAAAAAGCTGATTCCCCTCCTGTTTGTTTGCTCTCTTCAGGTACTGGAAGGCTGCAATGAGGTTCCCCTGCAGCCTTCTCTTCTCCAGGCTGAACAAGCCCAGCTCCCTCAGCCTCTCTTCGTAGGGGAGGTGATCCAGCCTCTGTAATCATCTTCATGGCCTCCTCTGAACCCTCTCCAACAGTTCCACATCTTTCTTGTATTGGGGGCCCCAGATCTGTACACAGTACTCCAGATGGGGCCTCACGAGGGCAGAGTAGAGAGGGACAAGCACCTCCCTGTCCCTGCTGGCCACTCCTCTCCTGATGGAGCCCAGGATACTATTGGCCTTGTGAGCTGCAAGAGCACACTGCTGGCTCATGTTAAGTGTCTTATCCTCCATGACACCCAGGTCCTTCTCAGCAGGGCTACTCTCAAGGAGCTCTTCTCCCAGTCTGTATCTATGTCTGGGATTCTTCCCGTCCAAGTGCAACACCTTCACAGTGTTGAATCTCATTAAGTTCAGATTGTTGGTGACTGGGAGGATGAATGCAGCCACTCTGTACCACATTGTGTCCTGGGGCCCCACAGAAGTCAGTTCCTCTGGGCCACCCACCCCCAGAGCCATGTCCACAGCATCTCCCTCTGAATTTACCAAGCCACATTTTAAGACCAACTGAAGTCTCGCCACTCCTTCAAGTGGCTCCTTGATACCATCTATGTATCTTTTTTGTCTGTCTCAGAATATAACACAGTTTAAGCTACAGCACATGGAGGAACTGTTATGGCTCTGATGCATTCAGGAGCTGAGCCACCTAATTTGTTTGTGCATGGTATTTCTGTATTTATTATAAAACAGTTTGTTTAGAGGAGATGGTGTGATGTTGTCAGCATAAGAAAAGTTGGCACCAGACACTAATTATGCTATAAAGCAATACTTGCATTAGTTATCATAAACATCAGTCTCGGTTGCCCTGAGTTAAGCAGGCTTATAAAGAAATAGTTTTTAGGTAAACTTAGAGACAAGAACCAAACTTTGTAAGATTAGAATTTAATTTTTATTCTCAATAGGGTTTTTTTTTTTAAAAAACCCTTTAATTTTCCCATACAAGATACATACAGTATTATACATGAGCACAGATGGAGCAAATGACAGGCTGATAGCAGTTGTTCAGAAATCTGCAGAGGACAGTAATAAAACCAGAGAGGAGGATGTTATAACATCTGAGAGCGCCCACCCCAAAATAAGTTATGAGCTCATGAATCTGACTTCTTAGTTTACAATCTCAAGTTTTTTTCAGTACTTCCACCCATGTCTTGGGGTCAAACAAATGTTACCTCTTTACACAATGGTCTCTTTCCTCCTGTTTCTGCAATTCAAAGAACCATTTGCAGATGTTCAAGGTTACTTTCCTGAAAGACAGAGGCAAGTTATTACATTTCTCTTAAGAAAGTGGACTTTTCTGTATGTGTGCCTAATCAGGCTGTGCTGTCTGTAAGGTGCTACAAGGTAAAAGCTGAGTATGAAGTGTCATGATATTCACCACGTGACTAGGAATAAGAAATAAAAGTATGGCGTTTCTCTCTCACACTTCTGCATGCCTAAGAACATCACACACAGGTATTTCTGAGATTCTGACCTTGTTCTGAAGAATGAAAATTTGTTTTAATGTCATCTGCTCTATAATGGTGCTTACTTTCATTTTCTAATGTTTTTAATAAGAATTGGAACAGATGCTTGCTTTCATTTGAAGAGAATCTGAAGCAGTGTCTTAGAGATGTACGTGTCCCTACTTAATTTAACTTGCTTTAGCAATGTTTGAGGATGACTTAGATGTTCTCAACTTTATTACGACCTGCGTTAGAAAAGAGAAGATCATGTACTAAGGCACTACCTTCCTTTAGTACCAGCAATGGGTAGCAAGGGATGAAATAAAGTCTTGAGTGGGTATGTCTTCATAAAAAGCGAGACAAAAACTTCACCAGAAAATGAAAACCAAGGGCCATGACTCAGCTTGTGGATAATTTATATTTGGACAGCTCTAGCTGCAGACACTGGATTAATAAAGCTGTCCTGAGGGGAACCATTCCTGAATTTCCTAACTTCCAAGCGCAGCTTACACTGGACTCATCTTAGGCTGCTGAATGTGCCAGCAGTTAAGAAGTGCTGTACAGCGGAGAGGGTATGTCTGTCCCACCCATCTGAGTGGCAGAATGAGCAGTGAAGCCCAGAGCAGGGTTAGCCCGACTTTTGCAACCAGTTTCCTGAGCCAGCAAGTGCCTCACAGCAAACCCTGCGCTGCCAGGGCAAGTCTCTCTTGGACAAAGGGTGGGGGATGCTGCCGAATCAGTGGTGGTGCAGAGCTAACGCCAGTCCGTACGACAGCCTCAGCACCCCGCAGCACTGTGCGCTGGTGTGTAAACCCAGTTCTATGCTGTGACTGGTTGCTGCAGACAGAGCAGTACAGTAATGCAGCTATATTGCTTTCTGAAGCCCAGTGAGGATTCTACCCCATGGTGCTTTGTTTGATTTGTATATCCAAGTACGTCAGCTCATTCAGCCCATTCAGAGGCATCTCTTTATGCTTTGCTGAGGTGGAGGCTATAGGCACCTCCTAGGAGATGTGAGAGGAGTATTCTAATGAGTGCATTCCATTAAAAGAACCCTTGCAGTAAATAAAACAGCTTATTTTTTTTCTTTTTTTTTTTCCAGTGGATATACTGACATCTACAGAGGTAATTATAATGTACGAAACTCATAGCTTTAGCTATAGTAAAGGGTCTCAGAGTACTCTCCAGGCAGCCTCAGTAGGACCATTCATACAAAATGATAATCAAAATTTAATAGCAAAAACCTAAGGCTGATATGTACCCAAACTGTTGTCATCTGGAGCTGGACAAGAAAAGGAAAGAAAATATCTCAGGATCTGAAGGGTATTAAAGGGAGACCACTTCAGATATTTCTGGGCATAAATCAACTCAATAGCTAAATTAAGATGTACATGGTGTGCAACTTCAGCTCTCTCAAAATGCTAAGCCTGCTTTTTTTGTAGGCTTCCAGCAAAAACAGTCCCAAAAATAAAACTACATAAATCCATTCCACTCTGGGCTGCCTGCAGGGAAGTGAGAGAAATAAAACATCCCAACAAGATGTATTTATGGCATCTGGAGCAGGCTCAGTACAATGAGCTTCTGACCAAGGGCTGAATCACCACTGGCTAAGCTACTCCCAGCGACAGCTAGCAGGGATGGAACATAGCAAATCATCCACCTCATAATTGAATAACTGAAATGGTCTAGAACTTTTAAACAAAATTTGACTAAAAAAACCTCCTTAATTTTGGCCAGGTGCATTTGTAGTAAGTCATAAAGGAATGTAACTGTTATCCTCACTGTTTATCGTTATCACAATAGGAATAAAGCAGGTAGTGCTGAAGTTGCAAAAGTTAGTAGATGCCAAGAATTTTCTTGCCCGGATAGAACAACATTTATGTTTGGCTGGAGGTTTTATGCTATTTTCTTAGAGGGGTGAGAGGGGAAGTATGTCACCCTGCTGAACATCAAAACAGTTTGAAAGAGTCTGACGATATTTTTTTACCAATCTTAAAAATAATGATCTGCTCTCAGTGTTGACAAAGTTAAAGATATTATGGAAAAAGTAAATATGTAAATACAGGTTGAGTGAATTTGACTTACGGAATTGCTTGCACATCACCACAACTAATCTTATTAATATTTATTTTGTCTCTAGGTTAAAGAAGAAGCAGAAATGCTCTAAATTAGTTTTATCAATATTAAATATAAAATAAATTTAAATTCCAAACATGTTTTAAACTTGACAGTGTCTGATATAGAAGTCACATGCCTGTCTCTCTAGGCAAAGAGAAAAAATACGGGGTTTTTTATAAGCTTCTGCCAAAATCCTTTACATCATCTGGATTGAAAAAACATCCTCAAATGATTTTGCTGTTGCACTTAAGCTGACAGCAGGGAGCATAAAGCATAAAACCCCTTGTCTTTCCATTGAGCTATTACACAAGTAAAATATTTGACATAAATTGTTTCCTTAAATTTGCAGGTGCTTGCCTAGCATTTGGATTTGCTAAAACCTTGTCTGTCAGTGCATAACCTTTTTTTCATGCCTAGTTTTAAAAGTTCTTATTCTGTCAGAATCTTTACAATCAAAACATTCAAAGCAATAATTTTGTTTAAGCACAGAAGTTGGTTCTGAATAAACAGTCCATCAACCTCTCGTTTTGAGAGAATGTCCACAGAGAGGAGGACAGTAAGCATAGAATGGAAGTTTGAAAGAATCAAGAGACTTTGAAGATGAGGATGTCCACAGTTGTTGTCAGGTTTCCATCTTCAGGTATTTGTACTCATTCATTGTTCTGGGTAATATGAAAGCATCAGTACTGTCTCCACTGAAGGCAGAGGAGAAGAAATCCATTTGCTGACGTGGATCCAGGGGTATGTACAGAGGTACGTCATACAGCTAAGAAATGGCTTGTTTGAAGAATGAGAGGGATGTTCTAAAGAAGCCCTGCTTTGCAATACGCTCAGGGGAAACACGGTGCCTGCTATTGCAATCTTGTCACATGGAAGCTGAGTTACCTGTAGGAATTGCACATATATCTGATGCTCTTTTTAAGGGATACAGTGTCCTCATTACTGTGCAATTAACTAGCCCTATGAAAGAAAGGGGAAAATCAAGCTGTGTTATGTCTTCAACTTGGTTCTTTGAAAACCTGTTTATAAAGAAGCCAACACCAGTTTGAACATGAATCCATGGAGCTCTTGTCCTCCTTATTTGTCGATTTCAGGTGTACAGTCTCTAGTCTCCTCAGTGCTTACTCTTTTTCTGGCAGCATGTAATAAAGTCCTGAGATTCCTACTTGCCAATTTAGTGATGAGTAAGGACCTTCCCAGAGGTCCAGAACCCAACCTGCCTGGCCTGCACCCTCCAGCTAAAACCTCTCTGCATTAGCTGGCAGCCAGCAGACTACCAGTATTGGCCAGCAGCTCTGAGGAGGACTGGTGGGATGTCCCTGACCCTGGCAAGCTGTATCATGGCACCTGGGTGCCTTTGAAAGCCCTGGTGGGTGATCAATGCACTTCTCAGACCTGAAGAACTGCTTAGTTTCACTTTATTTGGGGGGTGTCACTTATACAGTGGACATGGTGCCAAGTGATGGTTCCCAGGAACATGCAATGTGTACAGGGTTTTACAGCTGCATACTAAAGCCAAGACTTGTAGCTGGGAAAGCAACAATTGAGCTTGCAAGAATTTCTGATATGACTTTGGAAGATTAGAAGCCATCAAGTTGGAGCAAACACTGGCTGTTAAACCAGGACTGCTGTTCTTTGCTCCTCAGGTCAGTCCAAACAGAGAGAATTCTCCAAAGAGAGAATGCGAGTCTATCCATGAGGAGATATTTTCAGGGCTGTATATTTCAGGCACAAAACAGAGCTCAAACATATCCCAATACACATCAGGTCAAGGAGCACTTCAGAGGCTGCTCTAGCTCTCATGTAGGACCTTGTTCCCTGTAGCTGCAGATTGACGGGCCTTGTACTTGTCGGGCCTGACCTCCATCGCTGTGATGAGATTCGGTGAAAAAGAGAAAAACATTTTTCTCAATATTTGAATTTGTCTTTCACATTTCTTCTCTTCACCGAGTTGCAATATATTGCCTCATCTAGACCGTAGCAGCTTAGCTGGATCCAAAGAACTAGCTGTGGGTACACACAGTCGTTTTTATGAGAAATTCTCACTGCAAAAGAGTCAGTTATTGAAGCAGTGTCTCTCTCATATTCCCCTGCCATTTTTTGGCCTGGCTTATGCAGCCAGAGCTCAAGATGGGCAGTTTCCTAAAATCAAGCACTGCAAAAACAGTTCTGTTTCGTAAAGTGTAGTGCCACAACTACCACAACTGTGAGTCTGCACATGGCAGAATACCGACCAGGTGGTATTTCTGTCTTTGGTGCTAGTGTGCGGCCTAGTGACGAGCTGCTGAGGTGAGAGACATACTTGTTAAAGGCAGGCATAATCCTCTTCAATCAGGGCTCTGTAGGGCATGTGATTTTGCTTTCATGCGAACCAGAGCTAAAACTGTCATTTTTCCTTTCTCTATGTTCTTCTCTCCCCACGCTAGATGGCACTGCGATTATTAGAGACAAAGGCAGCTTTTGACCTGAAGTAAAAAACAACGTGAATTTCTGAAGAAAACCTAAAATGAGTGTGGCAAAAAAAATTGCTTGCAAATATTCTGGGGTTCTCAGAGATACCTTGTAAATAGCATGTCTCATTTCCGGTCTGTGAGTTTTGTGTCTTCTCTACCTCGATGTAATTTTGAGATGACTGTGTTGGGGAAGGAGGGCGGCATTCTGGAAACTGTGCAGAATTTTATTTCCATAGCTGTCAGTTTGCTAAGAATTGAGAATTTGAGCATGCTTGCAGGTATCCTGCAGGAAAACTTAATCACACAGCTTGAACTTCTGGTGATTTTTGCAGCTTCTTGAAAGAATTACAGTTTCTATCTAGGATTCTTTTTTTTCCCCCCACACAGCTCTAAGACTATAGCATTTCAGGTCAGGAAGATGAGATTCTAATCACTTGCATATATAAAAAATACTGTTTGAGTTCCTGTTATTATGACCCTAGGCAATCTTGCAAAATTTAGTGAGATGGATTATTGAAATAGCTGTTCTCCCATCCACCACCACCACCCCACCACCCCCCCCAAAAAAAAAGGATCACACAGCAGGGGATAGTAGCCTGTACACAACTCTTTCAATGTTATTATAATGACAGCATTGGGTTGGTGGTTAACATTAAAATAAAACAAGAATATTTTCTAGCACACCTAGTTCAAGAATCAAGGCCATGATAAAGTTGTTCAACAATACAGTTTTTACCAAAAATAAAATCAACCTGACTTTTAGAGACATTTTAAAAGAAGCCTGAAGCAGCATAGAGGCACAATGTCATATCAGATAGTAGCATCACTTTTTTAACTGGAAAATAAACTCATTCAAAGATGTCAGCTCAACAATTGTTTTGCATTAACTAAATGCAATGATATCGGCATATCCAGAATCTGCAAGACTGGTTTCCATTATGTTGCTATGATACCATATTATTATTTGATATGATATGCTTTATCATCAACCAACATACGAAGAATGGTCAAGAGTAAAAATGAATAATTCAAATCAAGAAAAAGCTCCCTTTCTAAAAACCACTGTTTATCACACAGTTTCCCTCTGAAAAGTGACACTGTGAAGCCGATATCCATAGGTTTCACGTTTGCTGTCTTTCAGGAGCTCCGGTATCAAATATGGTTACTTTCCAAGCTGTTTGCTTTTTCTAACTGCAATTTCTGCAAACTCATTTAAGGTCCAGACTGATTTCCTGGCTCTTTGAAGTAAGAGAGCACAAGATACTAAAAATTATTGTCACAAGGGGACCAGTGCTGCCCATTGCCAACCTGGAGAGGTTAAATAGGTTCACAGGAGGCAGCTAACTAAATTGTTCTCATAGGAATGGGCAAAGCGCAATCAGCTGTGCTTGCTCATTGAAAGCAAAAGCAGAGGCAGTTGATATTTTTCACTAGAATTTGCAGACTCAAGCTTAACATCCTTTGTCTGGTGTATATTTGGCTGAAAGACCTTCCATCACTGGAGGTCGGAGGGGTCTAGGAAATTCAGCCAAAAGCCCAGGGGGCCCCAAGTGCACCCAGCTCCGAGGAGAGGCCGGGCAGGATGCAGGGCAGCCCGATCAGCTACAGTCACGCTCTTCCACAGAGCCGGAACCACAGTGGCTCCGGCTTTAACCCACAGACCCTGGGGACAGCATTCAGCTGTTTAACAACGTTTATCTAAATCTAAAGAAATTCAGTTGCCCTGCCGTAGGGGCTGGGGAACACACGCGGTTGGTGAAGTAACACTTGCTGCTGTTTCAAAATGGAGCTTCCAACAGATTTGTCTTTCACTAGAAATTTTGAGCAGTTTTGCTTGATCAGATGATTTAGAGTAAAATCAAAATCTGAAATTTAATTTGCCATAAATTAGAAATCTGTACTCTCTGCAGTGAAGATGCCTTTTGCCATTAACACAAGAAAGCATGATTTAATATACCAGCAAATTGTCAGGGTTAGAAGGGGTCACTTTTAAAATTGCTTGACCCAGTAAAAGTGAACTCAAATTCACGCTGTTTAAGACAAAAGCCCAGAAATATCGGAAGGACAGAAGGAAAAAAAAAAAAGCAATAACTCCCGCTCTGCATTTAAATAGACTTTCATATTCCATGCCTCGCATCCTTATCTTCTCCCACTCTGGTAATTACCTCCTTAACCATTTACTACTTTGGGAATAGGCAGTGTTCCACAGGCACGTGGTGCTGAGTGAAATAAATACACTGTTGTAGTTCTCCTGAGAGCTGCGCCGCTGCACACAACGCTGGGCGTGATGGCACGAAATAACAGTAAGGTGTTTCAGCCAGAGCAACAAACGCTATTCCATTATTCCCTATGGAAAATACGCAGGAAGCTAATGGCTATTTAGTTAACCAATATATTCATATTATCTTCGTCAGTTTAAAACTGTCCAGTGAAAAAATGTAAACTTATATATGTGCTAATATTGAGATATTAATGTGTAATAAATCATGTATTTTTCTGTACTTAATCCACCTATGGGCACACTTTGAATGCTAATGCAAATTAAAGGTAACTGACATTGTTTTATGACGTGCTAATTAAATGTCTCGCCTGATTCATCAGAGCCTTACCATTTGTTAGAAATAGCAGGACCAAAAGACCACAAATAACTATGTGGCTGCCCTTTTCTGAAAAGAGGGAGTTTGTCTCTGGCACCACGCAGTGCCATGTGGGGATAAATGAATTTCCTATAAATGAACTCATTTGACTACCAAAATCAGTACAGACCCTAATGGAAGCGTCAGCCCAAGCTGATCAGTTGTACCTCATTTATATTAGCATACAAAGTATGCCCAGAGGTGAATTTAAGAAGAATTCAGTCTTGCAGTATAAGCTACTTTTGTTCAGACCACAAACTGCTACACTCAACACCTAAATAAAATTTCCCCTGCTGTGTGTCAGGAGAATAAGGATTGATGCGGCACGTATGATACCTGCTAATCGAGAACACAAGAGAATCTCTTATCCATGTAAGCTGTCTTTCACGAGCAGGATAGCTAGTATAGCTATTCCTTTCTTTGGGAACTCAGCATTTAACATCGCCTCTATATTTAACATCACTGTATATTTTTAAAAATACCAGAGGTGTGTAAAATGCCCTGGATCCGTAGTATCAAAGACATATAGCTAGGAGAGCCCTGAAACAGTTGTACAGGTTTGCTACCTTAGAGTAGCTAGCCAATCCAGAGAATTCAAGGAACCTGCTTGGGTTCCTGTTAGCTACAACAGAACATCACTTATTTATATTTATATAATTGTCATTACAATGTTTGCAATGTTGGTTCATACCTTCAGAATCCCTTAAGAAAAATCTCAACTGTTTCAACAGGCTCAATATAGCACAGCCATATTACTGATAAATACAGACTTTAGGTATGGCTACATATGGGGAGAAGGCTAGTGCTGCACTAATATGGAACCAAGAGAAAGAAGACCAGGAGTAAAACATGCTTTTAACACCTACAGACCACGAAGTGTGAGGGCTGTGTGCATACAAGCATGAATTATGTGCACAGATCATTTGCAGTTCTGTGAGAGTAATGCAAGCCTTCAGCTAGCATAACAGAAATAACCTGAATGCCACATTCAGTGTGCTGACCTGCTCTCTAATGGATGAGTCCCAGAGAGTAAGGTTGGCAGCAACCTACCTATCAAATGAGTCAACAAGAATTTTGTAGCAGAAGAACACTCTCCTGTTCATTAACCTCTGAAATTATTAAATTATTCAGTGCAACTCCAAAATTATTTTTGCCTTCTTGATTCATCTTGAAACATTAATGCTTCCCTCTTAACATTTTCTTCCAAGCTGAATTTGTATAATAATGTTGGACAAAACATTGGACTGCCCTGGCTTTCAGTCTTGAGTGTTGGATTTAAAATAGTAATAATAATAATAATAGATTGGTGCAGAATATTGCTTGCATTTCTGCATGTGTCTGGTTATATATCCAGTATTTTTATTGGTATTAAGCAGTTGGCAATTGGTTGACTATTCACCAGCGTAACCCTTGAGAGTTACCCTTAAATATGCTTAGTTTGCTCACCATCAGTTCTGCATACCACTAGCTGTTTACCAAGTATTAGTATGTGTGGTACCACCTGTGGACTTCTCCCCACACAGCAGTAATAGCTATATAGCGCTGACGGCTACTGTCCCCCTTCTGCAAGCCCCTGTTAGCCTGAGAGAAGCAGCAGGGCACTGGCCACTGCTTTACAGGACACAGGGTTGCAGAAATGGGACAGGAGAGTAACCGTGCTTGCTCTCCTAGGTCCCTCCAGTTCACTTTCTCTTCCAGTCATTTTTTGGGTCATTTCTACAGTGAGGAAGAAGTGCCTTCGCGCCGTTTGCGTTATGAGCTCTCTGGTCTTGCATTTTCCTGTGGATATCTTACACTCCTGCCCACCATAACTATGACTGCTATACTCCTGCTCGCTTTCCAAAGGCAGACCCAGTTTTGTGTGCTCAGTTTGATTCTTTCTGGATGCCAGCAGACTGAAGCAGGACCTTTTTTGTGCAGTCTGAGAAAGACAAACACATGCAGCACCAGTTCATAAGCTGTTGGTCAGAAGAATGTGAGACTCATTAGTTTGTTAATATTTATTTGCTATTATACTATCTTGAGACCAAACAGTAACAGTTCTTCTTTATGCTGCATCCCATGCAAGCCCAAAGAGCGCAGCACCCTGCCCTGAAGAGTCACCAACAAGAGAGACAGGCTGCGGGAAAGGCATGTGGCATACAAGGGAAAGGATGGCAAATTCCGTGCTCATTCTACAGTTTTACTCTGAGATGCATCTAAGCAGAGAAAAGGGAAGGGAAAAACCAGGAAGTAAGCCTGAAGTGAGGAGCAGGGAATAAAAGAAGTTTAGAAAATGCAATTGCCAGTTTATTTTTAAAGAAGGCAAGGGAGTTTGGACAAACTGGCAAAGACGTATTTTCTCTGCTTAAAATACTTCTGAAGGTACTGCAGCTGCTTCAGTTAATGTAGCTTCCCCCATCATCACCACTGTAAAAGCTAAGTGGCTGACTATAGGTCAAGCACCATTCTCTATGTCCCAGGTCTGGACCTGCACAATGGAAAATAGCCCTGGGTGGGCCCCATTTTATCACCTTCTTCCCCTCCTCTCCTCAAGGCTACTACCAATTTGTCTGCAGCTGCTTTGGGCCCTTCACTTGCTCCTTTCAATCTCTATTTTCTGAGGCTCTTCCAGCTTGGTATGACATATCTCAGAGCCCAGATTTCCTTCCAGACCCTTCAAAATTCATTTGTTTATTTTATGATCTGAATATGAAAGAAAAAAATAATCCTTTCAGCCAGAGGAAGACGGAGATGTCAGTTTCTCTTCTGTGTATAAACATTATTGCTCATCCTGCTGGACAACATCCATGCGTGAAAGGTTAACCTATGGGCAGGGCTCAGGTGCAGCAGTGTTATCAGTCTGTAAGCATGTGTCTGGTACATCTGTTTTATTACTTGCTTGATGTTCCCCTGTTTTGGGGGTACTTCTAGGAATATCAGGTACCACCATCACTGGAACCACACTTCCATTCACACCAGGTCACTGGCTTCTGGACATTCTGGATGATTTTTCATTGTTAGCTCCTACACTTATTTCAGAAGGTGCCAAAGGGATCTGGCAGCAGCATTTGTCCCTGCTGTATGATGTCTCCCTAGTGAATGAAAAGGCAGGAAAGGAAGAGAACACCTCTTTCAGGAGAATATTCTTTGTTTGTTTGTTTGAAGAACCCAGCCTTACGAGGGTTCACAGCAGGGCTGTCACAAGCCTTATTATTAGTAGAAAACAGGATCGCGTCAAAGTACGGTCTAAAATTAAACCTTACCCTAACCCTGTCAAGGTCCCAGATGATATGTGATGTTATCTTCATGACTAGAAGAGATCCCATATTTCTTTCTAGCAATTTTCCCTGTTTGTTTTGGAGAGGGGCTGCAACATTTTCCACCCTGAATGTAATACACAGCATCTAAACAGCTAGGCTGAACCAGAGCTGAAGCTGCTGTTAATGTCTTGCTAGCTGATAAAAATTAGAGGTGCTTGTTAGGAAAAATCATGTAGGAGAATTTAGCTCTGATATTGCCATTCTGTCAGAGAAGGGAGCATGTACCTGAGAATTCATTGCTTGATCCACACTGTTAAACATTCACTGCTGAAGAGAGACATAAATAATGTAAAAATTGACTCTCCTAAGGGAATGTTCCTTGACTCATTGAAGTACCTGGCATGCCTGCCTTCCCTTCCTTCCTTCCTTTTTGTGCAAGAGCTTTGAATTCCATGTCCACTACTGAAAATATTTCTATTTATTTATTCTATATTAAAATGTTTCTGGAAGGAAATATTTTCCAGCCCTCATATGCATAGTATGGTCAGAGACCTTACACAGCACTGCACTGAATAATCATAGTAAATCTGGCAATTTATTAAGTTAATCCTTAAAATCCTTAAAACTTAAAACAGAAATGCATCTACTGAACCAGAAAACCTGCATCATCTGTGCTCACCACATACAGATCTTTTTAAACTAGAGAGGCTGCACAAGCAGTCTATCTCAAAAGAAGAATCTGATAACGGAAAGCAATGTTAGGATTTAGAGAAAGGTAACATGTGTTCCTTTTCCTGAAAGAAAAGCATTATGAGAGTTCTTAAAATATGGCACAGGGTGCATAAAGCTGCCCTCAGCTTTATCAGTAGCATTGTGATTCCTGTAACACACATTCAAATACCTTATGCAGTGGGCTTCAAACTGTAAATTTCCCATGTGATAAATCCAACTGGACTTTTGAAAGTACTTCCAAAGATAGGTGGCGAGCGAAAATCAAACTGTTAACTAGGGCCACAGCAGCTTGACTGTGGTAGGTACAGATACGAAGACATGGCTATAAGGCAAATAAGTAGTTGAAAGCATCACAATGCTTAAAAAGCCACCCCTCTTCCTCATAAAAAGGACCAAAATCACAAAGAAAATGCATTTGTTTCTATCCTGTCAAGTATTTGTATCGATAAATCATGTCTGCCTACAAGTGAGAATCCCTTGGCTCAGGAGGAATTGTTCTCTAGATACTTGTTCAACCTGAACAATAGAAGGCTCCAGGGAGACCTTACAGCAGCCTGCCAGTACCGGAAGGGGCCTACAGGAAACCTGGAGAGGGACTGTTTGTAAAGACCTGTGATGATAGCACAAGGGTAATGGCCTTATGCTGAAGGAGGTTAGATTTATATTAGACAAGAGGAAGAAATTGGTCTCTGTGAGGTGGTGAGGCACTGGCACAGGCTGCCCAGAGAAGCTGTGGCTGCCCCCTCCCTGGCAGTGTTCAAGGCCGGGTTGGATGGGGCTTTGGGCAACCTGCTCTAGTGGAGGGTGTTCTTGGTCATGGCAGCTAAGAAGAACTGGATGATCTTCAGGTCCTTCCCAACCCAAACCATTCTGCATATATTCTATCTCTATTCTGTATGATTCTATGTAGTGCTGGAGAGTATGCAAAGAAGCGTAACAAAGCTGGTGAAGGGTGTAGAGCACAAGTCTTAAAAGGAGAGGCTGAGGAAAATGGAGTTATTTACCCCAGAGAAAGGGAGGTGGAGGAGAGACCTGGAAGGAGGTTGTGACCAAGTGGTGGTTGATTTCATTTCCCAAGTAACAAGTGATAGGACAAGAGAAAATGGCCTCAAGTTGTGCCAAAGGAGTTTTAGATTGGATATTAGGAAAAAGTTCTTTATTGAAAGAGTTGTCAATCACTGGAACAGGCTGCCCAGGAATGTGCCTGAGTCGCCATCCCTGGAAGTATTTAAAAGACATCTAGATGTGGTGCTTAGGGACCTGGCTTAGTGGTGGACTTGGCAGTGCTAGGTTAATGGTTGGACTCTATGATATTAAAGATCTTTTCCAATGTGAACTATTCTATGACTGTATGATACACTCAGCTGTCTCCCACAGCTGTTAGCACAGGCAGTCACCGTCCACCTAATCTTGTATTTGAAAAGATGCAGCCCTGTTCACTCTTTGAAATAAGCAAGAAAGAATCTCTCTTATTGGAGTCTTTTAATATTTTGTTTCAGTTTCAGTTTCTCATGTTCTGTAAGAATAAGATCTGATGTGGCAAATGAAAGAGTGAGAGGTCCTAGAAAACCTGATAGCAAAATCTCAGCATATAAGATGTTCATTGCATTGTACATAACAATGTACATAAGATGTATATAGCAATTTTGTATACAGTGGCAAGGGCTGTGAAGAATAATAAGAGAGTCTCCTATAGGAACACTGGCCAGAAAAAGAGTTAAGAAAATACACCTCTCTGATAAATGAGACAGGAGAATTGTTGACAACCAGCATGAAGAAGGCTGAGGTACTCAGCAGTTGCTTTCCTTTGTTTTTCAATGGTAATCTCTATTCCCA
Organism: Gallinula chloropus; assembly: GCF_964237585.1. Taxonomy (NCBI): domain Eukaryota; kingdom Metazoa; phylum Chordata; class Aves; order Gruiformes; family Rallidae; genus Gallinula; species Gallinula chloropus. The sequence goes on along the minus strand of NC_140085.1, from coordinate 135,978,273 downwards.
CATCTTTCAAGCCCCTGCACATCAGAGCAGGGACTGGGAGAATAAAGTCCATCTCATCACAGGAGAAGATCAGGTTCAAGAAAACCTGAGGAACCTGAACACACATTGGGTCTATGAAACCCTATGAGATGCGTCCCAGGGTCCTGTGGCAATTAGCTGGCACAGTTGCCAAACCAAGCTCACTCATATTTGTAAAATCACAGAAGTCAGGCAAAGTCCCCAGTGCCTAGATAAAGGGAAACATCGTGCCAATTTTTAAAAAGGTAAAAGGGAAGACCCTTGGAGCTCTATGATCCTTGGGGTCCCTTCCAACCCAGACCATTCTATGATTCTATGATTCTATGAACAACAGACCAGTAAGTCTTACCTCTGTGCCTGTTAAGATCATGGAACAGATCCTTTTAGAGGATGTGTTGAAACATATAGAAGACAAGGAGGTTATGATAGACAGCCAACATGGTTTCACCTTTCACAAAGGCAAATCACTTCTGAACAACTTAGTGGCCTTTTATGATGGAGTGACTGCATTAGTGGGCAAGACAAGAGCTACAGATGTCATTTCCTTGGACATTCTTGCCGCTAAATTAATCAGAGAATCACAGAATTGCAGGGCTTGGAAGGGACCTCAAGAGATCATTGAGTCCAACCCCCAAAGTGGAGACATATAGAGGTTTGATGGATGGACTAGATGGATGGACTGTTAGATGGATAAGGGATTGTCTGGATGGCTGTGGACAAAGTTACAGTCAATGGGTCAATGTACAAGTAGAAAACAATAATCAGACTATACCAGGTTCAGTCAAGGCTATACGAAATATGTTTCCATTAAATGGTGATGGCACCAAGATGAGTGGTACAGCTGATTTGCTTGAGGAAAGGGATTTCACCCAGAGAGACCTAGACAGGCTTGAGAAGCGGGACATCATGAACAGTTTGATAAGGCCAAGTGCAAGGTCCTGTATGTGGGAAATCCCCAATATCAGTACATGCTGGAAGATCAAAGGATTGAGATCAGCCCTGTAGAGAAGGACTTGGAGATACTGGTGGATAGAAAAATGGATATAAGCTGACAATGTGTGTTTGCAGTCCAGAAAACTAACTGTATCCTTGGATGCATAAAAAGAAGTGCAGATTGAGGAAGGTGATTGTCCCTCTATACTCCACTCTCATGAGACCCCACCTCAAGTGCTGCATCCAGCTCTGAGATCTTCAGGACAAGAAAGATTCGGACCTGTTAGAGTGGGTCCAGAGGAGGAGCGTGAAAATGGACAAAAGGCTGGAATACCTTTCCTCTGAAGAAAGCTTGAGCTAGTTCAGGTTGTCCAGACTGGAGAAGAGAAATTTCTGGGGACACATTATGAAGTCTTTCAATACTTAAAAGGGGGCTTAGAAGAAAGATGAGGACAGACTTTTCAGTGAAGTGCATAGCAGCAGGACATGGGGCAATGGTTTTAAACTGAAAGAGGTTGGATTAGATTGAATATAAGGAAGAAATTATTTGCAATGAGAGTGGTGGAACAGGTTGCTCAGAGAAGCTGTGGGTGCCCCATCACTGGAACTGTTCAAGGTGAGGTTGGACAGGGCTTTAAGCAAACCAATCCAGTGAAAGATGTCCCTGGCCACAGCAGGGGGATTGGACTACAACGTATCTAAAGATCCCTTCCAACCTAAACCATTCTAGGATTCTCTGATTCCAATATATAGCATGTATGTAACATTGTATATGGACCAAATTGTGCTAGACAGTATTTATATTAGCTTATAAATCATTATTTTTATATGATGGAACAGCTCCAAGATGAGAAAAAAAGCAGATCTCAGATTGTCTACCTAGTATACTGACTCTCAGCACCTGAAGCAGGAAGACTAAAGACTTAAATCGTGTTTTTCCAAGATCCTTGTAAGTATTCTTTCTAATGAAGGGTTGATTATTCTGAGTGTTATTCACGCTTTTAATTATTTTTTTTAAGACAAATGCCCTGAACATGGCAAAACTAATAGATTTAGAATTCCTCTAAAAAGCTCTAGTAGGGATAAATTAATGCTTTCTGACATCTTTTTTCATTTGGGGAAAAAATGTCCCATCTGAGCTACTTGTCTCAATATCAGCTACAGAAAACACACAGAAATGGGCATCTCTAGGGTACTGTTCATTATACCTTACAACAGTGTTCTAAAATAGATCAGATAATTTGCACCTTCTCTTCACCGACTACAAAGAGAAGACAGGTTAGGCATTTAAAATATGTCTGTAAATAGATAGAGATGAATCCTACCCCCAATTAGCGATTGTGTCTGTCTTTCCTAAGGAAAACATTACTATTTTCCATGTCCTAGGAATTCTCTACACTGTCTAGATAAATGGTATGCATTCTTGGAACAGCTTATGTTTATGCTTGCACCCTAGGAAAATGGGGTACAGTATTCTCAGAAGTACTGTAAAATAAATAATGCATGTGTTAGGAAAAAAAAAAACACCCAAACTTTAAACTTGCTAAGCATCAATTACAGTATCTAAACCAGTAGTCTCATTGCATAATAGTCAGTTGCATAGGAAATCCAGCTTAGAAGATAAAAAATATAAATGTAGCTGAAAAGCAGCTGTCTCATTGAAACTTTTGTATCTGTAACGCAGTGTTTCCAAATTTTTGCTTGGAGCACCCTTGGAGATACAACTAAGAAACACAATCTGGAATAGCACTCTTACTTGTATTCTAATGTAATGACCTGAGAACCATTTTTAATTTTAAACCATTTTTGATTCTGTGATTCCTTCTGCTAGTTTCTTTCTTCTGGTGCCTGTCTCTCTCTCTCTTCCCTGTGAGATTTTTGCGTTTCTTGTCATTCACTCTTCTTGAGCCTTCTCTCCCCGTATTGTCCCTGAAAATTTGGATTGTCACTTTCCTGTCATGAGGTCACAAGCAAAGCTTGTGTGGTAATGTCAGTAGACATATCCGGAAGCGTCTTCCCAACTACAGCAACAAACGAGAAGTGAAATCAGCTTTCGTAGCACAATTCACACTCAGGCAAATTCTGCAAAGAAGGCTCAGTCTTGCAGTAAAAATACACCCAGTTTTCCTGGGTAAGGTGCCTGATAAAAGGCTTTCTAAGCTTCCTCTGTAAGATAAGGCAAAATCTCCAATAAAATCTTGGAATTCAAATTAACAGGTATAGATATGCTGGAAAGCTGCACGTTGTTCTGGTTTTCAACTGGGATAGAGTTAATTTTTACAAGAAGCTGGAAGGGGATGCAGCCAGAACAGGTGACCCAGACTACCCAAAGGGGTATTCCATGCTATATGATGTCATACTCAGTATATAAAAGGGGTTGGCCAGGGAGGAAGAGTCACTGCCTGTGCACAGGCTGAGCATCAGGTTCCAGGAGGTGAGCAAATTTGCATTGTGTATCACCCACTTTGTATATTTTTTCATAAGTATTGTTGTTATTTTCCTGTCCCTTTTCTGTCCTATTAAACTGTTTTCATCCCAATCCATGAGGTTTACCTTTTCCTTCCACGTCTCTTCCCTGTCCCACTGGGGAAGAAGGCTTAAGTGAGTGGCTATGCAGTGCCTAGCTGCTGGCTGGGGCTAAACCACAACGCACATTTATAACAAGATGTGAAACAGTTCCTTGTTCTGTATATATAGAAAAGTATTAAGGAATGTATTATGCCTACAGATAAAATCAAAGCTCTTATTAAGGAAAAACATCTTCCAGGCAGCCAATCATTGCCTTACTTCTGGTGCAACCTTCATTTTGAAAAAATCATGTAATATGCCCTTCCATGAAGTGAACCTCTTTGGATTCAGTAAGGTTAGTGCTTGAACTGCTGAATTCCATGTGGGATAAGGAACACGTGTCAGCCCTATTTGCCTTCAGGCGCATGAAAAGGAATGTGGCCATAGAAATAAGATAATTTCTTAGCAATGTGATTTCAACATTCCTCTCTTCTCCCCATATTATGAAAGATATTGTTAAGCACTGCAGAATGAAAATCAGAAGCAGTTCAGACATTCCTTTTGGCTTGCTGACTTGCTATTATCTTCCAAATCCATGCAAATTACTAGCACACAAAACAGCATTCAAGATGCTCTTGACTTATTCATAAGAGATAAGAGATATCAGATATGCACAAGCTCCTTTAGTTTCTGAGGGAACCAGAGGTCCTGAACAGAGAATTTTCCCCAAAGATTTTGAGCCTTTTTCATTGGACTTCTAGTGAAGGTCATATTTGAAAGCGATAGTTAATTTATCTAAGATTATAAAGGTAATTGTATTTTCTAAGTTTTTCTATTGCAGTACTCCAGTAAAAATATTCTAAACTTGAAACCTTTTGCCAGATTATGGATGAATGTGACATGTCCCAGGCAAACCAAGCCTTGCATAGTTATGGGGGGTGGGGCTGGAAGCAAGCAAAAACGATCAAAAACCTAATTATATAGAATGAAAAGTTCTGTATCTTTGCTGAGGTGATGCCCCAAATCAGCTTGGAACTGAACCTGGAGATGTTAATCTCCAGGGAGTTTCCCACCTGTGGGTCATGATCATTTGAGGATGAATAACTGGTCATCAGCCAGTCCAAGGTCCTCCGAAGCAAAAGCTCTATTTCCTCCCTTTTTCCCATCCTCCTCCAACACAGGAAAACCTCTTGGCTGGTGCCTCATACCTGAAAAGAGCACAGATAATAGTCATCATGGAAAATAATACTGATTAAATGAATACTTCCAACCCCTGACCTAGAAAAACGTACTGCAACTCTTTAACTGATAACTTACATTGTCCATATAACCCATGTATGTCTTGTAAAATAACTTACTAATCATACCTTTTAAACCATACGTTTTTCTCACCTAGAATATGCATAGAAAGACAGATATATGTGCATAAATGCATGTGTTCAAAATGGGGACAAATAAAGTCATAATGCAAAATATTTATTAAATTTGGAATATAGTGCTGCAGCCAATGATTAATAGCTACACAACCTTTTTCCCCTTTAACATCAAAGTCGTACCATCTTTCAAAGCAGAAGTGTTTTGTATGCACAGTATTCCTAGAGTTGTATGTTAGTTTTCTAAGCCTCTGATGTGTAACTGAAGATGATGGAAAGCTTTCAGCTGTTTAGTTTTGTGAGGCAGCTCTGCATATTCACTGTAACTTAGTGGAGGATTCTTGTTCATGTTCAGCTTGCTGCCCACCATCACCATGAGGCCTTTTCCACAGAGCTGCTCCCCAGTCCCTCCCACCCCATCCCATGTCAATCCAAAGACCCTGCCCTCTCTGAGGCAGCACCTGGTGTTTGTCCTTGTTGAGTTTCACGGAGTTCCTCTTGGCCTATTCCACCAACCTCTGTGGTTCCCTCTGGATGCCTGCTCTGTCCTCAAACATATCAAACGAGCCCCTCAGTTTGGAGCAAATGTGAGGAGACTGCACTCAATTAAGCTGTTAAATTAAACAGGCCTCAGGACAGACCCTTGTTGATGTCCAGTTACCACAGACATCCAGGTACAGTGTTAACATCACCTTCATAGACCAATCACTCAACCAGGTTTTTTTCTTTAACTAGTTGTCCACTCATCCACCATAATATCCTAATTTTTGAACAAGCATGTTGTAGGAGACTGCATCAACAGTCATGCTGAGTTCTGAGTAAATGAATGCTCCTCTCTAAATATATCTAGTCACTTTATCATAGAAGGTGATCAGGTTTGTCAGGCACAATTTACCCTTGACAAATCCATGCAGCCTCTTGTCACCTTCTTCATAAGCACAGAAATATGTAAAAGTATCTTTGCCAACAGACTGGCTAATCTGGTAAGGAGAGTTTTAAACAAGTCCTAAATCAATAAGAACATTCTATAGGATAAATTTGAGGTGGTGTGAACATGTTCCCTACCTTCCCCAGATTTAGGCAGGTATAGGACTCACTTTTCCAAGGTATGGCATACCATACTTAGACTCAGACACTCAAAATTATATTTACAGAGAAAAGGGCTTTAATGAATTATAGGCAATAATGGCTCAATTACTGGTTTTGGATAGTGAGCTTAATGGTCATAATGGAGATAGAGAAAAAAAAAAGTACATCAGAAAATACTAGGAAAGAACTTGAAAATTAAACAGGTGTTGTCTGCTGCTGCCTATATAACTCATGCATCTGCATTGTCATTCGCATGCTTAAACACACTGTTCTGATAATTCAATCTGAAAAAGCACCTACAAAGGAAAAAAGTTACATAGGAACAAAACAACAAAACTCCTTCCATAGAAGGAGGAAAAAGATTGTGTGGAAAGTGGATAAATGTAAGGCAACACAGAAGCAATCCATAAAATCATTGAAGATGACATAGAGAAAGTGAATAGAAATGGTCGTTCACTAGTCCTTAAAAACCATGAAACAGACATGAAATGACAGCAACTTTGAACATAAGAACTGCTCTTTTCATCCAGCACATTTAAGTGGTGGAACTGATCTGTATGGCAGAGGCCAAAAATATGAGATCCAAAAAGATCTAAGGTAAGATTACAGGGAAGACTTTTAACACAAATATGAAATATTTCATTGGACATTGACTTAGGAGGCCAGTAAACTACTGGAATATGGTAGGTTATGCTAGGAATAGATCTATCTGTACTTACTCCTAAGAGTCTTCTATTAACAATTGCTAGAGGCAAGATGGGCTATATGAACTTCTGATCTGTGTGTGTCTTACATTCTTGCTCCGCATTCTTCATGTATCTTTATCAGTAGCAGTACAGGTTAAAAAACACTTATATTGAAAAACACCAGACTTGCCACTGTGTATTTTCTGCTTATGGTTGTCCTTCATTCTCTCACCAAACTCTACAATGATGTCAGCAAATCTGAAGAAACATGTAGCCAGGGAGTAGAGAATGACAGATGCATTTATAGGTGCCAGAATGATTACAGCATTTTGCTTTTGACATTGCTGAATGATGCTGAAACTGTAAAAATGCCAGTTTCAGATATTTCTTTTGACTGTTGTAGTGACTGACTTCTTTTCCTAGATTCTAAAAACAGTGAAAGTCAGCAGCTTGTTCCATGTGTTCGACTTGTACAGGACCAGGGCCTAGCAAGGGTCTTTTACACAACATCAGCTATATCAGTTTTACTAATATGCTTTGTACCGCTTCATGGAGAGGGGATTTGCAGAAATAGTATTGCTCAACATCTTTTCACAGCAGTGTTTTGAAACAGCTTGTGCTTTGGAATTCTTTATTGTCATTTGCAAACACGTTTTTCTATCAATGCACCGTCTCCTACCCACATGGAATAGAACACTAACCCAAATGGTCAAGCCTGCCTTACATCTAACAATATTTTCTAGTTGTGTCACTAGTACCTCATTAAGAATCTGTTACCCATGTTGGAATAATCATTGAATAAGATGTGTATTTACTAGAGGGGAAAAATTGAAACTTCTATTAATTTGAATCTCCTTTACTCATGACAGACTTTCACATTTCATTTCATATTATCTACTTACCTGGTTTTCTGTGCACGCATGCAGTAACCATTTTAATTGAGCTCCTCATTGCCTAAAGCACAGAATTGTAATTCTACAATCTGCTATTCACTTTGTATGTAAATAATTCCTTAACTCATCAGGGACCTATTGAACAACATATATGGAGGTCTGATCACAAAGTTGCTTTAGATTTTCAATCCTCTGGTTGTAAAGAATTGTTTTTCCCTATATCAGAAATAAAATTTTGTAATTCTGGAGTCAAGACTTTATCATTGCTCTTGTTCTTTTGGGAGATGTATAATGTTCTTCAGTACAATGACACAAAAAATAGTGCCACATGGAAAATATAAAGAACCCAAGGAGATGCAAGGCTACAGCTATAAGCTTAAAATATCTGTAAATTAAATCTCAGAACTATTTTCTATTTTAACAGTCTTTTAATTACTGCAGGAAAGACTGTCCTAATGGAATGGTAATACATTGGGGTTTCTAAAGGTTACCGACTTTCAAAGCACGCAGGTACCCTTTTGATCTGTTTTGAGGCATAGGTAATACATGTGTGTTTAAAGTTGGGGAAATTTTTGTCCCTTACAATACTGATGGTTGCACAGTTTGGTTTTACTACAGTGATGTACTCAGAAATGGTCCTATTACAAACTAGTGAAGTAAAGCGAAAGATAGCTGACTAATAAGGAAAGCTACACAATGTGTAGACTGAAAGAGGGAAGCATTACTAATTTGTTGGTCTGTACTGTCCTAAGTGGACAGTTCAATATGGACATATTTCTTAAGGCTGATAAAGCTTGGAAAAGGTTAGCAAGCCAGGTCAAAACTACATCTTTGGTCATGTATCACAGCAATACGTGTTAAACTGTCATCACCAGGCTTGGTATTATCAGTGAATATTATTCAAACAATATTATCTTTTTTTGGTAAAGAAGATTATGTCGCTTTCTTATGAGCTGGGAATTAAAAGACTTTCTTTTCGCATATTTTCTATTAAAGGTATTAACTGTTCCAAATGACTTTGTTTTCTGGCTGGAACTAATGTTGCACAGCTTTTGTTTGGGTTCATGTCTAAATATTCGGAGGCTGGCAGTCATAAAAAATTGAATATAATTTCTAATATGCGACAAACCTTTAGAGAAAGGCAACATGGAACAAGTTAATTTCCATGTAAATTTTGTCAATAGTTTCTGCTTTCTATTTGAGCTGAAAAAAATCTCAGCCTGTTGGAATTTCCAACCATTAATCCAGTCCTCCAAACCCTTGAGGCAGCAGGGACGCACATATGCCAGGTATCCCACCTTTGGATCTATTTTGAGTTTAAGGAGGAATGTGTTAATACTTTCTTGCTACACATGAATCAATTTACCAATTTTTATTCAAAGGCCATGCTAATCTCTGATCTTTAGCTACTGCCAGAGGGAAGTGTGAAACCAGAGTGTAGGTCAAGTGTGGGAAAGTGCTCATTCCCCTAGATGTCTGAGGCTTTCAGTTTTAATACACAAATATTATATTATTTTCCTCATGACTGTTTTAGGACTAATATAATATTGGTTTTAATGACAGCATTTAAGATAAATTCTTTTTTGTATAGTCATAGCTCAAGTTCAGGTTGAGTTTCAAAAGCACAGCAATCCCTGTGAAGTGGCACGAAACTGTGAAATACATTTAGAATTAATGATAGTCTCCACTCAGAAAAGACTTAAACCAAAATTATGTAATTATTTTTCTTTAGCAGAGCCTGTCTAGTGGATTTACTTTCCTATTAAATCCTAGAATAGCGCAAGTCTTCTAACACACTCTGTCAAATAGCACCACAGAATTTGCTGAAAGAATTTCATTGACCTTAATTGTGCCTTGCTCTGGGTGTTTTTGTGCCTAGGGAGACTAGGCATGTAACATGCTCTTCTGCATTTCTTTCTTTCCAAGCAACTGGGTTTTAAGACAGGAAGTTCCCTAAAACATTTTCTGTACACTCATGGGAAAACATTAAAGTATTGTCCCCAGTACTACATTAATTCTTAGATAACTGCTTTCTTGTGTGGTTATTCTGATGTTGTGCAACTGTTTTCTAATGTAGCTTGCATGAGGGCTTGAAGAAAGGCATTTCTTCTCATGAAACTGCTCATGCTCCTTATTACTGAGGACCATATCAACCAATACAACACTTCTGTGAAGCAGCCTTATCTCAGTTTACAAATGAACCAAACGTGCAGAGACAAAAGGGTTAAACCCGGGCCTTAATTTGTACCAGAGTAAGTAACTGAACCCCAAAATTCTGACCCTTAGGTGGTCACTTCACTGAGGCCAAACGAGTAGGAGTAGGTCCACCAATTAATACATGAGGCTGTTTCAGAGTCCAGAGTCAGTTTCATTATGAGTCATTGCCAATTTATTTGAGCAGGCTCATCCCAAGTTACCACCAGTCATCTTCTGGTTTTGTTTGTTTGTTGTTTTGTGTTGTTGAACTATCTGTAAGTATTGGGTTGGCAAGGCAAGGTTTGGTAGCAGGGAGGCTGCAGGTGTGGCTTCTGTCAGAAACTGCTAGAATCTTCCCCCATGTCAAAGAGAGCTAATGCCAGCCGGATCCATAATGATCCACTGCTGGCCAAGGCCAAGGGCATCAGCAACAGTGGTAGCACCTATTGGATAACATAATTAAGAAAGGAAAAAAAACCCTTAAGAACCATTTTTGCAGCCAAAGAAAGAAGTGAGAGGTACAATTCTGTAGACACCAAAGTCAGTGACGAGGAAGATGGGGAACCTGCTCTAGGAGCTGGAGCAGAGATTCCCTTGCAGCATGTGGAGGAAGCCACGGTGAGGCAGGCTTTCCCCCTAAAGCCCATGGTAGACCCCACACTGAGGCAGGTGTATGTGCCTGAGGGAGACCGTGGCCCCATAGGAAACCCTGACTGAAGCAGGCTCCTGGCAGGACCTGTGGCCCCATAAGGGACCAATGCTGGAGAAATATGGTCCTGAGGACCTGTAACCTGTGGAAGGAACCTGTGCTGGAGTAGTTCATGAAGAACTACAGTCCATGGGAAGGACTGGTGTTGAAGAAGTTCATGGAGAACTGTCTCCCATGAGAGGGACCCGCTCCGCACTGGAGCAGGGGAAGAGTGTGAGGAGTCCTTCCCCTGAGGAGGGAGTGGCAGGCGCAACATGTGATGAACTGACTGCAACCCCCATTTCCCATCCCTTTGTGTCACTGAGGGAAAGGAGATAGAGAACTTGGAAGGGAATTTAAGCATGGGAAGAAAGGAGGGGTAACGGGAGGTGGTTTATGATTTGTTTGTATTTTCTCTTTACCTTACCCTGATGTGATCAGTAATTAATTGATTTCCTGTAGTTGAGTCTGTTTTGCCCATGACAGTAATTGATGAGTCATCTTTCCCTGTCCTTATCTCAACCCACAAGCCCACAAGCCTTTCATAATATTTTCAGAGGCACCAGAGAAGAATTCATTCAGAACCTTTAATAGAAGGAGACAGAGAGTTTTTTGTTAAAAAAATTCACTACAGGTATTAGTCACTGAACAACATGACACAGCATCCGATACATCTCTTACAATCCTAACCTGTGTATTTTAATGTTATTCAGGATCCTTTGTACATATGATGAAATTGGTTTTATTGGTGTGGGTTTCAGATTTTCCCCTGTGTGCACCTGAAAATGGAAACTCAATATTTGGGACTTCTTAGGTGCCCAGTTAGAATGAATGCTTCAAATTAAAGTTAATGTTGTCAAATGTTTTTCTCATGGTACTGGTACCATGGTAACTGCAGCCTTATTTTTCAATGTAAATGTGGTCAGCTAACCAGTAAATATTTTTCTCTGCACAGACACCTCTGCAAAAATGAGCGAGGAGTTAAAAACATAGGGTTCATGTTTGGTTCCTGGCAATTCTATTTTCTTGCTTGCAGTAAAGGTTTTCCAGTCTGCAATAAACAGCTCAGATTGTGCCCTTGGTGTAAAACTGCATGAGCCTGCACAGGCTGACTGGACTTTAAGTCACGACTGGGTGAAGACCCAGACTGTGAATGACAGGGCAGGAGTGACTTCATTTCCTCTTCCCGGCTCACAAGGTCAGTACACATCACATGTTTGATCTTCAGAACTTGCAGAAATAAACATCAATAGAAACTTGGCTATCAAATAAGCAAAAAAAAAAATCCATAATGTCCAATATACAATAAAAAAAGGGATTTACTGAGAAGGCATCTTTCTGTAGTAATTTTTGGGATATGCAGGTAAGTAACGTTCTTGAAGACATTTATCCTCCATGTGGCTGCAGAGCATTGCAAGCTGATGAGTGATATTAGAAATTTCCTCATTAATACTCTTCAGCACAGCTTTGATATAGTTGAATCGATTCCTACTGAAAAATTCAAATAAATGTTGAGGAGTTCTCCTGAGCTAGTCAACCACATCACTGTGTTACATGTAGCAATGTAACCAGAAATGGCCTCAGAAGTGCATTTTGCCTCCAAGGCAATCTTTTTGCAACTGTGGACAATTGTTTCCTTTATTTTTTCATATAACTAAACTGCTTATCAATATTTGTTCTTCTCATCTAAACTGCTTTCATATTATCTCTGCCTGTTGTTTGTATCACAAATAAGAGACAAAATCTGCTCTTTTACACACGTGGAGTTTCCTCTTCAGCTCCTTCAACCTCAGCTAAAATTTGCCTCCCACTTGTTACTTTGGCCTTTTTAAAAAGACTTGTTCCCTCATTTTAGATATTTAAACAGAAGTATACTTGGAAGGGATTTTTCGTCTTTAAATGGCAACAAAAAAGGATTCTTTGAAACGGTGAAAATAAATGCTAATTTAACTTTTGTATCTGTTCCATCAGCTTTTCTGCTTAAAATAATTAGTAGATCCACTTTATAAACATGATTAGCGTGACTGTTCTAAAGCAGGTTTTTTAAGGCGATTTACTGTTTCCTGAAAAAAAAATATTGTTTCAACATAAATAGATGTTTCTGAAGGAAGACTTTGGGGTCCTTTAAATTATAAAATCTTCAGAGAAAGGATTTTATTTCTATAATGCATCATTTGCTTCCATGATGCCATCAAAGTAATGAATAATAATTACAGAATGTGTAAGAAATATGAAAAAATATTTTCTTCTTCTTTTCTGAATATCATAACACACTTAGCCTCCAGATATCCTCAAGAAAACAACATCTTATCAAGGGCAACTAATGTTATTAATCAAAGTAGCTATTTATGACATTTGAATAAATGGCTTTCACTTTACACACAAGGACGATATAGATGATCTGCAGACATCAGTTGTTTATCACGCTGATTTATTTTGTTATCATAATGCCATTACCTTGCCATTGATTCACTGGATGCAAACTGCCTACGGTTTCAAGGCTTATCCTAGTGACAAAATATGAAACGAGAGCCTTATGAATATTCAGAGGCTTTCCCCATGGCACTCACGCAGGTCTATTTATAGTTGTGATTTATGGAGCTTATGAGCACAGCTAGAATTCGCGTTCAACATTAACATTCCTTTTATGCATGACATGACAGTTTATAGTTCACAGCCATCTCTGGATGACAATTACTGGTAAATAAGAAAGGGGTTTTTTAATCCATTAGTTTGAGATAAAACTCATCACTCGAAACCTATAAGCTTAGTTCTCCTGTATGGCCAGGTAAGGGGGAGGGAGGAGTAAAGAGCATAGGAAAGAATTCATTAAAACATATGGCTGCAAGACACACAAAATCTTCTGGTTCCTGGGCAATCAGGGAGCAGGTTCCTGTGTCCAGCTGGCACGTTCCCCCTTGGCAGGAAGCAATGAAAATACAAGAGCTGAATCCCAACAAAGGTGTCATTTCCACACTTCATGCTCAGTACATCACTCTAGTCCTCCCCCAGGTGCAATCTTTGGACACGTAAGCAGGTTTTTTGTCTTGGACACATTGACATCTTCTATGAGCATCTATGGTATCCACAGTATGTGGACCTCTCTGTCTTACTGACTACCATAGCCAACAGTAGGTCCAGTGTTTGCACACAGCTAAGACAAAGGGGAAATAAGGATAGACAGTGAGAACAAAGGCAAGAAACACTGAGCTGCAGCTATGGGAGCGCCGGCCCTGAAGAGCAGAGAACTTCCAATGGGACAAGGAATCAGGAAATAGAGGGACAGCTTGGAGGATGGCGTTTGTAACTAAAGATCAGCTCTGGATATCCTGGGGTAATCAAGTGAAAGGGGGGGTTATAAATGGGATTGCTTTAGTCAATGATAACCATAGGAAGAGAAGAATAATGCTTCTGCTGTCTATGTAAAGACTGGAGACCTAAACAAGGATTCATTAGGCACTCAATTTGGCCTTGGAGTTGGGGGTCTCATTTCTTCAAGTGTTGTCTATAGCTAGATATGACATGTAAGCAGGCAATAGAGAAGTTTCTTGGGGTATTCATATCTCAAGTGGGCTGATTTGGTTTTCTCACTCATGCTTTGCTTCATGTTTATTACAAAATATACCCTTAGGAGAAGAGATTTGTTTTTCCTAGGTCATATTTCTAGGGCCTTCTCTTCAACTGTTATTATTTTTACTTTTTAATTTTAGATTTATATTTTTTGAGCTTTTTCTCCTTTTCATTATCATAATCATTCCTCATTTTCTAAGATACAGTTTGGGAGTTTGTCTTTTAGATTTGTTCCCTCTAAAAATGCTGTTTCAAGGGCACCAGGCCCTAAGCTGTCAGCTTTTCCTACTTTCCCCTCAAGTCACATTATCTAGCTTTCAGTATTTTACTACAGGGCTTTACTTTAATAGATGTTAGTGGCAAATGGACCTTTGACTGTAGCATCTGAAATGGATCTTCCATGTTCCTATCAAAACTCATCATTACTGCAAGGTTATTTGCAAGGCTTGATGACTCAAGAGTTGATACAGCTAAATTTAGATTACTTCTGGACACCTGCCTTTGCTATTTCCTGTCTTCACAGTAGGGCTCTATGACAAGCCAACCATGCATGCTGGACACGAGGCACTGTCTGCCCTAAAATGAATGATATTAGAAATTATATGCCCAGGGGTTATCCAACATATCCCAACAATAAGTAATCTAAATGCAAGCTATTTATTACTTTGTAAAAAGAGTTAGAGGATCTGTCTAATGCATGTAATTTGAGGGCTTGCTGCACCTCACACAAGCTGAAAGCAAAAAGCAAAATGTAGTTTTCATGAGCCTACCTCCTCACTGGGTTCTCTTAAAGTGTTATGAGGGGTTTAAAATGAAGCACCAAGCAGGTGGCGAAGTGAGTTCATCATAAAGATCACAGCTGTAAAGTTTATAACCACAGTTGGCAGATATCTTTCAGAGAAATAAAAATGTGACTGTCCAGTTGAAACAGTCAGAATAGGAGAAAAGGCACAGAAGCTCCAAACTTTTTATATTGTGGCACTCATAGAACTCACTAATTTGGGGCATCCAGGCAGAAGTCAGAAACTTTGCTAAGCCACATGACTTCACCATGAACTCCTCAACTGCAATGGATTTTTTAGACTTTATTCATGCTTCCCCAAAGCTGCTCGAAAATTTGCATAATTCAGCTTTTCAGGGTGAGTAAAGTTAAGAGGCATGAACTAAAGGAAACTTCAAAACCAGTTTGAATGGAAAATTCATACTTATCTCTGGTAAAATGTAGTCACGTTCCTAGGTTTATATTGATGTGCAACTAATGGTATTTTATTTTTAAGGAATCATTACTCATGTTAGAAAATGAATGGAAGGACTAGGCTGAAAGAGTAATTTTGAAACTAAAGCTGTATTGAGACGTTAAAAAATCATTGATCATTGATTTCATGCTTGTATAACTGTAAAACCAAAAAGAATTCTATTGAACATCCTTTCATGAGTGTGCATAGCAGAAATAAGCCTCCTGCTTAGTTTTAATGGTTTACTGGCTCATTACAAGTAAATAATAATTACAGAGAGTGTTAAATGTTAATTTAAAGAAGCTGAGACAAGGGCTTGTAATTGTGTCTCTTTTCCTGGCCTTTATCCTTAAACTGTGAGGTTATTCTTTACTGATAGCCATGATGATAGGCTTTTTGTGGACTCATACCACTGGAAGTCATGAACATAACCAGCAGGTGATTTTGCTAATTTATATTTGTTCTACACAGAATTTTCTATTCTTTCTAAAAAAATATTTCACATGCACTATTTTCTATATTTCTTGTCTTTGAATATGGCACAATTTCACAGCCCCTGCACAGGGACCTCCCAAAACACAGAATTTTCTATTCTTAGAAAAATAAAGTCCCACATACATACCTTATGATTTTGTAGCTCTGATCCCATCTGTTCTGTGAAAGTGGCAGGGATTCATTTCCTTCTCCCTCCCTTTTTTTTCTTTTTCCCTCCCTTTTTTCTTTTCCCCTCTTTGGTTAGCTTTGTGCTTACAGGAGTGTTAATTGAGAGCCGTCATCCAGGGCAACCCCTGCTGACACTGAACGGAAGTCTTCAAAAATAATTAGCTTAAGAGTGAAAGCAACACAGGGAGAGGATGGACATATTAACTTAGGGATTTATTTACTGTGTTTGAGGAGAGAAGACAGTGTCTATGGAGGAAGAAGAAAAGTCTGAGTACTGTGATGTCTTGGTTCTCCCTACCTTGCTGTTCTGCCCTGAACATGATGGTGAAAGTGAGTCAGTTCTTGAAGGCATAGCAATATCACTCACAGACAAAAAGAAGAAGCAATACTCACTGCAAATAGATATTCCTCAATTAACAATGTTAAAACTGATCAACAAGAATAGGTTTAGATAAAAGGAAAAAGAAAGCAAATGTAACAATACAGTATTCATGTTATGAATAGAGGTTGCCATGTCTTCTATTATCATAGAACCACAGACTGGTTTGGGTTGGAAGGGACCTCAAAGACCATCTAGTCCCAACCCACCTGTCACAGACAGGGACACCCTCCACTAGACCCCAAAGCCCGATTCAACCTGGCCTGTGCCAGGGCCTCACCACCATTATCAGATAGATGTGTCAGCACCCAAACAGGAGGACATAGTGCAGTACCATAACTACTCCAGAAGAATTTTATTTCCCAAAGGAGATAATAAACAGCTACTTTTTCAACAATCATCACTGAACAAGCCATCAGTCGGGATACTCCTACACTGCAAAAAGTAGCTGACCCATGGAACTAACAGTTCTTAAAAGATCCAGCAATTTGTGACTAACAGCAGGGATCAGAGGTACAGGAGTACAGCTAATAACATTTTTATCTTTCATGCTGAAAATTTCAATTAAAGGCTTTGGACAAGTGGGAAGTTAAAGCATATGCCAAGTTCAGTCCAGAATGTGAATCACAGCAGTTAAGTAACACAAAAAAAAAAAAAAAAACCCAAACAAATCATGAACATAATATACCAAATGCATACTGCAAAGGAGAAGACAAAAGTAGTGGAGGAGTACATGTGAGGATATGGTGGTAAAAGCCTGATGGAAAAACAGGGGTAGATACAGCTCTGTCTCAGTGTCCAACCAGTAGTAGCAGAAATATCTTCTGTATCACTTCTGGTAAATCTAGCCTTGGAGTAAAGTTCTAATCATGACTGTGAAAAGAGATATCATTACGCCAAAATGTAAAGACAAATCAAATCATATTGCAATATATCAAGAAAACAAGACTGTGCATGGAGGATAGTAATGCAGTCTGAAATTCAAAAAATGAGAAGATTTGGAAAGCTCAGAGAAGCATCAGATGCAAAGACAAAGCAGCACACAAACAGGAAATGGCATGCCAAATAGACAGCAGGACATCAGTGAATGCACCAGACTACAGAGACTTCCACAGCATTGTGGAAAAATAAAAATCAACATTAAAATCCAGACAAATTTAATTTATATAGACAAAACACAATTAGGAAAATACGAATTAGACTACCAAGCAAAATACCGAGTTTTAAATTTCAAAAGTGCTGTTGCTTTTGGCTAAACTAACAGGGAATACATGAACTGAGTGAGACTGAGTACTGGACAAGAAAATTTCTATTAATAGGTACAAGAGCTAAATTAAAATTTGTTTAAAAGTCAAATGCTGATGGCTTCTCTCTGACAGGATGTCTTATGACAGCATTTTGACCATGTCGAGTACACCTGTTCCTGCCTCAGAGAGAGGGAAGTGTTTGGTGGCTTGCAGGATACAGACTGGGAGATCCATCAGCTAAAGTTCTGGTTGCTTCTGTTTGTAGAAGCCTCCCTTGGTGCACCAGGGATTTGGTCCTCAATAATGTTTCTATAAATCAGAAGGAAAAGGAAATAAAGGAATCCAAGAATTCAAAAGTCATTGGTGAAGTCAAAGGAACTAGAAGTTGGGTAAGTAAGTGGCACAGTAATTATTCAGAGTCATAGATCCAAATTGTTTCAGCAAAGTAGTGATCAAATCTTATTACCAAGGAAGTAATAAGAAGGATGGAAAAAATACACTTCAGCATTTTGGTGCAAAAAGACTCATATTTACCATTTCTATTCTGTAAGAAACCCAATTGCCTTGCTACAAGTTGGATATCACTAAGTAAATACTGATGTTTAGAGGAGAAAAAAAATCACAAGAGAAAACTACCAATAACACTACCAAAATAAACTGATACCTATATTACAAGTCAGCAAGTGTCCTGCTGGCTTTAGGAAATATGGAAAAACATGACAAAGCCATTGGAGATAAGGACTACAGCCTCCCCAATCTTTTAAAAGTTATCAGGGAAGTAAATCTAAAATAAAAATAAGCTAGAATTGTATTTAACTGCAGCATCATATTCAGGACATTTTTTAATCTCCCACTGTTACACAAATCTAAAAAAACATGAACAAACCAACCAGAGAACAAAATACAGCAGATAACTGTGTCTAAAAATGTGAAATAAATTCAGTGAGAATACTCAGATACATGGAAATGCTTTGGGGCATGTAGCAAACAAATAGGCAGGAGCTGTGATTACCTCAGCCACGTTCTATAAGTCTAGCTGATGGTCATCAACTCTCCTGTCCCATGCAATGATGCAAATAAATAGGCAAATATGCAGTGTGGTGCCAGTGAGTCAATGCTTGGGGCTTTGTTCTAATGAAAGGAACAGCTGGTAGCTTTCACAGCAAGGTCCCTATGGCCATCTGAACAGAAATACACACAAATTTAAAAAGAGCATTACTCAACTGTGTTTGCATGTATAAAATTCATAGGTGCATTCAAGGGTAAGAAAATATTTTGAAGAAAAACAAGAACAATCAATCAAAAGGTATTTTCAAGGATAGTCCCAACCATATTCAAAACAAGCTAGTGAAAGAAGAATGCTCTGATCTCTATTTCCTGTGTGAAAGAGTCTCACATTATGAAATTAAAGAGATCCTTAAACAGGTCAAACTAGGATAACACATGAAAAAAAGCAATAATTAAGTAGATATGTAAGTAGGTATGTACCAGTTCCAATACAGGATCTTAAAAAAGAAAAGAAAAGAAAAAAAAAAACCAAATGCAGAGGAGTTGGACATCAAGGGGGAAGCTTGACTTCACTTCTGATAAAAGTGCATATAATTCGTCCCATTTATAACATCAGATCACTGAGGACAGAAACTTCCTCAAGAATACTTTAATCCCCTCTGGAATGGAAACCTCTATCCCAAGAATTTGTGACATCTACAGTAGCTCGCTAGAACAGGAGAGATGTGAAGAACAGATTTTGCTTTCACACTGGATTCCCCATTTGAAACCTCAGCTCCTTTAGAAACAATCACAAATTCAAAACCCAGCAATTTTTTCTAGGAAATTTCTCTTTACAAAAAATTAATTTTGTATATTAGTGAGACTATCTAATTTAATTTAAATTTCAGACTTTAATAGGATCATTTCAAATAAAAAATTTGAACCAGAATACCTTTATCTTTCCCTACATATATGCATATCATCTACTCTGATAGTACACATTTTTTTCTCAAATTCTTTCTACTGGAAAAAAAGTCCAGTTATATCAACATGTTTTATAGATTTCCATAACTTCAGTGGAAATTTGCTGTCAAAAGCATCCCCATCGAAATAACTCTAACAAACTTCAGTACATGAATCCAAAAAGCTGACAAATAATCATTGTGCATAATAGAAACAACTTCTTTAGTATAGACTGCTATTTAGATTTCTGGGAACCAGGCAAGCGCCCAGGCACACCAGCAGTGGCCACTTTAGGTCCAGCAATGAAGCATTTTAGGCACACAGTGCCAACCTGCGGGTTTTTAATCGCATTACGTTTGTGCAGGTTGCCGAGGAGTGCGACTCTGGGAGCATCACAGAAAATAGCCAGTCTAATGGCCATACCCTACAATATCAAACCACTGGGGGGGGCAGGGGGGGGCACTACATTAACAAAAAAAGGAAAAAAGCTAGGAAAATGTGTGGCAAGCCAGTCTCTGACGAAAGATTACTCTCAATGGTGGTCTTAACACCTCTGTTTAATGTTGGAGTCCAAATGTTCATCTGCCTTGGCTTTAGGGAGTTTTACCTTGCTACAGCTAGGCATAACAAAAAGGGATGCCGAAAAGATGCCTACTGTCAGTGTATGTAAAACCTGCCAAAAATGCAGGGTGCTTTGTTTTGGGTTTGTTTGGGGATTTTTAAGGAAAAACAACATATTTGGAATGAAGCAGTGCATTAAACAAATAATAGCTACATAGTCATTCATATATCATGTCAGAGAATGTACATATATATGTATATTCTATTAAAATGCAGATTTATTATTCCATCCTTAACAGAAGACATAAATACAGTCAGGGAAGGACACATTTCTCTGAGGCTGAGATGCAGGATGGGCAGTAACACTATCACATCCCCAGCAAGCAGCAGTGATTCTCCAGCATGGCATCACCCAATGAACATGTACAAACAAAGAGGTATTTAATCCCTCCAGAATGACAGACTGAGAAATGTGCCTTGTGCATAGCAGAAGCACCCTGAGAAAAAGAAAACTTAATTTACAACCTAGTCATGAGTCATAGTTAATCGCATTTAAAAAAAAAAAAGGTAGGAGAGGGGAGAGAAAGGAAAAAAAAGATTTCTGCAGGATTATTTTTCCAGTGATAAAGCTTCTAGGCATGAACCAGGTTGTTACATTAACAGTTTATGAAAATCTTGATGATATTATTCATTTCAAAGTCAACCTGATGCAAGCTAGATCTATTTTGCTTTGGTTCTAGGAAATATTTCAGAGCAGACTTTAGGAGATGGTGTGACCTTTGTGATATCTACTATCAGACCAGCTAATGGTAAAGAGTGATACCAAGAGGCTATGAGGTTTGTGTGGGGAATGTGCAAAGTAAAACTTGTTACATGTCTGGATGAGTAGAGATTAGGGCAAGAGAATAAATAAGCTCTTCTGGCAGCAAATGTCAGAGTCAAATCCTGTTCATGATACTGGGTAACTTAACTCTGATGAGTGTAAGTGTTTCTACAGAACACTTTGGTGACTTGGGTCCTACGTATCTATACTAACTTCAAGGCTGGCACAGGCCACAAGTACAGAGATATAAGATGTGGACAGGACCAAGTGCTCTCTGTAAGACACAAGCTCCATTCAGTTCTAGTTTACAGAGGCACGGCATCACCCAAACATGACTATGTTACTTCCAGTCAGGAGCTTGGGTCAGTCTGCACACACCTGTATGGACACACCCTAGAGAAAATAAGCTAGATCCAGAGACACTGCATTTTTCAGAGAATTAATGCAAACTACCTCTTTACCTCTTACAATACAGTAGTGCTGGTAATAAACCAGGGGAGCTTCTTACGGCACATAAATTTATTTCCGTGGGGCATAACAGCCTGGCTGTTTCAGCATCTTGCTGTCTCTTGTATTCCTGAGTGATTCAGAAGCTGCAGAATAGCCCTGGGGGTTTGTCCTAGCTCACAATGCTCTGGAAATCAGCACAGCTTTGTGACACAGGCTGCGGCAAAACACAGCGCTGCTCTGGGTGTAAGAACAAGGAGATGGAGCAAGGAGTGAGGAAAAGGGAAGCACAGGCAAGCTATTTAATGGAAGCCTCAGGTGCATTACTTGCCTGGGTGCCTTCTCCTGCAAATGGGAAAGGTTGAATAGGGAAGGCCTTGAACTGGGAAGGTCTGAAGAACAGAAGCTGTTTATTCATTAATGGTCTTATCTTGTGTGTTATTCCAGCTACTCTGAGCAGGATGCTGCAATCAAAAGGCAGTGCTACTCATCAGCTTTTTATTTCACATTTATCCGGCAAGAAGTCAGGGCAGAATTTATTGCAATGCAGCAATGAAGTGCCAGCACAGATTCAGATCAAAGGGGATGCTTACTTTATATCACAGAGTCAATGCTATTTTGTTCCTGTGTTCCCATGGACTGAAAATTCATTGATAGGTTAGGTAACAGTAGCAAAGAATTTAAAAGATTTTTCTCTGTGTATGTGTGCATTTGTAATAGTTCTGTAATTACTGTGTTAAGTGCTGTAACTTTTTAAATATACCATCATCCTATTTCCTTCCCAGGCCCAGAGATCAAAAAAAAGGCAAGAGATATTACAGAAAAAGAGTTTTGGCTAAACTAAACTATATTTAGTGTGAGAGAAAGGAAGGGTACAGTTAAGAGAAGATGTTAGGAAAGAATACTTTTTTTCTCTGTGCGGCTACTGCTGCAGTCAGATTGTTGAACTAGACATACTAATGATATTCTCTGTCTCCAAACTTGTTGAAATTCAGTGTTCATTTTGCAAAAGTTGTGAGTTTATTTGAAGTGTTAGATTTTTTATGTACCTCCTGTCAAGGATCAATAGCTACCATCCTTCTTTCCACGTTAGAGATCTAAAGCAAGTAGGCTGTTCTTCACAGCTCAGGATGCAGTGGTGGCACAGCAATAAAAACTACCATATTGACAGAAGTACAATATAAAGAAAAACATTATATAAAATATTACACTGAAGATTTGGAGCAATTCCTATGGGTCTCTGAAAGGGTACATGGTACTTAGAGAAAAAGCAAGCAGCAGTGAATAAATGAAAAATGATGTTAAAGCCTGAGTCACAGTACAAGATATTTTCTTTGTGTTTTACTTTTTCTTTGTAGAAGCAAGAAAATACAGATGTCTACTTTACATTCTGTGTTCTTAAAGGAATGAACAGAGTGTTCTTTGCAAGGGACATATGGCAGTCTTTTTCTCTGTTGGATGTCTAGATTTAAAATGAGTATCAGACATGCTTCCCTAATTCCATCTTATATGGATTTATCATTTTAAAGTGGGGAGGAAGTCAAAATAATGGTACCAATCCTGGACCTTAGTGAAAAATGACATACTGACTCCAGGAAATCTTGCTGCTTGGTAGTTAGGCCATTCTTCTGAGGGATGAGTGAAGTGCACTGAGGTTCTCCTGGCAAATGAGACCTCCAAAGGTGTCCCTGGGAGAGTGCTTAACTGTTGGCCTGCAGGGAGGCTGGAGCAGAATTGCCTCCACCACTCTGTGCAAAGCCACAGGCAGTGTCCTCGACAGGGACCTTCTACCCAAGGACAAGGTCAGAACCTTGGAACACGGTCCCTAACCCTCAGTTTTCTTAACCACTCCTCTTTATTTCTGTTAGGTAAGATATTGACATGTCCTTCACACCACTGGTGGACGTGACTAAAATACAAAGGTGCGGCTGTAAATATAGGGGTAGGGGAGACAAGAAGAGGACCTGTGTCAAGAGCTGCCCTTTACACGCTTCTTCATGTTCAGTACTCCCATATCCAGGGCTGTGGTACAGTCTTAGCTGTATCAGAATACATCAAGCAGCATTGCTTATAAATGATAAGCTAATTACCCAGATGGACCTTAACTAATTTGGAATGGAGTCTGTGTGTGGTCTCTGCTTACACTGGCATGACTGACCCCCGACTGGGATACATCAAAAGTGAGTTGATTGCAGTTAACTTAAGCGTTTCCTCGCTCCACCTCTGGGTTTCTGCAGATCTCATTACCCAGCACATGTGAACTGTCTGGTCAGCTGGATCAGATTCAACTGAGGTGAAAAGGGCCAAGGCCCTCTGGAGAATAACAACTTTGGAAACAACACTATAGGTTTCCCCAGTGTCCTGAACAAGATTTCTATGACTCAGGCTTGTGTCGTTCAGTGGATTCTCACCCATTCAGCCAGCCACCTCTCAACAGAGACTTTAGCTTTACGTGGTAATTGATAAGAACTCTCAAGATCCCTTTTATTCCGTGTGGACAATGGGCTCAGTAATTTCTAGACTAAGAGAGCTACCTCCATTTACAGACATGAAACTGGAGTAACATCCTCTTTTTCCTAGCCTGAACCAGTATGAGACTAGTGACCAAGAAGCAAACAGCTCAGCTTTTCATTTAAAATACTCCCATTGCTACTGTTGTTTGGGTTTTTTTCAATGTTTAATAAGCCAGCTCTTTTTCCAGTTCAGTATTGAACAGGGTGCCCACATCAAAAATCTACTTTAAGTTTATTAGCATCACTGATAATAGAAGATTCTTCTTAAATTCATTGGTAACCTAATTATTTTTTTTTCTGTCCTCTATTTGTTCAAAATATGGCATGTTTGAAGCAAGATCAGTGGCAATCAATCCAAGTCTTTTTTTAATTCATTTGCCTGCACAGTTACTACATCCAGAAGACTGTCCTCACTGGTAGTGTTTCTTTTTTCCAAAATGATACAATGAAGATTTTTTTTCACCTTCCTGTGGATTATCCACACTTCCAGGAAGGATTTAATTTAAGCTGTACGCTAAATCAGCATTAGTAGTGCTGTGCTACCTTCCCAGAAATGCCTTCATATGGAGCAGTACTTCCAGGAATAATATTGTGAAAGCATGGCTGCAACCCAGCTGTTCAGTAAAGAGCCAGGTCTGGATTCAGCCTCTTCTTTAATCAAGGGAAAAGTCTCGACACAGTGGAGCCTTGCGGAGCATCCAGCACTCAGGAGACACATACCTATCAGCTCCCGGTGCTCTCACATGTCCCGCTCCATTCTCCAGCCCTGCCCATGCAAAGCAAGAAATCCCCAACCTCTCTCCCCAAAACCCGAACTTTTACTTCCTCTGGGACTTGGGTAGGCTACCTGGGAAGGAAGGGAGAACTTTTTTATGTAGTCCTCATTGCACCTGCAGCAGAATGAGGGACATGCTCCATGGTATAAGCCAACAAGTCCAGGGAGCAGGAGAAGGTTGTGCAGCTCTGCAGCTGAGCCACTTTATGTGAAAGGCAGTGGCAGTGGATGACATGGCAATTTAAGTTACTTTGTGGTGTATCTGATCTGACTTGATATAAATTTCAGACAATCCCGTCATAGACACTAGCTAATTTAACCTCCAGTCATTTCTGCATCTCAGGAAGAAAACAGGACTGCCTGTGGAAGAACCCACCTGACCTGCACAACAAGCAGTGTCTGTGGGTGATTTCACTATGGAGCTTTCTTTAATGGAAAAAAAGTATAGTTTATTATTGTTATCAGTTTATTATTATTATCAATAAGCATGCCTGCACTGCTTTAAAATATGCAGTTTTGTACTCTACCAGGTTATCATACATCAAATTATTTGATTACACTACCTAACAAAATATTTTGGCAGCCGCCTCTACACAGTTAGTTGGGCTGCAGATGGTGCTGTAGGAAGTCCCATGGCACTTTTTTCTGTTTTGCCTAAAAATGTCTCCTTTCCACATCACCGTAGATGGAAAGCAAACATTCAGGAACGTGCTATACCAACGCTGCGCACATGACATCAAAATTCACTTACAGCCCTGTCATCATAACTTGGTGCTTTGCATGCTTGTGGAAAGGAGTGCAAATGAGTTTATTTAAATGGCAAATGAAGTATTCATCGACACAGCACCAATAATTTTCACACTTCAATGACTAATACTAATGGAGAAAGTCACTCTGGAGTGACTCCCCTGCGGGATAATAGGCTTGAACCAGGCTGAACCAATTTGGAACAAACAAGATAGTCCCCTAGTCCCCTGCTCCTCTGATGGTGAATTTATCTGCTCTTTCCCCGCCTGAGAAAAAAAATCCACAACTAAACTGTGCACGGTCTATGTAGGTCACAGAGTTGATGTACTACCTCCTTCAGCCTCCCGCGTGAATTCATTTGTTAATACTGAGCCGCTGTGACAGTCCTCCCGCACCGGAGCCATCCATCCGGAACGGAACAGGGACGACGCTGGCTGCCTCTTTCCAGCGAGAGCCCTTCCCGAAAATCAAACAAACAGGTGTCTCTCACATCCCCGAGATCTGGCTCTCTGCCCCGAGGTGCCGTTTCAGAGTCCAGCTGCACCGCTTGCTGCAGATCTGCCGGGGCACAACGCAACGCGCTGTCATTAGCATTTCTCCAGCGGAGTGTGGGTGTAAATAATGTGCCCACATTAGCCAAGCTCGGGGGGATCTCCATGGAAACATTTAATCGTTGACATTTAAGCTCCTGGTGCCGATAAGGGAAGCAGCTGACTCCTGACCTATTACTAATGGTTTATCGAGGTAGGAAGCAAGATTTTTTTGCCTTGACCTGGCTAGAAATGATACAGTGACAGAAAATGCTACTGTATCTTTCCTCTTTTTCTTCTTTCCCCTGCTAAGTGTGGCTTGCAGTTCTAAAATCACATTTTTTCTTGCCCTTTTCTGGATTATGTCACACTGGGACAATGTGGGGGATAGGAGTGACTGAGGAAATGCCAGCCTCCCAGCCACCCTCTAAAACAGCGTAGCTAGCTTCTTTCAGGTCGTGAAAAAGTAAATCCGGGAAAGCTTTTAGGTCCTGCAAGGGAAAACAGAAGGGCCCCATAGGAAATCGCACTAACGTGACATTGCATTTCCCACAGCATCCTGAGCACTCACAGGCACGTGTTCCAAAGCCTATGAATCGTTATGTTAGAGCATCTGATGACCCCAGCCTCCGAGTGTCCCATGCAAGACAGGCACTGACTTTCTGCAGGCACTGCTGTGCTCGCTGTGGGCTGGGTTTACAGTGTTGTTGCCTCGTCCCCAGCACATCACGTCAGTGCCAGAAACAGTGATGTGCCAGAAAATGAGACTGGTCCAGACCTTTCACTGGTCAGCAGCTCTGCCAGATTCCTCACTCCCAGCCCCCAGAGCACTTTCAGTGCACAAAACACAGCCCCTGGTCTGCAGCAGCTCCCTGTCACTCCCTCCCACTCAGAGCAGCTCAAGCCCACCATCAATTAGAGACCCCTGCTCTCATTTTGAAGTGCCAGCCAACCCTTAAAACAAACGTTGCAGTGTGCTGGCTTAATTTTGAACTGACAAGTATCTCCAGTAGCGCCTGATAAGGCTGAGACCCAGTGTCCCCTGGCCACCCAGTTTCCACGGAGACAGTGGCATCCTGATGGCAAACCAGTGTGACCAGCTGCCCTCCATCCAGGTGTTAAATAGTCACAGTTTCCATCCTGGTATTGTGGCTGATTTTGTGCTGGCTCTGGCTTTGAGTTGTGCTTTATTACCGAATGTGATTTGGCTTAGAGGAAAACCCTTAAGTATCTGGCTTGTCTTGTGGGAAAAATCTCATCATTCTTTTGCTGTTTTATTCCAGAATAATTTACAGGATTTATTCTCACTACTGTAACCATATATAGCTCTTACATCTAGCATGAATGATTGGCTGCAGAAAAGACAGGAAGTTTTACATCACTACATCAATACAGGCTGGTGACTGCTTGGCCCATGCACAATTAGCAGATTAATTCTGTGTCTTTCCTCATAAACCAAAAGCCTATTATTTATATTACAAAACACACTGTCGTATCTACCATCTTTGCTATTTTAAGGCATTCATTAAAGCATGTATTAAGGTAGAATTTGGAGATTTGTCTGTTTTTCAACCTCCTTATTAGTAAGTCATAGGCATAGACTCCAGCACAGTGTCAGTTTAAGGCCCTGTAGAGACCGTGGGCTGGGTCAGATGTTAGGGTGCTTTCCTGCATCTGCTGTAGACCCACTGCCTAATATCAGAGCAAGATGCTTTGTCAATCTGTGACTCAATCTTTCTGTTGTAGAATAGATAGATATTATATAAGAATATTATTTTTATTATATATTATTTTTATTATATAAAAATAATAGCAATTTTTATGTAAAAAAATAATGAATGTAAAAAAATAAAAATTACTGGAGGCATAACCGATAGTTCTGCTTCCTAACTCTGGACACCGACAGTCCAAGTAGCTACCACAATAACAGGCACTGATAGTGCAGTTGATCCAAGGAAAGTCTAAAGAGCCTGACAGAATATGGAAGGTTTCATCCTCTTCTATTACACATCTATTAAAAGGTATTAATGCATACCAGCAATGGATGGTATGCCTTTTAGTTCATGCTTTTAGAATTCATAACCCAGACAAGCGTTTATCATAAAACTTTGCTCATTAACATAACACTGGGGGCTTTTAAATGCTGCCTTACCCATATAAGAGGTGTATAAACACCATCAAAGAAGTGGCCCCACTGGCTGTCAACAGATGAAAACACACCATCATGCTGATTAGCAGAATTTGACTGTTTGGAGGAGGATATGCATACATTTGAGTTTTGAAGGTCCTGACTTCAAATGCAGCTTGAAATGCAATCAGCCAGTGTCGCTCACATGCCATTTCCCTCAGATTTTACACCTCATGGATCTGAAGGACTTGCTTTCTGATCTTATTGCAGGAGGTTTCATTCAAAAGTGCTGTGTTTATATTCAAAGGCCTCATGCTTGTTCTGAGTTTCTGTTTCTCTCACATCACTGACGTTGATTTTAGATTCTTAATTTCATTAAGAGCATGCCCTTGGATTAGGATTTTTTTGAAATATATTTCTTCTCAGTTGCTATCCCTTGGTTATTCCTCAAGAGTTTGAAGGCATAATCCAGTGTATTGAGACATTGTTGCTTCACTACACCAGAGCTAAAAAATTAATTTATTGTTTTGTATTTGTGTACCCGTGTACCCTCTTTATCACTAGTGATGCCCATTCCATAGGAGAGGAGTTGGGAAAGAAAGAATAAACTTGGTAAATCAGAGATGAGCTCAGCATCCCAGCACCTTATATGCTGAACTGTGCATTAGGAATGGAGAGTCAGCTCTGCTCCTGCTTCCAGCTGTTATTAATCCTGACATGTTCAGAGATTTTTGGCACACACTGTTTTAACCTCCTGCAGTTTAAATACATTTAACATTCTCCCTCCCTCTTCCCCATAATGACTGTAATGTGCAATTTTGTTTTATCTCAGTAATCATATCCTTCTCCCTCTGAGAACAAACTCAGCACAGCACCCCAGATACAGGCGTAGGAAGAGCAGGCTTATCTGTTTGTACAGAATGTGCCATTGCTTGTTACCATAGAGCTAATGCTACTTAATAACATTTAAATAATAATTTATATTGCAAAATATAACTTATTCTGTTGTGACCTGATAAGACTAACTGCCATTGATTATTTGCAATATTACTGATGGATGCTTAAAAACAGGTACGGTGGGGAGGAGGGGGTGAAAAGAAAACATTTTCATAATAAGATGCATTGGTTACTGGGCTTGTCAGTAAGTACCTAGGCTCATGAGGATTTCAAAAACATTCATTATGAACCAGACAGTGGTTTTTTCCTGCCTGTATCCTTCCCCATGGAGTCCCAGCTGCCAAATTACTTTTGTATGTTAGCTAGGCAAACTCAGTCCTAAATCTCTTCCCGTGTTCTGTTTCATTATGGGACTATCCAAAATCTGAGGTAAGGGCATGTGTCAGGGAAGTGGTTCTTAAAAAGGGGCATACACGCTTTGGAGGAAATATACCTGAGGAAAGCCTGGAAATGCTGCTTGCAGGGCTATAACACATAAAATTGTGAGCTCAGACCAACAAATGTTACTTCTGTTAATTGGAGTGAGGCAATGACTGTGAGTAAGATTCACATTAGTTAGGCTTGCCAGACCTGTAGCCTTGGCAAAGGCTCCACAAAACAGCAACTGCAGTCAGTGACATGTCACTACACGTTGGCAGACCATGGCTG
Organism: Gallinula chloropus; assembly: GCF_964237585.1. Lineage (NCBI taxonomy): Eukaryota > Metazoa > Chordata > Aves > Gruiformes > Rallidae > Gallinula > Gallinula chloropus. The sequence continues at coordinate 135,948,713 of NC_140085.1, read as the reverse complement.
TATCACAAAAGAACAGTAATCTTGGTTGTGATAGGAAATGCCCAATGGGGCGACAAGGAATATTTGGATAGCAAAATGAAGAAGAAAGAATGAAGTTGCTGTATATGTGATGCAATTAATGTCATAAAACAAGGTGACTTCTTGCCTTTCTTGGAAAATACAGATGCTTGACCTGCCCTAGAAAAACATTAGGTATGAAATGGAGTAACAGTTCTGAGGAACAAACCCAGATTCTGCAATTGGAAATACCTGTATAGCATTCAGGAATTCACCAGTACCAGACCATTTAAAATGTGTTTAACAAATTCAGTGACATACCTATAGCTAAATAACGCACGCAACAGATGAAGCAGGAAGGGGTGGGTACTGCAGGAACGGGGCATGCAGGAACTGGGAGGCTGAAGGAACAGCAGCTCTGGGATGGCACACAGGCACCAGTAGGAAAAACTGCAATAAAGGGTTGTTGCTTAAAAACCACATTTTCTGATGTCTGGATGTTATGATCATAATGCATTTCTCTTTACAAATTTTTCACAGTCAAAAACCAAACATCTCAGGAAAACCCTTGCTTTTAAGAGTGTGGCAGGGCTTCCTCTGCTCTTCAGAAAGGAGGATTTGCTCTGTCTCTCTCCCCTACTCCAGTTCCTCACCACCTATTAAACAACATCTGAGTACTAGAAACTGGAAGCATAAGATTCAAGTCCCCTTTGAGTAAATGAGATTTGAATTCCTTTTAGGTGTTTGGGATGACTTCAAAGGTGGCTGGAAACTAAAATAGAAAATAAATCACTAAATATGTTTTAAAAGTTGGGTTTGAGACAGGAGGGGCTCCAGAGGGTTGGAATTTGACCCTTAGCCCCTTGGGCCTATAAAGCCCCCTGCTTAGGCATATAGGGTTTCCCTGACATAAACCTGGTGTAACACAGTAGTGCATTAGGCCTGTGGTATTTTGATATTTACCAGGTGTACCTGGATAATGTGCAATTTAACTTTTCCAGCAAACCAACTCTACTGGCTCGATGTCACTTTTGTAAGCATCAGTTACCAATTGTTATATTCAGCTAGCAATACATTTCACCCTCCAAAGATGTATGTGTATTTACATTCCATTCACTTCAGAGACATTAGTTGGAGTGAACAAAAGAAAAAGGAGTGAGCAAGTCTTTGCAGGATTGGACTTACTTTACTTCAGGCTGTAAAATCTGTATCTAAAGAGCGCCATGACAATCTCTGGCCCGGTGCAATTCTGGTGGTATTCTACAGGGAAGAACATGGATGTTTATGGAAGTAAGGTAGGGGAGCACTTGATTACACTGGCATATAGTAAAAAATTGACAAAAGGTGAACTTTATTAAGTTGTATTATCATTATTATCATTATATTATTATTCTGTAGTTGTTACTGTAAGGCAAGTTCTATATAAAATACTTCTGAGAAGATCTCTTTTCAGATATCTACTTAAGGTAGAAAAATCCATTTTTATTAAAAAACTTCCTGGGTATTAAAGTAATGCTTCCAAAACCATGTGTCCTCAGCTTTTTATAGAAGATGATAGAATTTTGTGGGTTGTGTCAAAAAATAAGAAACAATTTACATCAATAACTTAAATATCTTAATTATACTGATGGTATGAGAACTACTCTAAACAGGTCAATATAATGCTATAGAAAACATTTAAAAGACCATGCTCATTCTATACGGTAATGGACACAATGTGTGTGTCATAATATAATACAGTTCTTAATACAGTCTATTCTAGACAGAAGCTAGCCAGAAATTTTACCAGTTTTCAGTATAACATTTGCTCTATGAAAAAGTAAACTCAAACTAGAAGAAACTGGAGTAATTTTCTGGGACATTTAATGGTGGTATAAGTTATTTTTGTTGACAGAGTGCCCAGAATCTGCTGTTAAACTCAAGTAACCATTTTAATAGGTGCTGTAAAAAGTTAATTTGAAGTAACTTCTGTTCAGAATACCTTATCAACTGAGTTGACCTGAAAGGCTAATTTGGAGAGCTGAGATTGACACAAGTTGTTACAGTGATAAAATCGTGGCTGAAAAAGAGGAATAACCTGATAAGTCCCATCAAGAACCTCATCATACATTCTGTATCACACACATATTTAAAAAAAAATTTTTTTGTTCAATTTCCTAAATAAAAGACCTGGCTTTTCACAGTTCCATGAAATCATTTCCATCTGTGTTAGTATCGGATACTGATGATGTCCTCAGGCAACACGGGTGTGAATAATGACTGCAAATGCAGAGTATCCATACAACTGAGAGTTTTCCATGAGAAAAATCTCTATTTTTATTGTGGATTGATGAGCTATAGTTAGGCTCTGAGTCACTTCACCTTTACTTTCATAGACTCTTCAACCTGTCAGGTAATTTGTCATGTTCCTGAAAGAAATATTAGTTATAAAGTCACAAAAGTTGGAACCAGAGCCTGAAAGGAACTTTGGATAAAGTTCACTATCAAGCACTATAGGCATTTTATACTTGTTTAGTCCTGGGCTTGGTCCTTCAGGCTGAATGAACTGCAGCTGTTCAGCCTTGAGAAAAGAAGACTTAGGGGGGATCTTTTTAATGTTTATAATGTTTATAAATATCTGAAGTGTGGGAGAGAGAGGGAAATAGCCAGCCTCTTTTCAGTGGTCTGTGGAGACAGGACAAGGGGCAATGGCTGCAAGTTGGAGCACAGGAAGATCCGCACCAATATGCTGAAGAACTTTTTCATAGTGAAGGTGACAGAGCCCTGGCACAGGCTGCACAGGTGGGTTGTGCAGACCCATCTGGATGCCTACCTGTGAGATATGTCCTAGATAACCTGCTTTGGCAGGGGGGTTGGACTCAATGATTTCTGGAGGTCCCTTCCCTTCCAACCCCTACAATTCTGTGATTCTTTCTATTTCTGGGCTAGAAACTTGTTCAGGTTCTGCCTAGCATTTGTTACCTTCCTTATACTTTGTTTATTTGTGTCCACCATCAAAATTGGAACGAGTTCAAGAAGGTAGATTATGAATTAATAGCTTTTTCTTTCATCTTATCAGATCAGACAAGGAGTGTGATAATCGCTTGTACATCTGTGCTGTGATTTCCATTATTGGTTCCTGTTTACATTTTTTTTGTGTGTATTTCCAAATGTGAGTTCTTTTCTTCCGCTTGGCAGCTGTTAACTGTGAAATCTTCTTGCTGTATGTCCTGGATCTTCCCATCCAGTCCTAATGATTGTGTTTCTTTTGAGTTACCAGCACAAATTATTGCATAGTAATTCTGCTTTTTAAGGTTAAAATAATTTGAAAGCAGAGTGCTCACTTAAACCTACCTATACGGTTGCTATATAGTTGCTATTTTGTGCTACACATTTAGCTAAATGCAAAACCAGTATTGTCCACAATAATTTTCTTGCATTTTCCTTGGGGATAAATAGTCCAAGGTTGAAGGTAATGGTCCACCTTAATGAAAACTAACTTTTTTGTAAAGAGAGGAGCAGGTGGAGCTGTTGAAGAGTGTTTAAATTACAGGCCAAGACTCATGGATGACTGCTGGGCTGAAAATGCATAATCCAAGAATATGCCTAGTAGTCCCAAAGCACTGATTGTGCCTGTAGTTTTTAGAAAACTCCAAAAACTTATGCAGTACCTATTCAGGCACCCTCCGGTCTAACAGTGGCCAAAGGGAAAGATCCACCAACATCCAGTTCAATTGCCAGTACATGGCAGATGAATGGTGCTGTTACAATTATTTGACCAATACTTTTATTAAAAACTATAATTTTAACAATCAAGCTAACACTGATGTTTTTTTTTCCTAAATAACAAGAGATTTATCTTGTTAAATATTTTGAATATGTCTGGTTTACAGTCTCTTCTCTAGATAGCATGAGAATAATAAATATATGCAGTAGTGCTGAGACATACGTTCTTGCTACAAAAATAATGACTTATCAGACTCTTCATCCCAAAGCACAATTTTAAATTATGTCTGGTACCATTTACAGCCTATGGAAAGAAGTACCACTAGAAAAATGAATTATTCTTATGATTGAGCTTCGTTAGGTTTGGATCAGATCAACATTTTAATCAAAGGACCTTTTGGGGTGTTAGAGTAATGTCAGTGTAAGAAGCACCTTCTGTTTTCTTATAACATCAGATGAAATAACCCGGACAAAAGCATCCTTAAATATTTGGTAAGAAGGATTTTAAGTTAAAATGTGTGTGTGGCTCCCGTTGGACAAGCATTTGTTAGTCACTTACTGCTTTCATCTCTTTCAGTTTCTTTTAAATTTAAATAGCTTCTGGTCTTCGTATCTTATCTGAGACCATCATTACGTCAGCACTGATATTTCAAAGGTCTCAGGGCAACTTTCCCGCGACACAACAGGTAAAACCAAGAGATACAAAGCCAGTAGGAGGCATCACAGCTCCATTTTTCATTGGGTCCAAACAAAACTCTAAAGCGGGGGAAACCCTCGTATAGAACAAGGATTGTGCCAACTGTATTGCCGGTGTGCATTATGCTGATGTGACTGTATTTGGAGCTTGTGGTCTTCACATAATTTGAATCCCACATTTGAAGCCCATGGGTATCCTTCTGGGTCTGGCAGCTGCTTTGTAACGTCTTTCTGGGGAATGACAGTGGAAGCACACCAGAAGCAGCCTGAAGTGCAACTTTCTTCTCCCTCCTGACAGTCCCACGGACAAAGACAGCAAATGTGTTTCCAAAGGCCAGAACAGGCAATCTTCCTATAAACAAACCTGAATGAGGGCCTATTTTTTGCATATATTAAAGAAACATTTTGAATATGGTTATTTTCTTCATCTGAATTTGGGCCTTAGACTAGTTTACCCGTTGGATACCAGTTATGCCATAATCAGAGACACCTAGATATTTTCCTCTTCCAAATGCTTACTTCCTTTTTAAATCTGAACAGTGTGATTGAGATATGTTTACATTTTTATTCCCCAGAGGTGCTGTTACAACAATAGTTGTCACACTGTCGTTGATAGCGATACTATAAATTCAGGATTATAGCAACCTGTCTTTCCCAGGAGAATGTTTGAATCCAATTGAAGCCTGACAAGCTCTCAATGATTTCATCCTCACAACAGTATGCCTCGTGGTGAGTCATGCAATTTGAATGCAGCTGCAGTGAGGTTTGGATTTGATCACTAGCAAGTAGTGCTTTTTGATCTGATGGGGTCTATAATCTTGTATTCGATATTGACTATTTCATCCGTAGTAATTTTCGGAATATGTCAGTGTTTTAACATATTGATCAGCTTGAAAATATCTGGTGGTCTGCTGTGTGGAAAACCTGGCACCTGCCTGAGGCCTTACGACAAGTCTATCTGTTGCCTGGTCTCAGAGATCTCCACTGGAATTGTGGATACTCAGAGACTGTGTCGCAGATCTTAATTGCAATTGTAGGTGTACATTTGCCTACCCACTCAAAGCACTAACCACGTTCGGAACAAAGACCATCATTTTTAGTCTGCTCTGTGGGGGAGTGCAGAGGTCAGGTAAATTTCCATGAGGTACGTAAACCATAGTCACTCTGGAAAAGAACTACAATGCACACCTTTGTATGTGACTGCAAAGGCTTGGCATCCATGAGGGGTCATTGTCATCACCAGCAATAATGATGTAAGAGCGAACAATTCAGGAGGGAGTTTCTGTGCCCTGCCTGTCAGTTTCCATTCACACAGTATGCATTTGGTCAAGACTTTCCTGGGATTGTTACATGGGGTATATACCCTATCTTTCTTTCATAGACTGAGAAATACAGACAATATTTCCAGCTTTTTCTATGTACTAATGTGCTAACAGGGAATCTGTCTTGCCACATGTTGTCACCATTCAGTTCCTCATTTTTCTTTTTTGTTAGATTTATTTTTATATGTTTGTGTAAACATTTTTTTGAAAGGGAGATTTGCCATTTGCTTGAATGATGCCAAAACTTCCAAACTGTTTCTTTTAAGATGGGGCCATATTACAGGCAGCATCCATCTGCCATGACCTCTTCAGATTTTCAGGTCCCCAAGAATACTATGCAATGCAACAAGAGGAGAGAGAGCAGAAGTTGTATATCTCTGTAATCTGTAGATCCCTGATGTCATATTTCCATTTCCTATAATATACTTACATAAAAGTCATAATCTTAAGCAATTTTCATCATGGAAATGTTGGCTGAAAAGTATCTCTAGGGGTCTCCTAGTCCAACCTCCCACTCAAACTAGTGGCCATTCCCAACATCAGTAACATTTTGCTTTGTCCAGCCAAGTCTTTAAAACCTCCAAGGAAGAAGATGTCACAATCTCTCTGAGCCCCCATTCCAGTGTTGCATCAACTTCCTGGTCAAGCACGTTTTCCTAATGTTCAGGTTGAACCTACCAAGCCACAATCTGTGACCCGATGACCTCTTTGTACTATCTTGCACTATTAAAAATACATTGGCTTCACTATCTTTGTAACTACCCTTCAAGTTGTGTAGGATGCAGTTAGATTTCCACTCAGCCTTCTCTTTAGCAAACTGGATAAAACCAATTCCTGCAAGGTATCTCCCTGACTATCGTGGCAAATTCTCAAATTTTTTTACCACATCTGTTGATATGGGACAACCAAAACTTAACCCAGTGTTGCAGTCAGCAGCACTAAGTATCATAGAATCATAGAATGGTTAGGGTTGAAAGGGACCTTAAAGATCATTAAGTTCCAACCCTTTCAGGGACACTTTCACTAGACCAGGCTGCTCAGGGACCCCATCCAACCTGGTCTTGAACACTTTCAGGAATGGGACAGCCACCAATTCGCTGGGCAGCCTGTTTCACTGTCTTACCACGCTCATAGTGAAAAATTTCTTCCTAATATCCAACTTAAATCTACCCCCTTCCAATTTAAAACCATTCCCCCTTGTCCTATCACTACATGCCCTTCTAAAAGGTCCCTCCCTCAGCTGCCTTGTAGGCCCCCTTCAGGTACTGGAAGGTCTCCCCTGAGCCTTCTCTTCTACAGGTTGAACAACCCCAACTCTCTCAGCCTGTCTTCACAGGAGAGGTGCTCCAGTACAGGGATATACCCGTTTTTTTCAGTCTCCTGGTCATAATGCCCTTAATGAAATTCATTATATAGTTTGCTTTATTTGTGATGAGAGCATGTGGGAGTTTATGTTCACCCATGTGTCCACGATAAAGACGTTTCCAGCAGGTTATTTTGCCTTCTCAGAAAGGCTGCTGGCCAGCCCATCATGTCTCAGCCTGTACTGATGCACAGGAATTTCCATCCTGGGTGCAGGCCTTTGTCTTCATGAGGTGTCTGCTGACCCACTTTTTACATTTCCCAGGGTCTCTCTAGGTTGAAACTCTGCCATTTATTGTGTCAGTCACTGTCCCTAATTTGCAGATTTGCTGAGAACCCTTTGTGTGTCACCATGCAGGTCACTGCTGACGACAGTGAACAACATTTGCCCCAGTATTGATGTGTAGGTTGTTCTGCTCATCACCGTCTGCCAACCAGACAATGGTCACTGATCACGATCCTCCATGCCCAGCAGTACTGCCATGTTTCTAGAGGCCCATTTGTCCTGCTCACGTCTCCTGTGCCTGCAAATGAAAATACTGTGAGGTGCAGCATCAAAAGCCTCACTGAAATCAATGTTTATTAAAATCACCTTTGTCTCCTTATCCACATTGCCAATTATTTTTCTACAGAAGGCTATCAGGATGGTTAAACAAGACTTGCCCTTGTAAATCTGTGTTGACTGTTCCTAATTACTTTCTTGTCTTTCGCATGCTTGGAAATGGATTTCAAGAGAACATGCTCCACAATTTTTCCAGGGGCTGAAGTGAAACTGACTAGCTTACAGCTCCTTGGGTCCTCAATCTTGCTTTTTTTATTAAAAAAAAACCAACCAAAACCCATAGTATTGGGGTTTTTTCCGCTTAAAAAAGACCTGCTCAGTTTGCCACTGTTTTTCACAGATTGTGATAATAATATCACCATCACATCCACAAGCTCTGCCATCTTTCTTATGTAAATCACATTATTTCCATGGATTGTAATGACTTTGGCTTCTTTAAGGCATCCCTAATCTGTTGTTGTCTGACTGCTTTCTGCATTCTTCCTTCTCAAACTGACCTGGTAAACACAGAGGTCTGGGAGGAGGCTTTGCTTACGAATATACACAGGCATTCAGTGCTTCAGTATTTTCCACATCGTTAATGGTTTTCCCCTCTAGTCATCAATGGATCTGTATTTTTTTTCTGAGTTTCCTTTTGCAAATTGTACCATTGTAAAGTCCCTAATTGCTGTGCCAAACATCCCTCACCCATTTTAGCTCCAGACAGCCTCTGGCATTCCTGGTTTCATCCCAAAGTACCCAGGCAATACTTTTTTACTTTCATCTTGGTTTGGGTTTGTTGTTGTCATTGTTTTCTGTACCTTTTATACCTCCTGTGTGTTTCCTTTTTGTGTTTTAGTGCAACAAGAATCTGCCTGCTTAGCCAAGCATAGCTTCTGACAAAATTCCCAGCCTCCCTGCACAAGAAGATGGTTAACTCCTGAGATTTCAGTAAGTTCTTGAAAAATCAGCAAGCTTTTCTAACTAGAGAGTAAGTATGCACCACTTTGGCAGAGATTACATGTATTGTGACTTGCCTTAATTTCCCTGAAATATTAAAAAAGCTTCTTTAAGTGGTAGAAACAATATTCTGTTTAATTACCCAGTTAAACAGCTTTTCTTCTTAAAATAACAGCTGTAAGCTGTACTATACATCAAATAGGCATATGTTATAGTACCAGAAAGAAGTTCTATAGCTATATATAGGAAAAGGAAGTGGGGGTAAATCGTACACACATTCACTCACTGTAGAAAATACTTCACATCCTTATAAGCCTTGGGAACAGAGGGTTTGTGCATTTAGCCGTTCCCTTCCCTCTTACAGGGGCCAAGCTTGCTCCTTAGTTGCCCTTTGAGTCTTGAGCTGTCTTAATTTGAAGAAAATCTGCCATTGACTTGAAGGAAGAAGCATACTTCTTCATTTCATGAAAAGACTTTCCATTCTTGCACTTTCACATAGCTTCTCCCTCTTCCTCTCACTCTACTTTCTCCTCCTCTTCCTCCTCCACCTCTTCCTCCTCCTTCCTAGAGCCAGAGCAGCTTTGTACCTTGGGCCATGTAGCACTTGTCATGGTACAGCTGATCATTGGATACCTGTCCCAGCAGGAAGCCCACCTTGGCACATGCTGCAGCACCACCCTGTTCCAGCTGCTGCCTGCTTCCCTTTTCTCACTGCAACATCCCAAACCCACAAAATGCCTCCATAGCTGTGCAGCTGTACCTTAATCTTCAATAACAACAGCAAAATCTTTATTCTGCATTAATTTGGAACACGAAGTTGAACTCCTGAACATCCCAAAGCAGTTGATATGGCCTTTCTTTACCCTCTGTACAGGGCTTTCAAAGATGCTGGAAGTCAACAGAACTAGCAGGAGGTGTAAGAGCAATGAGTATTTGTAAGAGGTGAGGACTACAATTTCCTGCTAAAATGATAAAGCAATCATTTTGTGGTGATGGGATAATGGCAGGATAATTAAACGCCTACTTCACATGCCTGATCTCTGCAGTTGTTGAGAGAGGGAGAACAGTTTAGCTGATCCTTATTGTTTCCTGGAATACGATGGTATAGGCAGCACTCATAGCAGGTTAGAAAGCACGATGCAGCTGAGAAACATGGGTGAAATCACTTTGGTTTAGAGAAGGAATTACTTGAGATGTCTGGAAGAAGTTTCTGATCTTTCATTTTTAATAATGAGAAACCACCTCGTTACCAAAAATTAGAGGGACTGACACTGTTTCTTTGGCAAAGGCTAAAAAAGCAGGTGTGGCCAACATTTAATATTGTCTGATTTGGGATAGCATTTTCATACTTAAAGAATATAGTAAGGTACAGGAAGGCAAAGAGTTGTTAGCTGGTGTCAGCATGAAGCTGGAAACATACCATAGAGACTAATGTGATTCTTATCTGACACGGTTAACAGGTTAACAGTGTGAAGTGGATTTGCATATATATTAGCAGCACTTTTCCAAACATAGATCATAAGAAACTAGTAAGGAAAGTCATGAGGGAGATATGAAGACTGGTCAGGGAAAATGGATTAATAATGGGTAGTAAGCGGGCCCCTGAAGGATCGTAATAAATGATAAAGGATCCTCCTGGCAGAATATGACAGACGAGGTTGCCTGGAGCTATTTTCTATTTAACATTTATATTAGTGATTTAGAAATTGATTTGATATGGAGTGCATCAAAATTTACAGATGACAAAAGCGGGAGAATTTTTAAAGTGGATATTTGGAGAACATGAATGGATTACAAAATCATTTAATGAGGATGAAACAATACGGTCGGCATGTGGAATTTAATATTGCCAAATAGAAAAGGTATACTCAGAGAGACTGAAATATTCCTTCAGAGCTGTACCTTGAGGAACGGCATTCGAGCAAAACAGAATTCACAGGAGGGTTCCTGAGCCATTTGTAACTTGTTTGAGCCCTCCTGAAGTTCCCTACATGGTGGTAAATATTCCCTTCAATTCAGCAGCATTTCTTTAGGTGATTATTTCCTTTCTCATCTCAGTCTTACATTATTGCTGGATGTCACACAATGAATATTATTTTAATATGAATTGTGCTTTTTAAGCTCTTACACCTACTATGCCCAAACATATATCTAGAGAATATTATAAGACTATCTATTTTAAACACTTTCTTTTCAGGGAGTGAAGACATAGAGATTAATAATGGCAGATCGTGTAGAAAAAAACTGTTGACTCTAACTCCAGTGATGAAATGAGATCCTCTTTTTGACTAATTGAAAGTTAATTTGGTATGATGTATATTAACTTTATGATGAAATGTTGTTTTAGGGGGGAATCTAGGCATGGCAGCTAGGCACCCCAGGAACCTGTGGGGTTTGCTTGCTTGCTTTGAAGAATTATATGATCCTGTATAAAATACCTAGTAGCACAACTGAATATGATGGCTTATGTTCCCAACAATAAACTGAATCAAAAGCACTTCATAAAATTTAACTTCTCATAATTGCATAGACCAAACTATAGGAATGTACAGAACCTTTGGCCATTTTGCTTGCAACTCTTAAGAAAACAAGTAAGCGCCACTACAAAGTTTATACATTCTGTCACTGAAGCAGAGCTCAGGACCTCCCTCTCCACTTCCCCTCCTCAGGAAGATGTAGAGAACTATGAGGTTGCCCCTCAGACTCCTTCTCTCCAATCTACACAAGCCCGAAGTCCTCAGCCACTCCTCACAGGACATGCCTTCCAGCCCTTTCACCAGCTTTGTTGCCTTCCTCTGGATGCATTCAAGAACCTGAACATCCTTCATAAATGGTGAGGCCCAGAACTGCACACAGTACTCAAGATGAGGCAGCACCAGTGATGAGTACGGTGGGATAATCACCTCTTTTGACCAGCTGGTTATGCTGTGTTTGATGCACCCCAGGATGGGGCTTCCCCTCTTGGCTGCCAGGGCACACTGATGGCTCATAATGAGCCAGCTGTTGTCCAGCACTCCCAGATCCCTTTCTGTAGGACTGCTCCCTGGCCACTCCTCTCCCACTTTATATTTGTGCCCAGTGTTACTCCATCTCAGGTGCAGAATCCAGCATTTTTTACTTGTTAGATTTCATCCAGTTAATCATTGCCCAATACTCCAATCTATCTAGATAGGCCTAGCTTCCAGTCAGCAGAGAACTCTCCAGACTCCCAAGACCTTTGGTAAATGGTTTAGGAGGGTCCTGCCATAACATTCACTAGCTCCTTCAGTACTCTGGATGAAACCCAGCAGGACCCATGCACCTGTGAACACGCAGCTGGTCCCTTACAGTTTCAGTGTCCACAAATAGAAAGTCACTATTCCCACACTCATGGTCTTCCAACTGGTGGAACCAGGCAGCCCAAGGCCTATCAGTATTATAAAAGACTGAGGGAAAGAAAAAACAACCATTGAATACCTCCACTTTTTCTTCATCCCTATTTGTCAGGTGAGCATCTTCAACAATTTTCTCTCCAATGTTTTCTTTAGATCTCCTTTCATTATTTACACACTTTTAAAAGCCCTTCTTGTTCTCTGAAACAACAATGGCCAGTTTCAACTCTAGTTGACTGGTGGACTTTCATGTCTTCTCCCTGCATGTATGAACCACATCTCTCTACCTTTCCTGCAAAGCCTGACATTGTTCCAGAGATCACACTTCTTTTTCCTCTCGAGCTTCACAAGGTGCCAAGCTGCTCTTTTGCCTCACTTGCTTGACATACAACACAGTGGAATTTCCTTCTCCCATGCTGAAAACTTGTGGACTTCTAAGTGCAAAAGACCTCAGAAACAGATTCCCAGTGTAGTCTATTGAATAGATTCCTCAATAGCTTAAAGTTTGTTCTTCTGAAGTCCCAGGTAACAACTCTGATGCATTTTTTTCTCCTTAAACTGAAAATATAAACCTCAACCATTTCATGATCACTATGGCCAAGACAGCCCCCTACTATCCTGTCCCCCACAAGTCCTTCTCTATTCACAAACAGCAGTTTTTGGAGGGCATCTTACCTCACTGGCTCACTGAGTATTTGTGACAAGGAGTTATCTCCCACAAACTTTAAGACTTCCCCAGGCCTGCTTGTCGCAGAAATATGACATTCCTAGTTGCAAAGTGTGCAAACATAGTGGCTTGTAATTACATCTAGGAGTTCTCTTTTCCACATATTAGTATTCCTAAACCAAGGATCTGACCTAGAGATCTAAAATCAGATTAAGTGGTTCCCAGAGAAACAGCATCAAAACTGATATTCACAAGTGCAGATAAAATTTATAGTATTTCCAGAGGCCTGCAGAACCTTCAGCTCTAATGACAAGTGGTTTCAGAAATCGTTTTTTCTCTGCAGGGCAGATTGCAGGCATTTATGCTTTTTAAAGACCCATGGAGTACACTTCTTCCCCTTCATTTAGATGTCTTTAAATATTTATTTCTTTGTTTTTCCACTGTTTTCATATCTGAAATTTGGTTAATAGTGTGCTATACTGGTAACTCTGAATTCGCTTTTATAAGCTGTTTCAGAGCTGTCTCTTGTCATGTTTCACCAGGCACAGGCAAGGAGGAATTATAAATTCATTTATGCTAAGAAATGCTTTCCTGCTCAAATATCACCCACAGGTTTTTGGGCTTTTTTTTTTTGCTTTTTTTTTTTTTTTTTTTTGTGGATACAGGCAGAATATGGTAATATTCAACATGGGAGAGGGATTCTCGTGCCAGTCACGTCCCAGCATGCAAGAAAGAAGAGAAAGCTTTCTCCTTCCTTCCACACAAATGTTGGTGTATCAGGTTAGTGCCAACACAATGGTTTTCATCAGCCTTGATAAACTTGAACTTGGATTTCCCTTCCTTTAGTGGATTCAGAGAGGCACTTCATGGCACCATCACAGCTTAACAGTTACCCACATTTTAAGTTTTATCTTCCTCCTCTAGCTCACCTGAAATCCAGAGTGCATCTTCCACCCAGGGTGACACCAGAGGGCTACTAAAATATCCCTAAGCTGGTAGATCTAACTGGGTTTGACACCTGAATTTCTAACTTCTTTTTTTTTTTTTTTTTTTTTTGAGACAGAGACAGAGTTTAAAATTCGTGGAAAAATGAGGAGACAAACCGTTACTTTCAAAATAAAGTCAAATGCCTGTCATATAATGCACAGTGACTTTTTTCCAACCATGCATAACATCTTTTTTAAGCTGATTTCTGTTCCTATCTTTTCATTGCCAGTGGTGACAATGCAGCATTCAAAGGAAAAAGTGATAGACTAAAATTTGTACATGTTTGATTTTATAGAGAGAAAAAAGGCCAAAGTGAAAATTCCTGTATACAGTGCATTTAGCAAAAAGAAAGGGGGGGAGGGGGGAGACTTAGAAAAAAAGGGAAGAAAACTGTCTTGAGCATTAAATAATATATAAGTTAATGCTGATAATGCATCATCTTTAGTCATAGCGTGGATGATGGGACTTGAGCAGAAACATGGAACATGAAAAAAGAATGTTAATTGAAGAAGGGAACAAAAGTTTTAATCAAAGAATACAGAACTCACAAAATGACAAGTTTAATAAAAAAAAAGCAGAAGGTCTAGGGATGCTTTGGAAGCAATTAGTTACTATCCTGGAAGGCTGTGCAACAATCAGCCTCTAATGTACTTAATGGGCTTAAAGGTCATTTCTCACCCTCAACAATTCTCCACAATTCACTTCAGTCACAATACAAAAATCACTGGAATATTTAACTGAGTGTTACCTGCTGAGGCACAAACGCTTCATTTCTGACGGGGTCTCAGAGATAGTGCACAGCATTTTTAATATAACTTATTTGCATATAAATGTGTTTGGCTGCATATTGGGCTCTCTGAAGAATTTGAAAAAAAAAAAATTGTTTGTCCACCATTATGTTTTAAAAATGGCAGAGAAATGAAGGAAGGAGGAGGGCAGAGGAAAACTGAAGGGAGGAATGAAAGCTTCTTTCATAACTATACTATCACTGTACACAGTGTAATCATCTATGCAGAGAGCCCGTTCCCTTCCCCTCCCTGAGCAGGGCTTGGCACCAAAGCCCAAACTTAAACACAAATTCTCAAGTTCGCTTTGGAATGTGTAAAACCTGCTCACAAGCCCCAAATGTGCCCCACATGGCTGAGCCTCTAAATCCAGATTTGAACATTGGCTTGTCTCTACCGCAGAGTAACAGCTCCCAAAAAATGTCTTCACTGTTCACAAGATTTCTTTTGAACTTCTGTGGGAAACGAAGACGAAACGTTAGACTCCTACACATGCATACATCCATTAGGGAACCAAGAAACCCAAACACTTATTTACCCATGTATTTGCTTTGGAGAATGGCTGACAGCATATTGTATCTGACATGCCTCAGCTAGTTATTACAGATGTAGGCGCAGAAGACAGCGAGGGGCCGAGGAGATGAGTGGAGGCATCGGGTAGGCATAATATCCTGCGCTTTAACAATTGTCAGGCTTGTACACTTTCAAGTCTGAATAACAACTCATGACTCAAAAGATATTCCTCCAACTCACCCCCCTCAAAAAATTCCACTGTTGTATGAAATTCTTGTCAAAGTTCCTTTCTACAGATTAAGTTATACGAGTCTGTAGATTTTTGCCATGAAGAACTATGAACGTTCTGTAGCTGCATTTAATAATTTGTCTATTTTAGCCTTATTTATCAAAAAACCCTCTATTTTTTGATTTGCATGAAGTGCTGATGGCAATATTTTGTTTTAATCTAGTAAAATTCAGTTTAAAAATGTCCTGTTTGATTTCCCTAGGAACTATGTAAGCTGAAGACTTTTAAAGTCCCAAAAGCAGTAAAATCATACTTATTTATTTTGACTGAGACATCAAACGATTGTGGAGGGTTTTTTAATTATCTCAGACCTCTGCTACTCACAAAGACAAATGCTTTTCCTTATTTTGCATAAAGCATTCTTTTTTCCTGCTTTAATTGCTAGATTGCACTGAGTCTTCTGTGGTAAGCTCATTTCACATCTTTAAGCTATTTTTATTCTCTCTTGCTTTTTATTAAATATGGCTTCATGTAACTGTGAAGGATTCCTGACCAGATGGAAAATTTTGGTTTAAGTAATAAGAATAAACGTACACAAAGTTGTTTAAGTGTAATTCATGTGCATGAACAGCATTGTGTTCTGCCTGTGATTGCACTCCATTATCTAATGTGAGACATGAGGGAAATAAAGTGGGTTTACACTATTCACTCACAAAGAGGACAAAAAAAGGGGAAATTTAGCACAGGGTTGTTGTCCTACCCTGGGCACACTGCTGTGCAGTAATTCTGCCTGCCACAGGAGATGAGTCATTGCCTGGTAAGGAACGAGCGGGTGAGCAGCAAGCTGAGTGGAAATGAAGAGATGTTATTCTTGCAAACCCAACTAGGAGTTCTCTCCAGATTACCACCCACCAAGAACCTGCCTTGGCCAATGTCTCTCATATCCTGGTTGTTGGTTTCTACACCCAGAGGAGATCTAGGTGTTGGTCTCAGTGACCAACTGTTAAAAGGAGCTTCTTGTGGCAGTAAGGTTGCTAAGGAAGATGAGAAGATCAATCCAAGAGTCTTGCCTGTTTTGTGTAAGGTCTGTGAGCTGGTCACTGCAGGCTTGGCTCAGCCTACTTCTGCTTCACAACCTGATACCACAGACCAGGCCACCACAGCAGGAGCACAGCAGTCCTATCATCATCAGGGTTGCCTTATGCCTGTGATCAAGTTGAGTGGGTTTAAAACCAACATCTGGACTTGTATAGCAAGTAGGAGTGATACAATTCACAGAAATCATCAATGGCAAGTAACAAGCTGGACATTGTACAACTTGCTCTGTGGGGCAGCAGAAGTTGCACCACTGTGAGGAATGCAAACTCAGTTCCCTTTCGACTACACAATGTTCTCTTTTCTTTAAATTCATCCCATAGCCCTGACTGTTCTGGCTCTCTTGTGCAAATGAAGACGACATGCAAGGTCATGTTTTTCCTTTATTTGAAAAATTAAGGACCATAAAAACTCAAGTCCTCCTTTTTTAACTTGTTACTCCTAATGTCAGAAAAAATCCTTCTTCTACCCTTAGAGTGGTTTAAATCCGAAATTATTCTCTCTGCTCCATCCTTCCTCCTGCAGAGTTTCAGAGTATTTGGTGGATCAGACCACACCCTCTTATCAGATGATAGTTTCTACCTTTGACTTGTCTGCTGATAGATCCCTGGAGTATTTCCTTCAAGAGAAATGGAAGTTGACTCTTTCTCCTCCCCTCACCTCCCCGCAGCCCCCTTTTCCTTCTCTGGAAAAAAATACAGTCATCTAGGTTGGTAGAAATATCAGTTAATCCTATTCCTCAAGGTCTGCACAAGCTGTCCCTTTTTAAAACAAATATTGCTAGCTTAGCATTTATAGAAGTAGCAGCTCAAACACTATAAAATTCATAAAGCTCTAAATTGTAACATCTTTCCTTTAAGAGGAAAATGAAGCTGTGTCAGAAGGCTCAGCACTGAGTGTATTAATGTGCAGTTTGAAGGATGTTTTCTAAATCTTTAGGGAACGCCACACTTATAGTTTAATATACTTTAAATATTTCATTACAGTAGGTTGGGCTTTTGTACTTCGCAGAATGGACTTTTTCACAGAGAAAATATGGAAACTGATAGGAGATACTCACATGAGGGGAGAAGAGCAAAACACACTCCGTATTTGCAGCAGCAAACTTCAACAAGGGAAAATGTTTGATAGATACTTAAAATACCAGACACTATCTACAAGGTATTTAGCCAGATGGAGCAGTTACATAAATCTACTGAATTCTGTAGTAAAACTAAACGAGTGTAGATCTGTTGGTACTGAGTGTTCCCGTCCCATATGCAGTTGCCTGAAATCAACAGGAGTTTCTTCTGTCATTTCAGGCTCCAGAGATGACCACTTCTTGTCAGTGTCTTGGCTGTTACGACTTGTTTTCTACTCAATTATTGGCTGTTATGACTTTTTTTTCTACTCAAAAGCAGCTCCTGCCTTCTTGTTGTCCCCTTGTGGATTTTGCTCCCAGCAGCTCAGTGATATTTAAAATTATTGCAGCAGTGACAACAATTAAATAAAAATATCTGAGAGGTTCCAAGTTATTACAGCAAAGCTCTAGTCTCAGAGAATCATTTCCTGCTTCATCGGACTTAAAGCACTTATTTTTCTGTACACATCTTCAAAGAGAAATGCTGGAACTTATTAAATAAACCATATTATTGCTTTGGATTAATTAGCAGATGGCTTAATGATATGCACTAGTAATTGCTACTGCTTGCACATATTTGATTATACTTTATTATCATAATTGTGTTTAAAATACATCATAGCCATTGATATTTTGTGTTATGTTTATAATTGGTTAACAATTTCCCTGAGAATTATGAGTTTTGCAAAGATTGCTATCTCATTATGCTCCACGTCAAAAGGAATTTTAGGGGCCTTTTTTATCCTGGTTAAATAAAGATATATTCAAAATATAGATTAAGAACAGCAATATGCTTATAACTTTCAAATAGTCTAGTCCATCGTACCTTCATAAAATTAATTCACTTCATTACTGTTTGCAGATGGTAATCATCCTCTTGTCTGACTAGTTTTATTGAAAATGAAGATTATAGTAATGGTATTTTTCAAGTCTTCAGACACAGCCTCAGTGTTCCAAATTCGTTCACACGATGAGTGAATCCGGGTGTCTGAAAATACTTATATAGTGCTAAAGAAGGATTGGAAAAAGTGATAACTGTTTAATTTCTTACAAAATGTTAAGCTGCCTTTGGGTCAAGGACAAACCCATTTTTTTCAATGATATAAATTGCAATAGTACAATGAGTTGCTCTTCTCTCCATTTTTTGCACACCAAAAAAAAAAAATAAATAGTAAAGCCCCAAAAGTCACATTAAAGATCTAAACTCAAGACAAGAAAGTTGAGAAAGACGTGCACCCTGAACTCATGCCATCATGCCATCATTCTGCACAACTTACACAAAACTGAATGCTGGTTTCCCACTTTCCTTAAAATTATTTTCTAAAGCTAACCAGTGACTAGCTAGTCCTTGTTTTTCACCTTTTGAAATTGTTGAGCTTTTTTTGCAGTTCTTGAAAAGTTGTTTAGGAAAGTTGATAACCATCGGGTCACAGCTAATTTCCATTATGAAACAAAAGCTAGCCCAAGACTAAGGAAATGAAAAGAAGACATTAACAGCCAATTCTCATTAGAAAGATGATAAGCTAGAGTACTGTATAGCTAAGCATTAGTATAAACACCTCAATGATCCATTAAATTGACTGAACATGAAAAATAAAATATAAAATCTCCCTGGACAGCTCTGTCACATGTTTTGATTTTTACTGTGAAGCAGAAATCCAAAACCAATGAATTATTTGGATTCACAAAGAGGCATCAGAACCCATACAGAAAGATTTGCAGCTCTCCATTGAACATGTGTCTGGATGTGGACAAGGAATAAGATTACAAAAACCCTTAAATTTCAGAGGTATAGGATGAATGAGTGTGATAAAAAAAAAAAAATAGGAGCTTTTATGTCTCTCTTTTACAGAAGTGACTCAGGAGTACTGTTGTTCTGCTTCATTGCTCGCTACTGCTGGGCTGTTTTCCCAGCCATGTAGAGATCATTGTCCTCCACATGTTCAATTCACAAATACCTGTGAGACCACTCCAGGATCTCAGTGGTAGGCAAGGCATTCTCCAATGTAGCTGATTTCAGTTTTGAAATAAATTAATTGGAATTTAACACTTTAAAACTCTTATACCCTTAGAAAAAAAAAATCTCTGATTAAAGAAATTCAGGTGATCATTGTTTTTAATTTGTTTTTCCTGATCCATGCACTTTTACCCAGGCAATGTTCTTCTTGCTTTCTCCTATCAATTTTCTAATGTCAAATAACTGATGATCTAATCCACAAAAATGGAAGCATTCCCTTACATATATTGATAGATTTGGCTTGGCTGCAACATTCACTGAATTGTACTTGTAACTCATGGCCCTCCTTTTATTCAGGTATATAATGTTCCTATGAGATCCCTGATGCTTACAGCAGATTCTTAAATCCCTCTTTACCTATGGACTTTTGTTCCAAAAGTGCTGAGCACCTCCAGGTTGCATTAAAGCCACTGTAGCAGAAAATAATTACAATGACAATAGCATCGATGAGATTTAGATGCATTAGTTCTGAGAAACACATTTGAAAACTGCAATCAAAAATGTAAATAGTTGTATGCAGCAGCCATAAAACTACTACCATCCGAAAAGGTCTCTTTAATATGCACTTATTATATCTGTTGCATCTAAAATTTGATATTACTCCTATTTCATACAGAAGAATTTTTATTGCTGAAGTTTCTATAGGAATAATGTCTGAGGTGTCATCAATACAAAGAAATGAGAAGAGCAATCTCTCTGAGATTAAAACCAGAAGCCAGATTTGAAAGAACTCTAGGAATATGCTCTAAGGAGAAGACAGACATTTGCCAGTGAAAACACGGGGCAGGATTTGAATACTCACTTTCACTTTTTATTGCTGTCCACTTAGTAATTCTCCTTGCAGAGGAGGCCTCCTCAGTGTGCCCTATATTGGATAAATCCACATCCCTGTAAAATTGAACTTGGGCTAACTGAGCCGGACGGCGTATCAATGCAGAGCTGCACGTCTCCCAGGAGAGTCTATAAAATTGTGTGGTAAAATCATACTGCTTAAAAGACTATCGGGGAAAGTCGAGCTGAAAAGGCTGCTGAAATATACCCCTTAAATCAGGTGGGCCATCCAAGTCAAACACAGAACTAATCAAGACAAGTTAGAACAGAGTCCTTAAAGAGTCTCGCTGCATATCGCCGTTTCCCTTCTTTCAGTTTAGGTGAGTGCTTTTCATAGTTTTAATTTTAAATTATAAAAATACATTTTATATGACATTTATAATCCAGAGTTAGAAAAACACTGTTTTGATTTGAATAGGTCACTCTGAAAATGTAACTAAGCTCTTTAAAAATATGCAGAGTTTAATAGATCATATAAATAATGCACGTGGCCTTTGGGGGAAATATTATAGCAGGCAATAATTATTTTGTCTGGCATGGTTTGCTTCCAATCTTAGATTTCACTGCCATCAGTTAAATGACTTTGTCATCAAAAGTGTTATCAAAATTACACACATATTTTCCAACCATTGGCAGCGTTAGCTCTCTAGGAGGTGATTAGCACTGGATACCAAAACGAATGACTGTCATGGCTCAGTTTAATTTAAAATACATATTATGATTTAATTGCTCACAGTGCACTGACGTGTTTGAGTGGGGCTATTAGGAGCAAACAGGACTCTATAAATGCTATGAATGAGGGGATGGAGAACATCTGTTTTCAGGCTTGCCTAAAAGCCCTACTAAGAGGAAAAGTGTTGCATTTTAGCCTTATTTTTTTTTCTTTTTCCCCACGTGCTAGGCTAACTGGGCTGGCAGCTGGGCAGGTCGTAATCCCTGGGTGGTTTGAACTGTGGTAGCTGTGTTTTCACTAGCAAGTAGTGTGGCCCAGAAGAAACCCATCACAAAACCCAGACACTGTTTTGGTGCTGAGGACCTGAAGTCAACACCAGAGAGGTTTGACGGACTTCGGGCGAGGTCTAGTCTCACCCGTGAACCCAGGCGCTTCCCTTTAGCAGGCAGTGCTTCATCCAGCAGTGAATCCACCACTCCACATGCGCCAGTATGGTGCAAATTAGCCCCCAGGACAGTGGGACAAGCAGGGGACTCGTTTCGACTGGTTTGAACTAAAACATTAATTCACACGAGCCCAGTTACTCCAGGGCTAAACAGCTTGTGAAGCTGAATGGCCCAAAGAACCCGTTTTCTCATCACTCAGGCTGCCTGCCAGCCTGTCTCTTCTATCCAGTGACATTAAACCACTGCCAATTTTCATCATTTTAAGAGGAGGGTGTTGCACCCCCAGCCAAGCAGAGGGCACAGTCCTGAAGTGACGGCCCTCTTCGAGTGACAGCAGTCAGCTCTTCCTCGCTCTGAGGGGCAGCCAGCCCAATGAGTGTTGGGCAGCTGGGCACGTGGAGGGGTCCAGGCACACCAGTATCTATGCAGTCAGGGTGCACACATTTTTGTTGATTGTAGGAAAACTTGTAGCTTATGTTGTTCATGTGGAGTGCTTTAACGTATTTTTTTAACAGTAAAAGTGATGTTTAAAGCCTGGATATGACATTGGAAGCCTAATAAAATACATGTTTTATTTGGTAACATTTCATAACTTTATCATCTTGCATGGTTTCTGCATCCTTTCTAGATTAGAGCTGATATTATAAAGTATTGGGAGATGAATCAGCAGAGTCAGTATGGGAATACTGCAAGTAGTGCAGGATAAGATGGGTGAAAACGCCCTTCAAGACGACTTCAGCCACTTCTGTTTAACCCATCCATTCAGTTTGTGCCAGACACTCTAAAAAGGCAGTCTCCAAAACAGCTAACTATTCTTTTTGCTGTTTTTCCAATAGACACCAGAGAGGAAGAGACAATAACAAAATTACCCTTACTCTCCCTCCCCGCCCCACCCCCTTTCCTTTAATTTTATACTGTGCTATAAGGCATCCTGTACACAAGGAAATGTATCACTCAAATGTCCAGCCTAGTGTTACTGCTAGTCATGTATAAACTAAATTTCTGCCTGAAAACTTTCTTTTCCGCATCTCTTCTCCATTGTAACACTACTTGCACTTAAGCTTCTGTGCCTGTTTCCTTGTTTGTTTGCTTTTCAACATAGTTTCACCTTTTTCCTTACTCTTTCATTACCTTTGCTTTTGCTTTTATCTTTATAATATTTCAAGAAATGGTCTGATGAGGTTGCTGGGTTCCCTACCTGTTGGGCAAGATCCTTATTTTGTTCATCTACTCAAATCTCTTGGAGCTAAACCAAGGAAAAGAGACCTTATTTTCATCCCACTTTTTCCTAGATCCTCTCCTCTAAAAAAATAATTGTTTGTAGCACATTAAGATTTTTTTCCCATGGTTTAGATCTTCAGGTTCTATGAACTGCTCCTTCAATCAGTGTTTCTGTATTTTGTGCTATGCTTCAGAGGTGGAGTGGTGGTGCAAAAATACAAACTGAACTCTTTAAACCTTTTGGGAAAACTTATTTAAGCTGCTTTTGTCCACTCTGCTATGTGTGTGTGTACATACATGTATGTGACCGTATGTGTATGTGTATAGGTATATAAAATGAGAAATAATGCCTCTTGGATAAAATCTCATTTCTTTAAATAGAAAGTGATGGATTATTTTGAATAACTTCTTCTCTATACAAGCAATGAAAAGATATTATTTCTCTCTTGAATGTATAGACCAAATTTCCTGTCTTGTGTGCTATAAAAGGCTTCCATTTACAATGGACTTTGTATGTGGTATTATTGTCCGTTCTTACTCAGCTGGAGTGATTTAGTTTCTACAAGTCCTGTGCACAGAAAGGTCAGGAGTAACTTCAAGTAACAGACTTTAAATGCGGAAGGGAGGGGAATGTTTTCAAAATAAAAGATGCAGCTGCTCCGGTATGGAGATTTTATTAAGCACTTCTCAGTCACAAAATGGAGCACCTCAGATCTAATTTTAATACTTTTTCTTAATATTAACAAGCTTTTCATGCTTCACAGGACAGCTGACATGCCTGTTTAGTTCCTTTCTTTCAGAAAGGAGTATACGTGGCAGAGGAAATATCTGATATAAAATTTTGCTAAAATCGCCATGGCAGTATTGGAAAACATGTCAAAGATCAGGGAATGTGAATTGCTTTAATGTTCATGCAGCTGCAATGGAACTTGAAAAAGGCCATATCCACAAAAATATCAGACACAAATAATGTTTTTCATATTACTACTGATTGCATAAGTGCTGAAACCTATTTCATTCCTTCAAGGAAATTTTGTAGGCATTGTCAAATTCTGTCAGCTACTTAAATAGTGTAATGCACTTCTAAATTGGGATTATGGGCAATGTACAACTGTGTATTTTATCTAATCTATTTCTTAAGTTAAACTGTGTAGAGAGAGTAAGGATACTGATAAAAAAGCAAAACAACATACGCCGGTGACTCGTGTTGCTCATGAGCACAAAAATGCTACCTTTTTGTTTTCTGGGATATGAGATTTCAATCTCACTTCCTTCCCAGGAATAAGACTGCTTGGATCATAGAGGGTAGAAGGAACAAGATTCATTGGGGTTTCCACTCTTTTATTCAGCTGTGGAAAGAAAATAGTGGGTCCCCTGGGTAAAGAATAAGACAAGACTCTGGAAAGGGAGAAACCAAGGAGATGACGGAGCTGGTGTCTGGTACAAAATTATTCAGTCTACATTTGAAACTTACTGAGGAGCTGCAAGAGAAATGCGGAAGTTATGAATTACTTGGGTTGATAAAAAAGTCAAATGTTTATGATTTGACCAAAAAAGACTGGGGAAAAACAATTTAAGACCCAGCAAATTATTGAAGACCCATGCAGAGTAACACATAGAGGGTCGAGGGAATAACTTTAAGTGTAATTATGGTCACTAAATTGGGTGCTACCAGTATAGGGAAGACTTCTTAGAATAATTGTATACAGTCTCCAAAAAAATCATCTGTCAGAGAGCAGCTAGAGATGGCTGCTCCTTGTGGTAATGTTGAGTGGAGGCCCAAGGAAGGGCTGAAACGTGGTTATCGACTGTGGGCAGAGTGGGAGGAGCCCCAGGGGACGCTGAGCAGGAGCAGTTAGGGCTGTTGGTTCCTTTGGGGCACTAATAACTGGCTGGTGATCAAAAGGCAGATTGAGGGACTTGTTAGGAACAAAACAACAGAGAAAAGTGTCATCATGACATTGCACACTACCTGCATGGTGCTCCCACATCCCGCACGGCACGTGCAGTTCTGATTCACCACTGAGACGTGCCCTGGAGCTGTAGAGGATAACTTGTGAACAACAGGCATGATGATCAGAGGAACGCGGCAGCTTCCACTACCAGGACAAACTGAGCAAGGTTAGGTCTTTAGCTCAGAAGAGAGATGACTAAAACAAAATTTACAGCAGCAGCAGTCTATAAAGTGAGAATGCATAAAACAAGAACCACTGGAGATCTTACGACTCACTATGCAGCAAGGTTACAAAAAAGAATTGTGTTTTCACAGTGTGTAAAGAGAAATCTGTGGAAATCATTGTCACGGGATATTTGAGAGCTCAATAAAATGAGTTTTAAAAGGGATTAAATTCAGAATGGATAGGGTTACCAAGGTACTACTGAGCATGAGGTACAATTTTCATCCCTAGTTCGTAAACTATCACTGGCTGGAAGGCATATATGCCTGTCATTCCTAATCTGGCATACACCAGTGGACTCCTTCAGGAAAAAGGCATAGGTTAGTTTGGTGCAGGACAATGGCTTTTCATTTTCTCACACCTATTTAGAGAATAGAGATCCAGACGCTCCTTTTGGATCCCATTGCCCATCAGTGTCTCGACTTCCCAGTATTCAGACAAGTGGGAGTTCAAGACAAGCCACATCCCATGAGAGGATTTGTCTTGAGAAGTACCAAGCAGTAAACATGCATCTCAGAAAAGCCTGTCACAAACCAAAATATGTTTTAAACCTAAACAAGGCTTAAAATAGTAGCTCCAGAGTCTCTGTACAAGGAGTTGGTTTTCTGACATTTCTTCCTATGGCATTATTCAGAGAGATATGCAGATGTGTGGGGGTGTGGGTGGAGCCCTTGGTAATAAATCAGGGGCACATGGAGTACCGACTGAGCCCCCTGCACTTTCTTCTATTTAATGTGTCTGCAAACAAATGGTCCCAGTAAGTTAAAGCAGCTCCAACAAGAAAGCCCATTTCAGACAAGTGGTAATACTCGCATTCTGAATATCTGAATGAATTCATGCTGTCAAACATCTATTATGTAAAGCACTGCTCTCAAGCCAAAGTAACATGCAGACGTGTTAATTATTCGTCTTGTTCATCCTTCCCTCAAGCAATGTTTTAATGAAAGCCCCAGGCAAACCCTGACTTTCTGAATACCTTACTAAGTACTGTATTTTTTTTTATGTTCAAAAATGAGAGATAAAAACTGATTTTCTTTTGTCTTTGTTCCAAATCATCTTATTTTTGTCAGATTCAGAGTAGGCAAAGTTCCTTTCCATGCCTTTCCCTATTTCCAGGGTTTTGTACTGCAAGTGCTGAGGGGGGAAGAATAGCAATCTGCAAATCTCTTCAAGAGACTTGGATTCAGAAGGGCTTTTCCCCTTTCCCTGCAGCCATGTTTGGCTATTACCACCGCATTTACATGTAGCCCTCTCTCCTTCAAGCCAGAAGTAAATCGTGGCACCCTGCAAAAAAGCAACACACAGGAAGGGCATAGTCTGTGTCCTGTAAGCAGTGTGAGCCACACAACCATGTTGATCCCATAGGCCTTCCTAAACAGGGGTATATCAGTGCAGCAGGATTTTGGCCCTTCTTCACTTGCTCCTCTCCACTCGCAAAGCAGGGTAGTATGACCAGAGCATCTTTTCCAGGCAGTCGCAATGCCTGTGCTTTCTTATGGGCATGCACCCAAAGAAGTAGGAAACGCTGCACTACTCATCTCTCATCCTTTGCCCCAGTTTCTTCCCCATGAAATGCCAGATATTAAAATTTATCTGCTTGGAGAAGGAGAGGAAAAATTTTAGGTTCAGAGATAAGGTGTGATGTATTTGAGCTGTCAGGTATTTAAGTAGCAATAGCCATGAGAAATGCTGTTTGGTTTGCTGCTGTCATTCCTGCTTTTATCTTCCTCAGAGACATTTATATCTCTCTCTTTTTTTTTTCTTTCACTTTCTTTTAACACAGTATTCCCTTTTGTAATTCTTTTTCCCTTTAAGTTGGTTTAGTTACGCAAGAATATCTGGTGTATAAGGTGCTGTACATAAATCCTGAGAAATACTTATTCCATCTAATTTGGCCTTTATTTTCAGTAGGTCTCCAATCACCATTACTGTTCTCTTTTGCAAGTAATTTAATGGTTGAGTTCCTTTTCATAAGGGTCTTCATTGTCGAGTAAGTTCTTCAATTAATTCCCTATTGCTCTACCAGTTCAGCTATATTTGCAATGTAAACAGATAGGTTTATTTGCATCATTTAATGGTGGGGTATGTGCACAAAGCATGTGTGGGGGGTGTCATTTTACTTTTTTAAGCAGCTTTGTTTGCAGGTACAAGGGCAAGAAAATTGTGTGTCAGGAACTGCTCTGGACCCTGTGTGGGCGGAGAGCAATTTCCAGCCCTATCCTTCAGTTCTGAATTTAGCAGAGAGGAATTTAAGCACACGATGCAGAGCAACTGCCTAAAATGTGATGTCATTTGCTGCACAGAGAATTGGTTAAAATTTCAAGCCTACAGTATACCAGCCTGGCAAGCACAGAAGAATTTCTTCGTGATCATTGAGATGAAGGAAAGTTAAATCTCTTAAAGTCATTGGCTCCTTTCAGAGCTATGCCACCAAAGACAGTGGTCCTCTGGCTTGCACCTGTACCATTGTCCCTGGTGGTTTCTTCAGGGGCTATCAGAGTCATTGCTCAAAGGTTGTTCTTTCCAGTTTGTTTGCTGAGCCCATGCAGTCTCCTGCTACCCCCCTGCCTTGCAAACTGGTATGCAATGGGTCGTTTAGACTTTGTCACACAATATGTGAGAAGTTCCCAGTCCTTTCTTTGGCATTTCCAAATACTCTCCCATTGCATTCACTCTGTCATAAGCCTGATCTCCATGCCATGGCTCTAAGCCAAGATTTTATGAAAACCTTTCAGCAGAGAGGGACAGTGCTCCTTTGAGTGACTGGAAAAAGTAACTCCTGCCAATGCCAGTGATGAAAACAGACTGTCCCTCCTGTGATCTGCTCACTACAGTGAAATGAAGTATAACCTTTAGACGTATAACTGTTGCTGTATAAAGCATGCATAAAGAAATGAGCTTTGTTCATATTTCTTAAGCAATCTGACTTCACAAATTGTAGTTCCTTTAAAAATATATACACATGCACTAGAACAACATTTTCTAAATGTCACGGCAGTGCTGCTTCTTTTAAAAGATGATGTATGTATCTCGTTCTGTAAAGGAAGAGTGGGGAGGAAGCTGACAACTCATTCCTCTTGAACAATAAAAAAAGAACTCTATGTTACTTGAGTATGTGAGGTATTTTTAAAATAAAATAGAATAGTTCACATCTTATGGTATTTCAAGTCAAAGTGAACAGAGATAAAATTCCTGGGATGCTCTTACAAAGAGCTTTGCAACTACAGGCTATTGGCATCCCAACATTGGAAAGGGCTGGACTAGGGAAGATTGGAGAGCACTCACTCTGGTTTAGACTTGATCTTTGTGTGGGCTGCTTTCAGAGGAAACAATTGTAAAGTCACCTTTGACATCTTCCCCATGTTTTTTCCTCTAAACTCATAATTGGATGTTCATTCCCTGAAATATCAGGCAAGGCAGCAGCACTGGTTCTCTGTGGCTCAACTTTACAACATCATGGTAAGATCAATAGACAGGTCCACTTTTGCATAAATGAATGAGGTTCAATGGCCTTATATGAAGTGGAAACAGACTCCATCTCATCGGCAAGTGAAACACATGGTTGAACCCAGAAGGCCACAGTCACTTATCTCTCACTTAATGATCACAGTCACTTTATTATGATGTTAATCATCTCTTAGAATCATAAAATCATAGAATCTTTAAGGTTGGAAAAGGCCTCTAAGATCATCAAGTCCACCCATCTGTCCAATGCCACCATGTCAATTAAACCATGTCCTGGAGTGCCACATCTACACATTTTTTGAACACCTCCAAGGACGGCGACTCCGTCACCTCCCTTGGCAGACAGTTCCAATGCCTGACCACTCCTTCAGTGAATAAATCTAAACATCCCCTGACATAACTTAAGACCATTTCCTCTAATCCTATTGCTAGTTACATGGGAGAAGAGACCATTCCCCACCTCACTACAACACCTTTTCATGTACTTGTAGAGATCAATAAGGTCTTCCCTCAGCCTCCTCCTCTCCAGACGAAGAAACCCCAGTTCCTTCAGCTGCTCCTCATAAGGCTTGTGCTCCAAACCCTTTGCCAGCTTTGTTGCCCTTCTCTGAACACACTCCAGGGTGTTGATGTCTTTCTTGTAGTGCCAGGGAATGTTCAGATTGCATATTAGGAAAAATTTCTTCACTGAAAGACTGATGAAGCATTGGAACAACCAGTCCAGCCAGGTGGTGGAATGGCCATCTCTGGAGCTGTTCAAAAAACAAGTACAAAGTAAAACAAGGACACAAATTGAACAGTACAAGAAGGACAGAAAACTATTGGAGGGTGCCCAGAGGAGGGCAGTGAGAGTGGTGAAGGGTCTGGAGGGGAAGACTTACAAGGAGAGGCTGAAGTCCCTTGGTTTGTTCAGCCTGGAGAAGAGGAGTCTGAGGGGAAACCTCATCATGGTCTATGGCTTCCTGACAAGGGGGATTGAAGGAGTGGGTGCCAATCTCCTCTGTTTGGTGACCAGTGACAGAACCTGAGGGAATGGTATGAAGCTGCAACAGGAGAGGTTTAGGCTGGATATCAGGAAGAGGTTCTTTACTGAGAGGGTGGTCGGGCACTGGAACAGGCTCCCCAGGGAAGGGGTCACAGCACCGAGCTTGACTGATTTCCGAAGCATCTGGACGGTGCCCTCAGTCCCATGCTCTGACTTGTCTGGCCATGTGTGGAGCCAGGAGTTGGACTTGGTGATCCTTATGGGTCCCTTCCAGGGAACTCAGGGTATTCTGTGATTCTACAATTCTATAACTGTGGTGAAGGGTAAGTCATGTTCCCCCTAATAAGTCTTTGACATTGCTGTGAGAGTGTCTTTCTCTGAGCTCCAATACTGCATTTTTACTGCTGATTACAAGTTACTTCCCAGGGATAATTTTCATGGAGCACTCAGTTTTAAATGGATTTTAAAATCATTTCTCTGACCCTGCCAATGCGGAACACCTTCCATGTCTTGCACGCTGCACTGAAGTGCATCTCATCATAAAAGATGTGAAAGTCTAAACAGAATCTCTGAGAGAAAGTGTTTTGACAGACATCCTCTGCCCCTTTCCTAAACCTCTAAGTGTACTTGTCCAGGAACTGAGCCAGAAAAATATGTTATTCCTAGACAGCTGCTCAGCAAAGTCTCCATGAAGTTAAGAGAGCTTTTCAAACTGATTGCAGCTGACATCTGAGGTCCCACACCATTAACAGAGACAGAGAATCATTTCATTTGAATTTCCTTTCCAAATGGCCTGAAGTGCTCCCATTAGCTGACTAGAAGCCTAAAATAGTCTTTGATTTTGAGATTTCCTTTTTTATGAACACATACACTGCTGTTAAAAAAAATCTGGGATTTTGAACTGAATTACTGTCAGAAATCCGCCCACCTGTGGTGATAACCTCTGTCACACACACCTGGTTAGGCCGGGACGTCCTCCAGTTAAATCTCTGTCTTGTGAGGAGACGGATGCTTTTTTTTCCCAGTTCCTCTGTTTTGTTCTTAGCCCAGGCTCATCTCTGTGGTATTTGATTGCCTGAATATTATTTCTCCATCACTGGACAGCAGCCAGATTGCTATTTCCCTCTGAGTAAATAACTTAAGATATAATGAAAAATCCACATTATAACAGCAGCCAATCCGAAAAAAAAATGCCATCAAGCATAAACCAGAAAGTACTTTCTATTGGAACAGGAAGCAGACGTTTTCATTTTGAACTTTGTTTCTCAAAAATGAAAAGAAAAAATTTAAAAATCTAATTTCTGCAGGATCATTTGTGGAATTACAAGGAATAGAGGTCATTCAACCATAAATTCCATGGGGCTAATATTTAATTATATGTATTTCAAGAGAGATCGCAAAGGGCAAAACATCCTAATACTATTCTATAGCATTTGTACAAAAAAGAACAAAGAATATTTATTTATCTGGATGCCTTATTGTCTCTGTGCTTTGATATCATCATTCTCTTTTTGTTGCTTTTAACAATCATGGTTTTTCCATTTGGGAACTGTCTCTATCACACTCAGGCTCAAGGAATGCTACACCTTTGCAATATTTTTAGTACTAGTTACTGTCACACAGCTTCATCATAGGCCTCAGAGGAGGGAAGCAATAGTAACTGGTCATAAAGTGGTTGATGCTGGATTTTACTACTGTATATTTTGCAACAAGCTGATAGGTCTGGTTTTAAAAGGGTTACTTCTGGCAAAATACTTTCTATTAATTGCATACAGGACATCACATATGGGTAAATAATGGCAGCATAACACATATAGCACTACAGATCATCTGAAATCCTACTGCTGGGTCAAAATTATCTAGAGTTTAGCTACACCAGCAAGCAGAAGACAGATCTACAGAGAAAAACAGTGGTTGCCGAGGATGCACCATCCACAATGCAGGCATGTCAGGAGATTTTGTTTCATACTTGTTTTCATTTGGTCCCATGAACTGAAATCCTGCTGGTATCTGGAAGGTGTTAGATACAGGGTGCATATTCCCACCCAAATTCATCTGAAAGGACTCAGGTGTGTGCACTCAGAGACTACACCGTAATGTGAACTAAAGGTCAGTGGAGACAACTGGGAGATTTGCTTCCAAAAAGCCCATACACCAGTAGAGCTTCACCCAAGGGATACCGAGCTCTCTCAAAGCACTGTTTTCTATAGTGTTCTCATACTCTCATTTTACTCAGTATAAGATTTTAAAGCTGCACTGTGAATTTAGGAGGTTTAGTGTTAAAGAACAATGCTATTTGAAAAAAAAAGCCCAAGATGATGAATTACATGACACAGGAACTTCCAAGACACTTATTAAACACTGATCACTGAGTCTGGTTGGCTGGCAGGGGTTTTTGCTTAGTTGATTTGTCTTGTGAATCACACTGAAGCATAAATGACGATGAACTAGAGAATGCATTCAACACAGCCCGTCATCCATTTTGTTTCTAATTTTGCGGTGGAACTTTTCTGTTGACTTTAAGTTTGGTGTCCTTTGCTTTGTTTTAATTCCCCTAGCAACCATAGTGTTGTCCTGGTTACAATAATACACACGCTTAGTATTATATCACAGGAATTTTCAAGCGTGAGCAGCTAATCACATTGCTGCAGAGGGGGTGGTGGAATGAAGACGTAGCAGTAAATAGTTCAGCAGCTGCCTTATGCTCCAAATTGGTGAACTGGTTGCATCTGGAGACAAAGTTAAGTTTTAGGTAATAACTTCACACTCACCAGCTCATGTTTTTGTCACGCTACTTTCAGGTGTGACAGCTTTTAAAAGTTCTCTGTTGCTAGGGGAAAATTTTCATGCCGCCTTTTTTCCTTTTAACATATCATAAGCCCATCTCAGACCTTGCATTACTTGAAGTGACAAGATGGTGCATGGCACAGCAGAGGAACAAAGGTGTTATTTTTAAGCTCTCAGCTGAGAGGAAGTTGCCTACTCTCTCTCCTGCAAGCTTTAAAAGATAAGTTTATTTTAAAATGCCTACATTTTAAATTTTAAGTAGCTTCATCACTTTTCTTCTATATCTTCCAGTGCCCTAGAAGATACTCATTTCGCATCAGGTACTGAGATTTCCCATTGCCTTCAGTTTCTAGAGAGTACAGAGAGGTAGATTGCAGTTTATGTTTTCAAAGCCATGGGTTATAGTGCTAGGTTTCCTAAATAGTGAGCCTTGGTATTGGAACACTGGCTTTCAGAAAATCATTATCATTGCAGACTGCTTCTGCAAAAAAAAACCCCTTACATCTCCTTCCTGTCCCTCTCCTGACCACCTGCAGTGTAGAAAAATCCTGTTGCTTTACTGTGCCTTTAAGTAGTGCCTTTTCCTGAAAGGAATGAAAGAGCATGCTGCCGTATGGAAATCCATCTCTGTGCCTCATGAGAGAGTGTCTATCACAATGGCATCTCCACAGGATAATCAAGGCGCAGGAGAAAACACCACAAATTTTGCAGAGTTGATGTGTTTAATTCCGTTTCCCGCTCCTAAAGATTGATTTGTAGGAACACAAAAAGATGAATTTTAGTACTTCTTGTCATGTGATAAGAAGAAGGTTATATGTACCCCAGGAAGGAAATGGAGCGTACCAGTCATCTGTTAATAGTGTGCCTGCCCTTAAATGTTGCAGAGAATTCTCCTTGGGCAGATGCCTTTACATAAAACACATTTGAATCCTAAAATGTCGTCTTTGAATTTGCCATTTGAAAGTGACAGGGTTTTTTCTTTTGAAAGTGTCTATTTTTATTTAAATAGTTAAATAACTATTTCAAGTTAAATAAAGGAGAGAATTTTCTAACTCAGTAACAGGGATTTTACAACTTTTCTACCTCATTGAAATCTTTTTGAATAAGCAGCTTTTTGCATCCCTTCTCCATCAATTTTCCCTGTTTAGTTATGGAACCAAAGCACTGTTTACCCATTTGTATTCCTGATAACATGTGAAACCTTATCATACAAAAATGATAAATGTTGTTCTGCAAAAGCTCATGTTTTTCACCTCTGTCAGGAGCAGTCTTTTCTATATGGTATTTCTAAAAGTACAGTGCTCCCCTCCTTACTTGGTTTTATCTGTTACATCCCAGCATCGGTAACACATCTAATGCGGGGCTGCTTTGCAGATTTGTGAGGGGATAGTAAGGCAGTGGGGTCTATCCTTTGCTCACAGTACCTAGCTTCTACAGGGAATAATAGTACTGTGGTCCTGCTTCAACACCAGCTTTCCTTATCGTGTAGATCATCTCAAAGCACCATTGTGAAGTTAGCAGAGAACAAATACTAGGTTCAAACATTGGAAAAAAAAAGCCCAAAAGGAAGTACAGTGTTTGTCTAAAGGCAAGAAGCATTACATTCCTACCTGTGTTCTGCTACGTTCCTTGTCATATGCTCCAGGACTATCCAACACAGGGTATTACAAAGGAGGGCACGCCCGGATGTACAGCTCTTCAGAAGAAGTAGATAATGCAGTCCATGAGTAAAGAATTCCTTTATGGTTCTCTGTTTTACCAGTTTATACCTTGGAGCATATTTGTTTACCCGTACCTTGACAATGTGGCATAACAGATAATCATGGAGGTATCCAGCTCTTTAAAAAAAAGCGTGCTTGGATTTTTTATTTTTTTTTCTCTGATCTTCTGCAGCAGTAATTTTTATATACCAACAGTCACTCAGGATTTTGAAAGCCCTTGATCATTACTGTAAAGGTGAGTCTCTGGAAAGTTGAGATTCTTTGAATATTGACTCACCATGAATGACAAGGTTATAATACCGACTATTGTGGAGGTATTAGTCATGTTCTTGAAAACCAACTGATGATGCATATTAATGGCTTAGCTAGAAAGTAAATCTTTTGCATTATTAAAACAGCAATACATATGTTTAGGGATGGCTATAACAGTCAATAAAGTAACAAAGTGGAGAAGGAAAGAAGAAAATGACAAGGCTGTACCATGAGATTTTATGTATGTATTCTCTCTGTCTCAAAAAAATAACATCCTGTGGGCTTTAAACTTTGTTCAGGAAAAAGAAATATATAAGATGGCTTTAAATATTGGAGAACTAGAGCTTACAAATGCCTAAAATGGAGGACTTGAGGTACAGTGACTTTTCTTTTTTTTTTCTCTCTCCACAGAATATTGCCCGAAGGACAAAATTGCCTTTTCTCTCATATTAGTGTATCTGTGATTCTGTTTGCATCAAGAGCTAATGAATGGACCTAGAGGGAATGACTCATTTTCTTTCTGTAACCTTTTTAATAAGTCTTCTGCTTAAAAAAATAAATCAAAAATAATCACATTACCAAAAGGAAAAAACCCAGCAAAAAAACCCCAAGAAAAAAAAAAAACCAAAACCACCACCAACAACAAAACTCCAACCAAACCATAATTAAGACCAGGGTCCAATCATTTTTCACAACAACATTTACATACAGAAAGTTTTGATTAAAGTTTCTTCTGCAGAAGTTTTAAAGAGAATGCTCTGTCCATGGTTATTAGGTAGCCTCATGCTTAATATGAAGAATGAAGCCATCTTAGGGACAAGTTCTCTTGTTGATGTTAAATAGTGTCGTGTTCCATTGAAAGATTTACTGGCTTGACTGACAAATGGATAGTGGGTGTGAAATACTTGTTTTATGTGTCATCCAGAAAACTAGAATTTGTATAAATTCCTGAGATCTTTCACTTTTATAAATTTCAGAGACATATATAAAGGATATACAAGTAACAGAATGCAATCCATCACAGGGACCATCGTGAATGATGGGTAAAAACAATGTAACCGGCTTTCACAGACAATGAATCTATTGTTTTAGTGAAGGAGAACAGGTTGTAATGGACTTTCTCTATCATTTTAAAGGACATAAAGCACCTAATTATGACTGATAGTTTCATTTCGGTTGCACTGTTCCTACATGGTTACTAAAGAGGTTGTTAACACTCTGTTTCAGAGACTCTCGCTGCAGAAAAATCAAGCAAATAGATGGTTTGTTGAAGATGCACTGGAGAAATGTTCCATCCTCTCACCAAATAGTTTGCAGTTTCTAGGACTTAAAACATTTGAGGCGCCAATGACTAATTTTTCTATACTCCTGACCTGTTGTATATTCAGCTTTAAAAATCAAGTTCCCATTTAATTAAGTAAATTATTTCTCATGTCAATATCAAGCTTCCATTTTTATCTCCTAATGAAATTTGAAACACCTTGTTAGATTTGTCTGAAATTTATTCAGAAGAGTCAACATACTGAATTCTCATAACTGGGGTCTAACCGGATGAAACGAGACAATGACTTATTCCTACATGATGGAAAGATGCCCCCATTTTTTTCCTTTGGGGTGATGCTGCAAGGATGAAAAATGCCTGGGACACAAGCAAAATAGGGCAGCAGATACTAGCACAATAGACTCATTGGCTGATTATACTGCTTGTTATCCATTGTTCCATCTGTCCCCAGAAAAGATGCATTCTGTTATTGCTCCTTCTTGAATGCTTAAAAACAAGTGCAAAATCTCAGCAAGTTCTATGAGGTTTTATTTTTCAAGAAGGCAGGAGCAGTATTTTGAGAAAGCATCAAGAACCAAGCACATGTAGAGAATTTGTAAACTATTTTAGCATTCTGAGGGGAACAGAAATGTGTGGGATGGAGGGGAGAGAATTTTACTTGCTTTTATCCTTTATTTAGAAGTACCTAAAGTCTTCCTTTAACAATAGATGTTGAAAAGGGCAATTCAGATTATACAGCTCATGTAAGAGATCTTATGTTAATGTTTTTCTAATCATAGTTGTTCAAAACAGTTATAGTCCATGCATCATTATGCTGATTTAGAGAATTTTTTCACAGCTCTATCCCAAACTGTAGGTGGGGAAATACTTCAAGTGAGATATATCTTATACAATCAGATATTGTATAAGGATTAAGTGCTTTAATTAAACTTGTTTCCTGCCATGAAGAAAATTCTTGGAATTATCAAAGCTACATTTCTCCTAGATCAAAAGAATGTGGCTTACCACCTCTTGCCAATATTTTTAAATTAACTGTACCAGTTCCTGAACTCTGACTAGAAACTTGGAAAATTGTTGCACCTAGCATTAGAAGTTTACACATAGCTGCATATTCACTGTCTATGAATTGCATCAACAGATCGTATTTACTGATTTTTCTCTTCCTTTTATGATACCTCTCACCATTTGCCACAGTACCCCATATATAAATGCATGTTCAGCCACTTCACTGTCAAGCATCTGCTGTGTAGATCAATTGCCTACTCCAGAAAGTACAAAACTGGCAAGGACAAAAGTGTTCTGCTGATCTGGGTGAATCTTATGCTCAATGTCCCTGCATCCTTTTGCAGACTCTTCGATGCCCATGCTTCTAACATCCAGATAAAACCTAATTTTTCAACAGAATTTTTTTCCCAGAAAAATTATTTCCCCATCTAATCTCTATTCTCTTTGCTGCCTTGTATCTTAAAATATAAGCACTTGCAAAGGCTACTGATGAATAGTTAGAGCATAGATAAAAACAGAAGCTTTAAAGGTTTATATGGATTTGAGAGGTCTAGTTATTTTCCATTCCTTCATTTTATAAATAACAAATGTCTCTGATCCACCTTGAAAACTTTCAAGCCAGAAAAAGTCACCATAAATATAATCAAACATGAATTACCAATATTTATGCTGAGGATGGGAAGAGAAAGAAAATCGGATAGGAGGAAGAATATAAACAGTTTTCTCTAAAAAATACATGGGCAATAATCACAATACCACAGAATAGAAAAGAAAGAAAGGGGAGAAGAAAGCATAACTTGTTCATAATGGCGTATAAATTGCTGATTAATCCACAAAATTTTATACCATGACATACTCCTCCCTAGGAATTAGACATCTTGGGGCTCTTTGTGGTTAATTTGTGTAGTTATCTGAAAGCTAAATGAATGATTAATAGACTGGGTTAGAGAGATTAAAGATATAGAAGGAATGGAGGTTAAATTTTAAAAAAAAGGACAAGGTCCCGAAGCGGGGGACTATGGGGGGTAGTGTGGAATTGACACATGAGATTTACACAGTGTCTTAAAATACCCCACAGATTAAAAAAAAGTATCCGTCTTTGTCTTTTTTGAGAAGGAAGCCTTACTGTAAATCAAGCTCTATTTTCTTAAAAGGAAGGATAATATTCTGTATCTGTGGAAGTTAGTATCACTAACTCCAAAAGGACTGCGACAGGTCTCCCTTCATTGGTTTACAAACTATTTTGGATGTGATCATCATTATTCAAATATTTATGAAAGGTGTCTATACCTAGTGGATGCAATTTAGCTGATGCTGGAGTTCAGAGTTTTAACTGATGATGTAGTTAGCCTGAAAGAAATCCTTCTTTGTGACATGACCAGCGTACAATAGAGAGCATTTCCTTCTTCCTAGAACTTTACACTGTCAAATTATTAGTTTTCTGAATAGAGTCTTGCTGGATTCATACTTATCCTCAAATACCTACATCATCCTGCTTGGTTTATACCTCATATAACTATCGAAAAACTCTGTTCTGTTGGGGAAAAATAGTATCCCATAGTGATACACTTCGTGCTTGTTTC
The DNA here is from genome assembly GCF_964237585.1 of Gallinula chloropus. Lineage (NCBI taxonomy): Eukaryota > Metazoa > Chordata > Aves > Gruiformes > Rallidae > Gallinula > Gallinula chloropus. The sequence goes on along the minus strand of NC_140085.1, from coordinate 135,910,918 downwards.
TCTCTCTGCAGTTTCATATGTGAAAACATGTACATACAATTTTTCTTGCAGTATCCTGAAAAATCAGCAACCTGAAAATCAAGTTCGATGGATTCCATCTGTGTTCCACCACTAACTCACAACCATGTCCACTCCACCAGCTTTTCTTTGTAAAGCCTTTAACATCTCGGTCCAATCAATGTGCCTTCAAGAAATAATTTTGTTTGATGCATAAGAAGAAATGGAGTCTGACTCATTCTTGCAGAGCTGCTCTAGGGTGAATAGCGGTAAATATCACAAAACTTTTAAGCATTATGTTCTAATTTATGTGAAAAATGACTACAAAAATGACACACACTTAACCAAAATTTCTGAGTCATAGCTGCTGAAATAAGTTTCCACTGTTATGTACCGCTGTGAACTCTCACTTTGTGTTATTCTGATTTTTTCCTAGGTAGGAGTAGATAGTTGTACAGGTATTTACTAAAGTAATGGGGTGGAAAGCTGGCAGCCTATTTAAACCAGCAAAGTAAATTTCTCATAGTGGTATCTCTGACAATTGCCCTGTATGCTTTTTTGCCTGTGCAAAGTTCATATAGAATAAGAAATGCCAAGAAACTCAGGTGAAAGAAGAGTTTCTTTCTTTTGGCAGGCAATCCAAGATGCGAGTAATTACCTTGAGTATCTATGATTTTTACCTTTCCTCCAATAAAGGAAACCATATCAGTAAGGTAACTTATGAAATTTTATGTTTCCATGAAATTACAAATGAGAAAATGAAGGATAAAAATATTGTTAGATTTGAATAGATTAATTTTCTGTCTTGTTCATTATAATAGTTTGTTTCAAATGCCAGATTTTATTCTTTTACTGATTTGGGGAATATAAAAAACACAGAAAGAATTAAAAGGATTTACATAAATTTAAAATGTGACTAGCAGGTACACTTCATAAGTTATTTAAATGCTCTCAGTGTGTGTTAAACATAAATGTGTTGCTTTGTACTGCCAGAAAAACAGCTGCATTTGACATTTTATAAAGGCTTTGTTAGAAGCCAGTCAAGCAGTTCAGTTCTCAAATTAAATCATAGCTAGCATAAGATTATATGAAGTTTTCAGAGAGCCTTTTCCCCTGAAAAGTTCACAAGATTTATGTGCTTCTCAAATTCATGGGGTTTTTTACCATCTCAGTACTACGGTGACGTAAGTAAGGACACTCTTTCCAGTAAGGACACTCTTTCCAGTAAGGACACTCTTTCCCATTGCTGCTGTGTAGTTTCTGTTTCTATTTATGTTCTGTGGGAATAAACAAAAGGAAAAGATGGTGTATGCAGCACAACCCACATCATACACGTCATATGCAGAATTTACCAGCGGCGGTATCATAATAGAGATTTATCAACAGCAGTTTGGTTTGGAGGTAGTGAGTGAAAAAAAGTAGCAAAACATGTACATCTTCTCTAATTTATATTGTATATTTCTTAAGCATGCATCATATATATTCTACAGTCCATATCATTTCCATCAGTTACACAGTCTACTTTTGATGTAGTACATACCAGTTGACACTGGTGTCACTACTGAATTGCTGTACGTGGTTATGATATCTGCTGTTCAGAAAAGATGCTGAAACAGTGAAGGGGGTTTACAGAGGAGAAACACAACTGTGAAACACACCTTAGAGAATAAACACATTATTTTAAGCAATCACTTTAAAGAGAAGATTAAGGGGTGTGACAGCATTCCCTGCTCTGGGAACAGAATTCTGTTCATCTGGCTTTTCTTTTTAACAGTGAAAACAAAAGTGATTTCCCACACTTGTTTGTATTTTTTTTTAAATCCAGCAGCAGCAATACTTCTTATCTCTATCCTGGATTTTTAATTTTCTTTGCATTTTGAATATTAATTTAAAATCCATCATCTGTACTACAGACTGAACGATTCCAGTGGTAACATTTACAATCTCTGCCTATTGGCTATTTCTCTAAACTCTAGGCCATGAAGGTCTGGATAAGTACTATTTGGCTTATGAAGTGAAAATTTATCCCTTGAGATACCCATGCAATCATCAAAATGTCTGAGAAAGCTCTCCCACAGTGGGTCACCACGTTACTCCTGACACTTCCTACGGATGCTGTATGCCAAAGCTGGTATGATGAAGAAAGCATTTACTTCTGCTTTTCATACACTTGGGGCACACTGAGCCTGACTGGCACTCTCAGCATTTCTACATGCATTTGTGAAGGCTACAGCAATCTGGAAGGCCTACCTACTGCATCATGCAGGTACATGCATACAGATAGCAAGTCACAAGTGAGAATCGCTTAAATTCTTAATAAGCATAAAACTGCTCCTTATTACACCAAGGTATTCCTCCATCTTATACAATCAATCTGAATAAACTCTGCTCTGAACTTAATCCTTCTTCACCAACTCCTGTCTTTGCTTTAATTCTGTGAACTGCGGAGAAGTTGATAGCAGCTTCTCTTAATCACCAGAGTAATTTTATCTTGGAATAAGGAAAAGCTGCAGTGAGAGGCTTTTCCCACTTTCTTTGGTAAAGCAGAACACAGTCTTTGGATCTAAACCATTGATTAGATGCCCATCACTGTTTATGGTGCTTCTTTAGATGGACTTTCAATCAATACAGCAATGTCCCTTTCACCTGTGCTGTCACAAAAACATGGCATCTGCTTCTAAATGTAACCCTGAACAATGAACTGACCGAGGAGGGGAAACAGAAAGGCTTCTGTAAGGGTTATTTGTGATTGAAATCTTGTAAAGAAAGAGAATAGTAGAAACAGGCTCCAGGCAGACAACAGTTCATTCCTAAATCATGTACATCTGCTTTGATGGAATTGCCAATGAAACACCGAGCAGTGAAGGCCATAATGCAAGGGAGAATATTCGATGAAGCAGCTTTCATTGGTACCACCTCAAACCTATTTGTCTCCTGCAAGAGAGACCAGAAGTGGTGTGGAATAGCTCCTTTCATCTGATGCTCTGTGGAAATAGAGAGCTCACTTGGCTTTGTGTCGAGCCTCTCTGGGACAGAATTTAGCCACTGTCTGTCATTTAGGACATTTTTCTGAGGCTGCTAAACACATATTTCTGCTCTTTTTCCTTTCCCTTCCTCCCCATCTCCCTACACATGCCTGTAACATTGCTCAGCAATTTAAATGCTCTCCAGGCTGAGGTGGCAGGGGGTTATTTTTTTGTCTGTCTGGGATCTGAGAAAAGGTGTTTTAAAATACAGAGGCAACATGACTGAAAAGTCAACCCAACAAAAGTGTGACACAATGAAAGGAGCCTAGGGAGACAGCTTTTAGTTCATGATGTCAGCTACAGATTTGCAGCTGGAAATGTTACAGGTGGCTTGATTTTTTCCTGTGAAATGGCAGAACTTTATATAATCTTCTAAACTGAGCAGAAAAGTGTGAGGAATATGCCACTGCAATGCCAGTTTTTTCTGAAGTAGCCTTCAATATCCCAAATTTTGATCAAATGAGTCCTAAGAATCTGACAATATAAAGCCATATCAGCCATCCCCTATACAGTGTTCAATGCTTTTACTAAGACTATTTTCAGCACTTGAAAAAATAAGTGGAATGCTACTCTACAGAACAGTGAGGGCTGCTGTGGTGCCTGCATTCTTAATTCTTTCATGCTTAGGACAAGTCATTCCCTTCTTTTAGAAACTATTAGAACACGCACTTTCCTAATGACAAAGGTTAGCTTTGCTCACCATTGATTCTAGCAACAAAGTGGAAAAAACCCCTATGTGGTTGGAAAACATAGGCTTGCTCTAAATGTGCTCCACATGAGTGCCTGTATTAACAGACAGGCACCGAGCTATCTCATGCTTTTCTAATTGGGTTGCCACCAGTAATATTGTCAGAGAAGGCACCAGTGAGCTGGTTTTGGCTGTTGAGCTGCAGGGTGAGTCTGTTCAGGGATAGCCCAACTTTCAACCCCTTTCCCAACCCTGTTATTAAACTCTCTTCATGCAGCCCCCTGGCTTAAGTATTTTAACAGCTATCCAGAAAATGCTCATTTGTCTCCATCCTGCTGAACTGTTTTGCATATTTCCAATTTTTAGTTCTTTTCTGGGCTTGTGATAGAGCCTTGTGATTTAATTTTATAATGTGATACCAGGCTTAAATGATAAGTGATAAGTATAGCCTGATAAACACAGCATACTGATATTTAATGTATTCATCTCCACCCTGCAAGTCTAAAAACAATGATCAGTGATTAGAAAATAAGCTTAGTGTGATTTTATTTATAGAACATAGTTAATGAATCTGTTTTTCACTGAATAATTGCAGCAATCAACTGAAATAATAGTAGAAGTGCACAGTAAATAGGTCAGATCAAGTAAATTTAAAATGTTTATTCCCAGATATCTTTCAACAAATTTCTGTCTCGAGGGTTTTATGGCGCTTTCTTCTTGTTGGCTTCCATTTTCTTTTCTACATGTTTCTGTCCAGAATTCGAACAGAGGTTCCTGATAACCTCTATGGGCAATTACCTTCTATTGCTAATAGAGATAATAATCAGTTCACAGGGTTTGCTTTTCTTATCACCCTGCAGCACAGGAATGGATATAAAAATAAAAAGTGACAGTTTGTGAGATTCTTTATGAAGGTGGCTGACTCTTTTACTCCACATCTTCAAACAAAATCGTGAAATAATGTGGATGTTTTACGTGTTGCCATAAAATTCATTCACCTTCAATTTGCCCACAGTGGGAATCTAGGAGCTGTAAAATGAATGTGCCATAACCCACTGCCAGGCATCGATGCCAGTCTGATGTGTACCTAAGATTACTCTGAGACACTTGTACACTGAAACATATCCGCCAACTCTTCAGAAAGGCTTTCTGTGGACCTCTGTTTCAAATACACACACACACAAAGACAGAAAAGGAGAGATTTCCCTGAAGGGGACACATCCAGGAAGGGAAAAGAGCATTTGTAGTACTGGCTAATCTTAAATCAGCCAAGGAATTTAAAACATGCCAAGTAATGCTGGCCAACTTGGGTTTTAAACCCATAAGCCTTGGAAAATGACAAAACCAGAATTTAATCTGCATACTTGTAACCTTTAGGTTAAGTCAATTATCTGGATTGAATCTTTGCGAGTTGCTGGAGGGTATCATATGCCTGTGCCTATTTGTAAGAGATTTCTCTTTTCATTCTTCAGGATGCACCGCAAATTATTATTTGAGCTGTGTGGATTTTGCTGTCTCGAGCCTCAGCTAGCATGACTGCGCCTACGCTTTGCTGCTGCCTTTTACATCTGTTTCATCAGCTCCCAAAGTTTTCGCCTTTTTTCCAAGCTTACCCTCAGCACATAATGAGGCAAAAGTGTGGAGATCCTCAAATTAACATCAACCTGAGCTGGGATTTCCAAAAGGTGCTGTCCTCTGGTCAAGAAACTGCACACAGCTAAGAAGTAGAGCTTGTTAGCGCAGACCCGGAGCTAACCTGTGGCAGCAGTGCTTTGGGACTCAAGCCAGCCCAGGCCACAACAGATCAAAAAAGAAAGGATGCCAAGCACCAGCAAGCTGCAATAGCTGTCAATAAATTCTAAATCTAAGTATGAGCATGATTTACCTGTTCAGTACCTTTGTTCATCCCAGTAATGTCTGCCAAGTGTCCTGACCAACACCGTGCCAGGGAACTGGCTGGGGTGCATGTTGCCTTCATGGTGCCAATAATCGTAACCCGGGGCACCAGAAATCTGTGTTTATTTTGTGATGCAGTTTGCCCTGCTGTTTTCATGTTTTACATATCTATTTATACACAGGTAAGTGTATTAAAACCTAATTTAATAACCTCAGGACTTAAACCATCTGTGAGGTGGGAATGACAGGTAGCTAGAAAAAAAAAAAGCTATATATTAATATCTGACTTACATATGTGACCACAAACCTTATTAATGCACACACTAACCCCAGTGATGTAACAACCTGCTTTTTTCTTTGTTAATTACAAAACCTTATTTTTAAACATATTTGTAAACACTTATTCTATTATTTGTAAGCCCTAACAAAACACAGGCTGCTCTGAAGGCCAGAGCAGGGAGACATAGTCAGTGGCTGCAATTGCAGCAAACACCACAGCAACAGCAAAAAAAACCCAAAACCCCGAAATAAAAGAAGTGCCTGGCAATTTAATTGAAGTCTTGCAGCACAAAGAGACACAGAGCGTGACTTGTATTTCTCAAAGACCAGACTTACCCATCTTCAGAAATTCATAATGAGGCAGCTTCAGCAAACTTCTCCCTCTACCCTTCTTTTTCATCAGGAAAACCTGAAATCTTGTTAGCCTGTGCTAAACATAGCGTGTTTCTACTGGAGGGAGGGCTTCTACAGGGATAAATGCCATCTCTACAAAAAGTGCTCCCCTGGCTGGTAAGGTCGCCAGGTTAATACATATAAATAATGCTTTTGATTTATGTTATAGGCAGCTGTAACAGATGAATAGCTTTAATTCACCAAGCTAGAACATTGGCATTTTTTAAACCAAAACCAAAAAAAAAGTCTTTCCTTGCTACAGCAACTGAGATGGCTTAGCAAGGCTTATGTGAACTCTAGCAGATCCATAATGCAGAGGACCTATGGCTGGCCACACCAAAGGCAATGGCTAGTTTCTGTGTTTGTTAGTTAAGGAGTCCATATCACTTGCTGGGAGAACCAGAAAACACAATAAATCAATCCCTGATAGCGTTTGTTTGAATATCTACCATGTTTGAAATCTTAAGCAGAGAAATTCGACTCAAAATTCAGCCTTCCTTACCTCTAATTAGTCTCACCAAAATCTCACATGGGAGATGAAAGCTGGAGATACTTCCTTTAGTTCTTAAAACTTTTAACAGCTGTTTTTTGCAGATATTGAGCATTTTCAAATCCATTGCACTCAACTAAAAACCGCCTTGCTTTCCAGGTTAAAGCTCATCTATGAAATACTGCCTGTGTCAGCCTCAAAGCCTGACAGCAGATGGATAACCCCTGGCTGTATCCAGCCTGCTGACGGCCACTGTCCCGTTTCCAGTCCCCATACTCTGAAAGGGAATCGGGGGCGGTAAGCCACCCGTATCCTGATTGCTTTTCCTGTTGATGACACTAATTGCCTGTGACCATAGCTTGAAATTTGCCATAGATGGTGTCATCTGAGGCAGGTGAGTATGTGTTCCTAAGTAGTTTGGAACAGGTGTATCTGCAACTGGCCCTTGTCACCTTACTCCTTTCCTGTTTGGAAATGCAATGCTTTGGGGGGGTGGGGTTCTGCTATTACCCTCAGACCTCTGTTCTCCCTGTTTCATCTGGAGGTCAGAGAGCCATAATAACCAACTGGCTGGATGGCGTTCTTCTGTTTGCCACTCCTTCAGTTTCTCAGTCCCCAGAGTACCAAAATATCCAAGTCCTCATTGTGTAGAACTAAAAGCAAGAGCTAACGGGCCAGATCAGTACGCTTTTAAGGGTGGTGATACTGCTCAGCTGCAATTACCGAGATAGTCTTTGCAACATTGTTTTATGAGAAGAAATAGTATGTCTGACTAGAAAAGCCACTTGGCTGTTCTTGTGTGACAGTAGGAATAGGACCTCTTTAGAGTTCTTTTGTCACCAGCAAGAAAGATAACAGTAATAAATGGCTTCCTGACAAAGGGGAGAGAAGGGGCAGGAGCCAGGCTGCCACCAGGGGAGGTTTAGACTGGATATCAGAAAGAAGTTCATTACTGAACGGTTGGTTGGGCACTGGAACAGGCTCCCCAGGGAAGTGGTCACAACACTGAGCATGACTGAGTTCTAGAAGCATCTGGACAACGCTCTTAGTCCCATGCTCTGACTTTTCTGGCCCTGTGTGGAGCCAGGAGTTGGGCTCAATGAACCTTATGGGTTCCTTCCAACTCAGGAGATTCTGTAATTCTTTGAGTCTAGAAATCACACATCTCAGCCTTGCCAGATCTTTAATGTTCCTCTAAGTTCCATTACTGTATTCTCTATAGCTGAATGTTTAGTTTATTGTCATGTATCAGTCCCAAGCTAATTAGAGTCACAGATTAAAAGACTGAGGTATCAGGGAGCAGAGTTTCTAGTTGAAATATTTCTTTTTAATTTTTTGGCAGGGATCACAAGATGGTGCTATTACACATGGCCGTGAAGATCAATTCTAACCTCTTTTCAGACATCCAAATTCTTCTTTATTGCAAGGACATGTACTGTGTTACATTAGTGTGTATTTGATTTTATCTTTTTTCTCAAATGGTCTTTTGTAACCACTTATCTCAGTGCTAGGTTTAGGATATACTTTTTAGTGAAATAAGTCTGCCAGAGCCTCTTTCACTGAGTCACTTGAAATGGAAGCAGATATTTAAGGGTGCCAGGGCCAGAGTCCTTTACAACTTAAATTTGGGGCATTCTAGTTCCAAACTTGTGAATGAAAAGGTCAATCTATTGCATGTCTTTGTAATCATTGCAAGTCACCAATAATCTAAAATTAAAGCAATGAAACAATGCTGTACAGGGAAATAGATCTGCTATATAATCTGCATAGTGAATCTGGGTTTCATTTTACTACACTGGTTTAATAGCTTATTACAGCGATCCAGCTGGTGTTCCAGGAATAGATCACTTCTCTGCTATGAGTGGGATTTTTTTTGTTCTCACATTTATCAAATATTCTGGCCAGCTGGCAGTCTTCGCATACTTGGCTCTGTACTACACCAGTCCCAATGAGTGCAAATAATCTATAAAACCTTGATGTGGGGGATTAAACTGGTTCTGAGAGGACATCTGTGAAAACATGGGTGAAACCTTGGAGACTTTCTCAGGCACTTGCCAAAGGTGTGTCTGCTACTTTTCCACATGGCTGGGTATTATGTAACAAGACACAATAATGCACTTGCCTTTGGAGAGTCAGAGAAAATAAATTGAAAACACATAATTAAACTGCACAGGAATATTATTTTCCAGTATGCAGGATACCATTTGAAACCTGCCTCTTAGTCAAAGGCCCATATGAAAAAAAAATGGGGAAAAAAAATCATCTTTTCTTTTTTTTTTTCCCTTTTAGTCAGGAATTGGGAATATCTTGTGAGAGGTTTAACTGAAATTTAGGCATTCTGCCTTGCCAGCCCAGTAAATATTATCGACCTTGAAGGAATGTGATAAGCATGAGGAGTTCTGATATACAGAATGTAAAGACAATTTTACCAGAAGCTATAGTATTAAAAAAAATACTAAAAAGAAATCACAAAACACAGACTAGACTGCTAAAGTTGCAAGTGAAGTAAATTGTAAAGAAATTATTCTCACAGTCTGAAGCAATGCTGTGAAGGCTAAACCACATAATCCAAATATGGAAGCAGTACAGCTGAGGGAGACTGTGACCAAAAAGCAATTAGAAATAAATTAATCAGCAGCTTGTTGTGACCCATCAGAGCCCTCACAGGTATTCACGTGAGACTCAGCATCAGGACTCAGCTCTCCCAACACAGTTGCAAACATCCTTATCTGCACACTGGGGAATGTCTCCCACCCCAGAAGCATCTGAAGCACCTTTAGCTCCACTGTCATACCTGCCAACGCCAATGGAGAGCCGTGTTCAGCCAAGGAAAGCAGTCCAATGCAATCTGGCCTATTGGTCAACAGAGCTGTGCTGATAACCCATCTCTGTCAACTGCACACTTACTGGTGGTACTCTGATAATTTCTAATGAAGGCATGAGGACTTCATCCATTAATGATCAGAGCTCAGTAGGAGTGTACCCAGGGCTTGTGGTCTGGCCAAGTCCTGTTTGAAATAAATCTTGTTCATGGTGCTCCAAGACTGCCTCAGGATTTGAACCAAATGTTGGAAAGGGAAAACAGGGGAATCTATCCTCAGCAGTATCTGAATTAATGTGCTAATGCTTACACATTTCAGCTCAAATGGAACTAGATACCTTTGTTTAGGAAACAAATTTTCTCTCTGGATGTCTGTTTTATGGTGAATTGCATTGAATTGCATTGAATTGCTCCATTGGTTTTCATTGCCTAGACCTCTTTGTAATATAGCACAACCCTGGAGTCACAAGCAGGCCCCAATGTGTCTTAGTCTGTGTTGTATTTTTACTCTGCAGGCAGCTAAACCAATCAGAGAGACATTCACTTACTTCCTCTTCCCTCCACCCTGCAGTGGGATGGGGCAGGGAATCAAAAAGAAAAAAAAAGGCAAAAATTGTGGGTTGAGATAAAGGCAGTTTAATAGGATGGAAAAGGAAGAGAGTAGTAGTAGGAATAGCAGTAGGAATAGTAGGAGTAGTAGTAGTAACAACAACAAATATGATAATACTAACAACAAATATGATGACACATACAAAACAAGTGATGTACAGCACAATTGCTCACCAGCCAGAACCAAAGGTCAGCTACTAATTTCTGAGCTGACTCCATGTTATATAGTGAGATTGACATCATATGGTATGGAACGTCCCCTTGGCCAGTTTGGGTCAGCTGTCCTGAATTTGTCCCCTCACAGGTTCTTGGGCACCCTCCTCCTCCTTCTCATTGGCAGGCCAGTATGAGAAGCTGAAAAGTCCTTAACTGCTTGGGAGCAACTAAAAACATCCGTGTTTTATCAACATTATTCTCATCCTGAATCCAAAACACAGCACTACACCAGCTGCTACTAAGAAAATTGATTCTATCCCAGTCAAAGCCGGGACAGTCTGGAACTGAATGCCCCGTGAGTCTACTGTGCAAAGAGAATAAACACACAAATATCTGAAGAGATGTTGCCTGAAAGCTTTTCTCTCATCCCTCCCCGCATTGTCTGCACCACTCCTTCCTCTGGGGTGGCACAGCCACTTGCACAGCTGAGCCATGAGCACCGCAGAGTAACTTGATCTCACTTAAAATAATATCCTTGAAGTTTCATTTTTCTTTCCCCCACAGCAGTTCCCCAGAGCAGCTCATGGCCCAGCTGGCCTGCTGGGTAGGTAAGCCACAAGTCAAGCTACCAAACGCATCATGGCCTTGCACCACGGTCATGGGTGCAATGAGGAGTTCAGTGTCTTCCCTGCCAGGCTCCCACAGCATCAGCTGCAGCTGTCCAATGCGCAGGAGCTCCCTTGATTGCACCCAGGAGCACTTGTAGCTTAATAATTCATGGTGGATTTTAGGGAAAGTGGTGAGGAGAAGGCTGTGGTACCTTTTATTCCCCATAAGCTGTGCTATCTCTTAAGCAGCAAGATGTATCAATATTTATCTCAGAATAAAATATAGACTCATTAATGGAAGAGTAATATTTCTCACTTTCAGCTTTACAGCAGTGCTTACATCACACTGGGTTATATCAGATGTCTTAGAGGACTTTTTAATCAATGTCAGATACTATCCACTGTATGGGTGGCACTTTAATATATCCAGAGTAGATATGAATACATTTTACTTATTTTTTTCTACCTTCCTGCATAGTGAAAGAGAGCAAAGTTACACAAAATGAGAGAATTTGGCCTTCTTAAACATCTAATCCAAAATTAAATGATGAAATATAATTTAAAAATCAAGTTAATGGGAAAGCTAAATGGATAATATAGCAAAGTTTAAGAATATCTTTAGAAAATAAGTGTTTCTGATGTTTTTTGCTTTTGGCTTTGTACCATTTTAATTATATATATTATATTTATTATATTGTAATACATTGTGTAACATTATGTTGCATTGCATTGTGTTGTGTTAAATAATGTTAAGTTGCATTTCTCCTTAGAGTCTCTGTTTCAGAATACCTGATTTTCTAGTTTATGATGAGGAGGAGGCTTTCGTTATTCAGTGGAATCTGAGAAAGTAATTTTCAAAATTCATTTTTTTTTTATAGCAATTTAAATTACTTGTCACTGCCACATGTATTTTCCCCAAGAGTTCTTTAGGGTCATGCTCAGCTCCATATTTTTCCAACTACAAAAGTAAATATTTGCTAGAATTGTGGTATATAGCCTACCAATGTTCAGCTGAAATCTCATAGATCATGTCTTCCTGCTTTTCTCTGCTTCTTGTCGTTTAGTTCAACTTACGGAGGGGAAAAAAAAGAAAGCAAAATAAACCCAAAACCAAAAATTAAATATTGATCCATGTGAAAAATTGCTTTTCTCTGTGAAGAAAGAAGCAACATTTTCTACCAGACAAAAGACAGGTCAATGCTGAGAATCAGCACAGGCTTCTCAGTTGAACTATTAGTTGCAATAATTGCATCTGCAGGGGACTGGGTTTATCTATGAAGAACACGAGAATCTGTGAATTAAAGGTATACGCCCTAGAAGAGAACTACTTCCAGCCTACCAGAGGGTGATGCATAAAACACAAGGAGAAACTAGTTTTATTTTTACCTGTTTGCAATTTTTAAGCATGTTTGAATTCTTCCAGTTCTCATAAAATAATAACATTCTACATAACTGGGTCAGTTTTGAAATCCCATAGTTTGGACAGCTCTGAGGTCAGGATTATCCTGGCAGTGGTTTGCTCTTGGTTTCTCACTGAGAAGTTGTCAACTTCACATTATCAAGCATATCTTGTTAGAAATGAAATAGATACTTTTTGGTCTAAATTACAGAGAATGCATTGATGTAACATGGCAGGAGAGAACTGAAAATAAAAATTTAGTGCAAGCAGGCAGGATAACAAAATTGTAAGATGTAAAAGAACTTTCCTCCAAATACCTCATAATATTGACAAAAAATATCTCCAACACCTCTTCTTTTATAGTCTTACCCTTCTTTGCATGACGTAAAACTCAGGGATAATGTGAAAGTATGAATACTCTCTTCAAAAAACAGGGACACCTTGTAGAACTGTAAAGCTTTGACCCAGATCTAATATTCCGGAGACTAAAAACTTGAATGTGTCAGTTTTGTAGACATGGCCTATCAACAACCAGACTTATTGACATTTATTTCATTAGCTAAATAAAATAAAATTAATACATAATCTGAATAGTTTCAGTTAATGTGCTTTCAGCATTAAAAGATTATCCTTCTTTGCAAACTATTCGCTTCCGAATATTTTGGAGGCTTTTATGGTCATGCAAGACAAAAGAAGTTGTCTTCTACAGTGTACTGTAAGGATGGTGATAGGTCTGAAGTCCCTAAAGATAGGTCAGTTAGAAAAGCTGCTTATTATAAGACCTACACTCTTTATTAAGATAATACGGAAACACACAACTGAAATCAAGGCATAATTTTAAAATTTTGTCTCCATCCATTTGCTTTTCCAACACTGATTTCCTTAGTACTTTCATTTACAAGGTAAAATTCACACATAGGACTAAATTTTCAACCTATTTTGCCATGGTTTCAACTGTGTGTCTTCCACTGACTTCTTAATGAGAGTTGTCTAGAAAAGAATCCCAAATAGCTTTATGAAAATGTCGCCTTCTGCAGCTTTCTCTCTCTGAGTGACGAGTGCTGTGATTGCAGAGGTGGGAGGCAAGAGACAGATAATAAGAAATTTCAGCTCAAAGTATCTTTATGACACATGAAAGATGAATTGAAAATGCTTTCATTTAGAAATTAGTTTTCATGGCTTTTAAGGTGATTGATGAGATGACTTTGAGCTAGATCAACCTAGCAGCGGTCACCGTGTTGTAACACTCTCAGAGTGGCTGTGTGTATCACAAACTGCACAGCTATCTGTTCATCTATTTAAATATATCTGAGTGGCTGAAGTTGTCATGCTGTCAGGGTACAAATACAGGCAACTGGGATTTTGCAAAGTACTTTTCTTCCATAGGAAAAGTGACGTCTTTGTAAATAAAACCTGCTGCAGCTTGTAGGCACAAGTTTCAGGAGGACGGGGTAGATAAAAGGTAGGCACATGTAGGGAAGATGAAGGGGAAAGGAAAAATCTGAGTGCGGGAGTGGGCATCAAACTCAACCCCGAATCCACAAGAGCCTAATGGAAGAGGCACTCATCTGACGCATGGCAGACCAAGGTTCATATCTTTGGTCTTTTGGTTCAAATAGGTTTGAACTTGGATCTTCCACGTTAGTTGGTTGTACTCAATCAGTCTCCCTCTGTATAAAGGGGAGACTGGGAAGGGCAGGGCAAGTCAGTCAAACCCTTATGCCCATGTGTTGGTCTGTGATGTGTGAGACCCTGTGGTGAGCTTTGGTCTCAGCTGAGGATTCTGAGATGATATAAAAATCAGTCTTTCTGCCTTTGTCTTTTTCCTTTTCTTTCTTTCTTTCTTTCTTTCTTACCAAAAGCTTTTGGAGCTTCACCCTGATGTGGGATAGGATTTTGGTTTTTTCATCTTGACAACTTTATCAGAGTGGGGAAAAGCTTTTCCACGCAGTTTTATGTGCAAGTATTTCATTTTCCCTTCAGGATATTAAGATCACACTGAAATCTGAACTGGAGATCCAGATACGTTTCAGGCCACTCTGAAATTAGGCTCAAATATTCTAATGAATATTTAGCCAAGGATCATTAGATTTTTCAGAAGTTATCAAATGCTATTGTTGATTTGAATGATGAATTTTTCATCGCTTTCTCCTTTCAAAGCCTTGCAAATTACTTCTCTGTGAGGTTCTGGTTTTAGCAGTATAGGTTTACAGAAAGCAATACTGAAAAGAAAGGATTACAACTGGCATTTAAATGCCAGGGTGCCACAGTCCCTGTCTCTCCCTTCTGGAGCAGTGATGCTGATGGAGTCCACCTCTTCCCTATCCTTGCCCATACAGCATTTTGGAAGCACCAGGGCTTACGCAGCATCACCCAGCTGCAGCCAGGGATGCTTTACCAAGTCCTGTACTTTCAACACACCTCATGAGACAGCTAACTCAGCCTTCTGCTTAAAAGTAAGATCAATTATATTTTAATTACATCCTCAAGCAGCCTATTCTAGTCCTCATCTCTATTTTTGTGACTGGAAAGTTTTCCTAATGTCTAATTAGGATCTCCCTTGCCACAGCCTAAGCCCTTTACTTTCTTTTCCAAAATGCTTTATTCCTTTGTACACAAAAATGCAAAGCAGTCTGTCTCTCTTTCCCAAATCACTTCTCACAATACCTCTTTTTTTTCCTTTTTTTTTTGTTCATGTGTCATGTTTCCAGGATATGTTATGGTATCAGGTAACATGTATGACATCACAAGACTTTTTTTCTTCCTAATTTAGTTAGTTATCAATAAGACAGGCAAATAGACATGGCAAACCTTGCTTGCTTACCACTTCTCACCCAAGGCAACTTTCTTGTCCTTTTCCAAAAAGCAAGTAAAGTGACAACCTAGATTGGGATGTCAGTCCCAGTTGGTACTCAGTAGTAAAGACCGAGAAATTCAGGAAGAGTGTCTAGACTAAGGGAAGCAAGGAAAATACAAGAGACATAAATAAAATCTTTTTTTTTTTACTCTGAGGTGTTTTAATGTGCAAGACTTCATAAACTGCTGACACTACGCCTACTTCATTATTAAAAAACCTAAGAATTATCACTATATACTGAGGTTTTAGATGTTTCTAGCATGAGAGATGGTTTTGTATCTTTAACATATCAAGTTGGTCTGCAATTTGTGAATGTTAACCAGCCAAGGGGACTCCAATTAGATAGAAGGTGTTTTTTTTTCACCCACCATATCACTTCTACATTCATTTCTGTTTCTGTTCATTTTCCGGTATCATAATTTGGAACTGGTTCATGTGACATTCTTCCACTTCAGTTATCACCAGAGTACAATGATGATATACTACTATCAGTTGTGCCTCATTTGACCTAAAACGCTAATCTAATACTTTGAGATTTCATACACAGGTGGAACAGTGTGTGATGGAAGGTGGTAATTTGACTGCTGGGAAGAGAACATGTCTTACACATACTTTGAAAATGGTAGTTGGAGCCATTGGTTTCAAAGAGATTTAATCCTATCACAAACAAAATGTTGGAAGTATTTGTATTTGGGAATAAGAGTGTTTCCATGACAGTCTAGGGTTTTCTTTCTTTCTTTCTAGGAGTAGTTGTATTTTAAACTTATACCCTGTCTTTGAGCAAAGGAACTAGTAGCAAACCCTTTGTGGCAGCAATGGTAGCTATCCAGTAATGTCCTTGAAGCTGGAAGAGCTACTAGGAAGCAGCTTGCAGAAAGCATTGGTTCTTTTTTATGCCTTATGGAATTTTCTAGCACACAGTCTGTCTTTTTTTGTTATCTGCCAGCAGATCTTTGAATGCATGACCCATACCAAAATCTACTTACAGGGTGAAAAACCTGAGTATCATTTAGTGTTAAGCTGAGTAAAAAAAAAAAAAAAAAAAAAAAAAGCACAAGCAGGCTAGTGCTTAGGGAGACAGAATGTTGTGTTTGAGGAATTGAGAGGGTTTTTTTTTTCTTTAAAAGGCTCTAATCATGTTTCATTTCAGCCTAAGCATCAAATAAGAAGGTGTAAGTGCAGGGATGAATATTTACAGAAAAAATAATGGGAAGATTTCTAGAATAATTCAAACACATTAGTGCCGATAATTAACCATTAAAGAAAAACACTAGTAGCAACACAATTGAATAGAAATATAAATATTCATAATTTAAAGCCTTTTAAAACACTTTAGTGTTCAGAAGACTAATTTAAATCTAGTCTCATTTTTTAAATCAACATAAAGAAAAAAGACTTAAAAATGAATATGTATAAACTATTTATTGGATGCTGGTTGTGTAGAATCAAGTGACACATGTTTAACCTACTGTAATGAGGCTTCTGTAGCAGTCCAGGGGTTCTCATTGCAAGTGGAAGGTTTGCAGAAATGACCTGAAGCAGCTCCTGGGTGAAATCAGTCCCTGCCAAAAGCATGAGCCCCAAGGGGGTCTGAGAAATTCACACAAACTGGGGCCTTTCCAAGAAGTGGGCTCTGATAACCTGTTCGACATCCTAACACACAAACAGAAAGAAGTGAGAAAGTAGCAACTTAAGCATTTTGGGTGGGTGACACATGCCTGGTTGTCCTGATGACAAGACGAGCTGTCAGGTCAAAGCCTAAAACCCAACTAGCTTTACAAGACAGGCAAAGCAGTATCAGGAATGGAATACATCATCCTACTTAGAGTAATACCCAATGAACAGCACCAGGCATGCATCTCCACTCTGGCAGTGTGGGGTTTTTCTTTACCAATTACTTAACATCACCAAAGGAATCCTCTGCATGGGGGGGTCATCCACCCCTACAGGTGAAGACAACTTTCTTTCTGCTTCTTCGTGCCTTTGCTATGTTGACCAGACCCGAAAGGGTCTCAACATGACCTTCTATGTGCCATTTATCTTTTGCATGTAATAGAAGTGGTACTGTTTAGCATTCGATCACAGGGAAATATTGATTGTGGATGGCTAGGATATCAGAAGATCTTAATGGCCATTATAAAATATGTTCATTGTTAGCCCACTGATAGATATTTAATTGATTTAATAAATCCACAGAAAACACAAGCCAGAGAGCCTTGTAAATCTGATATGCTCAGAATCATGAAGCAATTCATCCATTCATTTTCTCTAAAAGTGAAGTCACATGAATCTGTGCAGTTACAGTGCTGGACATGTCTGAAAATGCAGGTGTTAAAGTATTACAGGAATTACCGATCCCCCAGCCCTGTGCCCCATCAGAGCTTTATTGCACCGTGGCAGAAATGTTTCATGGTGGTTGTTGTAGGGGATATAGCAGGCAGTTATGCTGCGGGCTTTTCAGAGAGATTTATTGCAGTTATATTTATAGGACAAAAAGAGATGTCTCTACTGCAGGAAAAGCCCTGCAGAGATTAGTCATGTGAATCTCCAGGAGAAATCCCTCCTGGCAGCAAGTGGTGCTGTGAGGTTCTCACCTCCTCCTGCCCACCTTCACCTTTTACTGGAAGTGCTGACTCAAGCCAGCTGTCGTCCCCCTCTCTCAGAGTGAACAGCTGGCTCTGGCACGTTTCCTCTGGCCTAAGTGGCTAACATTCAATCCTTTACCTCCCATTGCTGCTTTTTGGCTGGAGGGTAGGCCTCTGTGAGTGTGCTTAATGGATGGGGAGTGTCGGGGGAACAACCCTCCCTGAGGCGCTTTGCAATCAGTAGAACAATCTTGAGTCTGGCTCCACTCTTAAGCATAACTTGGAGATTTTGAAGCCATAAAAGCCCATTCTGGTACACTAATCTGATTTCCTGTCTATCACATAGTACACAAATTCATGCATTAAATTCATTTTGAACTAAAGCATTTCTATTTAGCTGTAAGCATGGCAGGCAGGAGTTCCTTCCTGGCTAAATGAGTCATTTGCAAATAAGAAATTTGGGACTTGACTGTCAGTGCAGCATCCCTTTTTTACAGTCCAAACAGTTCCTCGCAAAACATAATTGTTTTTTACCCCAAAAGACACAATACCTCTATCTAACATTAGTGCCAAAATAACATTCTTCTTGACCATCGAGTTTTTACTGAAAAATTGTGTTGGTTCCAGATTATGATGAGAAGAAAACAGTTTATCCTAACATTTGCAGCATATCAATTGTACTAATAACCCCAAATCATAACAATAAAGGATTAGCCTTTAGAAAACATAAAATTGATTTCTTGGTTTCATCTTTTGAAACTCAGAATGTTATTAACATCTAGTGCACAAATAACATAGATAAATTAATTCTTCCTTTTCCGTAAAATGTCGTGCTTTCACCAGTCTAATTGGGAAGGGGCATGTATTTGACTCTTTATGGTTTTTAAGAAATAATCTCTCAGTTATTGCTGCTAAGTGTCCCCACCTGGAAAATGAATGTAGGTACCTTCTAAAAACAACGTATCAGAAATTTCATTGCTGTCTCTGTATTTGTTGCAAAGTTATTTTAAAAATATTATACAGCATATGCATAGGAAATGTATTTTATTTAAAGAACAATTGGTTATTATAAAATTCTGATTTTAGATCTAAAGTGACAGAATTTTCTTCTTGCCATTACATCTGGGAGAGGGGAGAACACTTTTAAATATGTCCTCATGGAGAAATTAGTACATCCATCTGATTTTTAAGTATACAAATATTTATTGTAATGTAGGCAACCCGCCTGCAGCAAGACCTTTTTTTTACATGCAATAATAGAAGGCAGCCTTAGAAGGCAAGAGGTCATGAAGGAGACAACTGTCACAGGGGCAGCTGTCCACAAATCCTGCCTGATGCTGGTGTGTGTCATCTATTCCCCAGATCTCCAGTGATATATATATCTCAAGTCTTCAGGCAAGATGTGGCAGTGAGTCATTTTCCTTCATTCTGGTAGAAGAAAGGAAGATGCTATTACAGGTATAGTAAATAAAAAAATTGTTCTCTAATTCATGAAATGCATTCCTATCTATAAACCCACTAAAATGAGAACATATTAGCATTACAGGAACATAAATTTTTGCTGTTTTGGGCTAGTGTGTTTTTCTGCACTGACCTGAAAATCTTCCTTCTTCAAGGAGCTGGTCGTGGCTCTGGATGACCTTTTTTTCTCAGCTGTAGCTCAGCCTGTTCTCTGCATCTCAAGGCCTTGGGAAGCAGAAGAGCCAGGGATGGAAGAGTTAAGAAGAAAATGCACTACTGATTTGGTCTCATCCCTCCTTCCTCACAGCTGTCATTTGCAAAGCTGGTAAAAATGGTATGATGTAGCCCAAGTCTAAAGGGAACCTCTTAGGTCTGGCACCATGCCCTACCATGCAAAAAAGGCTGGTTTTTGCCTGTCTTTGCTCTCAGTGATCCTTCTAGATATGACTGAGGACAAAACTCACTGAAGCCGTGCAGAGCTCTGTCTTCAGAGCAATTGCACTGAAAACAACTCCAACCATCCAAGGAAGCAGTTAAAAGATGGTCTATTTAATAAAACAAAGCTGACTAGATGCTAGAGCATGAATGCCAAAGACTGTGATGCATCAAATCCATGGTAAGGTGTTCCCTGGTGGAAATCAATTGATATAAGACAAGTAGGAGGAAGACCTTAGCAAGCAGAAGTGGGGACATAGTAAAAACAAGTTACACAGTCCCAAAAGACTGAGGGTGAGAATTTGTATTATGTTTTGCTAGCTGGCAAACCGCAAGCAAGGAGGTTCAAGCCAGTAAACAGGAATCCCTCAAGGTCATTCTGACCAGCTTCTTGTGAATGTGAGAACCTGTCCCACCTAATTGAAGGAATCATTGACAGAAACAAAGTTAAGTTTTGCCTCTGCACCCTTAACAGAAGCCGACTAGTTTAAGGAGGATTTTACTAATATGTGTATCAGCCAGATATTTTCAAGTCCCACAGAGCTGTCATGATACAGCCTTTCCCATGATTTAACTACAGACACATAGACAAAGCATAATTTGTAGTGCTGTCATAAGGAGCATTTTCCTGGCAACTACTTAAAACATGTTCATTCATATGTATGTCCACAGAACAAAATGTTCATAAAAAATGTACTTCCACTTAGTATGTGTTAATCTACAATTGAATTAGCTACACATCAAAGAGTCGAAGTTCTCAAAAACAGGATAATATGAAAAATAATATGTTGTTCTTAGAGGATTCCCAAATTTGGACATAGCTCTAACTTTCCAATTCTGCCATATGTTTTCTTTCTCATTCTCACTTTTTCTATTTTCTGTGTGGATAAATTGTATAAAGAACCAAATTTCTAAAATCTGAAACATCTCCCAAAAGATCTAATTAGTATGCAGTATCCTGTAATATACAGTATCTTGAAACCCTTTAGAAATAGACCTCAGTGAATCACCTACTGCAGTATGATGTAGGCATACATGATGCTTTGCCATATTCATCTCCTTGGGATACACTACTTCAGGAGATGGTATTTCAAGGTCCCAAAAGGATACCAGTTGGTTTTTTGGCACAGCTTGCCTTGGAGTCAGAGGAAACTAGACAGCCATCTACTTTGTCCAGTCTCTCAGAGGACCCTTCTATTGTGGGGTTGTTGAGGGTTGAAAGTGCCAATCACTGCCAGAATGGTGCACTGGTGACAATATTGCACCAACTGAGACTCACTCATTCCCATCCAGAAGCTTATTGGTCAGCTGGAGAGCCAAGGAGGGATCAGAAATTGCTCACCTTTTAACAGTCCCATATGGTCAGTGTGAAAGTCTAATGGAGAATGGAGACTGGCAGTAGATGATTGTGGCCTGAGTGACGTCACGCTACCCACGAGTGCTGATGTGCTTGCCATGCTAGAATTTTAATATGGAGTGGTATGCCACAACTGGTACTGTTAATGCATTTCTCTCAATCCTTTTGGCAGGCCACAGCTTGCTTTCACTTGGAGAGGCATCCAATCCCTGGAGAACTGAGTGTGTCAGGAGTGGAGACATAGCCCCACCGCTTGCCATAGGCTGATTCAGGCTGCATTGGAACAGTGTGAGTTTCTAGAACACCTGCAGTACATTGATGGCATCATTATATAACATAGTAGAAGTAGTTTTTGAGAAAGCTGGTTTTGCCGTAAAACAGGACCTCAACCTGAACAGGAGACGTAGATTTAGGAGTAAAATGACAGTGTAGACACTGTGAGATCCTAATGTGTATGATCAACAAAATAGCAGCTCCACCAGCTAGCAAAAAGGAAACATGAGCTTTCTCAAGTGTTGTGGGTTTCTGGAGAATGCATATACCAAATTACAGCCTGATTGTAAACCTTGTTTACAAAGTGACCTGAAAGAAGAACAATTTCAAATGGGACCCTGAGCAACAATCCTTATTTGAACAAGCTAAACAGGAAATATTAATATAGTTTATAAAGAAGTGCCATATTTATAATGGATAGTTTACATAATCCAATAAAAATCTGGAATTCTGTGATTTCTATAAAGGTTTGTTAACAGTGTCTTTTCTAGGAAAAAAATTTCCTCGTATCACTGCTGTTGTCAAGAACGAGTTGCAATTATCTGGATTCTAGTTTACTGGTATTCTCTGCATAACAGTTTATGTCGTCTTCTGGTTTGTGCTGTGAAGTCAGCTGTGGAGGTGATTCATCTAACTCTAGACTGTCTTGGCAAGAGGCTGACTCTTTGTTTTGTTTGTTTTGTGAAAAGAGGGTATTCCCACAGATGATCTAATACTGCAGCTCAGCTCTTACAACACTTGTAGCATTTGTCATTTGTCATGAGATATATCTAAGGAGCAATAGCAGTCTACTGACTCCAGTGAATTATTTTTCATCCTATTTCCATGACCTCATTTCCATGGAGACTTCTATTGCTTGTTACAAGGGTTCTCCCCCTTGTTTTCATGCTGTTATGTGAGTACTGTAGAGTCCTTTCAGCCTGTATTGTATTTAACAATGAAGTTCTGGTTCTAAAATGACTAGCCAACAATGAAAGCTCTATTCTAAAAGCTAGCAAGTGTAAGAAGAAAGTGAATAATTGCCAAAGAATCTATTTTAATTAGTTCTTGCAAAGAAAATTAAGCAAACGAGATTTTAGACAGGCAATTAGAAAGGGCAGAAAGTTAGAAGAAAGTAGGTTGCTATGCAGAGTGAGGCACAAAGGGAAGGTAGCTTTGGTATTGGAAGCAGAGGAACATCACCTTGGTTCATTCATCACCTTGATCAGAGCTGAAGCCTACTCATACACAGCGGGAAGATACAACTCACACAGTGCATGAGCAGTGAATTGAGAAGAGTTTTATAACACAGCAGTGTTGTGCACCCTCATACATTGGATAAGACAAGCTTCAGCATAGTTCTGAAAAAAAAATTATTAAAACAAATAATCTGTTCTGTTATCTAGCAAAGAGTGCCAAAAGCACACTTGCACACATTAGGTGCTTAAGCAAGAAGATAGCCAAGTATGTATTACAGGAGAATGCATAAATAATGGAAATAGATGCTAGCACTCAAAGTGCATTCAGTTAGTTTAGCTAAACCTCCTTCCAGAGCTGTGAAATAATTTCCAGAATATGGACTGATGACTCATGGGCAAGGGTTGCAGATTAAGCTGAGGCAGGGTGAACCACATGAACAGAAAAATTACAAAAAATGCACTATATTTCTGTAAAAAGCCATCAGCAAAACTACAGTCCATTAGCCTCACCTCAATGATAAGGAAAGATTCTGAGGAAATGTGAAATCTGTAATGTGGACAGAAAACAAAAAAGAATGCATAGTGGATCTGAAAATGTTAGTTTGTGCCAGATTAACCTTTAATACAATAACTGTCATTGTATGTTATAGCCTATTCCATCATTTGGCTTAGAAGAAATATTTGATATGATAACCAAAAGGATATTGTATGTTTTGCTAGTAAAGATGGAGTTTATTTCACCAAGTATGAAACAGTTGTTGCACTAAGATGGATACAACACATTGCCAATGATAAAGCTGGGAAAGAACTGCTCACAAGGACATGCAGCAGTAGGACGAAGGCTAATGGTTTCAAACTAGAAAAGGGGAGATTTAGGTTGGATATTAGAAAAAAATCTTCAATATGAGGATGGTGGCTCACTGGAACATGTTGTCCAGAGACACAGTGGAGACCCCATCCCCAGAGATATATAAGGCCAGGCTTGATGGGGCTCTGAGCAACCTGATCTAGTGAAGATGCCCCTGCTTACTGCAGGGCGGTTGAACTAGATGATCTCTAAAGGTCCCTTCCAATCTAACACATTCTATGATTCTATGATTATGTTAACAGGGGAACTGTTGAGCTGACACCAGTTTATTAGAGGAGTCCCTCAAGGATATATCTTGGAAAAAACGACTACTGCTTCTTTAATGGTGTTAGCAAAAATGGTAGCAAAATGAATGGATAAACGTAAAAGTAGGAAATGTTTTGTTGTTAGTACAAGAGGATGATTGATTGGGGTATCATTCGTGGAGAAGTTGATGGGGATATTTGGTGCGAGAATGGCATGATAATGAAAAAAGGAATAACACAAAATAAAGGATTTGAACCTCAGGATTAATTATCATGAGTAGAGAACTTGTTAGTTAAGAACAATGGTGAAGATAAAAGAACTGTGTGTATCTACCAATCATGGGAGGTGTATGACCACTAGTGGGATGTGGCAATAAACAGGATGAATTGAATCCTAGGTTACATGGGGAAAACATTTCCAGTGCAGATGGGAAATGATGAATAATGCCTTATAGTTCATAGTAAGATGTCATCTAAGAAACCATGTGAAGTTCTGGTTACCATTGCTGAGGAAAGATTAATAAAGACAGAAACAAATGTATGGAGGAACATGGGCAACATGAACACAGGAGCAAATATGTGCCCACACAGTAATTTAGGCTGCACATCAACACTGTGTTTGGTGTGCAGAGCTCCTAGACTCCTGCTGACAGGAGCAGTGGTGGCCAAGTAAAGCACTCCAAGAAGACTGAGCATGATTTAATGGTTGGACGCTATAACACAGTTTACTACAATACTAGAGGACAGGATCAACATTTCAGAAAACTTCCCATATTCCATCTCTTAAGATTTGCCATGGTCTCTGCTTCCTCGTTAAATTCATTTAATACAGTAAAAGGGGGAAGTAAAATATAATAGTTCTTACTTATAGGAAATTCATAGCTTAAAGTCTCAGCAAATTTTCATTGAAGTTTCCCAGAAAATATCAGCCCATAGCCATCTTAAGGAGCTGTTCCTATCCTAATATTTCTCAATATAGGAAAAAAATCTCTTCTAAGTGCAAGTCTTTTCCTCTAAGGACTCTGGTACAATGAATTTTTGTCAAAACCTGAAAACGGGATCACATGCTAAGAATATCTAGCAATATTCATACAATAAATGCTACATTCTAATTATACCATAACAACAGTATAATACTCAGCATTTTGTACTGTTGTAGGGGAGAGTAATAAAAATCAAGATAATAGATCATTGAAATTTTTTTCATTAAATATCTAAACTTTCAAAATTGTCAGTTATCTTTTTTATGTGTGTGTGTGTGTGTGTGTGTGTCTTCATCCAGCTCATTATCATTCTTTCAGCACTGACATTTTAAGCAATATCATACAGACTGTGTCTTTCCATCAGAAGTAAGGAAATAGAAATCCATTCAGCAGAGCCGCTGTTTTTTACTGCACCTGCGGTGGTACTTAGGCTATCAAACAGGGATCAATACCTGTTCCATTGCAGCAGATGCTCTGGGAACAGCAGCAGAAAAGCAGCTCCTTTCCTAAGAGCTCGCCTCGTGATGTACAGGGTGGAATAAGCAGGCAAAGTAAGGAATGGAGGGCAGTTAACAAGAGACATGTACTTAGATTCCTAATAATTCACTGTTTTATTTTAGCATACTTCAGCAAATCTCTTAATCTCTTTGTATATTGTTAGTGCTAATAGTTACATGTTAACGGGTTGCTTTGCCCCTGGAAGAATAAAGAAATAATATGGTGGTTCAGCTTCTGCCTCCGACATTTTAGAGTGCAGACCTGGGAAACACGCTTAATAAGGCACATTCTGACATCATACATTCGCTGCTTTGCCCTTCCTAGTTTAGCTGGAAAAGGCAACAGCAAAAAAATTTGTAAACAAGTATTATCAAATGAGTTGAACCCTTCGGGCAGAAGAGGCTATTCCCAAAGCAGCAGCCCCGTTTATATTGAAGCCCTCCTGCAGTATTTCCCTGCACCAACATACTGTCAAGCAGCTCTGCTCTTAAAAACTCCCAGCTGCTGCTCCTGGGGTTAGGTGTGGGCAGCAAAGGGCTGGCCGGGAGGTTTGCTCTCGTTCGGCAGAGCGCTCACAAGAACAGTCAGAATTTTGAAATCACCTATAAAGATTGAAAGAAATAGGGATGTTCTTTTGCAGAAAGAAAAAAAGAGAATACGGGAGAAGACACAATAAAAGCATAAAAGGCTGCCACAGAGTCAAAAGGAATAATCTCTGCTCCATGATGAATAGGGCAAGAAAGAAGCGAATTACGTTTCTACCCTGTACACTTCTCTCCCTCTTGCTTCCTCCCTGCCTTGCCCCCAACCATCAGGTCCTTGCGATCTTGCCTAGGATTTACGTCTTGCTTGATTTACCAAATAAGGCGGAATGGGGGACAAATTTACCCTCTTAATGTGCGCAATCAAGTCTGCCTCTGTTATACGGAGGGTGAGAGCTGGCGAAGCGAAATCTCTGCCGACCCTCGGGCTACAGAATGGATGTTGCATTACTGAGTATCAGCTGGGCCTCTGGGGCGACTGTATCAGATGCAACATAAACAATGATATCCAACGTGACAGAAAATACCACAGCAGGTCAGAAATTAAAAACCTAAAGTTCTCTGAGCAATTTACCAAAATGGGTGGGTTTACCCTGGCGTTTGCTTCCAGACAGGAAAATCTTTTCTGCATAGAATTATTGGATGAGTCTGTACTCAGGTACTTTTCTGCAGTATTCTTAGGGTGCATAGATGCTTTGAGGGATTTTTAAAAATTGTTATTATTGGTTTTAATTCAAGCTGTACTCTGATTTTTTATGCTTCATTTCAATATGAAAAAATTGGATATGGGAATATTTTATGGTTTGCATAACTTATTATCTTACACATAGTATCTTGTAGCACGGTCAACTTTTTATTACTTGAGTCCCTTCAAACAGTGCATTAAATAACTTGAGTGACAGCTGTCAGATTTGTCATCTTTCCTATGTTTTCTGAAACATGTTTGTTGAGAGAAGTTATTTTGTTTCATACTTCAGTTGCTATCCACAAATGCTTTGTTAGTAAACATGCACTGCTTTATCAAAGAGACAGCTAGATCAGCCGAGGCAACTCATATTTGTATATGAATGATGTGGGGGAGGTGCTGGTAGTCCTGTGGGAATTTTCATAACCTCTGGGACTCCAGTGGGACTCAGTCTTCTGCCTCTTCAAACTGGCCTTAACTGAAGAAAGCCCCATCAGGAAAAATTATTGGTCATTATCTTTGTACTCAAACAAAGCTTGGGTGTTTGTTGATATTTATTGAGCAGTATCTGTGGAGCTCCGTGAAAAAAAAAAAAAAAGAAAGAAAGAGGACTGAAATATTGACATTTTTCTTGCCAAGCATATTAACTGGGGAAAAAAATCACAGCATTTAGGATATTAATATCAGAAGGAACGCACAAATGTTGGACTTCTCTAAAAGTGGTATGTTCAGTATGCCACTCTACTTCCCAGTTATATTCACATCAGAGATGAATATTAATGTTCAGAGAGACTATTTCTGGCAGTGGACCAAGACATAAGCTAGTCCTACATCAGCAAGAAGTCCAGCATAAAAGAGGCACATCAATAGTAGCAGTTGGTGCCCAGGATCCCCTATCCACTCTATATGCTTGTGAGGGCTGGGAACAGAGGTTTGACCCCAGCTGGCAGCGAAGCACCCCCAAAGGACAGCAATTAAATTTGTGAGTTAAGACAAAAACTCTTTAATAGGTGAAAGAAAAATAAAAAGTGATGCAGTCACCATCTCCCATGGACAGACCAATACCTAGTCGGTCTCTGACCAATGGTCACCTTGGAAGCCAAAACCCACTTTCTTTTCCCCTTACCCCAGTTGCTACTTCTGAGCATGTCATTATTTGGTATGGGACATCCCTTTGGTCATTTCAGATCAGCTGTCCTGGCTGTGTCGTGCTTCCCATTGAGCTGCTGGAGCCTGTCCAGAGAAGAGCAATGAAGCTGCTAAAGGGTCTGAAGCACAGGTGAACTTATGATGACCGGCTGAAGGAACTGGTGCTATTAAGCCTGAAGAAGAGGAGGCTGCTCTCTACATCTACCTCAGAGTAGATTGTGATGAGGTGTGTGTTTGCGTCTTCTCCCAAGTAACCAGAAAAAGAACAAGAGGAAATGACCTCAAGTTGCATCAGGGGAGGTTTAAATTGGATGTTAGAAAAAAATTCTTCACCAAAAGAATGATCAGGTGTTGGAACAGGCTTCCCAGAGAGGTGGTAGAGTCACCATCCCTGGAGATATTCACTTTGGGATACGGTTTAGGTTGGACTTGGTTTGGGACATGGTGGTTTTGGACATGTAGTTGGACTTGATAACGTTAGAGGTCTTTTCCAACCTTAAAGATTCTGTGATTTCAAATCTCTTGCCCACCCCCAGCCTACTTGCTGGGAGGACAGAGTGAAAAGATTTGACACAGTGTTCAAAAATAGCCAAAATATTGACATATTATCAATGGCAGCTTAGGCACAAATCCAAAACACAGCATCATATGGCACACTATGAAGAAAGTTATCTCCATGATGGTCAGACCCAGTATGGGGACAGGAGATGTTATTTTAGCTCTTGTCTTGCCTCAGTAGCTCCATATTGATGCCCATTATCAGCTGGAGCATTCTGGATGCAATTTTCCGGAGCACATTTTCCAGCTCAGTTTTATATGAAAGAAGTTCAGTTTGTGCATTCCTGAACTGGTATATAATTTGAACCAAAGACTGGTAAGTGCTTCAGAAGAGCAGAGGTCATCTGAGTTGCGACACTGAAGTGGAAAGCATGGAGTGTGTTCCCATGGCTGTCAGTCAGCCTTCTGCTAATGTGGCAAGAAGTGAGTTTGGAATTCTTGTGGCCACAGTTCATCACCTGGGTGTTAGCCACCACGCAAATGGCATTTGAAATGAAAAAACAGATTGCTAATGAGATTGTGACATTAACTTTTCTGTGGTCCCTGATAGAGAAGTAAGTGGGACAGGTCTAGCAACTGGAAACAATGTCCAAAAAAAGCATTACAGATGAAAAAAAAAAAAAAAATCACTTCAGTAGCCTAGAAAGCGATAGAAAATATCTCCAGCAAGCTATGATCTAGAAAAGAGGGCTTATTCTGGATTTGTTTCATTTTGGGGTTTTTTTGTGTTTGTTTCTGACTTTTTGTAAGTGGGGCACGTGGAAAAGGACTTCATGAACACAATTGCTGGAAAAGAGGCTGCTGTGCCATGTTTTTAATACAATGACTTCTCAAAAGGTGGCTGAGAGCATTTCTATGCATTTCTCTGGGACACTGAAGAGCATTCAGAGCATATCCAGGAACACGGTGAAGCATACTTTGGTTGGGCTTTGCAGTCAAAGAAGAAAGAGCAAGAAGATGTCAATCCTTTCTGATACTCTGTCTCTAAACATAAGGACTCTCTGAGAAAGAGGCTTTGTTTTAATCTCCATAAAGAAGTTTCTGATAGGTTCTTGTGGGGAAGACAAATCATTTGCACAACCACCATTGCTTATTGGAGTCCCTTTCTGCTCTCCTCATAGGTTTATCTGCCTGTGTGAGCAGTGCCAACAACTCACCAGTTAACACCAAAAACCAAGACTGGGTGCCAGGTGGGCTACCAAGGCAGAAGAGTGAAAACAGGGGAAAGTTTGCATTCAAGGTGAAAGGATGTATGTGCTGTATCACACACAATCATGTGACCAGAGGCTTGAGAAGTCATTTGTTTGGTTTGTTTTTCCCATGGGTACATATGAAGAGAGCTTTCTGTTACAATATAGATTCTTTATGAGAAATAATTAGGTGCAGAAAGGGCCCAAGGGAAGCCAGAGAGAGATAATCTAACCCAGGGATGTCTCGTTGCAATTAGGAACTTACAGAAACTGTGTATATGCTAATGAGCATCTTCTCTGTTATCACTTTATTTCTGATATGTCTGGTGCCCTAAACCAGAAAAATAATTTCTTCATCCTTTTCTAACTGAAAAACTTGTGTTTTAGAGTTAAAAAAGAAAGATAAGCTAAAGGATGGCAGTACAGATTTAAGAGGGGAAAAACAGCACCCAAAATGTAAGCTATAATGTAAAGATGTAACAGAGAAAAAAAAAACAGTAGTGTTGTTCAGCTGTTGTTGATGGGCAAGATTATTAATTTTTTTTTTAAATCCTAACATTGTTGGTTTTTTTTTAGTTGGTTTAGTATTATCACTAGTCATCTAGAAAATGCCAAGAACTGTACCAAAGGTAGATCCCACATGTCTTCTTATTACACCAGAGGCAGAAGCTGAATCACAGGAAAAAATGCTTCTTGCTTCAGTAGGACATGAGTCTCATAGAAAAAGACACAGGCTGGCAGAAATAACCAGTCAGGATACCTATGAAGCATATCCCTTTACTGCAGCACACCCAGATAGCTACAGGATATTTAAAAAAAACCCCAACAAAACAAAAATTAGGAGGGCGGGGTGGGAGCAGAGAACAGCTATGCCACCACTGAGGTCATTTTTTGTTGGTTTTGCATATGAATAAATAAAGCAGGAAAAATGTAAATGTGAAGCTGTTATACATTAACCTCTTTTGAAACAGGAGTATCTTTGAGGTATCCTTAAGATGGTTCTGAAATGCCCCTTAGCATTTTTACAGTGACATAAGGCACTTGGGGCTGGATTGCAAGCTGATTCCTGTAGGCAGAAAGACTGTTGTTGTCATTGCCTGGAAGCTTAGATTTAGATTACAAGCCCTTCGGTGCAGTGACCTTCATGATGTTCTGTGTCCACAGAGATCAGTAACCATAATTTTGTTTTCTCTCCTAAAGATATAATTAAAAAGGAAGCGTGGATCTAATGGATGTCACTTTCTCCTAAATAATAAGGCTATCACTAAAACCTAGGGGAAAAAAAAGAAAAAAAAAAAACCCACACAAATTTGTTTACAGAAAGAACAGAACAGTTAACAGCACAAGTGAAGGGGGGGGGGGAAACCTTTTTGATTAGCTCACGCAAATCCTGCACTCACACTGCCGATCATATTGGTAGAGATGCCACCTGTCAGGATGGAGAGGCAATAAAGTACAAAGAGAGATATTAAGGATGTCAGAAGAGTGTTTACAGCTACCAGCCATGTACGCTCATCTGCACAAAAGCACGAGTAGCAGTTCAGTTTTGATGAAACCAATACTGATAGGAAAACAGCTTCCACTGCTCAGCAGAGACAAGAGAGGAGAACAGGAGAGCGACAGTTTTAAATGAAGCCTCAAAAAAGAACCTTTTCAAGTGAGGCAGGCAATTAAGCCTTCACATGACGATACCTAGGAAAAGCCGTGGTTGTAGCACACCTGCCCCCCCCCCCCCATGCCCTGAAGCAGAATGCATCACAACAAACGTACAGAAGGTATTAACTCTGCTTTTATATATCCCTTTACTGTTTACCTGGTTAAAAATAATGGTGTGTTTACTTCACAGTACTGCTGGCACAGAATATGTCACAGTGATATTTTACAGACCAGTTGCTACTCTGTCAAGAGCAAATAAGGCAGCTTTTGTTTGGGGTGCTTTGCCATGTTATCAGGGCTGGAGGAAAAAGCTAGTGGTGGGGGATTTCTTGCTGTTTCTGGTAAGTAGAGGCTTGAAGCACACTCGGGAAATTGATTTCACTTTGCAAAATGTCCCCCTTCCAACTTTTCTACCCTCCTTGTGCTTCTTGCTCTTCGTGTGACAAGAGTAAAGAGAAGGAATCATCCTGACACGCAGCCAGCCAAACAATGCCATTAATCATACCAACCTTCAAAGTCAAACCAAACTGCTTTTATTTCCCCCTGACCCCAGCTTTTTCCCAGATTACATCATTCCCTTTCAGGTCTGGGTCAGCACTAGCCTCTGCCGCCAGCCATTCCCAACGTGCATGAGCCACCCCAGCTCCAGAGGTGTTGAGGAAGCTCATAAAAGATGGGGATCAAATATCCTCACAGGCAAGGAGGGGCCCAGAGATTCCTTTTGTCCCCAGGAGTCCCAATACTGTGGGATATTCTGCCACACGGAAAGATGATTCCCCCTTTTGCCACTGATAAGCACCACTCATGGGAGGGGGGAGCAGGGATCCTGGCTCCTTCAGCATTGTGCGTGCCTGTTTCAGACAGAACGTTGCCTGGCCTGGGAAAATGAGGCATTTTTATGGGTGGGCGCTGTGGCTGCCGTCAGCTGTGATTGTGAAAAGTGACGTACTTGTTTCTTCAGTCCTTGTGGCCAGGAAATGATTCACCTTTCTGTTTCATCACTCTAGTCTGACAGACATAATTTTTAAGATGTTCCCAGTCAAATAATGGGGAATGACTTGCATCTCCCATTTCGTCTGATGCAATCTGTGGAGCCGCATATGGACATCTGTCTCTTGCTGCCCCTCAGGACCCTTCATCCTGGCTCCTTCCACCATGCTTGCAATGGATGGGAACAGCTTTCCTTTGCTTCTCCCTTGTCTCCCTTTTCTTCCTTCTTGCTTCCTTGTGGAGCAGCACATGGTTCCTCGGCTCCATTTTTCCACCTGCCGTACACCTCTTCCTCTGTGTCGTCCAGTCACACGTATCAAAGCACCATATTCCACATCAGACAGCCCCGAGTTCAGTGAGCAAGGAGGTCAAAATCCTGAGTTTCCCATCTGTAACTCACTCTGTCTCACTGTATCTTTTAATTTTCATCTCAACTTCCCCAGCCGTACCTCTAAATTCACCAATCCTATCTTCTGCTGGGCAGCGTTCCATACAGAAATAGTTCCAGAAAATCTTTCTCATGAATAATAGATTCCTTAAATTATTCATATAGGCATTTCCACTACCTCTTCTTCTGTTGGGGTCAAGATGTTAGACTAAACAGAGCAATGACTTGGTGTAACATACTCAGTGTGCCTTTTATTGTGCTTCTGTTTGTTTTCAGTTTTCTCCCCAGTCTTTGTCTTGAAAGTAAACATGATTATGTTTGGAGCCTAAATAATATTGACAAAGCACAACATTTCTCGTTGCCATTTTCTCTGATTTATTTGTATTTCTAAAGAGTATCATAACAGTTTGATAACCCCCCGGTGATTATCTTGACAAGAACTTTAGTTGTTTATTAGGTACTGCTTACGGATTATAAATATTCCCTTATAGACTTTTCACTCAATTATATGAAGACTCCAAATATATATATAGAATTAAATCCAAGAAATTTTCTTTAAACCAGCATGGTAAATAATAACTGGAGGTTTTATCAGAGATCAAATGCTAGCTGCTGAGCTAGGGAAATGAAAGTAATTACAATTCTGATGTTTTTAAGAAGAACACAGACTTTCACTCAAGCTCTCTTTCTTGGGGACCGGCTGTAATCAGATCTCTTTGACTTCTGAACCTCCACTTCACATTTTCTACAGATCCTTGAAACAACTCAGTGCATATATACTTCAAAGAGCAATCCTTTCCAAGGGTGCTGGAAATACAAGGATGCTTACAGTGTGGAGCAAGGATTATGCTGAAGGCATTGAAGAACAATGATTGAATCATGAGATTATTTTTCTTTCAAGTATGTATTTCAGATCTTTGAAATAAGCAAGAAGGTCCACCATCAGAATTTTCTAGTATTAATTATTCTGAAAGCTTACTAGTGGTTGAAGAAAGGAGTATTTTGTTACTTTTGTGGGATCTGAAATAAATAGCAGTAAACAAAATAAAACAAAACAAAGCAAAAAAGGGTAAAACATCCAGAAGAATTTGCTTTCATTTGTGTCAGGAAAATGCACGATAGTTGATTACAGATGAATCGCTATAAACATGTTTTTTCACTTCATCATGGAGGAAGGCGGCATGCATAACTTTTCCAGTTCAATTTGAAATAGCGGATCATCCTGATAAGCTAAGGAAGTATAGAGACAATAATATTTTAAATGGTCCTTTTTTCTTTTTGTTTCTGGGCCCAGTGGCTCCCCCAAATTTCTTTCACCAGCATATGTTCATTCATACTTGCTCTGAATGCATACAGGAAAACAAGACTCCTTTTCTTTAAGTCTTTTCAAATTTACTAAGTTTGCCCCCTTTTCCAGAGGAAATCTGCAGCAAGCTTTCATATTGTATATACAGATATGATCTGAATACTGAGATGAGATTGGGGAGGCAGCGCCTCGATGAAATCGCAAACTGTTCCCTTAGCAACCTGCCGCCGTCAGCTTGGATTTTTTAAATATTTCCAAAGAGGTACAATCGGGGGGGGGAACGTAGACAGTAAACAAAGGGTCAGTAAACAAGAAGTACTGTAAGAGGGTGTTTTTTATACTATGTATTATTAATGTTGCCAGTGTGTCATCCTTTCTTTATCCTAAGCAAAACCTTTCACCTGCCATGTGGCTCCAGCTGAAGGGTCCTTCATATCAGCTCCTGAAGAAGTCATGACTGTGGATGTGACCAGAGCTGTGCTCCACGCACAGCTGAAGGTATTTCCTGACCACATACTCCCACTCTTTCAGTCATCTGAGGCTACAAAAGGCCACAGTGACTTCAGGGAGCTGCAATATCACAACAAAATGCAAAGCAAACACATTTAGAAACCACTCAGATCCTACACTGGAAGCTAATAATTATCATCTATGCCACTGGAAACAACTCCTATATTTATTTCTGTAATGCTTCATGTTACGATTTTCAGTCATTTGGAAATCCGACAGGTCTTAATTACTGAGGCTACATACTTGTGTTTAAAATTTCCTGAAGAGAGTTTATTGATAATTCTGTGGACTCTCTTAGGAACATTTCTGTGATTATTTTATCTTTTCAAAAATCCAAGATTCAGAAGTTCTTTAAAGAACAAAGGTCCCTTAAAGAGCACATAGTTTTTCTTAGGAGAGAAGGAGATGAGGAGATGGAACTGCTTCAACCTTTCTCTAATATTTTTCCCCTAAGTGGATTTGCATGGTACATTAAACTAAATGGTATTGACTTGACGTTCAGCCTAGACCTTTGAAGTATACTGGATTCCATTCAATATTAAGCATTTATGCTGAATCAGATGCTTTGTTTTTGCTGCACCTCTGAGTTGGGCAATGTACCATGAACAATAAAGAAATGCACCTATCAGAAATAATTGTGTGGAAGTTCCTGGGCATGGGAGTCAAGGGACCAGACTCATTACCACGGATTTGGAATTTAACATAGTAAACATTTAGAATTATATACTTTAACATTTAGAATTATACTTTAACACTCTTGCTATTGTGTAAGGCCTTATAATGTTGTACCGGGAAGCACCCAGACTTTATTCTCTCCATTTCCAGGAAGAGTTGGCTAGAAAGCTGGCTGCAAGGTGAGAGCCTACCAGGATTGGGGTCAGTGGGGCAGCCCAAACGCTGCCAGAAGCTCCCACCGGACCCCTTGCATCCTTGGCCACCCTCCAGCTGCCTGCATGTCAGTTAACTCATCATCCTCAATTTCTCCTCATGAGGTTCATGTGCAGCACATCACCTCTTTCTTAACCCTTTCCTCTGCCTTTCAGACATGACTTTATATCTCGCATCTGTGCCAAATTCACCTGTGTAATATTCCCTGCATTTTAACAAGCCTCTGACAGAGATCTTTCACTATTCCCCTTTTATCATCCGGTTAAAATGCCTCCAAAATCTATCAGTCAAGCAGCAGCAGGTATCAACCTCCAAGTGACCCAGACAGTGTTTGCTGTCACATTTGTGCACATTTCTGGAGAAATGATGGTTGAAAGGGAAGGGCTGGATCAGGTGCAGATTACACGACAGTGCCACGAAAATTTTGCAAGCAGCTTTGTGTGCAAATAAGGAGGAAAAATAGATGGCAGACAATGTTCCTGGTTAGATTCTTAGATGAATTAAAATGCAAATTTTAAAGTAGGTTAGCATTTTGTGAGAGAAAATAAAGAATTAAACACCCCCACCACCCCACCACCCCCCTCCCGCAATATGTATTGCATAATGTCTGGGAGGGATGGCATGCATGAAACATCTTTGGATTTATATAGTATCTATAGTGCAATTTAAGAGCCATTAATAAGATTTAACTGAAGAATAATTCTATGAAAGCTAGAGAAATGCCCTGGATTCCTGTACCAGCAAATAACTCCACTGCGTTCTTTTGGTGAGTCACCACTGCAAGCAAGAACAGCCTTTTAAGTGTAAATCCAGGGAAATCAGCATGCACCATCCAGCATACTGAATAAATGACTGCTACTAGAGCATACTATATAATCAAATAAAAGTAATGTTGTTACACAACTATCACAGGATCATGTACTTTCATTTTTGTTTGGGAAAAAAAAGAAGGAAACTAAATGCATTAGTGAAAGATTGTATGGCAGAAGTCTCTGAAATTATTTGAACAGCCAGGTAACAACTGCACCAGCCCCTATGTAAAAAGAAAAAGTGTTTGCATTAATACAGGCTCTTGCTATTTTTCCTGATTTTAAAAAAAAATTGTAAAAATTCTTCCAACTGCCTTGCTGACAGTGCATTTTTAAACCATCTCAGTTTTGATGATCTTAACACAGTTTCACTGTAGGTTAAATTATAGATTTGGAACAACCATTTCCATGAAAAGGGGGGAAAAAAAGAAAAATTCCTTATTGTGTGTGTTTGTAATGTTCCAGATTTTGATGACCTGTACCCACAGCTTTCATCTTTACAGAAGCACATTTGCAATATGCATAAACCACTTATAAGGCAAGAAAGAATCACCATCTGAACCTACCTTCTTCATAAGAGCATCTCAAACAATCCTCTTGAGTTGAAAGCCAGCTTCACTGCCCATCCTTATCATCTGTCTGCTTTGGGCCACCTCTGGATAAGCCTTTAGTTACGTTTGGGAAAATGTCAGCTTGACTTGCATGGACTAGGACCAGATCCACCTCAGGAGGCACCATGTCTGCAGCAGTACTGCATGACCCACATGCCTAAGGGGCCTTGTGTGCCTTATTTTCACTCTGAATTTGCCCACTTTTTCAGCACCTATATCTATCTAATGACAAATTGCCAAGGGTCCACTTATCAAAATGTCACAGGTCAGATTAACTGCTCATTTCCCCTGAACAGCAAGGGAATGTCAAGCTTTTACCCAAGATTTTGTTTGAATCCATGACACCAAATTTAAGAAAAACGGTTAAGCAGCACAAGTCAAGAGTCTTCCCAGTCTGCAAGAGCCACCTGTTCAAGCTGTGCCTGTTTGCAGTCACATTTTGAAGCTGAACAACTGGACATGTTTTTAAAGCAGCTATTGTGACTACTGGTCGAATTTCTTGATTTAAATGTTATTTGATGTCATGTCAGATATTTATTGCATGTCAGTATATTGCACTGGTGTTAACACAACAAGTAATATGCTCAAGAGTACACCAAATTAGTTAATGATAATTTGATTGCCGTTATAAATTGCCGTCTTATATTGTTTATTAAGAGTCATTTCTACTGGATACTCCACCATTTTGCCGAGATAGATAAATAGATAGATAAATAGACAGACAGACAGATAGATGAAATGTCAAACTGCCTTTGCAGCAGTTTCTCTAAAATTCTGGCACAGTAACTGGATTTTTTCCTAAGGTATTTTAAAATGAACATTAATGACCGAGAAGGTCCCCTATACAGTTCTTCCAATATTTTAATTTTAAGCAGAAAGCCTAACTACCTAATTAAAGCATTAGTGAGCAATAAGTGTTTATGAAACCAAGTTTCAGTGGATAAGAAAGACAATTAGCAGGTTTTGATGGATAAATGTGGGGGTTTTGCAAAATCATCTTTTCAGCAAAAACCCTCCTGCTTCCTCCAAAATCACTTTGGTTGATAGCCCTTAATACCATTTTATGAGGAAATCCAGGAGAAAGGAAAAGTGGAAGAAATGCATGAAAGATTTTCCTCTGGGATTTTTTTTTCTCCATAATTATTTTATGGCAAGAAGCTGTATGGGAGTGTGGTGATGTGCTCTGGAACTGCTCTTTGAAGCTTTCAGCAGCAAGTAGCTTCCTCCCCAGCATGTGTTTCAAATGTTTTGCTGGATTACAGTCCACCTGCACAGAACTGTTCTGACCTTTTTACCCTTTCAATATTTTAAACATTTGACCTGCTTTCCTTCCTGCAGTTTTGCTTCCGAGAATGCTCTTGAAATAATTATGTAAATGTCATCTTAATGCATTTTCACTGCCACGTGCATTTTCAGCCCCCTTATGATGTTATCTTTTCAGAATGCCAGAAAAACATGAACCAGATGTGCTAAGCACAAAATACCACAGCAGGGATTTCCCTCACAGCAATCATGATATGGAAGTTCTCAGAGGCTTGCCATGAAGTAATGGGGCTATTTTTAGTAGCAAGAATATAACAAAGGTTATAGGGTTTGAAGTATATTAAGTCTGTCTGTATGTAGATATGCTTGTGTGTGTGTGTATACGCACACATATTTAGTGCTGAATAATACTGGTCTGCAACCAAATACTTAAATAATGAAAGAAAATCCAGTCCCAAATTTCCTTGGTATTTAAAAATTTGCCCCTAGTAGTATGGGTTCCTTTATAGGTAGCTCATTTTCTGCATTAATTTACAATATGAGCAGGGTAAAAAGGTGAATGACAAGAAGTTGAGCTGTAGACTGCTGGCACCCCATATACTTGTATATTGACACTGACTCTTGCAATTCCGCCAACTGACTAAACATTGGTTCTATATTTGATAGCTGACGACCTTTGTTTTAGACCTCTTGGGTGAAAGCACAATCAAGCCTTTCAGTCAAAGTGTCTGTTGCTTGTGACAATTTGTTTATGTGTGTTGGACCCATTCCTAAATAGTATCATCTCTTCACGATCTCATTCTATAGTCAAAAGTGAGAGTAGTACCGGTTTCTTTCTATCACTCTGCAGCAAAGAGTAACTTCTTAGTGTTTTACTTGCTCTAACAGTACCCAGTGCTGCAGGAGCCAGACTGGAACTGAGGCCTTCAACTAATCCTGAGTTCATGGGGTGATGAGGCAGGTTCTGCAGACAGTTCTTTCCCATGTCATCCAGTCTTTTACCCGCCGATCCTAATGGCAACTGAACTGTCCTAGTTCTTCTTCTGCATTAAACCCACGGTTAGCCATAAGCCCTGCAACAGTTTCTACTGAGGCTGCATTATGTGGAACATCTGCTGCAGTTTGATCCAGTGTATTACAAGGTACAGCAGTGCTGGTGGCATCTATGCTCCCATCTATGCTCCCATCTATGCTCTTCCTATGTAAAAAGGCCTTTCTCTTTTTTTCCTGACTTTGGGTTTGGGTTTGTTTAGGGTTTTTTACAAATTGCATGAATACTATGAATACAAAGAGGGAAAAACTTGCAAAATATTGTAGAAACTAGCAGAAGTCCCAGTTTGACTCAGTGCATTTAACTCCTCAAGGTAAAAAGTTAAAGCAGTATTTTACAGCTTTTTGCAGGGACATGGAGAGCTTCTGCTTAATGGTTTCATTCTACTGTTTTTTCCTTTCACTTTTTAATGATGTTTATGCTGGGCCCAAGCCTTGCCCCATAAAGCCTTGGATGGTTATTCCATCTTTTGACAAAATGTTGGAGTTGGCTGTGAGTTCACATAGATCTGCCATTTGACCTATGTGAATTATAGCTGGATTAAGGTATGCCATGTCTTATTAGCCTAATGGTAGCTGAGTTACAGAAATCTGCATGCTAATGCACAGATTTCATGACTCAAATTCTGTTGAAACTTCTCAGATTAGGTTTTAGCACCAAGTCTAAAGTTGAAACACAGCTGGCTAAGAGACCCTGAGATGGACAAGTAGGACTGTCGCAGTGTCCTCAGGCCGTGGTTTTTGTATCTTCAATAGGATGAAATTTTCTACGGCAGAAAGAACAGCGTTAGCACATTTTTTTTTTAAATCTTGCATAATTGTGTGGGTGTGTATGTATAGACTTCTAAACTTAGATCAAGTTATGTGATTATAAAAAATCCCAAACATATTTCTGAATTGGTACTGAACATGTCTGATTTGGACTAATGTAGTATCTGTGGGTAACGCTTGTTTGTGATGGAATGAGAAAAATCAGTGCTGCGGACTGTGAAACAGTGACTAAACACTGTTGAGAGGTTTGACAGAGGTTTGACAAGGCTCTGATAGACAGGCAAGAATATTTCAGATAGACGATGCAGGGGTGTAGTCTTGCAGTATGGGTGTAAAATGAAGAGAGGCATGGGAATATGTCAAATTCTGATTCTCTGAAATCATTGGCAGAATTCCCACTGAATTAAATAGGACCAGAACTTCATCCTACATATTAATGTGTATGCTTATTGAAAAAATGTATTAAATTTATAATTCTAGCTTACAGAATTTGGGCAAAACAAATGCGAGAGTCCTGCCCAGCCTCAGCTCTGTTATTTTATTCAAACATCTTCTGATGTACTCTCCACAAACACTGCTACACAAGATTATTTCCACGGTATGTCTATTATTGAGCTGGTTCAAACCAAAGAGATTCACAGGTGCTAACTACAATAATAAAAATAATGTTTGAAAAATATTTGTAATAGGAACTGTTAGTCAGCTTATAACCTAATTATAAGGATTGCTGGATAATACATGATCTCCAAATCATGAAAACATTTCTTAGTTTTCTTCAGAAAACACCTCTGAAAACAAACCCACATTCCAAGAAGTCTGGATTGATTTCAAGCCTCAAGGCAACACTTCTAGCCTTGTGTCCACTTCCTACAACCCCTGACTTCACTGGTAAACAACATTACAAGGGACCCCTAAACAGAAGGTGAGATAAGGCTAAGAGAAGCCTGAGGAGCACAGAGAAGAGCATGGTCTGAAAAAGGGGCTGTGCAGAAAGGAAACGAGACATTTCTTAAGCTGGTCTGATTCTCAGAGCCTTTTCCTAGTGCCAGACCTGAGAGACAGGCCGTGGCATCCTCTACTCCTCTCAACAGTCCTCACCTTGTGCTGTGCAACAGTCAAGACATTGTGTTCTGCTGGATCGCTTGGGCTGGCAGTAGCTTTTTTGCTGTGTAAGAAAACAAGTTGTGCTTGCTTTTCCTTCCTTCATTTGAAATAAATAGCATTTTAATTTTGAATACAAGTAAAACTTAACATAGAAAAAAAATCTGCTTGCAGATGCCGAGACATGCCCTATCACTCTATTAACTTTTTCTGCACTTTCCCTGCAGAAGTTGTTTCTGTCAATTTATTTTCATCTCAGCTGAGCAAAATGGGAAGGAAAAAGCAGGTTGACACAGATGGTTGTCAGCAAAGTGATGACTGCAGCTGAGAATGGGTGTACAAAAATATACAGCTTGCTAAACTGTGTATTGTTTAGATTCCATGTGCATCAAATGTCAAAAGAAATAAAATTTGGAGAATATATTTAGAACTCATTTTTTAAGAGTTGTTAAAATTATTGTTTTAAAATGGAAGGGTGGTCCTATGTAAAGGAATTATAATGCAGAAAAAAAAAAAATGGAACGAATCCTGCATCCAAAACTTCTAAAAACAGACCAAAGAATAGCCTCTTAAATGCCCCTACATAAGTGATCTGGTTTGAAGGTTATTTGGGTCTTTTATGAGCGCTGAGCACTCACAGTCCTATTGAGGTCACCCAGAAAGTGACCATTGTATTGAAAAATTAGACTACTCATGTAAAAGTCTGAAAGAAGATTTTTGAACTTCTTGGATAACATGAATGACCACAGGGTTGTACTTTAATAGACAAAACAGACTTAGCAAGCAGAAAACATAAAAATAAGCTAAAAGAGTCTTCCTCAAGTTTGTAAGTGTGCTATTTAATTTGGGGGCAGACTTTGTCCACTCTGGAAAACTGCAGCATTTTAACTACAATTGATCTTATTTTAACTTAGATCTATCTTGAACTAAGACTAAGCCTAATGTAGACACACTCAAATCGATTGTAATGTTGCCTGTGTCAATTTAGCTAATTTAAATGTACATGCATTAGCAGATTGCATCAGTTCAACTAGATTGATCTTTAAATTGCTTTGTCTAAAGTTGTGCCATTTCTAGGGAGCCAAGGATTGTGTTTGGGAGAGAGGGCTGCCAAAGCTACTTACCTTTCTCCTACCTGTCAGATCTGCAGAGCACTATCCCAATCAGTCAATAAATATATATCTGTATAACCTCTTATCAGCTGATAAGCAAAGCTGTGCTAGAATCTCCTGAACATTCCCAGGAGAAAAGCCATTGAGTTATGCATAGTACTGCTGCAATCTACCAAGACTGGTTCAATTTTACCAGGCATAGATTTGGACCACGGCAGACATAAGTTGTTGTCAACATAAGTTTTATAGTCAAAACTCAGGTAAATAAGCCAGCAATGATTTCTGAATGTCTGAAATTCTTCCTGTTCTTGAACTGCTGCCCCTGTGAGCTCCAAAGAAGACTGACAACCAAGCGTAAACTAATTTTAAATTGCATGTCCTTTCCCTACCAGCTTTCAGAGCAATGTAATCTCACCTTCATTCTAGTGGGGTAAAAATCAGGTACAGAGAATAAGTGTGAGATAATGAATTTCTCTTATTTTGCCTGATCATTAATAAATGAGGTTATTTTCCTCCTTGACTCTTGGAATTAGATGTGACACAACACCTTAACACAATCAGTTCGTTCTGAAACCCTGATAATAGGAACCCATCTGCTTAGAGACATAAAGGAGAATTCATTATATGCCCAGTAATTACTTTCAATGCAACATAAAGAGATTGCATGCACAGCTTCTTAGAGTTAAACATGCTGTCAGAAATAGTACCTTGATGTGTAAGAATAAGAGGAGTTCAAAAAGGTGATAGGTAATAATGACATTTAAAGATTCTTACAGAAAAAAAGTATATTGTGCCTTATCAATCCTGTCCCTAACTGCAGAGAAACCCAACATTTTTGTGCAGGGTTTCCAAAAGGCTTCTCCTGAATGCCTCCGCTGAAGGTAATTCTTTTCTGTATCTAGCTGTATTATGAAGGACAATAACTTGTATAAAATGTACATTCCTGTAAAAAAAGGAAGGATAAAAAAATCAAATTTTGAGATCCGGGTCTGATGCCTCAAACTTGTGACTTACCCCAAAACTGGAAAAGCCTCAAAGTCCTGTGTCAGGAGAGAGATTTTGTACATGATTGAACACCAAGTGTTAAGGCCACGAAAAGAATGGTATTTCAGGCTCCGGAGCAAACCTTTTATGTTTCTTTATTGGAAGAATGGGACCAAAGCCTTGAAGGATCAAATGAAATGAGCTGGGTCGAGTGGTCAGAAGAAGGTGACTGGAACTTAATCTAGGAGGAGATAGAAAGAGTGAAAATAACAATTCTTTGGTCTTTCTGACATACCATCCATATGGTCCTTGCTAATTATATTTCCTCTTGTGGCTGTAGTTATCAAATAAGTACAAGTATTTACAGGGGACGAAAATGTTCTCTGTTTAAATGTCACTCTTTAATTGTGTTTTATCCTTTGAATGGTATGGGTTTTGATTATATTTCCACTTTATGAGCTGAATTCCTCCAGTTTTCTTTTCCAACTTCCATTTCATTTCTTTATATCTTTCATTCTAATGAAACATGGCATGCTAAGAGGCCATTATTTTTGCAAATCAGGATGTCTTTTAAACTGACTAAATCTTCCTTTCGGCCAGGAATGAAGTTGCTAAGATAATTAACATTCTTGAGGTTGAGAATGCACTTAAGTGGTTTGTCAGATCAGGCCTTAAATAGGAGCTTCTGCCAATAATTTTAAGATACTCTTATTTGACTTGGCTCTTTGCATCTAAGACTTTCATGCTCAGTAAAACCAAGAATATTCTGGATACAGTGCTGAAAGGATTTGCTGGAGGATTCTGTAGCAGATCGATTTTCAAAAAGTTAATACCTTCTAAACATTATTAAATACCACTCTCTTGGAGGATTTACCTCTTGGGCACATGTGGAATATAACTATTTGGCCTTAATAGAACTCCCAGTCTAATGACATTTTCCTTCTTTTTTTAATTAGATGATAGAAGCTCTCACACTTGCTGTAATTAAATATCCCATGACAATTTTGAAACAACAATGCCAACAACAGATTCTTAACAAACCTACAAGTACAGTCCTGTCTCCACTGAGATTGATGGTAAAGCTGCCACTGTCTTCCATGAGGCCAAGATTTTGCTCTCTGGTAGGGTCATTGTTCTGCCTATACAAATTCCTCTTACATTTACAATTTTTTATTGTCAAGGGGATGATCAGACATCCACAACAGTTGGTAGAAAACCAATTCCTGTCTAAATTTGCCATAAGCAAGTATATTACTTTGTCCCAGCCATTGTTTAAAGACTACATACTTTCTACCCAGCCTTTCTTGTTCATGACCAGGTCTGGGAGAAGTATACTGATAAGGTTCCCTTGGAGAAGAGAGAGGAAAAGCATCTTCAAGGTGATACATCTGGGGCAGAGGTGAGATGGAGGAAGAGACAGCTATGATGCTTACTGGATAGTTTGGGTTTCCATTGGTCCTACAGCTGTGTCCTAGCACGTTCCCCAGAACAGGTCACAGGGTCCCCAGAGACTACGAGGATGGTGAAGCACCGTAGTAGGTTGCCCAGAGAAGCTGAGGATGCCCATTTTTGGAAGTGTTCAGGGTCAAGCTGTTTTGAGCAATCTGATCTAGTAACAGATGTCACTGAGGGGGGTGTAGGGAGTGGATTAGATCTTTAAAGGTCCCTTCCAACCCAAAACATTCTGTGATTCTATGAGCCTATGATTTCTCAAAGGTTTCCAGGACTCAGCAGATCCCTTCTGTGCT
Organism: Gallinula chloropus; assembly: GCF_964237585.1. Taxonomy (NCBI): domain Eukaryota; kingdom Metazoa; phylum Chordata; class Aves; order Gruiformes; family Rallidae; genus Gallinula; species Gallinula chloropus. Next base: position 135,866,505 of record NC_140085.1, on the reverse strand, counting down.
GATTCTGTGTGTTGTCCCCATCCCTGTCCCCACCTGACCACTTCTACCCTCACTGCCTTCACACCTGCCTCCTCTACCTGTTCCACCTCTGCCCTACCCCCAAATTTCCCTTCACTGGAAGACACCTGCACAGAGAAGGGTTGCAGATACCTACATGTTTGGAAGAGGAGTTGTGTTACAGGTAGCTTTAAAAACACAGATCTAGCCTGCACCAGAGGGGCTGTCTTTACCTTGGGATTTACAGGATTCCTAGATGCTGGCTGCAGTTTAACTGAAATTTTTGCTGTGCATTAAATGTGGCATAAATAGATTATTTATAACTAGTAACATGGAACTCAGTTGGGTTTTTTTCAAACCCTTCAAAGAAATTCTAAAAGGCATGTGGCTGAAAACAACTTTCTACATTAATTGCTGCATTTTAATGCTGTTTGTTTTAAGATAAGCCTCGTGAGTTTGTACACTGTCATTTGGTGTAATCTGTTCTGCTATTAAATGCAATTGAAGAAAAATTATTAATAGATGAATGAGTTTCTAATATTAGCTGATATGAACTGTCTGGTTTGTCAGTCAGGAAGAATGATGGATGGCCACAGGGGGGTATTGGAGATATTGGGTATGCAAACTGCACTGCCAACTACTATGATTAAGTTTTATCTTACATATTTCAGCATAATTTTTACCTTGGTGGTTTTCCTACATTAAATTGCAAAAACCTGAACTATCACCCATCTCTTTATGGGGTGTTTTTTCCTCTCTATCAGACAGTAAATAAGGTCCATCCTAATATTGTTTCAAAATACTACAGTCTCTACCACAAAAATGTAACAGTTCTGGTTTTGAGCAAGGACCACTAAAATAGCAGTAGAAACCAAGGCAGTCAGTAGGTAGGAACTGGGTGCATAAGCCATATGTATGGATTGTTTGAAGGATGTTGTGAGTGTTAGATGTTTCACAATAAATCTCTGGTGCAATTCTTTTTCTTGTTCTGTTATTGGTGAAAGAAGAGAAAGAAGGGAATCAAAGCTGGACACCATTCAGCGTTTTAGTTACCTGTATGGTATCACCAAATCAGAGAAAATTTCCAGTTCCAAAAAATGCTTATGACATGATAGAAAGAAAAACCCTAGAAGGACCTTTTCAGTTCACTCTCTAGGGAATTTAACCTTTGCAATTTAACTAGAAGGAATCAATAATCTAAATCCATCTGTGCTTTCTGAATATTTACCTCCTGAAGTTGGCTAACAGATATAAAACAAAACCATGTGCAGGTTTCATCTTTTAAAAAGAAATAAATAAAGAGATTTCCAACACCCAAAGGGCAAAATCCAGGCATACTTTAATAGTTTAGGAGCAGAGCCAGGTTCATACTAATATGACTGAGAGTTCCCTGTGTTTTGTTTCAAAAGCATTTCATGCCAATTTATGAACTAAAAAAAAAATCTCAACATAAGTTTAAGACATTAATTTGGGAATAAAATAGCTTTTGTGTTTGCAAGACTTTATTCATCTAATTATCCAGGTCAAAACCATGTATATTTTACTCATTTAGAAGAAAAGTGAATGTGCTTCAGCCTGTCTCCCAGAGGCAATAAAGGAAAGCTTTTCCTGCACCTGGATTGGAGGGGGATTTACCCTTTCCAACAAACAAATCAGATCCACTGGGAATCCAGATCAGTGGATATGGTGTTTCATTGTAAGTTAGTATGTCCTTGACAGATAATCATGAGAAAGATGACATTTCAAAACTAAAGTGTCTGCCAATGCTGAATCTTCCTTCTGAAGACCTATTCGAATTCCCAACAACATTTAGAGAATAAACAGTTTTTCAGCTTGTAAGCTGTCGTGAGGTCTCCCTCCACAGTTCTGCTAGGCCTCCTTGTGCTCAATTTTAATGTCTCAAGCAATTCTCCCCACTCAGGCATAGACTTGTCAGATACTCTTAGATGATCATTATGTGGCTGTGACAGCAGGCCACAATGTGCAACACAGAACTAGGTTTTATTTTTTCTCGTGTTGTTGCATAACCTGACACATCAACATGGGTTCATGTAATTTAATTTGTCCTTCAGTGTTTTTGGAATGGATATTAGCAGGAATTCAATAAACATATTCTTATTAACGTCTTTAAACCACAGTTCGGAGGTTCTGATTTTGCCAATGTGGCGACATACAACCCTTCAGCAAACTTGCTAGTTTTAAAATTTTTAAGCAGTTTGTAATACTTCTTTTGGTCTTTGATAAAGAAATTTGAAATTTTGGGCTTCAGTCCTTAAAATTTCATCAAATACTCATTTTGAAGACTAAGTCAGTTTTTCGTTCTGTGGAAAATATATATAGCTGTAATGCTGCTATCACCATGTGTCACAAGTAATCCAAGAAAATCACTCTCTTCTTTTTATTTTTTAGTAATGCAGCTATCAAAGGGGGTAATTTGACACCATTCTTTAGGATTCTTTCAAACAAATCTTCCAAATGTATCCATCAGGCCAATTATGAAATCAAACTCTTGGAGCCTGACACTGCCCTACCTGTGGATCCATGTCTCTCCCTTAGACTCAAGAGTAATGTCCATGTACATTGGTTCTCCCTCTTGCATGCTTTTCCCTACAAAACCTGTCAGATTTGGCAGCATTAGTGCATGATCTCTAATTTCCAAAGGGACCAATCCTTTTTCCGCCTCTATATAGACAAATACATGAAGAGCTATTCCACGTACATGTTCTGTGGTCAGTAGTGCCATAGGAATCAGTTCAGTATTACCCAGTTTATAAGTCTATCTACTGATTTTATAAATATAAATAAGGGATAGTTTAAAATCCCAAGAAATTGCAGGTGAACCCTGTGAGAAACATGAAGTTTGGAGAACTATACCATACACCATCGGCAGTATCAGTGGTAGCTTTGATTTTTGGGAAGAGGGAGGGAAATACAGAAAGGTCAAACACTAAATCACGGGGTTGCAGAGGGAGGTCAGTGGGGTCACAAGGATTTGCTGCTTTCACAAAGGACACCGCAATCAGTAATCTGCTGTCATGACGCATGTACTGCTCTTTAAGCAAGTTTGACGCTGATGTATGGGAAGCAGAGTGAGTACAGAGCTAAAAAGATGATTACTACAAATATATCAAAAGCACACTGGAACTGTGGTGGTATTAAAATAGAACTAATACCAAAACCTTATAAATAAAAAGGGGGGGAGGCGGGGGGAAGCAGAAGAAAACACTATTTTCCACTACAGATAATGTGTCATATATACAAAGTAATGTGCCATATATACAAAGGATGCTAGAGCAAACTCACCAAAATTATAAAGTTAGTGTTGTTAGCATCATCTCGATTAATTGGAGTGAAAAGTTGGAAATCCAAGGAGCAGCAGAAACCAGCATCAGAGAATGTGTACCTAAATGAGGATCCACCCAGTTCAATTGTCTCATTAATCTAAATAGTTTGTCTCCTGCTACATCAACCCTAACAAAGTCAGATATATTGTTAGCAATGATATTTGAATAAGTAAATCAGAATCAATACAAGGGATCAAATTTGGAGCTGATCTGTAAAACTAGAAAATGCTGTGGATTTACATGATTGATTTTCAAATGGACAAGGTTAGACCAGCCGTGAGGGCTTGGGCTGCCCCATTCCTCCAGTCCAGTGCTAATTGCAGCCCTGCCATTAGGGTTTTAATTGAATGTCAGTGACAGGATAGGAGTCAGTGTGTCCCTCAGTTGGCTCACCCTGCACACTGCCTACCCCTTCAAGTGCCCATCCAAATGGGCTTTTATCTTAATGATGCTACTTACTTCTTACATCACAGACATAAATACTCACCCGAGCTGAATTCACCTATCCCAGTGAAGCTCTTTATTTAAACACCAGGCTATACAGACATAAATTAGTCTATTCTACCTCCTTCTCATTTTTTTCCTCTGTGAAGTACAAAATATTTCTACAGACGTTTGCTCAGACTCCCCTGTTGACACATTGCTCTAGCATGTGTCACACCAATATCTTGCAATGTTGATATGACTGTTGTCACAAGTATGACATGGCATATACAGCTGAGAGGCGACAGTTGATCTGAAGAGCTGTGGATTTACATCCTTTGAGAGAGGAGTCTGAGAGCATTTTCCTTTCATTTGTAAAAATGAAAAAAAAAATAAATGTACGCAGTGTTCTGTACATATATATAAAAATATGAAGTGGTTTCCTTCAACAGAGTATTCATGGGGTTTTTGGTTCCCTTGTGAGATCAGTGAACTTGCCTGAAACCAGCCCAGAGCACTGGCTCAGACTGCTCGAGCTGCCTTAAGGCAAGTGCCTGGGAAAAGCCCTGGAGAAGTGACCCTGAGCATGTTTCCCATGAGGAGTGCAGAGGGTTGAAGGTCTGACCCCACAGAAGTTACTGGCTTTATTAGGGCTAAGATTTCCTCCATGATCGCTACAATCAAACTGTTACCTGCTTTTTAATCCCTTTTATCCTTGCTTTTAGTAGATTTCCAAACTTTCCAAGCCCCCACAGGTAAAGAGTAAACTGCAAACTGTAAAGGCAGCCTAAGCAGAACCCTATTTTAAGTCTGCAGAAGACTAAATGCTTTTCTTTTTTTTCACAAGTCAGAGTTTTTTCATGGCTTAATGCTCCCGGTCAAAAGTGACATATCTTACCCTAAGTTTGAACAAACAGTTCATAGAATCACAGAATCACAGACTGGTTTGGGTTGGAAGGGACCTTAAAGATCATCTAGTTCCATGGGCAGGGACACTCTCCACTAGTCCAGGTTGCCCAAAGCCCCATCCAACCAGGCCTGCCAGGGAGGGGGCAGCCACAGCTTCTCTGGGCAGCCTGTGCCAGGGCCTCACCACCCTCACAGGGAAGAATTTCTTCCTTACATGTAATCTAAATCTCCTCTCTTTCAGTTAAAAGCCATTACCCCTTGTCCTACCACAGTCTCTCTCCAGCTTTGATATAGACCCCATTTAGGTACTGGCAGGCTGCTGCAAGGTCTCCCCAGAGACTTCGCTTATCTAGGCTGAACAAGCCCAACTCTCTCAGTCTGTCTTCAAAGATGTGCTCCAGTCCTCTGATCATCTTCATGCTCCAACAGCTCCACAAGGAGCGGGGAGGGGGAACAGAGCTGGACACAGTACTACAGTTGGAGTCTCACCAGAATGGAGTAGAGATGCAGAATCACCTACTGGGAACTGCTGGTCACACTTCTTTGGGTGCAACTCAGGACACATTTGGCTTTCTGGGCTGCAAGCATGCATTTCCAGCTCATGTTGAGTTTCTCATTCACCAACACCCCCAAGTCCTTCTCCTCAGGGCTGCGCTTTACCCATTCTCTGCCCAGCCTGTAGTTGTGCTTGGGATTGCCCCAACCCATGTGTAGGACCTTGCACTTGGCTTTGTTGAACCTCATGTAGTTCACACAGGCCCACCTCTCCAGCCTGTCAATGTCCCTCCAGATGGCATCCCTTCCCTCCAGCGTGTGTCAACTGCACCACACATCTTCTTGTCATCAGCAAACCTGCTCAATCCCACTGTCCATGTTGCCAACAAAAATATTAAAAGCTAAAATGTTGAAATGAAACAATAAAAATGAATCAAAATTGCAGCCAAAATTTAGGATGGGAAGGGTGACTCTCTGTACCTTATTGTCTCAGCAAAAAGGATGTTTGTATTGATTCTGCCCTAGGACTAATTGAATTAAAACAATTTCATTCATCCCTATTCCCTCTTTTGTGAGCCCTATCGTATGCTCTGACATTTGATGCTGAGAAATGCACTATGCACTGTTACTCAGCAGCACTCAAAAACCCTAACAATACCAGACTAGCTGGGTGAAATCTGAAGCTGAATGCTTCAAGGGACCATTATTACTAATGGGCTTTTTTATTAGAAACTTTGAAATCAAATAAAAATGTTAGGAATTTAAAGTGCAAGGAAGAGAGGCATTGAAGTTTTTGAGTATCATTAAAGAATAATATTACAGCTTCATGAGATACTTTGGTCAGGTTACAGCTCATCACAGAATAGGCACTGAGAATTTTCAAAAACATCCAGGTATCTCAGAAACACAATGTAGACTTCCAAGCTGAAATAGGGCTTTAGCAGTCTAATTTAGAAAGCAATGACCCCTATGCCATAGTCTTGGTGCTAAATGACGGGAGAAAATGTAAAATTCTGGGAACACAATCCAGCCTGGCTGCAGTATCCTTTGCAAATATTTATTTGTCCATACCTGCATTGCCACTATGCTACAAGATCCCACCTCAGAGTGTAGCCTCAGCATCTCAGACAATGCACAAATGCCTACAAGGAAATAGTCCTCCTGTAGGTCCTAGGCTTAGAACACAGACTGGCATCTCAATGTGCGTCGTTCTTTCAACACCCTAGGGATTTTAGATATATTACATGTTTGTGGTCGCAATTAAGGCTATCTAACTCAACACATTTTAAAATTTCATAACAAAAGGGCAGAGATCCTTCAATTCAAGGGCCAGGTTACTGAATTCAGACCACGTCAATAAGGAAAAGATATTCCAATGCAAACAACAGAGCTGAAAGGCTCTTACAGCATCACACAACTGCTACTCACGCAGCTGTTAAGAACTAAATGACACAGTACTGCTCTAAACCTTGCTTGCCTAGCTGAAAAAAGTAACACTCCCTTCCATACAGCACCTTGCATATTTCAGCAACACCAAGAAAAACAAGTTCTTACCTGTCATTTGTGAAAATCTGCAGTGAACCCAGGCAGAAATTCACATTACACAGCAGGAGTATGTTTACCACTACACTGTCACTGTTGCTTGGACAATATATGCAAAAAATATTTCCCAAGAATTTACAAGCTTATGCCATCCTGCTGTCTATTTTTCTTTGAAAACAGGATGGAAAAACTCTACCCTATTATTACAACTTCATCGTAGGAAAGAGCAGATATAATTATTGGAACCAAACTTGCATTTTTGCAGCCACTCTGTAAACGCACATCATCTTGTCGTTGTGAATACATATGAAATGTATCAAGTTTTATATATATATATTTATATGTATATATATATATAATTCTTCCTGCAATTTAATATACCTACAAAAACACCCTACTGCTGAGGGTGTGAAGAACTTATGAAAGGACATGAATCAGACCAGTCTGAGCTGTTAATTTCCTGGAGAGATATGTTGCACATAGGAGAGCACCTAATATGGGAAGAAACAATGTGATCTTCTGCAATGTTTCCTTATTCTCAAGAGAAGGTACATTCACCCCTATCTCTTAATTGGGAATCTCCAGCATGTGATCTAGGCATCTTCAGACCCGCATCTTCAGAACCATGATTGCCTCAATAGTTTTATCTACCCCAGGGCTATTAAAATCAACAGGTATTTCAGTGACGTAGTCTTTGACTGGGGGATCTAGGTGCTTCTTTGAAAAAGCCATGTAGGTGAAAGACTACACAGCACACAGACAAATTTATCTATGTGCTCGATCAATCCTTTCATCCTGTTCATGGTTGGTTGGGGGTTTTTTTCCTCATTCTGCCTACAATATATAAAATTAGAAAGAAATTAGGAACTGTACCATGCTTAGAAATTTTCAGATGCAACAATAGCGATCTGGTGTCTAACAATAGGGACTCAGGAACACGATGTGATTGCTAGGTGTAACAAAACAATCTCACAATTTAGACAATGCTGTATCGATCATAAGGCTTTCTATTATAATTTCGTACTGGAAAGTGAATCTAACGATTCAGTGCCAAATACATAGAGAGGAAAATAGCTATTGATTAAATAGCTGAAAATTAGACAAAATAGATTTTTACATTATTTGTCACTTCCAACATTTGCATGGATGTGTTCCCATTCACAGAGGTTCCTGGAGCTTACATAAACACCCACTCTGCTACTAAGTTTATTATACAGAAAAAATCAGTTTCTTGGCTTGCAGAGGTGAATGCTAAAGGGTTCCTGAATCTATTTATCCTGCAGATTTTCAGATGTTTAGGTGTGTGTGTCTGCTTCCTCTGGCTATACTGCATTCACCTTCAGTCACTTGGGTACCCAGATTGGAAAATCTGGCATGGGTAATAAAAATAGGTGTTGAAGAGTGATGACATGCATCTGGTGAGTTGCAGCAGTATTGCTTGGAATGGTTCTGGGCAGTTGATGTCTTTGCTGTATGATAACTCCAGCTGCATTAATGTACAGAGCATAGGAATGGCTGTAGCGGATCAGCCCATGGTGCTGCCTGGTCTGGTGGCCTCTCTCCGGCACTGAGCAGCAGTGAGCAAATTAGAAGTCTGCATCCCACAAGAAAGGACACGGCTGTCAGGGTGTAGCCCCTCAGCTTGCACCAGTCAGTGTTTTTATGGGACTGGGTTGAGCAAGTTGTATGGAATAACTGCTGTACCATATTTACCCTTTTGTCCTCCACAGATCCCATGGAATAGTTGCACGGCTTCTTTAGACTTGATCAGCAAAAAAAGATGCTTTCTTCAGATCTGTCTACAGGGACATCAAGATTCCTCTTCTGTGAGAAAAAGTTAATTGTTTCTTACTAATCCTCTTCCTGCCCTGTCATGTTCCCTTTGCAGTTGTCTTTTCTGAAGCCCAGGAGACCTTCTTCTAGGACTTCCCCCATACAGGTATGGACCAGACCTATTTCTGACTTTAATCAACAATTATCTGCATGCTTTTCTTTCATGTTTACAGACATTAATTTTTTATCTGTCATTTGACTGATCAGTAGAGCATAGATGCACTTCATTGCACACTATTACTCTTCTGTCACTCTCTGAATCACCTTTACATCTGACTGGCCTGGTATTTTGTGACTGTGCTGATACTTTTGTATTAATGGCTCACTTTATCCTCTCACTGTTCATCCCCTCTTATGGAAAACAGGAAAATACGTGGAGAATATTGTCCTTCCATTTGCAGGACTGGCTGTTTAATTTCCAACCAATCATATAATCTCCTAATTTAACTGCTCTTCTACACTGCAGTTTCTGGCAGTGTAACCAGTGTAGAAATCAGACCTGATGATCTGTCACCATTATGTTTCTTTGTAACTATTCACTAGACATGTAGGACGTTTTTTGCTTCTCTAAGGGAAGATTGTAGAAGGCCAAGGTCTTCCAGTTGCCTTCTTGGAAGTGCAGGGAGCTTCTGTTTCCAGACATACTGAGGGAGAACAGGGGATGCTCACCCGTACCTCCAATATTTCAGATCACACTTATGTCAGCCATCCAAAAGTGTCAAGTCTAAGCAGGTCGGTTGGCTGTCCTCTATCATCAAGAAGGAGAACAGCTTCTTCAGAAGGCAATTCATTTCACCCTTAGATAGACATCATGAGTGACCCACAGAAGTATCGTGCTTATCCATCTTCACTGAAATAAAAGTATCCAAGTAACATTGGACTGAAGAACTGACTGGAGGACTAAACTTTAGGTTTAAATCATCACCATATATGCTCACAGTGAAAGAAATACCACTGGAGATACAACAGCATCGACTTAAAGCACAATTTGCAGTAAAGGTAAATTGCATTATGAACAGCAGCTCTGGTACAGGTGTGTGCTGCTCTGCATCCCCATGTGTCTTCCTCTAGTGCCCTCCTAAGTGCTTCACCCCAGACCTCCTTCTGCTCTTCTTCCCAAACTGAATGAAAGCACATCTTGTACCATGATCCATTGTATCCCAGCTGGACAGCTGGTAGGAGCATGTTGTTAGGCAACTGGCACACTGGACAGACAGCACTATTCTTAAACTCAAACTGGTGTCTTTCCTCGTGGAAATCTGCTTCTTTTTCTGTACTACACTGCATGGCTTTTAATATATATAAAATTAGCAGGAGCCTCTTGTTCCTATTACAGATGCAACTGAAGTTACCCAATGGGCTTCAAAGTTACAGACACAATTGCATAAGACTTACTTCATTGGGAAGTCAAGCTAAAAAAATGTCTCCAGCGTAATAAGCAATATATTTCTATCATTGCCTGCTATGTGCTATGGTCCCATCCTTTTCCTATAAAGCCCTCTTTTCAGAAAGCAGGAAGGGGTGATGGGCTAACAAGCATGTAGAGAGTCCATGAAATACATCTCTAATCTGAGAAATAGGGTCAGGTTTGATCTTGAGTTCTTCTGATAGAGACTGAATTATTAAAAGACTATTGTCTGCTTTAGAGTGACATTCTGTCTGAACATATTGTACTTTGTGCAGTTCATAAAGGAAACCAAATGCAATATAACTTAAATAAAAATAGTCCAATCTTTAAAGCTGCTCAACCTGTGCATTTGATAATATTCTACCCATACTTCACTTTACTGCTTTCACTAAATAATTAGTCAGCCAGCTCCCCAGGCTGTGTTTGTGGGTATTTAATGGTGCAGCAGGGAAGAGAAAAGATTAAATATATACTTTAAAGAAAAAAAAAAGAAAAAAATCAATGATAGATGTAGTTGCAGCTAATGTAAGTTACATTTTATAAAAACAATTAGTTTTCAAATAGAAGATGTCTTAAAGTGGTTTCCTTCTTTTTCTGATCCTTAAAAAGCTCTTCAAAACACAATTAGCCACTATTATTCTTGTAACTGTAAACTTTCAACATCTTAATAAATGCCTTTGATTCATACAGGTATATTGGATTAATACGTGTTACTTGCAAGATAAGTTGATTTTTCTCTCTCTTGGGAAATTATTAATATACAAGGAGTTTTATGTTTGTTTTCTTGGAGTGTCTGACATAACATTTTTGCAGATATTTCAACAGATTTATTTGCAGGAGAAGGGAATAGAAGGAAAATACCAGGCTGTAGAATTTTCCTCCCATCGTGCAGAAGACAGCTTTTGTCCTTTCCTTAAACATTTAGCATATACTTCATTTGTGGCTTTGTGTTTGAAAGATTAATTTAAGTTGGATTTCCTCAACAGAAAATAAATTATTGCTGCATTTAGTGTGTAACATAGTGGTTTTACAATGACTCATTTTTTTCTTACATCAGGCCCAGATTATTTCTTATCATGTAATAAACTATGTGCACAAGCAATGAAATTCAGACACTGAGCAAATGTCCTGAGTCTCAGGATGTCATGTTTTCACCATTTTTGGCATGGTTTTATAAAATTCCCCATGGACAGTGGGAAGATAGCATTTCTCCATTGCACACATGATGTAATGTATTGACGTGGCTGGCTTCTGTCTGCCCATGAGGGAAGAGCCTCTTCCTGACCAGCCTTATGTGGTTCTTCACTACTGCTGTGCCATCCCTACGACTCTTCCCAGTCTAAGAGCTGGAAAAGAGCTGCTGTGACTCCCTACACAGTCACCTGCTCCCGCACTCAGCACCTGTAAATGCAGGCAGTGCTGCTGATGGCTTCTGCAGCGTAAAGATCTCTTTGCCCAAGGAGAAGAAATGAAGGTTTGTGGATTCCTGAGGGTATACTGTTATCACAAAGATTTTTGAAAGCCATCGCTCATGGAAAAGCTGCTTGACATCAAAACCACACATACACTTTATAATGCTAACACAGAAAAAAAGATTCAGATGCCCTCTCCAGGAAACCCCATGATCCCAAGAAATTATTATATCATATGTCAATATTACAAGACACTGACCAGAATTTAGTCCCCCAACAGTAAGGAGAAGCCCCAAAAGCTGTTGGCACTTGAGGAAATCAGGACCTCTACCAACAGAGATGAAGAAGTAAAATCCAAAATCCAGGCAAGAACCAAGGCAGACCCAGGACAGATGGGAAGACCAGGCACAGGCTTGGATACCCAGGCTCTGGGCAGCATGGGCATCCAGCCCTGCAGATCCCAGCAGCAGCAGTAGTTTGTAGAGGAGCACATGAAGGTTGAACTGCTCATCTGAACTCTGCTCATTAGAGTCCCATTAGAGTGGTGGAGTTGGGTTTGGGAGGTTTTTTTAGAAAAAATATTACTGTATGTTATAGCAATCACTCAGCTTTATTAATTTTTTTTCAGTGCATGCTAAATACCATTGCATGTGAGGAGCTGCCATTTCTGAGTTTCATGCCTGCTCCCACATACCAAAAACACTGACTGCGGTGAGGGACTCTATCCCTCATCCGTTTCCATGTCTATGTTTGAGTACCCTCAGCCCACCACCAGAGACAATCACAGTCCCCCAGTCCACCTTGCAAGCCTTCCCGTTGAACTCAGTGGCCAGACTCCCTCAGCCTTTGCACCCACATTTGAGTTAGAAAACGTTGTTGTGGAAATGTGTCTGTGTCAGGCCATAGGGGGAAGAATGATAAATATAATGAACATGAAATGTGATAAAGTACAGCTTGAATGGCTTCTATCTAGCTCATAGTTTTACCTTTTCTGGACACTAGAGATTTCATGTTACTGTATGCGTTCGAAGCATTCTGCCTTAACATACCTGGCATATCACACAGTTACTCTTTAACTATCCAGCACAGGACTTCAACTATGCCATGCTATTTTAATTCATTTTCAGGGACACCAAAGCTGGCTGAACTCCATTAGGAAATAAATAGGTTACTTCGTATCAGTAAGTCAGAAATAGAAGATACTGACAGGCCTTGAAGTTGTGAACTTTGCCTGTGAGGGTAAAAGAAAACAGATCTTGAGTTCCAAGTGCCCCATGGGGGTGCTAGCATTTCAGCACAGAGCTACCGTGCCACCCACAGTCCCTGTGCACCCAGCTGTGAGCAGCGAGGGGAGTGAGGAGCAGCTAACCCATCGCGTGTTGCGGGCCTTGGAGAATATTGTCACACCATTCAGGCCAATAGCCCTCAGCCAGAGACTGCTGCAGTGCACCCAGGGACAGTGCCTCACGGTGTCGAGAAGCACACGAGGGAACACAAACAATCATTTATCATCTTTATGGGTTCTCAGTACACTTAAGAACGACAGCTTGAAATTACAGCAGAGAGAGCAGGGCACAGAGAAGTGGAGGACTGCAAAAAAACAGCCCCCCCCCTCCCCCCGGTTTGTGCTGCTGCGCCTCAAGTGCTGCAGGCACAGCTCCTTCCATTGGAAATCAAAAATGGTTTCTGAGATCCTCCTCTTTGAGCAGTCTTGTTCCAGATGGGCTGCTGCCCCTCAAGGTTTCCAAAGAGTAATTAGACGTAACATTTTTTAAATTCTACAGTTGCAAGGCTTCAGATGGAAAAGTTGCTTAAAAAAAAAGAAAAAAAGAGAAAAAAATCAAGAAAGGATTTACCCAGCGTAAATATATTTTCTAAAAGTTTCCCTAGACAAACTTGACTTCAGGATTTCAGAACTTCAGAACAGGACTCAACAAATTTTTAATATATTTTTTCAATAATATATTTAAAATTTTTTCAATATTTTTGGTAAGAAACGATACCAGTTGAAACATCATTTCTGTCCTTAAAATTCATCAGAAAGTTATATGAAGACTAAAAAGTCAAATATACTCCATGAGGAGACACATTTAAATGATTTCATTAAATATTTCATTAAATAATGTTTTATATTTCCTAAAAAAAAAAATTCATTAAAAGTTACACAAAACATAAAAGAAACATGCACATAACATCACAGCAAACCTTTAAATATCAATCAATAGCAAATCTAGCAGCGTGATGAACTGGACATAGAATCAAAATAGGAAAGTACTCCTTTCTGTTCATAAATTGAGCAGCTTTTTATTCATTGAGAAGGGCCAATGAGCATGGGATGGTGAAGAGGAAGGGAAAAGTCCTATGTATGCAGTTTTTCACAGCTTTCTGTGGACAGCAAAAGTTGAAAACATGCATCTATCTCAATGGCCCAAATAACCCACCTATTCATACTAGAATAGCTGCCAACTGATGACTTTCAGGCAACAGTGTCTGCATGCTTCTGCCGAGCATAAAGTGCTGACTCAGCAGATCTGCAGAAACTTCACACAGCTTCCTAAGAAAGTGTCCGTTGTCACCAACCATGACCAGACACCCAGCCTCTGCAGCACAGTCCTCTCATAACAGCCCAGCCAAAGTCTGGAAAGCCTGGAAACAATGATGCTCTGACTGAAACTGACCCAGAAAAAAAAATGGCTATTTATTCCTTCATGTTCTCTTCTTCTTCATTACAGTTCTCCCAGTAGGTCTGCTGCAGAGATACTGGTAGCACTGCTGCTACCAGAAATTGCCTGATAATGGAGTTGGCATAGTTTGCTTGCGCATACAAGAGCCATAAAGGAAGACAACTGAATCCTGAGAATAATCGAGATCCTAATACCATCACTGCATCACTTTGACTTCTGCACAAGCTCTCCAAAGTATCAAGCCCATCAAGTCAAAACCAAACACATAATGCTGAGGTTATTCCTGCAATTTGGAAGCACTGACTGAGTTAACGTGGAGCAGACAAGACTATCGTCTGTACTCTACCAGTATCACCAGCTTCTGCAGAGGAGGAGTGTGTGGTCCTCAGCATTTTACTGAAGAGAACATTTTTGTTTTCAGTCCACGTAACACTCAAAGATGTGACAGCAGAAGAAATATAAGGTGTACTTCCTTGGTTTAGCCATGGGCCAAGTACAGTCATAAAAAGAATAATCTCCTTCCCATCATCACTAAGCAGAGATCACTAAGCCATTTTTAATTTTCTTGGCAAAGGCGAAAGGTTGAGTCCTCTCACATTATATATCTGCAGAACCCACCGATTTATAACACCTTAACAGAAAGTATTTGGTCAGGTCAGTAAACTGTTTGACTGTCAAAGATGTAAATTGGGACTTCATGGAGCCAGCACTGCTGTCAGGGAGGGCAGAAGATACGGGAAGTATTTGGCTGGCCAGCGTTTGGTTTCCACATGCAGTGAGTTCTGCCATCAATGTTTCTCTAGCAATAAATAATGGCTTTTGTCGATACAGATGCATAGAACTTAAAAGTATGAACTCCGAAGTCATTAAGTCTCACTGTGCTACTGAGCACAGCAGAGTGCATACGCTGCTGTATTTATATTTCTGTCTACAGTCAATAAATCAGAATCTGTAGTACCTGCATTATCCAAGCCATCTGCTTTACCACATTAAAAAAAATGAGTAGGTGGGAAAAAACTTATGATAGCTTCTTTATTCTCCTGTTCCTGTTGCTAGAGAAACCGATTCTTTAAAGTATTTTCTGATGTGTGAAAAGGAAGCTGTCATGTACCCCTTCCTCCGCAAAAAAAGACTGAAATGGTCTGTGTTTTATGACAGTCCAATAGTTGGTGGAAGAAGGGGAGAGGAAATCAAAAGCACTGATTTTTCCACCTCTTCAATTGACTTGTTGACTGACCTTGGGCAAATTGTTAAGGGCCCTGTGAGTATAAGCTGTATTAGGGAACCATAACAAGTGGAGAGCATAACATCAGAGGGAATGGTGCCATTCAGAGGAGGACTGAAACTGTGAAGCGGAGCATAACTGTGTGTTGTTAAGAGTGCCCATGCTGCCTCCAGAGCTGGATGGTGCTACCATGAGTGGGGTTCGTTCCTCTTGGCTAAAATACTTCAACTCAAAGAAAATCAAAGTGTTGGGGAAAAATAACCAAAACACTTTCTTTGTTTTCATGGAATCACAAAATCACAGAATTGTAGGGGTTGGAAGGGACCTCGAGAGATCATCGTGTCCAATCCCCCTGCCAAAGCAGCTCCCTAGGACATATCACTCAGGCGTCCATACGGGTCTTGAATATCTCCAGAGATGGAGACTCCACCACCTCCCTGGGCAGCCTGTCCCAGGGCTCTGTCACCCTCACTGGGAAGCAGTTTTTCCCCATGTTGGTGCGGAACTTCCTGTGCTCCAACTTGTAGCCGTTGCCCCTTGTCCTGTCTCCACAGACCACTGAAAATGGGCTGTCTGATTCCCCCTGCATCCCCTGCTTCAGATAATTATAAACTTTAATTAGGTCCCACCTTAGTCTTCTCTTCTCAAGGCTGAACAGTCCCAGCTCACTCAGCCTTTCCTCATAGGGGAGATGCTCCAGGCCCTTAATCATCTTCGTAGCCCTTCTTTAGACTCTCTCCAGGAGATCCCTGTCCTTTTTATACCAGGGAGCCCAGAATTGGACACAATACTCCAGGTGGGCCCTGACCAGGGCAGAGTAGAGGGGGAGGATCACCTCCTTTGACCTGCTGGCTACACTCCTCTGGATGCACCCCAGGATCCCATTGGCTCTCTTAGCCACCAAGGCACACTGCTGTCTCAGACTATGAAAGTGACAGACTTTACACAGGCAAATAGGGCTAATGGGTGTTCTAACGCTGTAGTACTAGAAGGAAAGTTAGTTATTGTTGGCAAGTCCTTGGAGGTCCTTCTATGCATTTGTATAATTACAAAATAATATAATGGATAGTATTCTCTTCAGAGATTTTGTCAAGCTCCTCCATTAATTTGTAATGATTTTGTGTCAGATGGCAGGATGTTCAAGAAGTATTGAAGACTTTGTTGCTGGTATGCACTGCTTAAATGAGCTGTAAAAAGTGATCACACAAGGCCTATTAATATTTCCAACTAATCTACTTTTTAGAACTTGCTATTCTGAAGTTTAAATCACTATTTATCCTTCCTCCTGTAACTGCAAAAGCCATTCTTCGGATGATTAATCAAATATGATCTGATCTTGGCGTTAATCTAAGATATGGTTCCCAAAGGACACCAGTTCTCTGGAAACCTTTTTTATTATTGTCTTCTTTTCTCCTTTTAAGTTCAAATTAAAAGGAAAAAAGAAAAGCCACTAGTGAGACAAATTTCAGCCTATACTTGTTCAACAACTTACTCACTTATTCCAAGACCATACAGAAAAAAATGTTTCATATTTAAGCTTGTTCTGTATTTCAATAGACCAGATTAGAAAGTGCATAAAAATAATCTCACAACATGATCAGGTGTCATTGTATAGACAAGTTATATTATTTTTTTTAATGTTATATCCACTACCTTCTCCGCATGCAAGGCTTCAGGATTTTTTGATGAAGTCTCAGAAGCATCCTTCATCAGCTTAAGTGATTCTCTTCTGGGGGTTGGGTTGGATGCGATTGTTGTTTCTAGTCCAGCCAGTTCTTGGCCACATAATATTTTGGCAGAGTTTCTAGCTGGACAAAAAAAGGAGGACAGTTCACATGAGAATTCTGTTCTAGCCTTACTGTAGTTAAGCCTGCTATGAAGAACACGTGGAAGAAAACCCTAACAGAGGACAATAGCTGAAATACCCACCATTGCTAATACAGAAACACACTGTGCTTTACTGCATTTTACTACGGTTCATCTTTCCTTTTTAAAATTATTTTAAGAAACATGTCGTGGTTTAACCTGGCAGGCAGCTAAAACAACCACATGGCCGTTCTCTCACTTCCCCCACAAAACAGAGGGATGGGGAAGACAATCAGAAAGGAAAAAAAAAAAAAAGGTAAAACACATGGGTAGACATAAAGACAGTTTAATAAGACTAAGACAGCAAAGGAAGATAAACATCATCATCAACTTCAAAGAATATACAAAACAAGTGACACACAGCACAACTGTTCACCACTCAGAGCCAATGCTCAGCTAGTTCCTGAGCCATGCTGCCTCCCAGCCAACCCCAGCTATATATGAAGGTCATATGGTGTGGAATATATATTACACCATACAGTATGGAATATCCCTTTGGCGATTTTGGGTCAGGTGTCCTGGCTGTGTCCCCTCCCAACTTTCCAGGCACTCCCCACCTTCTTGTTGGCAGGGTCCTTGACTGCTTAGCAACAACTAAAACACCTGTGTATTATCAGCACTGCCCTCACCCTAACTCCCAAACACAGCACCAGCTGCTAGGAAGACACCATGGCTTTCCTTCCACTGGAGTGGAAGGAACCACTGGAGTGGAAGTTACACTAGAAAGCATCACATTAATTTCCAATAAAATTAAGTGCAACACTTAAAAAAAAATGTTCAAAATACTGTGTGCATGTGTGTGTGTGTGTGTGTGTAGATGCATATATATTGCTCTCTGTGTATGTGCATGTGCTTACAGTTTCACTCTGATGCCCAGGGCTGGTGAAGCAAAAGGGCCAGAAGCACTGGGGCTGCGTTTCTTAAGGGTGCAGTGCAGGATCCTCTTATACTTCCAGAGGAACTTACTCTGTGTTTTAGTCCTTCGGGGTTTTTTCTTTCTGGTGATCACTGCTAACCTCTTGTGTGGAGTTCCTCACACGCTTTGTACTCTCCACATTAGCAAGCAACTTACTCTAATTATACACCTCCTAAGTCATCTGCTATCTCAGCCATAAACATGAATTTCCAACGATGATGCCATGCCAAATGGCAGTTATGAAAAAACATAAGTTTAAATACATAAATGTTCAAGTACTTGAAATACTTAACAAATACTTTCCAATATGTTAAAGTTCAGCAGCACATCCTAAGAATTGAGGCTGGCTTCTATAATAGAAAATTTTATTGCTTTGGGAATTAAGGAGAAAAAAATTATCCTTAGTTCTCCTCAAATATACTTTGCATCACAGTTTAAATACCTAAGGCCAAATCTTCTTTCAATTACCCTGACAAAGCCCTATTGAATTCTATGAATATGAAACAGTTTAAATAGCTGCAGAATTTGGCCCTTAAGGTCTATGCAAACCCCCATTTACCAAGACTCCTCACTTTCACCAAGACTGTCAACATAATAACTGAAATCTGTTAAATATAGCTGTATATTCCCACTATATAAAATGAAGCTTTCTTTTGCCCTTTTGCCTTACTATATGTTGGGAAAAATGCGTTCAATATTGTTTGAAATTGGTGTCAATCTGAAAGAGGTTCAGCCTTTATGGTGTAGAATCTCTTTTGACCAAAATTCTTAATAAGACAAGGGTAAGTTCTGCACATATTACTGCACACATTTAACCTAGATAACAAATCTATAAAATGACATTGTCTGCTCATTTGCAAATTTACTCTTGCTTTCCCAAACACTCCAGCTTGTGACTCCTTAAATTAAGCTGAAGCTTTTGATTTTCATTACACTTTCTAGGACACCTTACATCTGGAAGTGACTGAAGTCGTCTTGGGCATTCCTGACAAGTCCCGCCATGTTTTCCCTGTTCACCGCTAGTCCTTAAAACAAGTGACAGTTTGGAAATATATCCTTTTCACAACTAATCACTGAATAATCCATGTGATATTTGTTTCAGATGCTACACTGTGAATTATACTGTCCATCTGCCTGCATTGCACTGATTTACTGTTCTTACTTACCGTTATTCATTATAAGAATCCCCAGTGTTACCTTTTGGGTTTATTCTCTCCTGAAGAGCATACTCTTTCCTTAAAGACAGAGCCTGAATGAACCTTTGTACTTCCCACACAGCCAAATGCAAAGGAGGATTGACTGAGAAAATCTTGTCCCCTTCTGCACGGGAACTGCACGCACGTGTGGCTACGTGCAAGAAGGCCGCATCTCAAAACAGTCCTTTTCCCTGCTGAGAGAGAAAGCAGAGTCTTCACTTCTCTCTTAGCAGCATTTACAGTGTTTTATCTTTTTTCAAATAACTATGCAACTCCAAAGATTTATTATTGTCTGTATTATTCTATGTTGCGTTATGGAAGCTCTTGAAGGATGAGAGGCTGGGTTCCAGGGACAAGGATAAAACGGTGCCTGATGTCCAGGACAAGCAGGCTCAATTGCTTTGCTCACCACAACCTGCTGTGATCATAGGCAAGACATTTATCTCACCGTTCCTCCATTTGTCATCTGCTAGACAGGTTTTATGACAACCAAAGGTTGTGAAGTGCTCAATAATCTTATAATTGCAGCTCTCTATAAATTCTTAAGACAGAAGCATAACAAGCAAGTCCCTGACACAAAGAGCTCCAAAAAGCATCCTTTAATGTATGGGAGCAATCCTGCATATAAAGGCAGTGGCTGCTTCCCACTCCATCGTCTGTTAAATGCTACCAGGGGTGATTTAGGGACACCTACATATTTTCCTTTGTCAAAACAAGACAAGATGTATCTGGTGTCATGCTATACGCAGTGATGATTCACTAGGATGGATGTCCCTGTGTGCCCATCATTCCCGCAGCCTCCCAACTCCAAGGTCTGCTTGATGTCCCAGAGCCACTGAGCTGCCCTGTGCAGCTGCCATCCTCGTGAACACCACCAATGGGTGTCCAGAGTGCAATAACCTGTGCAGACATGGCAAGAGTCTCCAAAAACATCAGATGTAAAGGGAAGATAAGCATGTGAGCATCCTCTTCTGCTTGGTCTGACCCAGTGAGGCTAAACATCGCTCTATGAAGATTTATTGGAGTTTTTCTTACTGCTTTTTGTTCTAAAACATCCAAGTTTTCTACTTGTAGCAAAAAAATACGAGTTTTTTCTACTCTTGGGAAATGATTTTGCTTTTTAACACAGCTTGAATGTAGATTTATTGTTTCAACCCTGTGAGTTCATCTAGAAAATTCTTTAGACTTTGTTAACATTGTCATACAAAACAAACCCCTTTGTTCCTGAATCCTGGCAAAAATACACACATCACTCGGAATCTCTTTGCAAGATTCACTTTCCATTTTTAAAAATCATTAACTGTTTCATTCAGAACCAGCTCTACCTTCTCTTTTTAGTGAATCTATTTAAACTTTTTAAAGCTGCTTAATTTATCCTTGCTTGTAATATTTGTTCTTACATAAAAGTATAGTCCAGATCGAGTCTTGTTTGATTAGCCAGACGTCATAAATTTGTCACATTTTGCTTTTGAAATGCAAAGATATTTTTTATTATTGAATAAATATTCAATTTATTGAATTGAGTATTATTTCAATAAATTTATTTTCAATGAATTGAATAATTTGGGTGGTATTCATTTGGCCAACAGCACTGACTTAAGCTTTTTCAATATTCAGTGAAGAGAGGTAGATACTTCAAGAATTTGACTTACCTCATAGTAGCACAGGTGCTGAACCCAAATAAAGTCTCTTCCTCCCAACCAGCATGAGAGGTACAAGGGAGATTAGCTCAGATGATGACATCTATATCGTAATGTCTAACAGCACGAATCCCATCCCTTACCTCCACTGAAGCTTCACATTTCAGAAACCAGTAATTTTGAATAATTTCCTTCTTATTTACCTACTAAAACTCACATTTCAAACTAAAAGCATCTTCATAATCTTGGCGTAACTATGTTCTCAATCAGTTACATCTATAGTGTATAGGGAGACAGAAGTCCATGCTTTGAACTAAGCATGTTAATGATGTAATCTGCTGCCCAGTAGAAACCTTGAGGAGCTGAACTTTGGTCTTGGCATTTAAAATGACTACTGATGCACAAAACAGTTGTACTTGTGCTCTGCATTCCTCAAAGAGCCACGTTGTGGAAATAACTCATTCAGAACAATCTTATACAAGGCAGGTTTTAAAACTTTCCAAGCCTTTCTAGGCAGGTCTAACATAAAGGAGGTTGGGGGGTAAGGGGGGTAAGGGATGGGGAGAAGCTTCATGAAATACTGTTGAACATTCAAACAATGGGATTTGTGGTCCAAATTTCCTTAAGTCAAAGAAAGCTAGAAACTTCAGGCATAAAAGCAGTCAGCAATCATTTTCTTCTCGTGTGCTGTCATTGATTCTGATCCTCTCTTGTGTTTGTTAAATGATTTTCTCTTCCTACTTTCACCACAGAGCTCTGATGAATGAGACAGTTTGTTAAACAGGAAAATCAGCATGAAGAGGATTGTATTCAAGATTTATAAGGGGCACCCGAATGTAAATTTCTTCTTCTCTGCCTCTCCTCTTTGAAACTCAGTATTCACAACAGATAACAGAACTGTCAGAGAAATTCTTAACAAAACCATCTACAAATATCACTACTAGCTTCTTTCTGACACCACAAGTAATTGCATCCCTCTTTCTGAGTTTGAAAAAATGGAGTTGGTTAATGAAATACAACGATAGAACAGAACTTTGCGTTTTGTTGTTTCTCCCCACAGTCTCACGTGCACGCCAACTTCAATTAGTATGCATTGGAAAAACATAGCTGACCAGAGAAAAGGTTAGCTCAGCCTTACTTTCATCTTGTGTGGTTGCCCCAAGCTTTACTTATCCTGAGGTTTCTTTTGCTGTACTGTGAACCTGGAGTCTTCTGCAGGGTTTAGTCTTAACCCTTCCTGCCTTTCAGAGAGAAGCTCTGTGCTGGCTGCAGCGGCCTTGCACAGCTGCTTTTCAGGGAGGGTCAGAGAGTGGGAAATGTAGTCGCTTCGTCATGGCACAGATACCAGGAAGCATCCACACACCTCTTACACCCACCACTTCATGCTGCAGGTTAAACATCTCAGGAGCTCCAGACAGACCACCAGCTGCTGCATATCTAGCTTCCCACACCCTGATGCTGATACAGGGGAGGGGGAAATGACTGCAGTAAATAGGAGGCAGGGGAGACAGATGTGCCGTCTTACATGAGCTGCTGCTCGTTCTTTGAATCCCGACTCCTCTTCCTTCACCAACAATGGAAACAATTTGCTGAAGTTAAAACCACTTAAACCTTAGCAGAAAACAATTAGACAGCAAACATTTCTTTAGCACCAACTCCTATCTAATTATGTTAAATATGCACATCTACTGGAGAATTGAAGAGATTCATAGGTAAGTATAATGTGCCAAACAGTTGCTTCTGTAGGATAAGTATAAGCACGTCACACTGCTCTACACTGCACACAGCAGCCTTGTGGCTACCAAGCTTATGTCTGATCAGTCTCACAGCCCTGCACATATCTTTGAAACATGAGTACACTTTCTCAAACAGTTTTTTCCAGTAGGAAGAAGTAAAAACGTATTTTTCTGGGAAGGAGCATTTTCCTTCATGTCTCAGCCCGAGTTTTAGCAGTAGCTTTAATGCTAATAACCAAGGATTTATTTTGGCACATGACATCTGGAGGGCCTGATTGGCAGTTAATGAAAGATAAGGAGGATTCATTGCATGGAAAAAATTATTACTGAACAACTGAACCACTGCTTGTTACACCTTGGTTTTCCAGTCCTAATGTAAGCCAAATGTTGCATCTCAATCTGCAAAGCGTGTAGTATTTTACAGATGTCTAAGGAAATAAATTGTCATGTATATCAATTTTCTTGTGACATTTACTCCTTATAGCAATTGATCTGAAACCAAATGTGTGTTCCAGCAATTAAACTGACTGAAGCAATGTAAAACTCTGGTGCTTTCAGAGGTTCCCATTCTTTCAATATGAAGTGGGGAGAAAGAAAAAGAAACAAAACCAAAACCCAGAACTGTAATTCAGTGGAGCATATTCCAGCTTTCCAAATCAAGAATCATAGAATCACTGACTGGTTTGGGTTGGAAGGGACTTCAAAGGCCGTCTAATTCCAATCTCTCTGCAATGGGCAGGGACACCCTCCACTAGCCCAGGCTGCCCAAAGCCCCATCCAACCTAACCTTGAACACTGCCAGGGAGGGAGCAGCCACAGCTTCTCTAGGCAACCTGTGCCAGTGTCTCACCACCTATTACCAAATCTAAATCTAAATCTAGCCTTGTTCAGTTTAATGCTGCTCACTGTGCATCTGTATTTTGCTTAACAGTGTTGGAGGCTTCATGTTTTCATAAAAACGTGAAGAAATACTCCATCTCTATTTTAGTGAACAGCTATCCCATAAATGAGGGCAAGTGCAGTCTTGATAACATAATTATTTGTTGTTATGTGAATGAACATGGGGAAGGGAAAGTGGCACACAGCATCCAGCCTATGATCAGGTGAGTTGCACAGTGTAATAAGCTGGTTTATATTTTTTAAAGCACTTTTTGACTGGTGGTGAGAGAGAAAAGGAATACAAAAGACCAGGCTAACATTCAGTCTTCCAATAAATGCACTAGCCAAAGTTGCTGCCATAGAAAAAGTATATTTTTTCAGTACATACACAATTTACCTAGAGAAAAAAACCCAGAACTTACAGAAGTGTCATTGCAAGTAATGGGAGTGTTTTTTTCCCCTTATCTATGAATCAGGACCAAAGCTTTCACCCAACATTCACTTTGCAGCATGAAAAAAGCAAAGGAAGACAGGAATTGCCAAAGGGATATAGAAAGGAATGCTGTGGTCTGCGTTTCTTTTTCTGCATTTGAATGTTTACATTACTATACTACTGCCAATTTTCCCAGCTCAGCTATCTGCAGATTTTGGCCTCAGTCCTGTAAACACTCCATTCTCATGCCTAAATTTCTTCTTGTGAGTAATCCCGACCGAAGTCACCATAACTATTCAGGTGCATAGTTATACTTGCAGAGAAATGTGTGGAGTCTCAGGGTCTTGGAATGAAAGATGAAATGAATAAATGAAATATGAGTTTATAAGAGAGGCAGTCATGCCTACCATGATTGCAGCTGAGCGCCTGCTATTTTACTCATGTATAATGGATGCTGCGTTGTAAGAACACATGGTGCTCTGTCTCTGTCTCACCATCTCACTCAGCCTCTTCTTTTCCCCTGAGAAATTCCAAGATGACATCAGACAACAAGAAACCATGTCCAGTGGCATATTATTGCATCACTTTAGTGTGGTTCTAAAGAATATTGTAACAAGCCAGGGACTGCTTAGACAACCTACTGCATTTCTTTTTTTAGCTTCCCCTCCAAGATGCTGCCAAGAGCTGCTTTGGCGTGTCAAGCTCTACACTCAAAACGCCTGCGAAGTCCCACATGCTGCAGTAGAAGTTAATGTATTTGCCCTATGGACAGTACACGTGAGGAAAGTCAGAAATTATTTTCTTTTCCTAGAATATAAGAAGATACTGCTACTTTGACACTGTGATTTGGTGGCAGCATCAGTGTTTTCTCTAGCTTTCCCTCCTTCAGTTCAATTTATTTCATTTCACCTCTTTGAGGAGGGCATATGTGCCTTTTTTGGTGCTGGCCAGAAGAATTGGAATCAGTGCCCCCAGTGTTTGTCAAAGCACCAGGTAATCCTCATCGGGTACTTTTATTAGATGTAAAAACGCTCCTTTTGATTTGGTCTTCTCTAAGAACTACCTTTGCCACTGACATTAGCCTTTCTGTTTATACCACCAAGTGTGCCAGTCGGATCTTCTGATACTGGCTTGAGAGGGGCCAGGATTTCACCTTGCATCCCACTTGTGGTGAGCATCTCAAATCACATTAGCATTGAAGAAATAAAATAAGAGACCCCCACCTTCAGGTGGAAGAGGCAGGGTTGTTAGTAAGGGATCCATCTGAATGAATAGTCACATGTAAAGCCTTTTTTGTAAGTGCATTTGTGAATTTATTTCATATTAAAAGAATAAAATTATTTTAAATGATGGAAAATGCAAAAGTTCCCCAAAATCACTAGAATATGTTCATAATTCTTTCCTCTTCTAGCCAGCTCCAAAACAATAAAAATGTTTTCATTGTTCTGAAATGAGATATGTGTTTTTCAAGACTTTCTAATGATATTCATTTTCCACTCTTGGCTCCTGAAATTCTAGGTCAAACCTATTAACTTCTGTGAGGTTCTGTGTGACTTAGAGATGGTTTCAGGGAGCACAGAATTAGTACTTCAGATTTACAATGTTTTTAGAACAGAGCAGATAACTGTACAGTTACAAGCAAAGAAGCTGTTCTGAAATAATTTACCACAATATAAAAAAGAGAAGCTAGAAAGATTTTGTCAAAATCTAATGCTTCTTAGGGAAGCTAACTATAAGTCAGCCCATGATGAAAGGAACTAGGATCAAGTCTTGCTGAGGGCTGACACTGTCTTTTTCCAACAGATTTTAAAGAAAAGCTTTCTTCATTTCTATTGTGCTTGAAACTGGCACAACATCGGCTTTTATTCCCATAGGGCTGTTTATCTGTGTTCACAATAAATGATAGTTTT
The DNA here is from genome assembly GCF_964237585.1 of Gallinula chloropus. Taxonomy (NCBI): domain Eukaryota; kingdom Metazoa; phylum Chordata; class Aves; order Gruiformes; family Rallidae; genus Gallinula; species Gallinula chloropus. Next base: position 135,840,657 of record NC_140085.1, on the reverse strand, counting down.
TATTCCTTTACAGATGTTCCACATGTAACACATTCATTTTCATAAATCACAATAAAATCCCAAGAGAAAAGCATTGTTAGGTTAGGCAAGTGCTATACTGAAAGATTGGGTATGCATATATGCAAGTGTGTGTGTGTGCACTTAGGGGTTTTTACCACACAAAACACATTATCCAACAATTACAACAATCTTTCTATAACTTATCTAAGCCAAAATGATATAGTAAGGCTATATGAAAATCATAAGTCTCTTGAAATTTATTTCCCTTGACAAAAATGATAGAAAATGCTTGCTTAATAGAAATTTTCTATGCTGACTACAGAATCCTGCTTCCATGCTGGATTCCATCAAAATTAACTCCTTGTGGCACAGGCAAAAAGTTTCCACAAAAGTTCAGATGCAAGACCAGCCCTGTGATTCTCTTTTTGGTTCTTTAGGATAGATAAATGCTTATGAACTCCACTTTTATTCAAAGTTAAAGTACTTTCCCACAAGGAACAACGTTTAATGGGACTAGACCCCATGTTCTGGCATTGTTGGGTTTATTTATTTGTTTACTTATTTATTTATTGAAATGCAAGTATTAGCTGCATTAAAACTGATCATTACAAAGGACAAAATACCAGCTGGAACAGAAAGGCCAGGCACCAGCTGGCATTTTATACCATGCTCACTGGGGGCTGACTTGATTCACATTTGATTAGGTCTCTAGAGATTCAATATTCCCCAATTTGTCATCTATTAAGTGCTCTATTTATCATCAGAGAGAATAAAATCAACCTTTCCTCCCCTGTCCTTACCACTGCTAGAGATGCTCATGTACAGCATGGTAAGAAGGTAAGCAGAAATGACAGCAGTAGTGGGGAAGGTCAATTTTATTTACCAAGTTTTCTATATAGGTGATCAGGTTTGTTTTGGAGAGGGAGGGATGTGTGTTATTGTTCCATGTCAGCAGAGCTAAGCTAGGCTTTATTTACAATTTCTGTGGTTCAAAAATAGAAACAATCACAAGCTGTTAGAAGCTTCTCACAGATGAAGGTGGCTACTTTACTTCCCTTGGTCGGCTACTTTACTTCCCTTGGTCAGCCACCTTTCCATACATTCACCCTGACATTCCCTCCTCCCATCATGAAAATGCTTTCTCAAAAAGAAATGTGCAGAAAAGTTCACCAAGGTCCATTTACATACCGAAAAATCACTGTCCTTCTGAGGTACACAGACAGACGTGATGGCAGTTGAACCACCGTGCTGTGGAGCACAGTCATCGCTGCCAAAACTGCAACATCAGCTGGCAAAGAACAGAATTATTCTCACCTCTCAAGATGTATCCCATGACGAGGGGCACTGAAAAGAGTGGTGTAAGTAAATAATGACACTATTTTTATTGTTTTCAACAAATTGGGCATATTTCTCTTCTAAAACCTTATAAATAAAAACTATTTTAACATTTTCTGTAATAAGTCCCTCAATAATGGATGGCTGAGACAAATTCATTTTCACCCAGATATTTAGGATATATAGGAATATATATCCCAGATACATAGGAATATGTATGTATACTTGAAACTTAATTCAAATCCTGCTGGAACTCCTACCACTCTTGCAAAGGTTTGAGGGAAAAGCATGAAAGAAGCTCTTCTTAAAGCCATTGTGTATCCCCTAATAATGTAGTCAATAATGTAGCTTGTCTTCTGAATGCCTGGACAGGCAGAGGCTGTCTAACCCATGGTTACACTAGACCCTAAGGAGTATCACAGTATCACAGACTCACAGAATTGTAGGGGTTGGAAGGGATCTTAAGAGATCATCACGTCCAACGCCCCTGCCAAAGCAGGTTCCCTAGGACAGGTTCCTTAGGACAGTACCACCAGTCTGCTCAGAGGGTTTGATGCATAGAGACAGTGACTAATTCGGCTTCATCTTTTCATTTCCACCCTTTTACTTAAAGTTGAATTTGTAAAAGCTGCGTTGTCTGCGCATCAGGTAGCTTTGCTCTAATAATCCTCACTCCACAGAAGACCAAATACTAAAAGAGCAAACAGTGCAATTTGTCAGCATGATATAAGACCTCTTTTTTTTTTTTTCCAAAGACAATTTGTGAAGTATATTTTAGGGAAGCTAATGTGGGGGAAAGGAAATTTTATGTTGCTGTGGCAACTCGAGTGAAAAAAAGAGATTGGTGCTGCAACACCTATGTTCAGCGCAGTTTACTTTTAAAATACCATTGATTTCCTCAGCGAAGGAAAGCAATCAGCCAATTTTACAGGAGATGACTTCTGCCTCCCAACCCCACAGTGTTAAAAGTTCAAACTAAAGCAAAGCTTTTCTCCAGCACAATTACTTGAGGCTTTTCAAAAGAGGAACCCATGTGCATCTGGCTGATGCACACAGTCTTAGTGAGTGGACAGTATTAGATTTACTTCAAACATTTAGCTCTTGGTCCATCCAGTAACCCATGAAAATATCTGGGAAATGCCATGATTCTGTTTATACTTAGGCACAGCCTAATCCTTTTTTCTCCCTATGGCTGAACTTGAGCCTGCCAAAGACCTCTTCCCATAAGCAAGTTGAAGCCAAATCAGTATTAAACACAGAAATGGAGGAAAAGCCAGTTCTTTCCCCAGAGAATGGGGCTTGTGAGGAGCCCACAATACAAATAGCTGTAACTGGAGAAGCACAGAAAACTCTCAGTTAACTGCACAAGGGATCAATTAAAGGAAAGACTTGAAGGGGAAGGGATGATGTCCCACTGATCTGTAAAAAAAAAAAAAATTAAAAGTTGGGTTTTGATGAGAAAGAAAGTCTGAAACTAAAAGTGGAAAAAGCTGATGCAGAGAGGGGCAGGGTGAAAGGACAAGGATGAAAATGGAAAGTCAGAAAGAAATAGAATTTTCAAGCAAATTAAGAGAGAGAGATGTACGGATCATATTACAGGTAGCCCAGACAATATGAAGACAGATTTTTGAATTTGATGAAAAAGATTGAAAAACTGCTAAAGGGATTTGGTGAATTGAGAGGTAAAAAGGTTAGGGCAAGAGTACAGAGATCCCTGTCAGCAGGTCTTTCATATATTGAAGGGAAGATAACTACAAAGCAATGAGGATGTAGGGAGAGGTCCGCAGTAATTCAGGAAGAGGTAGCTAAGACAGAGACTTGCATGCTTCAATGATTTCTTGTTTACAGCAGCAGTCTCTGCAGGCACGTTTGGTATCTTGCCTGGAGACTCAACCTCCAGGCACTAAGAACAATAGTTCCAGAGAAGTACGAGCAGGAGTGCAGCGCTGCAGCCTCCCAAATCAGGAGCTGCCCTGGACCAATGAAGCTTGGTGGGTAAAACCCTGGACACGTTTTCATATGTTTGAAACCTTTTGCAGTATAAATGCATATTTAATACATGCTGCAAAAGATACAGACACTCACCTACCATAGAAATGTGTGTCACCCTAAAGCTGAGAATGCCAGTAACAAAAATCACGCATGCAGTCTGCTCCGTGGCTTGGAACAAATGTGTCATGGAGAGAAACTCATTGTTTCACTTTCCAAGAGTGCCTAGGAGTTTGGGGTTGGTTTTGCTTTGTTTTGGGGGTTTTTCTCTTCTGAGAACCGAAAAGGTTGCTTGATGGAAAGAGTGGGCAGCAGGCAGGCCTTGTTCCCCGCTGATGTTTGAGCACGCTGTTCCTGAAGCAGAAGCTGCTTTCCAGCAAGGAAAGACTCTCATAGCCCTCTTGCTCCTGCTTTCTCCTCCGACGCCATGCAGCACGTTCCACAATATTTGGCTTTTTCTCCCCTGTTTTAAAATGCTACCTAGCGATGAAAGAAAAACTCTCTTGGACTAGTCTGTTACATCCAGCTTTATTTCTTAATTGATATTAATTCAAAGTTACTTACCTAGGAAAGACTCTGCATTTACCACAGGGAAAACCCTTTTCTCATGGAATTTCTTTTTCTTTCCTGGCTAGAGTGAGTACTGGCAAATAATGTGGCCTTTTCTAATGAAGATCAGCTGGTTTTAACTGAACAATAAACCATTTCCAGTTAGTGTAGTTATTGTTTGAATTTCTTCTACTGTTTTGATGATGTTGTTGGTTGCATTTAATTATATCCCTGTGGAAACAAAGAGATAACATCCTCCTTTCTCAATATATCTCTCTCTCACACATGCTAGGAACCAGCTTCCTAATTACCGAGTAAGGCTACTGCTAATGACAACATAATCAAAATGTAGAAATTCATTTTTCAAATGCATGAAAAAACACCATCTGCATGCATCTTTTAAGTGAGACATTAAAAGCCTGACTCCGTCTGTTCTGTGGACATTAAAAATGTGTAAAAATGAGGGTTTTCCCTGGTGTCTTTGGCCAAAATCTCTCTTTTACCCACAATTGCTCAGTCTGTTCAGTTCAAATTATTCATAATACTCCATCTAATTTATCTTTCTTTAATTTCATGTCATTACTTCTCATCACATTCCTTCTCAGCACTTAACCCTTTCCAACACAGTTTATTATGAAACTCATTTAATTATGATTCAGTCACGCTTGGTATGCTCAATTCTCTTTGTTCACTATTTCTGCTGTTTTTTTTTTCTCTCTCTCTCTTCTGATCACATTCTGGTAATGTATTTTTGGTAACAAGATGCTCAGAGCTTAATGAAATAGTTTCTGCCTTGTCACACAGGGAGAAGGACTCTCACTTCTCCCTCATATCTTCAGATAGCCTAAAGGTAGTTCTCATCTCTTTTATTGCTATACCACATAATAGATAAATGAGAGGTAAAATCATGTCTTGTTTGCTGTTCAGCGTCACCTCTAGATCTCTCTGTTACCTCCAGTTCTTTTCAAGGCAGCATCTTGGGCTTTCCCTACCTGAACTGTTTCCCTCTTTGTCTATGTACTTATTTTTTAAGTTAAATCCTTGAACCATTCTCAGTCTGTATTTGTTCCCCCGAGGCCTTTATTATTCATCATTTTCTCCAGGAATGAGTTGTATTTTAACTTTTTTTTTCCTCACTAGTATTTCAATTTCTCACAAATTGGTATAATATGCAAATTACATTAATACATTTACAAGACTGATCCTAATTGCCTGTGCATCTGCCCTTAACCCCTGCTGATTAATTGTGTTGTTGCCTAATACTTTAGTAAGCATTCAGCCCGTATCAACTTATCTCAATTAAGATGATTTTGGGTTAGATGCTTTGCTGGATATTTAGAATCCACTTCAATATCCACTGAATTCAGCTGAAATATTTCAAGTGACACTGATAGTTTCCGAGTCAAAAGAAATGGCACAGCTTCTAGGTGATCACAGCTGGGCTATATGCCTTGGTATTAAAGCTCTGAGCTGGATAATCAACAGGAAGAGTCAGATCTGTGGTAAGGACAAGAGAGGCATTTGGCAGAGCAGAATTTCTGAGAGGAGAGTTCCAGGCTACCCTGGAAATGAAAGGAATGCAACATGAGTATGTTTTATTAACAGAAATGCCTAAAGGAATAACACTCCAGCTACCAAAACTTTGAACAGCCCTTTTCAATTTTTCTCTTTGAATGGAACTAAATTTCTCCCTCATTAGAAATCCTTGCCAGACCCTGTAGACTACAAATTGAGTTGAAGAATCACCAACAATTTTGCACAATACACTCCTAAGAAAATTCTGTATCCAGTGATGAACGTTTCATAACCATGAGGAAAAACAAATTGAGAGATATTTTTGCTCATGTACAAAACCTACTTTCTCCATGCTGTACTCCGGCTTCTAACCAGCATACCAATGATTTCTGATGTTCTGTGTGCTCTGCGTTTCAATTACATTTACAAATAGGTCATATCCCAGCAAAGACAAAGAGTTTAAGATCAGGTAACGAATATGTGAGGGTGTCCTTATTAATAAATAATTTTTTCATAGCGGCAATTAATTATTCTCATGGCAACAGCTGTCCCCCATGTCCATCCATGTCAATCCATCGTCGTCCCCCTCCCCACCACCCAGTAAATTAAGACATTTCTTAATCATTTGGGATTGTTGGTAAGAGATTAGCAGTTCTGAGCTGAGGAACTTCCTTCAGGCTGCAATTCCAGACCTAAGAGAGGACAGTTGGAAATAGCAAGGAAAAACAACCACTTCTCTAGTACACACAGAATCATTTCCAAAAAGACAGGGTTTTCTATATTTTTTGACACTTTAGCATCAACAGGAATATCTCCCATCTGCTTCAGGGAAAAACGCCTGGTCTCTCTATGTCCAGATACTTATGACCAAGATATCTCACTGAACTTCAAAGGATCAATTCTGGCAGAGATTAAATGGCAATATTCATCAATAAGTGCTGTTCTCAGGAATTTATAACATTTTTTAGATCAACTAACAGAGATGTTTCTAAGTATCATTAATTCCTGCTTGCAAAGAGATCTAAGACTTTCAAGGGAAGGCAGATACATGTGGAAACAATTTCTATCCCAGACACCAAAGTTCACCTTTCCAACAGGTATTTCTAACGTGTTTGCCCAGTAACATCAGAAAATTAGATGGAAAATTGAGAGCTGGTAAATGAAAATGGAAAATCTGACAAGTTGAAAGTTCCATAGATGATTTTCTTCTCAGAAGACAGTCTCCTACTGGCAGTGCATGAACAGTGGAGCACCCTGTACCGCCCACCCTCATGGTAAAGGCTGTCAGGATTAAAGGCCACTGCAGCCTCAACCTCCCACCTCCCTCCCAGTGGGCAAGGTCCTGCTCCCAGGCAGGTGATTTAAACCTCACTGAGTGCCTAAATTTCTAGGGGAAGTGTCGTAGTTTTGCATGGCTGGGTTCTGGTGGAGAAGGGGGGCTGCAGCGGTGGCTTCTGCAAGAAGCAGCCAGAAGCTTTCTGCAGGCCCAACAAGAGCAAACACCAGCTGCCCATCAGCGATGGTCACAGCGCCTCTGGGAATCACATTTAGGAGAAAAAAAAGCCACAAGCAGCTGCTTTTTGCCACCAGAGAAGGAAGTGAGAAGATGTAAGAAACTGTGCAGGCACCAAGGCCAGGGAAGGGGGGGAGGAGGCACCCCAGGTACAGGAAGGAGAGATGCCCCTGCAGCCCATGGAAAAACCCATGGTGGAGCAGGAGGAGACATGCAGAAGAGGCTGTGACCTGCATTGGAGCAAGCCTCTACCAACATTTGCAGCCCATGGAGAGAGACAGAGACACAGAGATAAGTGAGGGCTAGAGATCCACACTGGAGTAGGTTTTCTGGGGGAGAGGCTTCTGACTCCATGGAGGACCAGGCTGGAGCAGTCTGGGCTTGAGAGACTGAGAGACATTCTGTGATTTATGACTGCACCCCATAGAGTGACCCACGCTGGGGCAGCTGGTGAAGAGCTGAAGCCCTGTGGGGGAGGACTCGCATAAGAGATGTTTGTGAAGGACTGTCTCCTATGGGTGGGACCCCACACTGCAGCAGGGGAAGGCTGTGAGGAATGCTGCTCACAGCCAAGAAGGAAAACAACTCATGAGGAACTGACCAAAACCCCCATTCCCCCATTCTCTGCCTCTCCCCGTGCCACAAGGGGACAGAAGAAGGATATAAAAAAAGAATATATATAAACTGTGCCCAGAGGGCTGAAATAAAATGTTTTTAAACATACATGCCCATAAATTAGCACAAATATGTGCATAGTTAGCCTGTACCTGTGAACAGTAGCAGTAGGACGAGTTGTAAACCTGGCTTCCCCAGGCATGCTGGCTTAGCTGAGACCGGGATTTGCAAGGTCAATTTATGTCTCAGATTCACATTGTGATAAAATTAGCAGAGTCCACCATATTTGCCAGCAATACATAAAAAAACACACTTGATGCAAACACCCAGGCCACTGGAGGTCATTGCCCTATTCTGCAATTGAGGGGTAACTTTCTTGTGGGTAATGTATTTACATTGAAAGATAAGGGACAGAGAGCAAAAGTGAATATCATTCTTTCTGTTTAGTTGAAGGACAGATCCTTTAGCCAAACATGTCAAAAGTTTAAAAAAAAAAAAAAAGAAAGAAAAATCATATTGCTTAGATGTAAGCCTAACCCTGCACATAAATATTATTTAAGGCCGTTAGAGAAACCAGGGTCATTTGAGGAACTTATGTCATACCAAAATTCACAATCTGCATAGATTTTCGCTGTAAGCTTGGGTAAAAGTTGTGGTAACATTTATTTCACCCATCAAAAGAAGCCACTTAAGAACTAGAAAAGAAATTGTATTGAGAAGCAGTTATGAGAAACCAATGAAAGCTGCCTTCCCACGAATTTGTGTCAGGTAGCTGAGGACAAGACTCAACTGCAGCTGCTCCTCAAGTGGTGACATTCAGGAAGTATCCTCTCAGCAGACACCAGCTTCTCTCATGCCTTAAAAAAACCTCACGATGCACATTTTTGCTCAAACAGAATGAGAGGAACTCTCCACTCTATCCAGACACTTACCTTCCAATAATTTGTAAGGTCTGTGGCCTTACATCTACTCTTGGTACATGGGACCCAGAGACACCGTCACATCAAACTAGCTACAGACGATTGCTTTAACCATGCAACAAGCAGCACACTGAACAGATGTTTCCTTGTGGTTTTTCTTAGGTAAATGACAGGTGGGATAGTGGGTTGGGGGCTTTGAAGGGACAGGAAGATGTTTGCAGAGTTTCCTTTCTTTCTCCTGCCCCAAAAGTAATGGTAGGTATAAAGGGGGTAAAATGGAAATTGAGGTCATGTTTGCCTCCATTTGGTAAATCACTTTCCTATCCCACCGGCACTGGTGTATATCTAGAGTAATAAGTTCCTATATATCTATAGATCGTGAGTGTGATTTGCTGTACATAAGGGCTCTAGTTAATGAATAGATTTTAGATTCTGCATTTTTTAAATTTCAACTTTCATGTCAGGCTTCATTATTTGCTACCCTATACAGCAAGGATCTCTGGGTCAGCAGTGGCTTCAGACCCAGCTATGGGGGGGCAGGTACCACAGGCAGGGAAGTTCTCCATTTAAGAGAGGATGAAACAGTTACATCTTTTTCATGTCTTCTCAAACAAAAAAATAAAGTATGTGGAAAAAGTATGTGCCAAAAACATGTACCAAGACATACCCTACAACCATGGTTCTGTAGTTAGCTTAAGCCAATCCAAAGGCAAACACCTACCAAAAGAAAGAGTTTCTCACTCTTCTAAACCCGAACTATAGACTTGGGACCCTGCTCTGTGTCAGCACCATCATTCATCCAGTGGTGCAGTGAGCTGCAGCAACTCAGAACCATCAGAGAACCAAGACTTAACCTGTTCCCCCACCAAAAACTTCTCAGCTAGATGTGATCTGATTCCTGCATTGCATCTTCACTCAATCAAGTAATTCCTCTCGTCCAGACAAGGAAGGGCTTGGGAACACGCAGGTGAAAGCAGGACTGAAGGGAAGTAACCGCACTGAGCAATGCCACTATAGGCTGGCTGAAGTCCTCACTGAAATGTAATTATATGAAGCAACATATAATCAGAACAGTGTGGCCAGCAGGACCAGGGAGGTGATCCTCTCCCTGCACTCAGCTCTGGTGAGGCCGCACCTCAAATACTGTGAAATTTTCAGCCCCTCACTACAAGAAGGACATCGAAGCCCTGGAGTGTGTCCAGAGACAGGCAACAAAGCTGGGGAAGGGGGTGAAACACAAGTGTGATAAGGAGCAGCTGAGGGAGCTGGGGTTGTTTAGTCTGGAGAAAAGGAGTCTCAGGGAGACCTTTTTGCTCTCTACAGCTACCTGAAAGGAGGTTGTGGTGAGCTGGGGTCAGCCTCTTCTCACAGATAAGTAGCGATAGGACAGGAGGGAATGGCTGCAAGTTGTGCCAGGGGAGGTTCAGGTTAGAAATGAGGACACATTTCTTCTCAGAAAGAGTGGTTGAGCATTGGAATGGGTTGTCCAGGGAGGTGGTGGAGTCACCATCCCTTGGGGTGTTCAAGGAAAGGTTGGATGAGGTACTTAGGGACATGGTTTAACGAATAATATAGGTGGTACAGGGACAGCTGGAGTAGATGGTCTTGGGGGTCTTTTCCAATGTTAATGATTCTGTGATTCTATGATAAAAATTCTTATTAGTGAGGTTTCTGAATTAAGATGAGACCTAAATGACATTTATAACAATGTATATTATTATGCTGAATTCTAATTTCACCCTCATTTTTACCTTTCTAACTCTGGTATAGCATTACCTGTAGCAATCTTCCAGTTCCCATGATTGAACTTCTGCTGTACACACAGCACAGTAATTCCCAGGAACATATCTGATTCCAGAGCAGTGAGATAAGTCGAGCAGTTAATCGATTTTCTTTCTAGCACACTTCTGAAGTGGCTAGTGGGAGTTTCCATTTTCCTTTGTCATCTGCCTATAGAAGGAAAAAAAAAAAAAAAAAAAAAAAGAGCAGGAAAAAAAGTCTCCAAAGGCTACAATTGTCCAAGCTGGATTTAGAGACTAAAATAAAACTGAGAATGTCTTGGTGGTATTCAGAGACTTTTAGTTAGTTCAAAATGAGGACATAAGACATCTATCTATTCCACAAAATGCATGTTCTCACTTTGCAATGCCTCAATCAATTTGCCTAATTCAGGATAAAGTAGCAAGGTAACTTGGGAGTTAAGTTGCAGTAGCAGCTGACAGGGACCCTGGGGCTGAAGCCACGCTTTCCAAATTAAAATCCACATTGCAAGAATAGCAGTGCTATTCTAACCTGTGGTTGGGTCATACCTCTTCTGATGAATTTTGGAGAAAAAAGGAGCTATACTTACTGCAGGCTGCCCTTTGTCCTAGACAGAGTTGTATTAAAGACTTCATATCTGTTTCTGGAATATAATCTTTGCTCAAATTATTTTCCATTTGAAATTGTTCATTTAAGAAGTCTTTTTGATCTTAATTCTGGCTACATGAACTAATTGCAATGAATAGATTAAAATGTAAAACACTTTTGTTTTAAATTATTACAGTTTAAGTAACTGGGGGGGAGAGGGAAGTGTGATGCAGACTGTTTGTGTGTCTATGCTTTCTTTTTGTAGGTGTGTATAACTGGTTGGAAAGCTGCAGCATCCTTCTGTAGTGCCAGGGCAGTATAAGGAAGGGGTCAGGCACCATCCTCCTTCAGCTGAGTGCTCTGGTGGCCTCTGCACCTCCTGAGAAGAAGGCCATGTTCCCACCAAGTTAAAACAGACTCCCAACATCAAGTGTCCTGGTGGCTTTTCACCAGCAGGCCAAGAACCCTGCAACATTACCAGCAGGTCAGAATATTCACCAGAATAGCAAAATAAATTCGTCCCACTGCTTCAGTTTCAGTATGTGGCTGATAACACATGTAGGAATTCCACTCCACTCGAAACAAGACCAAAGCTTTGCTACATCCCACTCCTTTGTGCCTGAGAGGGTACCCAAATCAAGTGAAGATCTCACGTTTTCAGGATTAATTGCCAGTGAGGCAGCTACAGGAATAGTCTTAGATGGATGACGATTACTTGCTGTTGATGAGCTTTGCTCAGTGCTTTGCCTGGAACAGGGAGAAACACAGAGGCAGACATGTAATCAGCTTGTGATAATCAGAAGCCAACACAACAGCTCCCGGGAAAGGAGAGTTTTTGCGTGGGTAGAAATTTGGATTCTTATATGCACACTTACTGCTTATGAAACTACAAGAAAGAAAGATAAGCAGAGGCATTTGCTAAAATGGTGTTAACTTCAAATTTTCCAGTAACTGTTCAAGGAGATTTCACACACAAAAAAAAAGTGTGATCTTGCATGACTCAATATGTGTATTTACAATGCCTACATCTAGGCTAAGAGATGTTGCCAATTTAACCAATCTTCATAGATTAGATGACTTTTATCTCGTTCCTGTAGTAGCCACCTACATTTGGTTAGATTAATCACTCAGGTGACCACATTAACCAGATACCCCTGACTAACAGAGAACTGGATAATAAGCTCAGATGCGGACATCCACCTTACAGATGATTAAAGTTTGCAAGATGGATATTAACTTATTTTTATTTTCAAGCTTGAACTGCCAAATTATTTTTTTAAGCTTCTGGGTTTTTTTTTCCTACTGTACCACTCCTCCATCAAAAAGGACTAAAAGACGCTCTCACTGTTGCATTTCTAGTTCAGCATTATAGTCATTCGGCCATTCAAGACAGTGAATGGGAAAGATTACACAGGAGCTCAGCAATTTACTCCTAATGCCAAGGTTAAACATCCCTTCAGTCCAAAAAGAAACTTCTATTAATGCTTTGAGAAAGGCCATAAAGAGAACATGAAATGCAAAGCATACAGTTCAAAGAGAGCACAATTCTGTTCCATTACAAATTATACTCTTCTTTGGATTTCTTTTGTCCTACAAAACAGGCTACTTCTTACCATCAATCTGCAATGCCTGGCCTCACTTATTGAAGCTAAAATCTACCTTCAAGCTCAGAAAAATGGGTAAGGAGATGCTCCTACATTCTAAAGACATAAAGTCAATAATGACAGAAGAGAGAATGGAAAAGAAACCAACCTGCACAAATAAGTAGGAACAGTGTACCGGCAGATCACTCGAAAATGACAATCCATAACTTGGATCAGCTGATTTTGCTAAAAGCTTCAAGAGCGTCAGAGCTTTTAATTACTTACAAAATGTTGATGTCACTTTGGAGGATGGACAATCATTTATGTGTGGAGTTACCTAGTACCTGAGAGTAATTAACACGAGGTTTTTTTTAATTTTAGGTCCTACTGCCATGCAAAGGTTAAACAGTGATAGCTCCAAACATGTAATTTTGCACCCCTGGCTCCAATACAGCTCACAGGAGAACTGGAGGAATGGCCCCTGCACGTGGCTCAACCCTCCCGCTCCCCGATCGGCTCTCTGGGTGAGTCTATTAAACATGTGATGGACCATTAAGTGAGTGCTCAGTAATTTAACAGCTCTGTTCAGCAAGGTTACTTACAGAGGCTGATTCACTTCATATATTTTACAGACAGATTAAGTATTTTGTTTTTATTTTCACTGGGCGACTTGATCAAGCCACAGGGTTCCCCTTTCACTTTAAAACTGTATTCTTGCCCACATTAAACACTCCTCTGCAGTTTTGCCTGAGTATTCCAGCCACTCCCATATTCTGGGAGAAACAATTCTGGCCAATATTTTATCTTCCTTGGTTATTTTAACTGGCTGGATCATTTGTTTCTCTCAAAGCGTTCTCACACAGTTTGACATTTGCAAGAAGATCAAGAAATTCACATGATAAATGGAGGTCAGCCCATCGGAAGCTGAGCCCTTTAATCCACTAGACAAATGGTTAAATTTAAATCAAAATAAATGGATCTGGGATAATTTCGAACCCGTTTGAGATCTGTTCAGAGTAAGTGTAGGCTGAGAGGGTTAGCTGAAAATTAAATTGCTTGGACTGAAATTTAGCTCCCAGAATTTGGCAAAACAAAGAATAATATGGACCTTTTTTAATTCAAGGTAGAGTTAGAATTTACTCAACCGTTTTTCTTTTTTGATTTACACTGTCTGAAGCTGAATGGCTGTGCATTATAAAAATAATTTCTGGAGCAATAGCTTTATAGCTTCCAAATGTTGCCAGTGTCATAAACAGTGACATTTGTAAGCTGCTGAAGGAAAACCTCAAGAACAGAAAGCTCCAAATTTCTCAGACTAATCTTATTCAGACAGTTCTAAAGGCAGAGCCAAATTCAGAATTATATCCTCAGTAAATTCAGGCCACTATTTCTCAATAGCTACTGCCTACCTAATTAGTGCACTTTCAAATGAGGATGAAGCCAGAAATGAGTCTCCATTAAATGGCTCAGACAGCTAATGTGTTTAAAGTTAAGAATGCACTGTGTATATCTGCTTTATCCTTATTACCAGTATCTTGACAATAAGGCAATTATTATTTTAAATAACTCACAGTCTTGTCCACCTCTTGTCAGCTCCTAAGCTGAGAAGAGAGAGGGAGTAAGAGGGAGGGGGGAGAGGGGGCGGGAGAAGGAGAGAGACTGTTTCCTTTGATACAGAAAAAAAAGCTGTAAGAGCTATCTTTCATCTCAGAGATGAAGCAGGAGGAACTTTCACCTAAGCAGAGCCAAAGGTTTGGGTGAGGGTTTTCCCATCTATTGCTGACAGCGAAAGCCACAGGAGGAGTAACTATTCTCTGAAATCGAAAAAAGGAACATAACAGAGGAGAGAAAATGCACTGCATCCACATATGCACAAACCTTCTCTGTCTCACATGTTTTCCAGAGTTGCCTTTTATCATAGCTTTGAAGAGACTGCACCCCACCCCCACCAAGCTGCGTGCATTTTGACAGCGTCCATTGAATAGGTAAGAGCTGCCTCACACCCCGTTATGGCAAACACTTCTCTGAAAACAAGAATCTGATCAATCTTCTTTCCTTTGCTTCATCTCTCTCTCCTCACAGGTACACTTCTTAGCACAACACCTTACGCAGCTGATGATTTGCCTCACTTCTGCAAGCACCAAGTTTATCTGGAAGACACTGTTGGTAGCCCTGCTGCTTCAAAATCACTAATTACCCAGCCCTGAGAAAACAATGCAGTGATTTATCTGCTTCTGTGCACATCCAGAAGCACATCCAGCCGCCTGCCCGTGGTTTTCAGCTGGTGGGAGGGGAGAGGAAGAGAGGGAAGAAATGCTGAAGTACAGGTTAGGCTACAAGACCCATCTGGCAGCACTGCTGCCACATACACCTCATGTACCAAGAGGAACTGGGTTTGTTTTGGGAAGAAAATGTTAGGAGAAGCCAAACCACTGTATACATACCAACCTATAAATCTAGGCAAAGAATTTTTCACAGTTCCAGGAACACATGTAAATAAATGCAGCTGTACAGTAAAACTGTACCCACACCAGGAGGGAAAAAGTTTATCCACACAGGGGAAAACCGAAATATGTAACTCTATCTTTACAGTATAGTACCTGCTTTATAGCAAGGCTTCTGCAGAAATCTGTTCCTTGTGCTCACCAAGGGACTGCAGCAGCTTTACTTCTGGGAAAAGGAAGGGCGATCGCTGCTTTTGTTTCACCTACATTTGGATTATTCTGTGGGTGAGGGGAATGTGCTTCAGAACAGCTGAATAAAGATCGTTCGTATCCCTCAGCTGCTTTATTTTTCTCTAGTGTGGAATGGTGTGGAGACAAAATAAGTAGACTCTGTGCAGAAACAGTGAAATATTATCATTCCTTCAAGATGGAATTAGTTTAGTGACCCAGAATTTGTATTTTCTTTAAGATCAACCCAACAAAGACAGTGATGCTAATTGCTGTTTTTATTTTCTAAATAATTTAGTTTAAAAATATTTTTTTCCTAGTATCAAAGGTTTGAGTTGTTTTCTTTTGTTTTTCATTTTTGAGGCCAGAACTATTCACTGGAGCACCTAAAGATTTTTAGGCAATTTAACACTTCACTTCCATTAGCTGAAGGCTTTTTTCCTAATAAAATATTTTGCCCGAATGCTGACCACCTGCAATTGAATGGTCTTGATTGCTGAGCTGATCACTTGCTCTGTGATCTATGCACCTGGTTGTATTTCTTCTGCTAAATACGTATTTGCAGAGCTATTTCATATAAGGCACATGTCACAGTACTCCTACTTCATTCTTACTCAAAACGCCACAGGAATGAGATGTTGCATGAGAGACCAATCCACCAGTTAGGAAGAGAATTTCAGCTTAGCACTGTCAGCTCCACACTGTGCTGGTGTGGCCTCACCTCAAGTGCTGGGTGCAGTTTTGGGTGCCACAGTACAAGAGGAATATAAAAACCACTGGAGAGTTCCCAGAGGAGGGCAACAGGGATGGTGAAGGGTCTAGAGGGGAAGGCTTATGAGGAGAGGCTGAAGTCCCTTGGTTTGTTCAGCCTGGAGAAGAGGAGTCTGAGGGGAGACTTCATTGCAGCCTACAGCTTTCTGACAAGGGGGAGCGAAGGTGCAGGTGCCGATCTCCTCTCTTTGGCGACCAGTGATAGAACCCCAGGGAACAGTATGAAGAAGTGACAGGGGAGGTTTAGGTTGGATATCAGGAAGAGGTTCTTTACTGAGAGGGTGATCAGGCACTGGAACAGGCTCCTCAGGGAAAGGGTCACAGCACCGAGCCTGACAGTTCCAGAAGCATCTGGACAATCCCCTCAGTGCTGTGCTCTGGCTTGGCTTGGGTTGGCTTTGCTTGGCTGGCCCTGTGTGGAGCCAGTAGTTGGGCTCGATGATGCTTACAGCTCCCTTCCAAGTCAGCATATTCTATGATTCTATGATCTTGCTGCAATACCACTTTGACAGCTCAATCTCCCAAAGCGAAATGGCAAATGCAGAAACTACACCACAATTTGCTCTTCCATTTGAGCTTCAAAGGGTCCTCTCAAAAATAATTCTGACACCATATGCACATTCACATGGCTAGGAGTGACACTAAGATTTTCCTGATTTGAAAGTGTTGAGATGGCCACACTACCTTGGGTCAACCAGTCATTTCTCTTTCTCCTTTCCTGATGATTTTTATTAGTGTAATGAATTATAGAACTACGTCAATAAAAAATCAGCGTTGTTTATTTAAAAACAATCTTGAGCCTTTTGCCTTTGCCCTTTTGGTTTACATAATATCAGTGCATCCCATTCCCCAGCTCCCATCTATGCCCAGCTCCTTTCAGTCCTCAGGCCTTGGGATAGCATCCGAAAATTAATATCTCAAATGAAATTTCCAGCCCACTGTGTATGCTCTAAAATTCCATCCTGCAAAACAGCCAAAAGAAAAAAAGAAAATTAAAAAAAAAAAAAATTAAAAAAAAAAGAAGTTTCATGTAACACATTTTTGCTTTCTATCTTGGAAAAAAAACTGATTCCTTAAGCTCCCTGACTACACCAAGAGGGCCTATTGCATCTGTTAAACTCATTGACTATGACTACTGCCTTCACATGAAGCAAGATTTCAGCTTTATGAGTTTTAGCTTGTTTGAAGCCCAGCAATAACGTCATCGGAGCCCTGTGGGTACGGCAGGGAGGACGGACAGGGATGACAAGCTGTAGACTTTGTGGGAACGGGTCCAACGTGGCTACACACTCCACCTAGAACACTGCTGAGTCTCAGTGCAATCCAAAATACCATTTGTGTTACAATACTCTGAGCTGCCAACCACTGGTAAATTTATTGACTGTCGGGCTAAAAAAATACAGAGAACTCAGCCATTTATTTTATTATACTTTTAGATGTCCATTACGATGGTAAAATATAGTAGGGGAAAAAATACCTTCCCTCGTCTCTTGAGGGAGATTTCCAGATTACTGGAATGGCTTGACTGCTCTTATTTGGATAATTTCTGTAGCGTACATGGAGCCATATATGAAAATGCTGGATTTATGGATTTTTGCATAGGAGGTCTGCTTCAAAAATTTCCCTTGCCCTTCACGCAAAAATACAGGGAAGAGAAACAAATTCCATTGTCCTTTAATGCCCCAAGCACAACATGTAACCAGCCAATGTATAATTACAAAACCCTACCAAGAAATAAAAAAAATCCTCCTCTGAGAATCCAATTTTAATTATGCTCCAGCCAGTGACTGTTTTCAGCACTGACTTCAACGGGAGCAAAGCACATGACTTACGAACGGCATTACCCATACAGATGTAGGCACCAAGGTGGGACCTGGAGTGTAGTTAAAGTTCTACCCTTTATTCTTCCAATTAACTGTAGGGTTGTAAATATTAACCAGAGGGGAGATTAGAAAGGTTCTTTCTAAATGGTATTTTGGCTTTTTCACTATTTCCATGAATGAAATCCCAGCAATAAAATTGATTACCATCATAAAAATTTTGTGGAGAGGATGCACTGCTTGGCACATCAAATTGTAAAATCTCTAATTATATGTTGCAATAAGCAGCCAAATGCTGCTGTAGCAACACACCACTAAACACAGTCTCCTTTTTGAAAGGTGTAAATATAAACAACAGACTTTTGCCACAGCTGTACTGGCTGATCATAAGTAACCAATGCTTTTTTTTTTTTTTTACCTCTAAATCTGTTCACCCAGAGGGCCCAATTCTCCAGTGATTGACAGCACTGTAATTTAACTGATTTCTGCAGTTCAAGTCCCCTCATCCACAAATGAGAGCAGAATCCAGTTGGTGGAGGGGGCAGGGGTTTCCACGCAGAAGAACATAACTCTCCCTCAGCATAGAGGAAGAAGCTTCTCCCAGACTAAATAAAGTTAATCTGCTTCTGATGTATTTTTCCATCTTGGCCAGGAAGCTGTCCAGTTTACCAAGGCCAATGAGGTCAATCAAAGCCGTTGCTTTCTTGTGTGCAGGAAGCAGGAAATCAGAGTCCTGAGCTTTAAAAAAATATGCTCAGAAAAGAATAAATTTCATAGATGAGCAAATTCACACTCCTCCTTTCGTTATTTTTAGCTTTTCTGAAAGTCTATTTCCACTCAGAGTTGTGCTTAGAGTGTCTGTATTTCACTCTATTTTCTTGATGATGAAAAAGACAGCGAAAGGGTAGGAATTGTGGGTTAGACTCGATGATCTCTTGAGGTCCCTTCCAACCCCCACGATTCTGTGATGATTCTGTGAATGCCTTTGAAAGGTTGCTATTGTTGTTTAAAGGAAAAACAAAATGTGAGCTCATCTTCATGGTATGCAGGAAGGTGAATGCAGAAGTTTGTGCTAAGCAAGGGCTCTAGTTTCCTACTCCTGGAGGTTGTGGAAGGTAGATCCTATACACCAGAAGGGTTTTGAAGGGAAAATATGGATTTAAAACAGCCCCAGGCTGCTGGTGGCAGCGGGGCAGCTTGCCCAGCCAGTGTGTCCAGAAGGCATCCAGGTCCTGACCCCAGTGCTCTCTGCCATAAATACAGATAGGGCTTTATAAAAAAATGTGCCCTGCCATCCGTTAAGCAGAGGCAAACTTGAGGAACATTTTAAGCTCACAGAATTGCTATTTCCCAAAATAATACAGTGAAAATATTTCCAAGGAGTGCTACGTTCAGGAAGATAGTAGGAATTGCCTCCCATTTTGGGGTCAGCCAAGAAACTTGATCTACAAGGCAGCTTTCGGGAAACATCATGATGGCTACCGCAAAGCTATTTTTCCTTCAGGGTTGGGCTACATGGAAACAAATTTTCCAAGGATTTCTCTTTCCTTTCTTGTTTGGTTTTTTTTCATCATTAAAACAGAATTTTCAAGAGTTGATCAAATAATTTGCTATTCCCCTGGTTGCTGAACTTTACAGACAAATTTAAAATGCTCTTCAGAATCCGAGACATAGCCCTGGGTCTTTTATCTGTGTTCTTGCGTTTGCTTTTCCTCTCCTTATTCGGTGCTCCATGTAGTTTCACTTTCGTGACATCTGGGCTTCTCTGGGGAGCCTTGCAATCACATCCATACTACAAAAACAGAGCCTATCTGTGAGGAAGAGACAGAATTATCTGTACAAATTCTGCAAGCCATCCACAGACTCTGGATGAAAATTTGGCCCCATGAAAATCTGGACTGCATTTAGAGCTGCAGGTCTCTTTCCTTCTGGGGCTGAAAATCAAATCGCGAAGAGGAGCTGACTGAACCAACAACCCCTTTCCTGCAGTATGACGATAGCTAATACACGGTTCTCAGACCCAAATAATATTACCTACACATCTTACTGATTAATATTTAAATTATCGCAGATGCCTAAATACTGACACGTGAGTTTTCAGTAAATTAGTCATATTTTCAAGCTTGTGGTTAGGAGAGGTTTTAGTCTGTTTTGATGTGAAAAGCTAGAATCATTACAGCAACTACGAAATCTCTGTGAGAAGAACACTTCCCTGCTTTCTTTATTAGCAGTTATATTCTCTTTTCTAAATTGTAAAATCCAAAGCAGAGGAAATAAATTGCTCAAGCAGAAAAATGCACATATTTGGAGCTCTCTGCTTTCTTCAGACATTCAGCTCTTGACTTGGGCTGGACAGGCACAAAGAAGTACTAAACGTGTGCCTAGAAATTGTATGTATCTATTCGCTTGTTTAAGAGAATGTTCTAAGATGTATTTCAGGCATGCTTCTGCATTTTATATGTGCTATTATGCCACTGGGTTTGATATACTTCATGCAGGACCACTTAGGATCACTGCAAGTTTTGCCAGTAGTTGAGGTAATGCTGCAGTTGCATTTTTTACCTCATGTAAAACATGGTAAGAGGTAACAGTGGAAAATGGATTTCTTGAGCTGTTAGGAGAGAAGTCAGAAAGAAACAGCACTGGGGTCTCAGAACACGGTCTAAAACGTTCATCTTTGACAACAAATGTGCAATTTTCTCTTCATACTCATTTGGTTTAGGTCATTTAAGGGCATCTCCTGAGGTTGTCCCGCAGAAGCCTTTATTCATTTCCAAGAAACTGCAGCAGAGAAAAACAGCAATGTATTAAGTTATTACACACAACTGAAACTGGCTCCAAAGTCATTAGCCAAAGGACTCGGGACTCTGCAAACTCATTTCTTATGAAGCAACCGGTATGTCCCACGACAGTTACACGTTGATGGAAAAATGGAACTGAAATTGTCACCTAAGAAGAAAATACTCAAAACTTAAACAGGACCTGTACAGTGGAGCATGTCACTGCAGAGAAAAAGAATCAGAGATTTCTGAATCTAACATAACTCATCTCATTAGTCTTGCTTTCATTCCCCATACACTTTCTCCTTCCCACTCCCCGCAGCTAACTCAAGCATTTCCCTCATCAGAAGAATGAAATAATGCTACATGCATTTGAAAGTCTTTAGAAGACATGCTCGAGTAAAATATCAATCAGCAAGTTTGAAGGAAAAGCTCATCTCTCTTGAGCAAGGCAGGCACAGACTTACCATAAACAGAGGTCAAATGGTCTGTAAGGCCACTTAGACACCAGATTCTCCACAGTTACTCTGGTAAAGCATAGAAGTTAATTAATCCAGAAGTTAAAAGCTCGATACCTCATCATCAAACACCTACCCAACCAACATCCTATGACATGGGATTATCCTAAATTTATCAGCAAATAAATCGTCACCTTTGCCTGAAAATACTAAAAAGCGAGGAAGGCAAAAGATGGTTTCTACTTAGAAGCACAAAATCAGCTGGTAAGTCTCAAACATGACCGGCTTCATGGCATTTCTTTAGGGACCTGAAAATCTTCCCTTCTCTTTTAAAGCAAACCCCACTTGAATACACACAGCAGTTAAACTGCCTAACAAGATTTATGATCAAAGCAAACGTGAAATAATTGCTAGTGGTTTGTGCAGCAAAGTGCCTCATACAAATAAAGGCAACAATATCAATAGAAACTAATTTGGTTTAAAATGTAAGGAAACAGACCTCACAGGGGGGGGAAATAAAAAATGTATACATTCCTGTTATCAATTCACAGTTATTTTTAAACTTCCACTCTGAAGTGACAGCACCAGCAGAAATGAGTTTTCCTGAGCGGAGCGCTGCTTGCAGGTGTGCTCTGGGTAATACGGGTTTCAGGCACTGGTGGACATTTCCACAGCCCTGTAAATGTATCCTTGGTAAAGGCCTGATGGGGTAAGGGGCAGGCAGAAACAGCAACAAGACAGCGAAGTTTTCCTCTCAAAGTCAAAGTCTGAATAAAAATAAAGTACAAGAGTGATCTTGACTGAAGTAGGATCATAATTTCCACAGATTTCTGCTAGCATGATAACAGCCTGACTGTTCAAGATGACAACATGGCAGAAACTGAATTCCCCTTGTAGTCAGGGCCCTCCCGTGCCTAGAACAGCAGCTTCAGTATGAGCTTTAATGCCACTTTATTTTTTTTCACTGCTCTAAACACTGCAAACAAGTTCTCAATAAAGGCAGCAAGATTAATTTTCGAAACCTTCATGGTGTTTTAGAGATCATTGTTATATCTTGAGAGTTTCCTAATACATTGTCAGAGTCTACTGTGAAATAACTCAGGTGTATCGCTTCTGGAGATTTCAATACATTTATCAGGAAGGTCACAGATGTTTTGCCAGGAAAAAAAAAAAATGAAAGAACTCTCTGTCTGTAAAACTTTGAAAGGTTATCTGTAGTCCAGACATTGCCTGGGCTTAAAGACCAACATGTCGTAATCTTCATTATCTGCATTACTGTGTTCACCTCTCCCAGACCTCAAACGTCAAAAAAGAGTCTGGTTCTTCCCTTAAACAAAATTCTTGCCCTCCAACAAATCCCACGCAAAAAATGGTAAAGGTCAATGTTACTTCATCTACAGGATGGGGGGGGAAAGAAACTGTGATTCATTGTCACTGACCACTGAACACTCACAGCTTGGCTAATAAAAAGACAGTTCCTCATTACTGATCATATACTTTCTGGTTCTCTAAACCCAATGGTTTAGAAGGATGGCCACTGAAGTGCCAACAGTACTTAAAATGCCTGATGGACAGAAAGGAGCATAGCAGACTTTTAAAAGCCTGTTTCATGCCCAAAGAGAACAGTCGCGTTAGCTTTGCTGCACTGAACAGTCCACACTTGCTAGCAAACAATATCCATTCTATACATATCCACTGAAATGTATGTTATTACCAAATTTCACAGCATTAATTCACCATGAGAAGGTCTAGCTCTAAGGTTTAACTCAATCTCTGCGTTTCCTGGCCTGTGAGAGACATCTTGGAATAAATCCAAAGCATGTATTCTCAGTCCTTGAGAAGCCACTGCCAGGCACCAGTTCTCTCCCCTCCAACCTGCCCTGCCTCTCCTGAGCAAGCTTGTAGCATAACTAAACAAAGGCTAGCTACAACCTCATCTAATTGATGCTCATAATCTAAACTTGGAACAGTCTGAAATCATGCCAGAACACAGAATGGAGCCTTTTTAGCAGCACAGATGAACCTCTATCTGCAGAGGGAACACAGAAGATGGTTTCTCATCTGGGGCATATCTGCAGTGTTTGATTGTGAGTTAAATGGTCTTATGGAGATTATGAGACATTTGCTAGAAGAGATGACAGGAGCAAAAGGTAATTTACTAAAATGTTTTGAGTCTTTCTGGAGTGATTCCACCAAAACCTGATGGGAAACCTCACTTTCATCTGGCATCTATTATTTTGGTGTACCATATGATGAGTTCTTCCTTACTACCAATTATATGGATTAATCGGGTGATAATGATGTAAATGCCAATAATCCATAATGACACAGAGAGCTATCTTTCGCACATACAGTCATGCCCTTTTGTATAGGGTAAGGTGGAGTGCTCAGGTGAGGACAAGGCACAGCACAGCACAGAAGAAATTGCTAGTGAACAAAAAAATAAAAGAACATTCTGAAGATTTTGGGGGTCTTCATTAGTCAGTGAACAAATATAGGTGGAATTCATCTGTCCTAGCTTAGGCACAAGGAGGACAGATGTTTAAAGATGAGAGTGTCACCAAAAGTTCCTTTTATATAATCAATAGTGAGAGATGCTCACCTCCTGAGAGCAATTCATTTCATCTAGGAGTCAGATCAATCACCATGTGGAGGTGTCTCTCTCTTCATAGATTATTATGAAAAGAACCTAAATGATTAGCTCAGGATAAGATTTACAACATCTAGACACGTATGTTTAAGTAATTTGGGATTTCTCACTAGTACTGAAGAGCGTGGTAATGCCATGCTCAAGCAAGACTGTTGTATCAGGTTGGCAAGAAAACTCCAGCTCTTTCTGGCAGATAAGACAACTGCAGTAACTCAGTCTTCCTCAATTACAGCAATACCTAAAATATCCCAGCATAAAACACCAATGCCAATGGAAATCCATCTGAAACAAAGGGCTGGAACACGTCTTCAACCGCTTACGCCACCACAAACACATAAAATTTGATCTCCCCTATCTCAGCTTCCCAGAAGATTTCAAGTCACAACAATCTTTATGGTTGTCCTTGTTAGCTTGTCTCCTGGCTGTGAACAAACAGGAAAAAAAGCACCAAGAAATTTCAGTATAATGATTTAATATTTGCTTCTTTGCCATTGAACTATTTATAGGAGAGGCACATAGCTCCAGACTTGTGCTACTAGTAAAGTTTTCTGCAGATCTTGCTGCGATCCCACGTATTTAAGTATTGTGTTCCCATGGCAGAGCCTGTGTTGCTTTTCCATACCCCTGGTCACCGGTGACGACTGCTCACCAGTTTCCAGAGAAAAATGCCATCTCTCTGTAAAGGTGGAAGCAATCCACTACTGCCTGCTCTCTAAGTCTCATGAAAATTATTAGGCAGACCTCTATGAAAGCCAGTGAACCTCAGAAAGTAGCCAGTTATTCGTAATAATGAATTTAGTAGCTGTGCTCTACAAGGAGAGCAAAGATAATTTCAGGAACTGATCTACAGCTGTGTAGTGGATTCCTAAGAAACGAGGAACATTCACAACCCTCTGTGCCTCCCAAATGCAAGGCACACTTCTTTGACCTTGTGCCGTCACTAACCGTAATGCATAACATGTGTGTTAAAAAAACACCAGAAACTTTACCACAAGTGCTTCTCTGCCCCACCCAAGGAGTAGATGAGTGTGTGACAGATGTTAGTCATGTTCTTTAAAATGCTACTGGGAAGTACTCACATACTATAGTAATGAGTGTGGTATAAGAGTCTTAGTCAGAATAATAAAGCTACACCAATTTCACTGTACATTTTCCACAGAAAAGAGCTTTCCACCGCTTACTTGTCATGTCTTATGATGGGGGGAGTAATAGTAAGAAAGGTTCTCAAAGCATCATTGGGTTTAGGGAGCAACATGTGAAGTAGGAGTAACGTTCTTAAAGAAAGGCCAAGACCTGCATCATCCCTTAAGGCTCTCTCTTATGATACACGAATCACAAAGGTAAATCAATTATTCATTTTGTTGCAGGGAGCAGCAGATCCATGCCTGCTCCCCAGATGCCCTTCTCCTCCAGAAAAGAATGAATTTCAGGTGAGAATATACTAGGTTTTTCGTATCGTCAACTTCACATCATGAGAAAGGATCCTGGTTTAAAGAGCAGACACAAACTGATGTAAGGTTAAGCTGAGGAACAGCACCCAAAAATGACGTAATTTACAGACATCAGAACTATATGCTGGGAAAAAAAGTAACAGTAATAAAATTTTAGCATTGCTAGGAATGAATTTGACAAAGGATTGCTGAACTCTCTGGTTTGAGAAGAAAGAAAGGAAGTCCTGAAGACAGAATTGATAGTGCTTTGAAGAGGGAGTGTGACCAGACAATCTCCAGAGGTTGCTTCCAACCCAAATGATTCCATGAATCTATGTGAAAAACTACAACAGAATCCTAACTAAAGCGAAGGTTATGTTCTTGTTGAGAAGAGACTTCAGGATAACCACACAGAAGCCTGTAACTTCATTTTTGTTGATTCTGAGCCTGATTTTTCAGACCCTCCTCACACTATTTTTTAATTTTTTTTTTATTTTAATGAGCATTTTCATTTCCCCAAAGTTAGAATAGCCCAGACATTGATTTGAGCTGTCAGGGAACTGCATCAACCTCTATACAAAGTGCACGTGTGTCTGTGTATTCACACTAAGACAATCCCAGCTGTCTTACTGTCCTTGAGTTCTGCATATTTGAGTACCTGTATTTTTACAATAAAATGAAGCAAGTCTCTAAAACACAGTGTAATGCAACACAATGTAGCATAAGATTTTTGTCTGCTTTCCATCATGACAAAAAGCCTACATTCTGGGGCTGCAGAGACAGTCTCTCCACCCAAAGCAACGCATCCTGAAAAGCAGGTTGCCTGTTGGTTAAAAGCTTTGTTAAGCTGACCTGTTGCACGATCATGTGTTGTAGATTTGATAGCACTTATGTGTAATTTTAGAAGCATCTAGTGATTTTAGAGTATTGTCCTTTCCATCTCCACTCAATACTCGGGTAAAAACATGCTAGCAAAGTGTCGCTTTTTACATTGCCATAATGGAGCTTCTCCTGTTATCCCTAAGATGCTATGTCAAGGCAAGGTGCTAAAGTCCCGTGAAAAATGGCTGCAGTAGCTTAAAAACATCTGACATTTGAACTTGCAGTGGCAGTTTCCAGTGAACAGATAAGATTTCTCTTCATCTGTGCCTCCAAGGGCTCAGAAGTATTTATCTCTGGACCTGCTAGCCTTAATGTTAACATTTGGACAAAGGTACTAGAATGGCTTTTAATTGCCATGACTTAGATGATTGCATTTTCTAAGCCTCCTGATTCCAAACAACAATCTACCTTCTCCTTGCAAGGACTTCAGCAGAGCTGTGTTATATGCACATAAATTTTCCCTGGCTGGATCTCTGTAAAAGCTTGATCAGTAATAGAGTCTTTTCCCTGTTTAGAGGACTGATTTAAGGCACAGTTAATTTCAGATTTTTGCCTTCACTGGCTTGTCTCTAGTAACAAAACTGTTTCCAAACAAAGCAGGCTGCAGTCTCAAAGGCATT
This sequence comes from Gallinula chloropus, assembly GCF_964237585.1. Taxonomy (NCBI): domain Eukaryota; kingdom Metazoa; phylum Chordata; class Aves; order Gruiformes; family Rallidae; genus Gallinula; species Gallinula chloropus. The sequence goes on along the minus strand of NC_140085.1, from coordinate 135,814,206 downwards.
AGTTAATAATAAAAATAAAATAGTTATCTGTGCTTTCTAGACTTAATGTGAGTAAATCTCAAATTCTGCATGGCAATTATATCTCAGACCCAGGGATTATTGATCCGCAGCCCAAGCCTCTGGAACAGTGTGTGTTCACAGCCTCACTGCAGAATTACAGACCTGTCATCTTCGGTTGACATGTTGGGTTTTTTTGTCTTGAACCCTAAAGAAGCCCCAAATCTGTAGTTTTTATGTGCCAACAGCACTTGCCACAGATCCAGATACAATCTGTATAGACAGAGGCACATCTCCTGTTTTGCAGAGTTTGCACGCCGGTCTATCTCAGCTCGGCTGCGGACCTGTTAGTGAATCCAGCAATAAATAAACACGGTAATAAGCCAAGATCTTTGTAAGTGTTTCTGAACTGGCACCTTGAGAGCTGTCTCCGTGAAGCCTGTCAGCTTACACACATCACTGCAGACTGATCAAAGGAAAACATTTTGGCCTGTAGATGTTAAAGCACTGTAAATTGGTTAAAACTGAGATCATGCTTAGCGCTTTGTGAAGAGCATCACACGAGATGGCAATACTTTGAGTCCCTTCACGTTACAATTTACAAAACTTTTCAGAGATGGGAGTTTATTGCCAGCCATAATTTAGGTGTTTCCTTCTATTTCATATAAGCAGCAGAGTGGCTGTGCTCCTGGATGAGAGTTGGTTTGAAAAGCTTCCATTTGTTCACAAAGATGGTTCTTTTGCTCACATCCCTCTGACATGAAGCCCCTGGTTATTTGGATTTCTGTGATTTCTGGGAAGTACATTTGTTCTTATGTTTTTCTCTTCTTTGACATAGTCTTTATGTTTATTTGGCTTTCAGTTTTTCCAAAGCAGACTGGTGGGACTTTTTATTCCCTCATACAGGAAGGTGCTGCAGTGCCCCCCCAATAGTTTTGGATTTGCTTCAATCAACTGTGTCACTGAGTATTTTTTCAGACAGCAATTTTACCTTCTTTTTAATCCTTTTTTCCTACTGTGAAGGAAGAGGTATCCATAGTTGTGCCAGTCTGGGGCATTTCAGAGGACCTAAGACAACTGAAAAAAGCAGCTTGTTACCCGCAGGAGACACCATGCTGAGATGTGTGCACAGTCTCTCTGTTCCCCCTTCAGTACCTGTGCATTTATATATTGACACGTACCTACATGCTACATGTGTCTGCATACATTTGCATGTAGCCTGCTTAAATGTTTTGGGGACAATTTTAGCAGCGGGAAGATCCAATCGTGAATCACAGAATCACAGAATCGTAGGGGTTGGAAGGGACCTCAAGAAATCATTGGGTCCAAGCCCCCTGCCAAAGCAGCTCCCCAGCTCATGTTGCACAGATAGGCATCCAGATGGGTGAAGTATCAATCTTCCAGACCATCAGCTACACAAGCATATTTTATTACCTGAAGATACGAGGTCATTTGCAGCGAAACTTCTGGAATTCAGCTGTCGCACTCCCAAGCCGCCATGGAGTAGAAAGGCTGTGACGATTCTTTTTTGATCCAAAGAATGGAGACGGGCTTCATGTCACCCATCACCAGTGACATCTGCTGATCACTCAGAAGCACAATAACAGAAGGAAGACATGCAACTAAACATTCTGTGCAATTGCCATCCTCATCCACATCATCGCAAGCAAATCTGTGCTTTCGTCTCTATTTAATTCCTCTTTGCTCTCATGTAAATTTATTCCAGAAGCAGCTCCAATGTATTTTCCACAAAATGACACTGTAAGACTGCCAGATTTCTTCCTGCTGTCACAGTGCCTAATATAGATCTCTAGCCCTGCCATTAACGTTTAGGAGAGCTGTAGAGAAGGAGGTCAGCATTGCAGAGAGCCATTTGTTTATGATTACAATTAAGGCTTTACCAGGATTTCCTATAAACCTCTGTTTTGGGGGAGGGCAGCTCAATAGGAAATCTAAACAAGTACACGAGCTGGTTTTAGACACTTTTCTGAGCTGAAACCATGTATTTTTCCCTGAATCTTTCCCTATGGCTCAGGAGCACGTAACATAGCTTGGGACACAGATGTGCCAAGTTTTCCACAGTCAGATTCTGCATATGAAATGTTGGACCACACTTCCTACACAAACAGCATGGGGGAGGAGCAGTTGGAGGTAACACGATGCGCCCTGGATGGCTGCTTTGTGCTGGCCATTTGATGCAGAGTCATTTGCCCTGCAGCATAGTATTGGGCTCTGTTATTATGAATGGTTTTGAAATGCTTATATGCCCCAGGAGACCAGAATGGAGTGTTTTAGTCAATAATGCATGCCTCAGCCCTGTCTGCACTTGGAAACAGCCCCGTTTCAGCGACTGGCTTAGCTGAACTGAAAGAGGAGGAAGACATAAGGGGTTTCATTACACTAATATGCACAAACAGAGGGGGTTTATTTATATAGGTATGTGTAAGTGCTGTTATATATATGTCTGTGTGTATATATATATCACTTTGCTCTGTACTTTTCATTGAAAGCATGCAAGGGTGGGGGATTCCCCCCATCTTTGACACCACACCTGTCCTATCATTTGCTTTGCCACCAACTTGGTTGTTTCTGTCCTTATAAGGCAGACTGAACCTTTGTCAGACTTTACTTAATTAGTGATTACTGTCATGCAGAAAACAGGGGTGAGCTCCTATCAGCAGCAGAAGGAACAGCCACTGGAATTTGTATCAGCATTTAAAGATAAGCTGTTGTCAGAGCCAGTCTGGACCTTTAGCTGTGAAGGCTGGAGCGGTGAGACTTTTAACCCTAAATCATGTCTGTGCACAGGCCATTTGAAACCAAACAAGTGTTCAGACTTCTCTTCAAATTGGTACACAACTTGAATCAAAATTTTAAAAGAGAATTGCTTCTTTTGTCTTCATTTGCATTTCCATCACATCACATTTGCGCTGTGGCTTAAAACACAGCCTTGCATTAAGGCAAGAGCCGTCACTTACCATTTCCCAAAAAGGACTAATTATTTCCCAAAGTGTGATTAATGATTTAAACACACGGTAGTTCTCCTTTCTATTGAATTCCTCCACTGCCTCACAGATATTTAGGAGCACAAATTCTGCAAATTAGCCACTGTTGTGGTTTAACCCTGGTCAGAAACTGAGCCCCAGGCAGCCACTCACTCATTCACCCATGGTGGGATGGGGGACAGAATAAGAAGGGAGAAAGGAGAAAACTTGGGGCCTGAGATAAACACAGTTTAATTGGTAAAGCAAAAGTCACTCACACAAGCAAAGCAAGGCAGGGAATTCATTCCCCACTGCCCACAGGCAAGCAGGAGTTCAGCCATCCCCAGGGAAGCAGACAAACACCATCACTCCCAATGTCCCCACTCTTCCATGTTCTTCCCCCAGCCCCTTTTATGCTGACCATGATGTCACATGGTACGAGATATCCCTTGGGTCAGCTGGGGTCAGCTGTCCCAGCTGTGTCCCCTCCCAACTCCTTGTGCACCCCCAGCCTCCTCACTGGTGGGGTGGGGTGAGGAGCAGCAAAGGCCTTGGCTCTGTGTGAGCCCTGCTCAGCAGTGATGGAAACACCCCTCTGTTACCAGCACTGTTTGCAGCACAAACCCAGACCAGAGCCCCGTACCAGCCACTATAAAGCAGATTAATTCTATCCCAGCCAACAATAGCACAGCTGCCTTCAAAGCCTTCAATGCCTGTCCCCTTTTTCCTTCCGGGCTGTCGATGGATGAACTCCCATACTGACAACTCAGCTCTGCTGCACCAGCACATCCTGCTGAGGGCACGGCGGTATCACAGAAACCCATCTTGTCTTTTTTCCCTGTTGCATACACGGTTCATACTGTTACTTTCCATCACATCACAGCAAGTCGATATGACATCATTTAAGTATTTACTTATCAGACAGCATGTCAACAGTTTAAAGGAAACATTTCTCCCCACTTGCCTAGCCGCTATCTGAACCAAATTGTGGTAGGCTGGTGGTGGATCATGCATATCTACAGAAGCAAGTAATTGAAATGATCTGTGGGTCAATACCCAGACATCTGTAATTTGAAATTGCAGTGGCTTGTGCCGCACATGTTTTATAGATCAGCTCTTTTTTTCTTTTTCCACCTTTGCATGATAAGATTATCATCAAGATGCAGCAGCAGTGTCGAAACAGTTAAGGATATCCCTGGAGCTTTTTATTTTAGATTGAAAGTAGCTTTTGAAGTTTATTAATATCTCAAGTGGAAGATAGAAAGACCACATTTTGAAGATAACACAATGTCAGTGCTAATGTTAAAGCCCATTCTTGTCTAGTGCTATACCACTAAGTCAGACAGCCTGTGAAAGTCTGTGTGCAGGAGGGTGTTAGGAGAAATGTGAGAGAATACTCTCTCATAAGGCCCCAAGTACAGAGTGAAAGGGAGCTGTAAGTTTAGATGGGTGAATGTAAGAGCTGAACTCCAGTGAAGATAACCCTCCTTTCCTAAACACAGAAAATCTGCTTCTGAAGTTCTGAGAAACAACAAAAGAACCCTTTACCTCTATTCATTTTGTTTATTACTCCACCAGGGACCAGCAACTCTGTAAATAACATCCACACAAGAAGAAAAACATATGTCTTTTTTCTTCCCCCTGACTACATCATCTCATTTAGAAGAAGGGAGCCAAGAGGGGTTCAGTTGTCTATGCTATGCGTATTTCCAAGTATGTGCATACATTTGCTTTATGCTTTCGGAGAATTCCAGAACAGTGTAAATTTTGGCCATAAGCCTGCCAGCCAGCAACATCCTAGTATTTTCTCTGTCCAAACTGCTGTCACTGAAACTCTTGCAGACATGCTCTAACCTAATTTTAAATTGAGTCTTTTAGTTTTCAGTCAAGGCAGAGATGACTTTTTAGCTGCACAGCTATTCACCCAGTTTCACAGACACATTTGCAGCCCAAGAAGTATCTAGAACAGATCTAGTAGCATTTGCCCTGCTTACTGGGAACAGACCACTGTAGAGAGAAAATCATTAGATGATTTTCACAGGCATTAAGCCATAGTTTGGTATTCTGTCTGTGGCTTTTAGGTTACATAAAGCCAACCAGGAAAATGCATCTGGCTTGCAATTGCCTTCCACAAACATACCTGCCCAGACTGCCTTTGGATAATGAGAGTCAATCCCTTCCACGGTGTCCTATAGTTCTCCCCCATCCCACTCTCATTGATTGTCTTTCTCTGATCCCAAAGAAATGGAAAGCAAAGAAAAAGCACAATTCACTGTTCTCATGACAACCACTCTGCCTTTCCTTCCCCTTTTCTAGAGAACAGGCATGAACCTGGAGACATACACACTGGTTTGGTTTTATGGAAGGTGAAGAAGCAGCTGACAGAGCTGTGCCCACCACTGCAGTGAACTGGATGCTGTAAAGGCAACATCATGAAAGTATCCCTGTTTCTTCCAGTCACTGGGGCTAGCAAAGACTGCCTCGTGTTTGGGGCCAGCTGAAAAGGATGGCTGCAATCACAATGTTTGCATGGAAGGGTTGTTTCTAACCATGAGGATCTATAGCCTCTGCAGACCTCTCCTGTTACACCCAGATGTCCCAGTTTCTAATCTCTTCTACTCCATTTCTAAACTAACTCCGGCTTCCTGCTTGCAGGATCACGAGAGCTTGCATGCTGAGAGCATTTTCCCACAGGAGACTTGTAGCCAGGTACATCCAATTTTGTGCTAGCTAAGTTCTTCTTCTCCAGACTCTCTAGGAGAGTATGAATTTGTGGCAATTTGTTCTAATTTGGTTGTTATATCATCAATTATTCCCCATTGTGTATCTCTGATTTAATTTCATCCTCCTAGGTGGAGGACTTCCCTTATCAAATTCCATTGCAATGATTTGGGGCCATCTCTCTCCTATTTTCCAAACACATTTTGAATTCTGATCATTCCTCTAAACTTGTAATGTACCCTAACAAGTTTCTGCATTTTAAATAAGTGAATTGTTCCATTATGCATGTTATTAATGGACTTCTATTTAAAGGAAAGTAGTCGAGAGCAAAACACCACATTTGAAGCATTGTCCCATGCTTGCAGTGCGATGTTGCTAACCCCTCAGTAAGGTTTTTCCAGCTTAGGCTGCCTCTTCAAGACCAAATTTCATTAAATCACTTACAAAAAATATCAAGCTGGATAGTATCAATAGTCTTACTGGAGGCATGTACCAAACAGTCCTATCAAAGAATGAAACAGGATTCAACAGGACGTGTTCAGAATAGTCTCCTGAATATGTTAAAAGCCAGCTCTCTGCGCTGGCATTCACTCGCCCTGCCAAACCCCCGCTCATCTTTACCTTTCCTCAGTTCCCAGCCTCATTCTTAACATGCTGCCTAATACTTGCAAGAAACGGGGCACTGGCCCAACAGCCAAAAAGGTCCTTCAACTCCTCCTCGCCCTGATGTCATCGTGCGGTCTCTTCTCCTTTCTCTCATGCTAGGTTGCCTAAGGTCCCTTACTAGATTTCAGTACATAAGTTGTCTGTAATAACAACAGGGTGATACCAAAATGCTTCATCGCCCTTATCAGGGCTGAAGGGAAGCACATTTTCTTTTGTCTAATCCTTTCAGTTTTATTTGTTGCCAAAGCCTGGATCTTACACCAAATGGATCATTAATCCATCTAATACTGCACCAGGGATCTGCTGTTTCCCTGCTGTCTCTGTGCCCATTTCTCCACTCCATTCCTGCAAATAAATGAACCTCACTGAGCAAGGCAAGAACTAGCACTACAAGACCTGTATCGATATAATGAGACAGGAAAACATTAAAAGATAAAGCTAAGTAAAGTACCAATGAGTACAACGCAAATTGTTTATGCTAGACCCAAAACAATATGAAACTTTGTGGACAGTGTGGCAGAAAAAAACATCTACCTCGGTTTACCACAGGGCAACGTGCAAATTACAGCAGTGGTTCGCATGAACCCTTGCTTCCAAATGGTGTTTGCTTTGTAAGAATGACAAATACAGACCCCCACATACATGCACACAAACATATACACATACAGGTCTTCTAATGTCATGTTGAAGACTGAAAAATCAACAGTTAAAAAAGAAGATAAATACACAGGAAGAAGTTAGCCTAAATATATACATAAAGTATTTGCTATCCTCTGAGGAAAAAACCCTTCCCAAATCAGTTTTGAAAGCCAAGTCTAAACAATATGAAAGCCTCCAGCAAAAGGGCATTCATCCAACATCAATCAAATCAAAACAAACTCTGTTAAAAAAAGTGAGTTAAGAGTTTGTCTATCCCAAGATTATCTTATTGTGTGGCTCCTTAAAGAAAACTCGTCATTGAATCCATCCGAAGAACACTTAGGATTTCATTGTGTTTCCCTCTCTCCACACATTTCCTTTTTACAACGTAGATCCCTTCTCTCGCAACTAAATCTCCGAGGTACAAAGCCACCTCACAACTCAATTTCAAGATGAGTCAGTGGAGTCAGCTCAGACAGCAACAGTCTTGAGCTAAAAACAAACAATCCAATACAGAGTGGGGGGAGGAGGGGAAGGTGTGAGCATTCAAACCTCCCCTGCTGCTAAGAGAGAATTTCTTTTTCCAAAGCAGTGAACAGTCCCAGCACAAAGACACTATTAATTCTTAGAGCTATTTAATGCTCTCCGGTGTTAGAAGATTAATCAGTCTCTCTGTGCACTTATTCTGAAGCCAGTTCTCCAAGTCTGAGCATCTTCCAAAACCTGTTCCTCACTCGAGCTGTGCTTGCAATAAGCATTTCCCCTTCCAGTGTGCACTTTCAACAGATGACTCAGAAATAATCGCTGATGTCAGTCCAGCAGCTTTACCACAGTGGGGACCAAACGGATGTCATACAAACTCACCACCTCTCTGGTGTGAAGCTCCAGGTAATTCAGAAGCAGAGTAATGATCCCTGTATAGTGTGTGAGGTTGCCAGTAAATTTCTGTAGCTCAAATTCCCGCACGGAATAAGCGCGGGCGCATTGCTGCTGCCAGGACAGAACAGCCTTTATCTGCTCAGCACGTTAGAGCTGATCAGGGCGCATGCAAATTAAAAACAGCTTATGATTTAGAAAATATGTCATGTCTCCTAAGACTTTTTAATTGATCCCTGACCTAGGAACTACCTCCATGTCAATGGATAAATGGTAAATATTTTAAGCTACCATTCTGAGTGGTGTTCCTCAGGGGGTGGTACTGGGACCAGCACGGTTTAACATGTACGTCAGAGACAGAGACAGTGGGATGGAGTGCACCCTCAGCAAGTTTGCTGACGACCCCAAGCTGTGAGGTGTGGTTGACACGCTGGAGGGAAGGGATGCCATTCAGAGGGACCTTGACAGGCTGGAGAGGTGGGCCCATGCATACTTCAACAAAGCCAAGTGCAAGGTCCTACACATGGGTTGGGGCAATCCCAAGCACAACTACAGGCTGGGCAGAGAATGGGTAAAGAGCAGCCCTGAGAAGAAGGACTTGGGGGTGTTGGTTGATGCAGCAACATGACCTGGCAATGTGCACTTGTGGCCCAGAAACACAACTATGTCCTGGGATGCATCAAAAACAGGGTGACCAATAGGTCAAGAGAGGTGAGTCTGCCCCTCTGCTCTGTTCTGCTCTGGTGAGGACCTACTCTGAGTACTTCATTCAGCTCTGGGGTCCCCAGCACAAGAAAGATACTGAGCTATTTGAGCTAGTCCAGAGAACTACAAAGATGATCCAGAGGGCTGGAGCACCTCTCCTGTGAAGACAGGCTGTGAGAGTTGGGCTTGTTCAGCCTGGAGAAGAGAAGGCTCTGGGAAGACCTTATTGCAGGCTGACAGTACGTACCTAAAGGGGTCTACAGCAAAGATGGAGAGGGACTTTATCAGGGAGTAGTGATAGGACAAGGGGTAATGACTTCAAACTGAATGATAATAGATTTAGATTAGATATTAGGAAAAAATTCTTCACTCTGAGGGCGGTGAGGCCCTGGCACAGGCTGCCCAGAGCAGCTGTGGCTGCCCCCTCCCTGGCAGTGTCTAAGGCCAGGTTGGATGGGGCTTTGGGCAGCCTGGTCTAGTGGAGGGTGTCTCTGCCCATGGCAGGGGGGTTGGGACTAGATGATCAAACCATTCTGTGATTCTATCAAGCTCTGACTCTGTTTCCTACAGTAAACATTTCTGTGTACCAGCGGACCACTGCCCCAGCCATATTCTCAGGCATGAAAGTTTTGCACACGCCTGGTGAGACTAAAATAAGCTAAAACTGCTGTTAAAGTTAACATCACTATCCAGTTTCTCATATACATAATAAAGGCACACACACAAAATGGAATTTCAACAGTTAAAAGTCTAAGCAGCCTAGCTAGCCAGCTGGCAAATTGTTAATGATTCTGCCCATTTGTAAACATCTTTATGCTTTGATGAGGTGATGCGAAATGGTAGACAGTATGTGTTTGTCAGGAGGAACCATATGAGATTAAATTAATTAATTTCCTTTAGACCAGAAATAGATTTGTGTCCTCTCCCTCTTCTCACAGTAATCCATTCCAACTCATTTAATAGCTTGATGGAAACCAAAGGAATACTTAGGTGAATTTGCAGTGGAATTAGAAACTAAGGGGACTACTTTCCCCTTTGAAATCTTTACATCAGGAGCCGGGTTTATGGGAGCAGACCCTTTAAAAGACTGGGACTGCGGGGGATTTAATGGGTTAGAGCAGACAGAGTCCTCTCTGCTAACCACACAGGATGCTGCTGCATTATTATATACAAAGCCATTTCCTATGACAGCGTGTGCAGTGACCACAGCTCTGCAAAACTGGGATAATCACAGGAAACTCACTGGCAGGTGTCAGCCCACGTTTTCTCCATCACACAGAACTAATCCGGTTCTGACACAGCACGGGAGCACGGGCTGCGTGGCTCAGGAGGGAGCTTTGCTAAATCAGATGACTCTCTGATTATTTCTAAAAATACCTCAAGCAGTAGTCAAAACATTTCAAGGAACTCCATCATGATATTTCATGTAATCCTCTTTCTCCCTTGAGTAATTCTGAATATTTGTATACCAAAAGAACATCCAGTGAGCAATACTCCTGTAAGCAAATAATTAAAAATCTTGAACCTGAATACTCACAATAAACATGTTGCAAAGAAAATAAATGTTTCTTATCCTTGTTAGGATAAAAGTATCCTTTGGGAACGCTTCAATATGGTGAAGTTTGCAGTCTTGCCAAAATGAAAATATACCTGTCTGATTTGTGTTGTTAAATCTAACTATTTATTGTCACCAGTCTCTGACACGCTGCCAGCTCCTGAGGGCAAGTCCAACACTGCACAAACAGGACTAAACAAGAAGAAACACATTGTAAGACAGCACATAGCAGCTAAATATATGAGAAGAAAAAAGGAAACTGCATCTTCATATGGTCAATATCAGCCTCCATCTGCACTCAGAGAACACATCCACCTGATGATAGGGAAAACAGTCCCCAACTCAACACGTAGGAAAGACAATGCAGATGATCCCTTCATCATCCTGCAGCAAAATTCAGCAAGAAAATTGTAGATATTCACCTGTTCACTTAGTTACCTCCTATGGGTCATTGTGGGAAACGCTCCGTTACATAATTCTGAAATAATGTCAATGGTAACAGTTAACAACCTCCTGAAAAAATACGGCCAGGTATGAACAGGTTGTGCATTTCATACCCCATGTTTATGTCCGATCTAACATTCTCAATAATCCATAACAATTTCTAAGATAATGAGCTCTAATTAAAGGTAACAGCAGAGGAAATTATAATATATAACTTCCTCTGTCATTTTTAAGTATTCTTCTTAGCTTGCTCCGAAGTGCAATTTCACAAGGGTTAAATATAGGGGAAGGAAATCACTTGGCCTGCTGGCTAAGCTCCTCCAGCCCAAGGTGGGGTTGCCCACCTCTGCTGCAAAGTCACACTGCTGACTCATGTTCAAGTGGTCATCCACCAGGACCACGAGATCTTTTTCTGCAAAGCTGCTTTCTAGCCAGGCAGTTCCCCAGCCTGTACTGGTGCATGAGATTACTCCACCCCAGGAAACTGATTTTCCACTTGGCTTGGCTGAACTTCATTTAGCTCCTCTAGACCATTTCTCCAACCTGCCAAGGTCTCTCTGAATGGCATCTCCCACCTTTCAGTGTACCAGCTGCTCCCCGCACCCCCCCCCCCCCCCTCCCAGTTCAGAGTTATCTGAAGACCAGTTCCAACCATTCAGTTCACTAACAAAGACATTAAACAGTAGTGATGCCAGCATCCATACCTGTGGGAAACCATTAGGACCCAATGGGACTCCACATGATGATCATTACCCTTTTGGTGTGATGGTATTACCAGTCTTCCCACCCACCTTCTTGCCCACTTAGCCAGTTCATCTTTCACCTGACTGTCTAGGAGGATGCTGTAGTAGACCATGTCACAGGCTTCGCTGAAGTCAAAGTTCACATTTGTTCAGTTCGGTTTGGGTTTACCTTTTTTTTTAATTATTTTTAAATAAATAAATTTGTCCTTGCAGATTAATGATGGGTCTGATGTCTTTTGCCTTCCCCGAGTCAGAATAAAGCCTAACAGTGTCGTAAACACCATGTTGCTTGTGTTGGATTATTTAGCAAAAATATGATGGTGTGCTCATACCTCATACAGATTAATTTACATTTGCTGTCTAGTCTGACAGCGCACTGATCCAGGATTAATGTACATGGAGGCACGATCTAAATTAAACATGCTGATTCTCCAAAGCTCTGCAGACTCCTAACTCTCCAAGAAGCAACCTCATGCATTATTGTGAATAAACATGGGAGGCGACAGTTCGGACAGAGAAAAATGTTCGACCATGAAAATGTAAATACTTTTCCCCATCTTTTTCCTTGTAATAAGATGGGTTTAATATTTTAATGAGAGAACAAATAGGATCTCATTTGACAACTTGTGTAATTAAAAAGTGATAAGTGGGCCACTGCAAAAAGAAAGCTTTCAGGTGAAGTAAAAGTGTTTGAAAGCACATTCATTCCATCATGTGACGAAAAGGATACTTAGAATTTCTTTGTACAGAGCCAAGAAAGATGAGCCCAGAATAATGAGAAGAACCATAAGTTTCTGTATTATATGTAAGTGCTTCAGCCATCAAGCTATCAGCTCTTCCAGTTGCTGTTGTTTCTATGATCAGCAATTGATCCTGAAAAAAAGAAGCCAACATTTGCATGAAGACCAGTGTATTTCCAGGAATTGGTGGATTTTCTTCCAATTGCACTACCAGACAAAGCACCATTAAAAACGGGGAACATTTTATACTTTGATGATTCTTTACATTTAAAGTCCTGGGTGCCATGATATTCTGGAAATCTCTCTTCTGTGCACCGCAGAGCTGGCTTTCCACGTGCTGTGGGATCCCCGTCTCTATAGCGACTAAGTTAAACCTGACATACCCCATTTGTCTCTAACGTAGCCTCCTTCAGCAGACTTCTGTTCTGTAAAATTGAATGGCTCTGAGGTCAGAACTCCTATATACATTTTTCTTACTTGTTTAAATTATCCTTTTCTCTCCTGATAAACAACAAGAGTTTGCAGCATAATTCAGATGCTGTTTTATTGACAGCAGCACACAAAATGCTTTCTTAATGACAGGCTCAGTGCTTTGTGTGAGGTGACTTGACACACTGGCAGATTCTTTGGGATCTCATTTTTCTTCCATTTTGCCTTTACTCCCTCATGTCTATATCTATTTCAGTAAGTTTTATTATCTATAGATTTGTTCTCATTTCCAGTAGAGCACATTATTAATTTTTTTTAGGGTTTTTATTTTTATTATATATTTATTCTTTGGATTCCATGGGCACCATTTTTATTCAGCTTTACAAGCCATTTTATTTTGTGTTTTGGGCTTCAAAACTGAAAGGGAGAGACAAAGATAAAAATCTCTCATCTCTTTTTCAGTTGGCATGCCAAGAAACTGAAGCTTCCCAGACTGCCACCAGCACTTACATCATAAAAGTATTTCTTTTTTACTAATAATTTAGCATATTCTGCCTTCAAGGAGATCAAAAATTCACTAAGTCATAGTTGAGGGAGATTGTTCCCAAAGCTTCTGGGAAGATACAAATGTTTATCATAATTACATGACTATAACTTGTAAAAAGGCTGCATAAAGTTGCACAGAATGTTAAATATGTGAAATGTGTGAACGTCTTTACACTAAGACGTTAGCATCTGTATGTTCATATATTGGCATAGTGCTTTGTGTCAAGATGCAAAGTTTGTCAGGTCTCAGACTTTAGCCTAGGTCCTGCAGCAGGGTCTTGGGCACCACTCAGAAAAAGTCACCCCAAAACCATTCTGTTTCTTGACCTGGATGAGGTAGGGAGTTACAGAGTAGGAGTAATGACAGTGTGTATCTTGTGTGCATTTTTTGTATGTGTTTTCCCAACATACACATTCAAACAATTCGCTTTCACCCATTCCCCTGGCTCTCCAACAGACACCTATATCACTGCATGCCCAGGCAGGTGAGGTAGTGCTTTGGAAGTGCCTCTGCTGAGGAGGACCACGCTACCAATCCCATGGCTTTGCAAGAGCCAGAGTTTTATCATAACAAAAACTGACGCCTTCAACTCCCCCCCAACCCCTCACCCCACGCCTTCCCTTCCTCTTCCAGGCTGTCTGGGGCTTTTTTTTCGGCAGCAGGCCTTCAGACAGAGCTGGCTCTGTGGTGGGGATGACCTCATCCGCACGCCACACAGCTGCAGAGGCAAGCTGTGCACCCCGCGCTCCAAACAACAGATTTCTGGGGAATTTATTTGTTCACACATGAACAGTAAATCAGCGTTCAACACTTCTAAGTTGCAGAGGGGTTTTGCTTTGTGGGAAATGCCTAAGTACAAGGTTTGTATTTCACTGTTAGGAATGAGACATTAAATGCATAATCCATCTAACAAAGATATGTTAGAAACAGCTTAGAGAAACCTAGAAAAACCTGGAATATAAACAGCTCTGCCTGGAGAGTCAGATTCTCTGCACAGTGGATCGTGTGCCAGGCCTACAAGTTACAGTTCAAGGGCCAAATTTCAGTTCACAGAAATAAATGATTTAACAAAAATGACTAAATAAACCACTACCTAGTAAAAGCCTTCTGAGACCTGGTATTTGCTCTATCTGCTACTATAAGCCTATCACTGCATCACCTACAGGAGACAACCACATCTGTTCACCTGCTTACATGTCCCTGAGACGTGGACAGCTGCATCATGTCCCCAAGAGCACCACCAGCCTCCCAGGGCTCTCCCCGCCCTGACCATGGCCCAGGACCCCATCTCAACACCTCAGTGCCACCAGCCCCTGCCCCAGTGTCGCTGCAACAGGACCAGTCTCCAGTTCCCCACAGCCCTGCCCTACCCAGCCATGCATCCTGATGAGCCAGGACCACCCATGGGCCTACATTCCAGCCCAGCCTCAGCCTGTCCCCATCCCCAGGGGATGGGGCTGTGCTGGTATCCCCAAGCTGCCCTGCACCTGGAGGGAGTGGGACAGGACCTGGTTGCCAGGCCTCGCCATCAGCCCACCACGGAGACCCCCAACGCTCCTGCATGGTGCCTTGCTGGTTTTGTGATAGACACATTTGGGTAGGCTCATGCTAAAATCTGAAGGTGTGACTGGAAGTTGTGCACATGGATGCTGAGTGACGGTGAAATAAAGAGTTCAGCTATGGGAGTCCTCTGACAAAATTCTTCCTAGGATTCAAGGCAGGCACTTGTTTCAGAATCTGTGTGGTTCACCCAGACAGTTTAGAGATCGGTCACCCAGGTCTTTGAGATGGGTGCCAAAGCTGAGTGTGGGGATGAGACACCAGTTGAGTGCCCCTAATGGGAGCTCCCAGTCCCTCTGGTCTGACATCTTCAGCATGCCTGGGCCACACAGTACAACTTAAAAAGCACTCTTTCTGAAGAAATCTCCAAAGGTAGCAGGACTGACACCACCACTTCTTGGTTCTCTGCAAAGGAGACATGTCTGAGTGGAAAAGACTGTTGTAACTTGGCATATGCCAACCCAGTTTTCCCATTTTTCCCATTTTGGAAAGGCCCCACATCAGAACTGCAGTGCACAACAGTGAACAAGCTGCAGTTGTTCCTCCATCTGGAGTCAGTCCATCCTTCTGCTACATGTTAGCCCTGGCACGGTGATTATCAACCTCTCTTCTATGTTTGTGATTGAAGTTTGGGATCTTGGCTTCAAGTCTCTATTAGTGATGAGATTCTAGAGAGGTGAAAATAAGCATTTTCCTGATGAAATCAGTGAACTGACACGGCTTTACACCGAGAGGGTCTTGGGGCTTTCACATCACGAGTCTGTGATGTGAATCACCTTTTGTGGAGTTGAATCCATATACAAAGAACCCCTTTCTGCATTTTTTTCATCATTTCCCCTCTGATCTAAAGCAATTAGTTGCGAACTGAGGCCATTCTGCTCCATCAGCGCATCCTACCAACAGGCGAGATGGAGGGTGAAACAACACCTGATGCAGATAGTGACAGGTAGGTGCCCGTCACACTGCAGCTTTGCTGGCAGCTCTGACCCCCACACTGCCTAAACTGCTTTTGATTGGAAAACCCTTCTGCTGCATGGCACAGCCGTGTGGGGGACCCACAGCAGTCCTGCACGCATTCTCTCAAGACATTTAGATGCAATATTTATAACTGAGGCATAGAAATGGAGAGCTGGGCTTCCAGCACCTCCAAACTGCTGCCACCTGAAGCAGCTGGGAACACTGCCCCACTGTCCCTGCAACAGCCCTACTTTTTGGTATGGAATGGAGAAGGGAAGTGTTTATTGAGTCACAAAATAAGAGCTTTCCATGTATCAAACTCTGGAAAGGGATGTCTGATATTCTGGAGGCATCATCTCAGCCTTGCCAATATTTTGAAACACATGGGGAAACTTGCCAAGAAACAGGACAGTTCATAGTAAGCAGTACCTAAAACCCAAAGCTTCTGGAAGGTAGAAAAAAACCTGAACGCACTAATGGAAAGAAGTTTTTCCCACAGAGTGGGACTCTGTCACTTATGATACAGACAAAAGGTACTTCAGTGTGATGGCCTTAAGACAGATAGGTGACCAGCAATCATTAAAATTCTGAAAATCAATGTTTAAGAAGTATGGGATAGATGTGGTAATGACACAGTGCAAAGGAAAATCTGGAAAGTAGAGTAGTCAGACACAGGCCTACAAATATCATGGATATTTTTAGTTGACGGCAATTCTAAAAAATCCACCGGGGGAGGAGAAGGGAATGAGGACAGAAAAAGCAGTTGTCACTGAACTGAAAATCCTGTCAGTGTTGCACACATCAATTTTGAGCTTTTTTTTTAATGAAAGCAGAGTTCTAGGCAGGAGAACCATTTGAAATAAAAATTGAATGTCTCATTTTGAAAGTCGAGGCAAAATATTCAGATTATTCTGGCACGCCTTGGATTTTTTTCAACATGAAATTCAACAAAGTCTCACAAGTCCATAGACTATTTTCATGCCACTGAATCTGCATCTTTCCATGGAAAACACTGCAGTTTTAAATATTTATCCAAACCTCATCAGTGAGAGAGATGTTTTGTCATGATGGGAATTACAGAAGAAAATGTTTAGCATTCTTAGCATCCACCCTTCACAGCACATTTTGCATAATACACATTTTTTTCTGCTATATACCACTAGAATACCATGTGTCTTCACCATAATATAACAAACTTACAAATAAAGATTAGTTGCTGTAACCAACATAGGATTATGCTATTTTTTAACATTCTAGATCAATTGATACAGAGGTCTTAAAATATTGTGTAGAACGCATTTTTAAATAAAAGGTTAGGTTCCCTCTGGAGATGCACACAACTCCAGCTGCATCCCAATGGCAATGCTGCATTTTTTAACAAAGGAAAATATTAACTCATTTTACTTTAACCACATACCTCCTAACTGTGCATACTGTTGCAGTTATTAATAAATATCTTGTATATTTAACAACATCTAAAGTAGCAATGTGAATACAGTTAAATTTCACTGAAACCATAATCGATTTTTCCAGCTTCTCCTGCTCTAAACATATACGCTGGTTCTCACCAGGGAGCAGAAAACCAGGGACCAGTGAGCGGCCTTCGGTCTCCTCCTCACGAGAACTGAGGGCAAGAAAAACCTCTCACACACAGCCATCAAAAAATAACATCCCACCGTGCCCTGTGACTACCCAGAAGCCAAACAAGGTCTTTGGCACAGCAGAATTATGGGCTGGCCTTTGACACTTCAAAACAGAGTCCTGCAACTGGGAGTATAGGTCACAGGCTGCCTCAGACCTGCGTCAAGAGCCTGGCGCAGAGAAGGTGCCTGCCGAGCCACGGCCTTCCACCCACCAAATTAATAGTGCAGCTTTGAGCCCTACACAACCCCCACCCGCACCTTGCTACGTGTGTACAGACTTCCCAGCCCACGCTGCAAACCAGGGTTAAGGCAGATAGATGGGCCTGCCCCTCATGAGAAATCTCAGGTTGAGGAACGCTGCTCTGAGGGGGGACACGTACACACACGTGTACGTACAGAGATCCCTGGATCCTTCATCCTTTCCCCACCCCTAGCAGAAATTTTCAGTAATTAAGTTCCTGGGCCTGCTCAGGTCTGGCCCTCCTGATTTTGAAAAAGTGCAAAGTGGATTGAGGAAGGGTCTTTCCAAAACAATTCCTGCCAAATTTAATGCACGGTCATCTTGGTCTCCCCCAGATTCCCAACCCAAAAGGAAGGAAGGAAGAATCTGTCTGGCAGGTGGGTGTACCTCTACACATACATGCACCCACCCAAACACCCATGCATATATCCATAAGGGGATTCTTTGGAAGTCTTTCCAATGAGCATTTTTCACCAGCAAAGTGGGGCAAAAGGAGAAGAGTGATAGGGGGGTTTCAGGTCTTAATCATCTTTTTCCTTTAATTTCTATCTTCCCTTAAACTCAATTATCTTCTTCATCACAGTCATGCTGCTGGCATAGACACCCTGCCAGCCTTGACTACTGTAATGGATAACATGCCTGTATGAGTCCTGTCAGTCACCCTACTGCCACCGATGGTAAAGCTGCATTAATACTGGCAAAAATACAAATTTTCTTCAGGAAACATAATCCTCATCTTCATCACCCCTTATTAATGATTTTAACGTGCAATTGCTTATTGTGCAGCACTTGACTCTCTATGCTGAGACCAGTGATTCAGACAATACAGCAAATTTCAGTTTCATACACTGCAGTCTCTTCTGCCAATTGTCAGCATTCACCCAACTTGCAGAACAAAGAACACAGCTGGGCCCAACCCCTGGGAGACTCCAGTATAGCCCAGAACATCTCTGAGACCTGAGGGCAAGCCACCATCTCCTAAACATGACAGAGGCCACTGCCACCGTTGCCACAAACTGGAGGATCAACCTCCAAATCTGTAGGCACAGGATGAGCAGAAGGCAGCAATGGGTGGCTGAAGGCTGACCTGCTCCTGACAGCACCAGAGCAGCACAAGGAATCGCTCTACTTCCACCTCCACTCATCTATGTCTCTCCTTCGTGGGCTGCTTCTGGCAGCAGAACCATGTTTAATCCACCTTGCATCTGACCTGTTGATGCTTTGCCAAAAAAAAGCAGGTAGCTGCCCTGTGTCTTCCCTCAAAACCAGCCTCACACCATGCCGAGTGCTGAATGACTACAGGAAAAAAAATAAACCCTTCTGTCAGCTTAATCTCATGAGCACTAAGCATAAAGAAGAAAAAACACAGTGTCATTCAAAATACTGCCTCTTTACGAGCATAACAAATCCTCTGTGGAGTAAAATTACCAAATTGGTCGATTCTTTCAGAGGGCCATTATGCAGACAGAAATGTAAAAAATGTGTGTGTGTGCTTTTTTTTTTTCTGGGTTCTTTTTTCAAAGCTGCTGATTGTTCATGTGTGTGTGTAAATAAAGCTTTCACATTCATAATCAACCACCTCCTCTTTCTTCCCTCCCCTCCTGCCTTATTCTTTTCATACTGCTTCAAGCCTTTGTTAGGAGCAGTAATCACACAATGAGATTTGCCTGAGAAATTTCAGAAGAATCAAAATGAAGGAAAAGGAAAAAAAAAAAAAGAAAAATCATCCCATTTTCATGAAAGCATAACATTTCAGGCTCTTTTTCCCCTATGACTGAACACAAATCCATGCTTCTGAACACCTTTAAAATTTTTGAGCAAAGGAAACAGAAGTGTTTTTCCCCAGCAATGTGAAAATGACAGCGGTATTGCAAAGCACAGGCTGTAAAAACTTCCAGAAGGGATAGCACAGCGATGAAACACTTCCTTATTACCTCAAAAAAGAACTGGGTAATGAACAATTGGAATAGAGGAAATAGTCAAGGTAATTATTTCAAAACATGCCTATGTGTTTAAACCTTACATGCTTTCTTTTTTTTTCCTTGGGAAAGGCAATTTAAGAATGCAAAGAATCCCCAGCTCAGCCAGTTCTCAGCTGGTGGAGTTCCTTGCTGCAATGGCTTGACTGTTCTTTCCCCTTCTCTGTTCACCTTCCATCTATTAATACTGTATCGCATCCACTGATACTAGAGAAACTAACTCAAGCAATCTGTTACTGATCTGGATTCAGGTCAGAGAGGAAGATGGATATACTTTTTGTAGAACAATCAGCTTTTTTTTTCACTTTTGGTGAAAAAAAATGAAAATGGGAAATGGGAAGGGGGAGGGATAAAGGAAAAAACCAAATGGAAGAAACAGAGAAAATGAAGACTTCCTTTTTTTTGATGCAGTGATTCTTCACATTGACATTAAAGAAGACAGAAGATAAGGCAAAGCTACCTTTTAAAATGTCTTTTCATCAAGGTACTGCAATGCCTTTCAAACTCTACATAATACTGCAGTCATCATAACCAATAATAATTTATGTTCATAAGGTATTTTTCATGGAAATACGTGACTTCAACCTAGCTTAAGAACCCATGGACTGCAAGTATATAATTGTTCCTTAGTTACCCTCCTAAGCCAATGTTGAATCAACAGTTTTTAAGGCTAACTTGATTTGTTTTCACAGGCTGGCTAATAAACCTTGAGTTAAACTGTGGCATGTAAAACATTTAGCATCCCAGGAATTAGAAAATTCTCTAAGACAAACCTTTTAAGTATAATCAATGCACTCCTTAGAAGTAATTCAGTTTGATTTGAACTGAAGACTAAAACCAAGAATAAAATGGCATTTTTAAATAAGGGGAAAAAAAACCTGGCATATTTTCTATCAAATCATACAAAGCTACTTTGATGCATCAATTGCAAATTCACAATGAATTCTAGAAATTACGGTTTGGGTAAAAAAATAGTAGAAATCATTCTTGACTACAGAAAGATAATATGAATTAAAAGAAACAGTTTAAAGTGTTCAGATCCACGACTGTATTACATACTAATTATAGCACTAAAAAAATCTAGATGTCATTGACCTGGACAACTCAATATTATTAGCAGTTGCACACGACTGAAATACATTTGTGAAGTTTTCCTGGTAGGATAATGTGTTTGTGTTTATTACTGTAACAGCTTGTCATCATTATCTGTTAGGCATTTTTATCTGTTTATTTTCCAAGCTGCTTTATAACATTAAAAAAAAAAACCACCAAAAAAAAATCCCTTTCCCTTGTAATGCTTTCATAACTACTGCAAGATTTATACATTACCTCAACTTAAAGTGCAACAGATGGATTGCCAGCAGGAAACCATGAAATTGTCAGAAAGACGGTAAGAAAAGGAGAAAACGCAAAAACTGCAAGAGTTCCTATATATAGACTGTGTTTGATCTACTATACTACTCTGCTGTCATTCCTGTGAATGCTTATTCTCCTGGAAAAGTGTATTCTTATCTGAGCAGGAAAGCAGAAGGGGCCACAGGGCTTCCCAAATTATGAATAAGGGACGTGCAGCAACGCATTGACGGTGATGTGCACTCATTTTTGCTAGAGTTCTTACCAAGCACCAAAGCAGGGTATGGAGGATTCCATTCATTAAGACGTATGGGGAGGCCATATAAGGTAAGAGGGAGTAAATGGAAGACAAATGATTTAAAAAAAAAAACCAACACGAGACTGGGCTGACAGGAAGAATTTACAGAAAGAACAGGCTACTTTTTAGAAGATTATATTCACAGGTAGAGACAGATAATTTTATTATTGGACTTGTAAGGGGATTTTTTGGGTTCTTTTAAGATAATGAATAGTTTGCATGTTTGATACTGATGGTAAAACAGTTTTGTGCACAGTAAAAAAATTTTAACTGTTTTGGAGGCCTGGTGTCCCCAGCAGCAGTACAAAAGGCTTATACACCAGATTATAAATAGCTTCTCCTCTCCTGGAAATAAACATATGGATGCTTTGCAGGCATAAAAATGTAGGGTACCTGTGACAGCAGTGAGCAATTTGGGGAAAGTATCTTGCAGGGTTCCTCACCCTCCCTGGCCACATTTGGGAGGGAAGCTGAGTTGGAGCAGAGGAAGGGTCAGAAGCACGCAGACACCGTGATGGTGTTGAGCGAGAGCTGAACGGGTGGCAGAAAGTCGGGGCTGATGAGGGCTGGCAGAGGCTGCTGACTGCGAGAGGAGCCGCAGGACACAGCCGCGAGCCTGCACTGTGCTGTACGACACGCGCAAACGACAAAACCTCTGTTCCACCAAACCAGCCAATCCCACCTCCTGGAGCCAGATCAGACACCGCTCCTCATCTCACTGCACCACCTCGGTGTGCTGTTTTCCAAGAGGTAATCTATTTGCCAACTTCTATTTTTGTCAGATCAACCTGTTCCCTGAAGCATAATGAAAACTCCTTGCCAGATCAATTTGTTTCTGAAGTTTCCTGGTTGCCAGCTCCACTCTGAGTTATTTCATTTTGTCTGCATGTCAGAACTATTAGGCTGACAACTGCTTAAATCTTTCGTTATTGTCACAGGTGGGGGCAGGGGGGGAGGGGGGCTGGATAACCACAAGGCGAAGCAAAATGTCTGCCCTGCAGAGATGGCACTCCAAGTGATGCGAAAGTGCTAGCAGTGGGTGCTGCCACTGCGTAGTGGGAGAGATGAAGGGATCTGGAGCTTTTATGTCCTGCTGTGTATGTGACACGGTGCTGCAGGCAGCAGGACTGAGCTTTTAGCAGGGGCTGAAGCACCATTCTGCAAAGCAGGCCTCTCTCAGGGCCCTGGGAGACATGTCTGGGAGGTACCAGAGCTCCCGGTGTGGCTGAAACCCGCCACTCAGTTGGTGAAGCGATTAGCTGAGTAATCCTACTTCATTAATGTCCTTGAATGGAATTACTACTTTTTTTTACCCCGTGCTGTATTTTGTCAGGAAGTGAGTGGCAAAGGCCAGTGTCCAAAAAGAGATGAGTCAGGTTACGTGAGCAGACAAAGGCAGCAGATCTGCAGTCCTGCAACAGGGCTGCGAGGCTGTCAGCATGTTAGAGACAGGCACGGGGGTTTAATGAAAGGTGGTGCTGAGTCATGTATGACAGAAAGGAGACAAAGGCAGATTGAAGGTGAAACAGAGTATACACAGAGAAGATTACCAGGAAAAAGCCTGTGTTTCGTATTATCCATTCTTTGGGGCTTCGCAGGAAATTATGTGCCTTGGTTTCTGAAAGCAGCGTGTTGCAGAAGCTCTGTGTGCTCTGCTCTGGGTTCATTCTGCACGCTTTGCTGTGAAGTAGGACAGTGCTGATTAGAGTTAGACAGCTCATAACCCTACTCAGGATTTTTCTCCCTAGGAGAAAGAAGGAGAAAAAAAAAAAAAAAAAAAAGCTGATGTAATTCCCCAGAGCTCCTTCTCTGGCTTTGCTATTGCATAGCTACACAGTCTCCCAGAGTAATTGTCTTAACAACATCCCAACCCCCCTCTAGACTGAGGGACCTTCTGGCTGCTTTTCTTTGCCTGTGTTTTCTGCTCTATGTAAGGAACGAAACGGGGAGAGTGAAATCAGAAGAATAAAAAAGGTGATGAAATTTTCAGCTCAGACACAGAAGGTACATTCAGTACTGGATGTCAGAGGGAAATCTGAGAAAGTAGCTTTTGCGTTCCAGACTCTGACTTCTCTACTGATGGGGTGAAACTGAAGTGGGAGGCGGCGAATGACAGGCTGCTGATCCTCTGCAGCAGAGACCCTTTCCAAACGGTATCAGGCACGCAGAGACTCTGTTCAGATCCTCTGCCTCCCGTGCCAGCACAACACGCCATCGTTTCATTGATTCTGAAAACTTGCTTCTTGATCACACCCACAGGTCTCATAAATGCACTAGTTAAATTCGTCTTGGCCTGATGGATCGCACATAGATCTGAGCCCCTGTCTGACCCCCCCCAAAATACAAGTCTGGAAAAACAACAACAAATCTGCTTCCAAATAAGCAGGAAAAAACCAGACACGCTAAAGATTTCTTTTATAGGAGCAAATGCCGCATTCCCCTAAATCTGTGACCACTCACTTTAAAAAGCAACATCTGAGGAATCAAAGGAAATACTTGGATTTGGAAGGCCAGTCATATTTGAATGTAAATAGCTGTTTATGCACTTGTGGAGGGAAATCATTTTACAGTACATTACGAAACAGCTTGCTGCCTCTGTGTCTCTTTTTTCCACCTGAAAAGTAGGTCAACAATCCTTATGGCTTTGAAAGGAAGAAATGAGGAATGCTTGTTGAAAACAAGCAGGGTTTAATTTCAGTCGTAAACAGAAAGAAATATTAGCTGTACCTCCTGTACGTGAGATTTCAGGGTATAGCTGGAAGTCAGGCACCACCACACATTGTGCAGCGTTCACAACCGAGAGCCAGCTGCACCCCAACTTTTTAGTCCTCTGTTTCAGCATCAATACAAGCAGATGAGTTGCAATATACAGCCTGCAGCAAAATAAAATCAAAACCTCTCTGGTGTGGAATAAAGGGGGGAAAGGAGAGATGGGCTTGGACAGCCTTAAAAGCAAGGAGCTATTTGGGAAAAGGAAGATGGCAAGGTGACCAAAGCATCTGATGATTCAGCACATCCCATCGTAACTACCCAGAATATTGCAGACTAAATGGGATCTTGAACTATTTATGGATGCTTACATCAACAGAACAAAACCCAAAGGGAAAATAATAATTACATGTCTTACCTTCCCTTGGAAAAAACATCCACTGAGGACAGTATGGACTTTTTATGTAACCGAGCCCAGGAAATCTTAAAGAACCTGTATTTCTCCTCTGATAAAAAACCATTTCTCATTTATAAGAAATAGCGATTGATACGCTTCTAAAAGCGGTGATCAGTTACTGGGAAGGCTTCTCTTTTCTGCTATCAGGAAACTTCCAGCACCAAATGGGAAGAACTTGCCTGTTACGGGATAGCAGGAAAGTTCTTTACAGAACTAAACACATCACCACTCAATGCCGGCACACACTTACACAGACATGCATACCTATAACCATGACTGAAGCAGTTCTGTATTTTTCTTTTGAGTTTTCTTGACAGCCTGCTGAGAGTACTTTATTTTACTTACACAGGGACAAAATACCTAGGACCCTGTGGTTCTGACCTCCCCACTTCATTCCATTTGACAGTAACTGCTCCGAAAATATCCTGAGTAAAAACCAAACCCTATTTATATTCTAGCTCAGATAAACAAGACTGCATATGCATTAGTGAGGCAAACTGAATAATAAAATCCCAAACAATGCAAGATAGCACAATTTTATTTTGTTTAGCTATACAATGAATTTTAAATAGCCCTTTAAAGTGGAAAAGAAAAAAAAAAGTACTTCGTGACTTCAGTTGAGATTGCAAGCATTAGTGGTGTTTGTAATGTGTCCAGTGATTCTGGTGGATCCTTGTCAAATTGCAGCAGGCTTTCCATTTGGATTTTCTCCATCATTAGGTCTTATTTTCCTGTCAGTTTGCCCACTTTGTCATGAGTTTCTTTCAGACAACAGACTAAGCAACGTACCTCCTGCAGCAAAAGAAATCATTCTATAAAAATAAAAATGTTTTAATAATTATTTCCATAAAAGATGGTTTATCAGAATGTATAAAAAGAATGCTAGACTCGTGATAGGCATTTCAGTTTTCTCAACCACACAAAAAAAGCTTTGCTTTCCTTATTTTCCTCTTACAGAGTTGATACACCAGGATTATATTTAGGACTCTTGAAATGTGTTAAAACAACCCAACAAAAGCTAACTTGCCAAATTCAGTTGTGATGAGAGTTGGGGTTTAAGCTGCAGAGCAAGTTTAAATGAGTAAGAAAAGGGGAGATGTTAATGTTTCTCCACTCTGACACTCAAAGCTAATTCCAAACGCTTTTAAATCACACTGATAACACTTCAGGGGCTGAACCGATCCTATGTTAATTATGGATACAATTGTTGTTTTAAGCAAACATCAGTTTACGCCAACCCTGAATTTTACAGTCCCCCTTACTTGCTTTTGCTGAAATATTAAGTGCACCCTTAGCAAGTTTGCTGATGACACCAAGCTAGGTGGTGTGGTTGACGCAATAGAAGGAAAGGAAGCCATCCAGAGGGATCCTGACAGGCTGGAAAGATGGGCCCGGGGGAACCTAATGAGGTTCAACACTGCCAAGTGTAAGGTGTTGCACTTGGGACGGAAGAATCCCAGACATAGATAACAGACTGGGAGAAGAGCTCCTTGAGAGTAGCCCTGCTGAGAAGGACTTGGGGATTCTGGTGGATGTGAAACTCAACATGAGCCAGCAGTGTGCTCTTGCAGCTTGAAGGCCAATAGTATCCTGGGCTCCATCAGGAGAGGAGTGGCCAGCAGGGACAGGGAAGTGATTGTCCCTCTCTACTCTGCCCTTGTGAGGCCCCATCTGGAGTCCTGTGTCCAGATCTGGGACCCCAGTACAAGAAAGATGTGGAACTGTTGGAGAGGGTTCAGAGGAGGGCCACAAAAATGATCAGTGGGCTGGAGCACCTCCCCTATGAAGAGAGGCTGGGGGAGCTCGGCTTGTTCAGCCTGGAGAAGAGAAGGCTGTGGGGGGACCTCATTGCAGCCTTCCAGTACCTGAAGGGAGCATACAAACAGGAGGGGAATCAGCTTTTTAAAAGGGTAGACAATGGCAGGACAAGGGGGAATGGATTAAAGCTAAAGGAGAGAAGGTTTAGATTAGATATTAGGGGGAAGTTCTTTACAGAGAGAGTGGTGAGGTACTGAAATGAGCTGCCCAGAGAGGTGGTGGATGCCCCATCCCTGGAGGTGTTCAAGGCCGGGCTGGATGGGGCCCCAGACAACCTTGTCTATATCATGCCTGGAGGTTGGTGGCAGGGGGATTGGAACACTATGATCTTTGGGGTGCCTTCTAACCCAGACCATTCTGTGATTCTATGATTCTACAGCTCTCATTGTTCCAAAATCAGAGTAACTTCTTGTGTTAATCAGTGCAATTTTCTGAGATTACTGGAAAGGCATTAGATTAGGTCAGCAGAGTATCCTAATTTTACATCCCCATGAAATACCACATCACTCACATCAGTCTGACTTTTACCCTTGGAACGAGTTTCACTGTGCACTCCTGCGGTGCAGATTCATACTGTCATTGACTTTGCTGTATAATCTGTCCCAGGGTCTCTGGAGAGATTTCACTCCAGGCAGCATTTGACAGACTTTGGCTTTCTTTTTTCTTTCTCTCTTTCTTTTCTTGTTTAGTGACGATCTAGGAAAAAAATTCAGGAAAGACAAGATGTAAATATTATCCCTTTTTTTTTGCGGTTTTGACTGAAATTGCAGCTTTATCACTCCCAGGAGGTCCCATGATGATGGGCAGCTCAGCACACTGCTTGTTTTGCCAACTCCCTCTGGGATGATGTGGAACATCATGGTACAGAGAAGCTGGAGTGGGGTTCACAGATTCTGGTACTGCACAGGTCTGTTGGCATAAGGAAGTCAAGGTTGCTCTTTCGTATCATCAGAGCATTGGACGAGTCACTTCAGAGGACAACGGGCTGCAGTCCTTACTATGATCTGGTGAGGGAAGGCTGGAGTCTCATCAGATACAGTAAGTTCCCAAATAATTCCAGTGAATCTGTCCTGAGAAGGATGTTCTCTGTTCTCAGTGCACCAAGCAGTGCAGTAGCTACATGCCAGTGCCAACTGGGCTGGAGAACCATTCAAGGGCTGCCTCCCATCCCTTAAATCCAGGAAATTTAGAAGGAAATACTTTAACATATAAGCAGCTCTGCACGAATATAAATGTAACCTATTGAATGTATCGCTTGGTTTCAACACATATCTCTGGCCAGTTTTGCAGCACCCAGAGAGTGACAGAAAGAGCTGCTAGTTAAAGAAATATATGTTTCTTCTGTTCAGGTTTGGTTGGAACCACAGTAAGAAGACTGACAGCAATGGCCCGGCACGCTGCTACCCTTCGGCTTGAACTGGCTGAACATGGAACAGCAAAACCTGAAGAGGGGCTCAGCTGGGGACAGGCAGGGCAGGGCCAAGTCAGGCCAGGCTGAGAGGCCCAGTCTACCAAGGAGCCCCAGGGCGACCGCTGAGGCAGCCTCGTAGGAGCGAGGGGGCTTCCAGACCTCTCCCTCGTCCGTTTTCTCCTTTATTTTGACAAAACCTCCCCAGCCGCCCACAAACCCGCCTTACAGCAGAGCGAGGTGCAGCGCATTACAGGGGAAACCTTGTGTCTGGGTGGGCAGGGAAGATGGCGGACACCTTTCCTTCCCCAGCCCCCCCACCCCAGAGACCCCGTCGCCTCCGGATTCCTCTTTTTTAAGGTATATGTTTTTAAAATTTCGCCGCCGGCGAGGGGAATGGGGGGAGGGGGGAGAGGGGGCGCATCTCCGGCACCCCCAGAGCGTGTTTTAACACCGCCCGCCCCGGCCGCAATGGGAAACTGTAAATTTAAAGAGCGTGGTTGAAAAAAGAAAAAACCCCAACACTCCCCCCCCCCCCCGCCCCAAAAAAACACCCAACCCAGCACGGAGCCGACACGTTCCCCACTCCGTGAGACAAGGCAGGGGCGGCCCTTCCCCCACCCCGCGGCCCCGCGCGCGCGCCCTTCCCCCCACCCCCGGCAGGGTCACGTGCTCCCTCCCGGCGGGGTGGAGGAGGGGCGGCGGAGCGAGCGAACCTGCTCTTTGTGGCGAGGTCAGCGCCGGCTCCCGCCGCGCCGGGCGGGTACCGACAACCCTCGAAGAGAAGGGCACTCCCCGCAGGCCTGCCCGCCCCGGGCCTTACATCGAGGACGGAGGCGCCCCGGGGGCTGCCATGCGGCCTGCAGGGCCGGCGGGCAGGGGAGCGCGGCTGCAGGGTGCTGCCCCGGAGGTCTGGCGGGTTCGACCGCGGGCATGGGCAAGATGGGGCAGCGCGGTCTGCCTCTCCCGCTGCCCGCCACGGCAGAGCCAGCCCGCACTGCAGGCTGGCTTCTTGGACCAGTGGGTAGCCCTGGCACCCTCTGGGCCCTCTCAGTGCTTGGAGCCCCCCTTCCCCAAGCCACATATCCCACCATCTGGTGCCTCCGTTTGTTTGCCATCACCCGAGCCAGAAGGGTGCGAGTGGCACCGCGTACACAAGCAGACCCAATGGGATCGGCCCGGCCCGGCCCGGCCCGTGTGAGGGGTTGGTACGAGGGTGTGAGAGGCTGTCGTCGCGGCTTCTCCAGCACCAAGCCCTCTGGGCCGGCAGGGGCAGGCACCTCTCACCCCTGCAGGGATTGCCCCCTCTTCAGAGCAGCCCTCCTCCTCATCTTCAGGGAATTGCGGAGCTGAAACTGAGGGTGCTTCGAAGTGTAAACACAACACCGGGTTATTTCTGTCCTCTGCAGGGGAATGCAAATCGGATGAAATCCCCTCGCAGGCGCTTCTCTCTCCTCTGCCTCCCGGAGAGCAGCATGGGCTCAGATCTAATCTCTTGAAGCGTTGCTAGGATTTGACCCACTGAAACGAGCAGAGAAAAAATACTATTATATCAGCATCGATACACAACGTGCTGTAATCCCCATTACTTTCTTTGCCTGCAGGAGAACTTCCTTCGATTTTTCTCTCCTTTCTAGGCTTAATGATCAATTAAATAAATACCAGCTTCAAGTCACCTTTTCTACACTTCCTCTCCCTTCCCTCCCCCGACCCTGGCACTGCAGCCATCTGTTCCTGGCTGCCTGGGTTAAACTTCCCTTGGAGCCTCGGTGGGCTCTGGGGTGGGCAGGGAGAGCCTGGGGGAGGGGAGCCGGGTTCTTGTCCTTTGACCTCTGTTGGGATAAGAAAAGCAGGTTAAAAGGTCAAGGAAAACAATTGCAAGGCTGCTTTTGCTTGAATAGCATGCCAAATAAACTTATCCTGGGGATTTGGAATGATCCTTTTATGGGAATTTCTACCTCCCTCGGGATTGTACAGGCTGACTTTATGGGAGCTGAGGGCATGCTGGGCAGGGGAGCAGCAGTTGAGCTCAGCACCCATGTTTGAGGACACTGGAGCAGAAAGAGGGAAGACAGCCATGCAGCCTGGTTTAACTCCTGTGAGCTTCCCTGAAATTTGTCAGCTAATGCATTAGCTATTTAATAATTTCAGATCTATAACTTGGGAGTTTAAAATCAAGGAGAAAGAAGGGGGATCAGGCTTGCTTTTCACACAAAGTGCAACGCTGTGACTCCATTTACTAACGAAGTTCCAGTGGTATGTGAGAGCAAGCACTCTCTGTAAAAGACTGTTTTATCATTGATAGCTGTCTGGTAGTTGTAGGTATTAGAACTTTCTTTGAAAGACTTCTCTCTAAACCTTGTTGGTCCATGCCCATTCCAATTTTTGCAGTGTAAACTGGAAAGCAGGCACCTTTGTAGGCGAATGAATCTCGTGGGAGTAAAGTGTTTCACACGACTGAAAATTCATCAGAGCTTTTTAAAGGACAAAGTATTTTTGAAAAAAAAAATTAAATTCCACAATCTATATAATCTGTGTAGTTTTTTAAAATTTTCAAACAAAGGGCATAAAGAAACCCCAAAACCAAACACATTCTGGAAGCAGGAAATGGACCTTTTTTTTCCCTACTTTTCCACTTTTTCATCTAAATTTTCCTTCCTTTTCCCTTGTTGGTAACAAATTCCGGACAAACCCCCAAACGTTTCCAGAACTGCCCTAAAGGAAACGTCTCGGCATCGCCAGGAGGCCTCGGGAAGCACCAGCCTTTGGTGCCGGCTTTTCCCCGTGCTGGGGGGAGTGCTGGTGAAAGGGAAACCCCTGGAGCGCTGGAGGCTCTTGCTGCTTTGCCGTCTCCTTGGAGCTGGGGTCAGGGCCTGATCTACCGGTTGTACTGGTTAGCAGGATGGAACAAAAAAAAGGGGGGGGGGGGGAATTAAAGAAACCAAACCCAACCTACGTGGGCGAGAGAGGCTTTGTGTAGACATAGTAAGAACCCTCTAGTCAAAATAGGCTGGTACACGCTAGCCTGGCACACCGACTGTACCGTAATGCAAAGCAATGCAATGCAATGTGCACACCGGGACCAGCGATTTCCTGCATTTCCATGTGTTAAGAATTCATACCGGGGCTTGTGAGCACGTTTCTCTGCTGCTGGTAACCTCAGCTGGAATAAAAAAGAAGTGCTGTTGGTGTACGGAATCGGTTGGAAGTATCGGGTGAGGGGATGGGCTGCAAAACCTGATACATCAAGTAAGCAGAAGCTGCTTAGTTAATTTAAAAAGTGGGTGAAATCAGTGGTCTTTTTTTGGGTAACAGTGAAAATGAAGTAGAAAATAATCCATTGCCTTAGAGTGCTGAAGACGCCTCTAATGCCTGGGTGTAGATGCCGTGCATATAGGTAATGTAAATTAAAATACATACATTTGTGGGTTTAGTAAATTTTTCTTGTAAGAAAGGAGTAGTTTGTTTGTAGGTACTGGGACATCCCAAAATAATAGAGGCCAGAAACAGATACGTGGATTGCTGGTTCTCCATTTTCTGTTGTTGTAACACATCTGCTTTAGGAAGTATTGCTACTCTTGTGCATAAACGCCTGTTGTAGGTAAAACATTCACCTGGAGGACATACCCGGGGAAGTGTGTTAACCTCAGGGCATTCTAATGACTTTTGCAGATTCTGTAATTAGCCATTGCATTCCTGAAGGCAACTACAAAAGATTGGGTAGGCTCATCTTAAACAAGTTGGGGTTAAGTGTCAGTCTGCTGGAGGGTAGGAGGGCCCTCCAGAGGGACAGGGACAGGTTGAATCAATGGACAGAGGCCAATAGGATGAAGTTCAACATGGTGAAGTGATGGGTGCACTTTGGTCATAACAACCCCAGGAAACGCTGCAGGCTTGGGGTGGGGTGGCTGGAAAGCTGCACAGAGGAAAAGGATCTGAGGCTGTTGGTTGACACTTGCCAGAACATGAGCCAGCAGTGTGCCCAGGTGGCCAAGAAGGCCAATGGCATCCTGGCTTGTATCAGGAATAGCATGGCCAGCAGGGGCAGGGAGGTGACCGTCCCCCTGTACTCAGCTCTGGTGAGGCCGCACCTCGAGTACTGTGACCAGTTTCGGGCCCCTCACTACAAGAAGGACATCGAAGCCCTGGAGCGTGTTCAGAGAAGGGCAACGAAGCTGGTGAAGGGTCTGGAACAGAAGTCTGATGAGGAGTGGCTGAGGGAACTGGGGGTTGTTTAGCCTGGAGAAGAGGAGGCTCAGGGGAGACCTTTTGCTCTCTACAGCTACCTGAAAGGAGGTTGTGGTGAGCTGGGTTCAGCCTCTTCTCACAGATAAGTAGTGATTGGACAAGAAGGAATGGCTGCAAGTTGTGCCAGGGGAGTTTCAGGTTAGAAATGAGGAGACATTTCTTCTCAGAAAGAGTGGTTGGGCACTGGAATGGGTTGCCTAGGGAGGTGGTAGAGTCACCATCCCTTGGGGTGTTCTAAGGAAAGGTTGGATGAGGTACTTAGGGACACGGTTTAGTTAGTAATATAGGTGGTAGGGGGATGGTTGAACAGTTGGATCTTGGAGGTCTTTTCCAACCTTAATGATTCTGTGATTCTAAACTGTGAAGGTCCTAGGAGGCCACTTCATCTCATAGTCTGGCCTCTCATTTCTTTCCATATAAGGGGGTAATTCCACACACTGGGAATCCTCTGGGGAAGTCTCCATTGCTGATAGCAGTGGCAGCAGCAGGGCTCTGGGGTACCCTAGAGTTCCTGCAGAGACATGAAGCCCTTTGGGAATGTTCCAGGGGCTGGGAAAAGATTGGGCCTCATGGATGGGTGAACCCCAGCTGCCTAGTTGTGGATTTAAGGGAGTTTCTGTGAGGAGGTGGTCATCAAGCCTCATCACCCCCGCTTACTTGAAGTCTAGGATGTACCTGTGTTCAGGCTGTTCTATCATTCTTGTTCCTGAGGCTAAACAGAGGGGGCTTGTCATCCTTAGTGGGAAAATAATACAGTTTTAACAGAAAAGGCAGTCATCTCTTTTGGGGAGGGGAAGCAGTGAACGTATTGTCCTTCTGTGTGAAATTGAAATTGTAAAACGGAGGAGATCCACCCAGCGCAGGGCAGACCCACCCACCACAGCGTCCTGTTGTGCCTGCTCACCCAGGGCTAGGAGAGAAATAGTCCCGTCTCCTTGCTGTTGCTATGGGAACTTTTTCGGTGTTCTTCCAACTCTCTTTCAGGGCTGTTGGAACAATGAAGAATATTGAGCAAAAAGTATCAACCGTTATCCGAAGCATCTTAATAAATACCAAGTTTGAAATAAAACTGCACCACCAGCAGCTCTTGCCAGCTCTGTTCTAATTACTCGTTGCCGCAAACCCGACGGCTTTCCAGGAACTCCGCTGAAGCTCCCCACAGCTCTGTTGCTCATCCATTTGGGTCACCTACCGAGTTACATTCTGCCTTGCACTAAAGCAGATTCCATGTGTGTTTCCTCACGATGGTGCAATTAATTTATTTACTCAGGCAGCTCGCTGAAACTTCGTTAGCATGGAAAGGCACGTGGCAGGGACTTAACTCCAGCGAGTCAGACTCCATTTGGTACTTTGAGCCCTGGTAACTTGCTATGCTTGATACCTCTCAACTGATGGGCTTTTGTGCCCAACTCTGATCTTTAAGGCATTGACCTTAAGAAACTTGGCACGTGTGTTCAGTAGTGGTGTGGTTGATCTGACAGCACTGGCACAGGCTGCCCAGGGGGGTTGTGGAGTCTCCTTCTCTGAAGATATTCAAGAGCTGTATGGACACCTACCTGTGCGACCCGTCCTAGGGAACCTGCTTTGGCAGAGGGGTTGGACCCGATGATCTCTGGAGATCCCTCCCAACCCCTACGATTCTGTGTGTGATTCTTTGCCTTAATTCTTCATACTAGGTGGGCCATTTCTTCAACAGCCTACATCCAGGAAGCTGCTGCAGCACGAAAGTCATGGAGAAAAAGTTGTTTTCCAAATATGAGTGAGCCACAGGTTTAGATCAGGGTATTCTTTGGTTTTGACTCAAGGGAAAAATGTTTTACAATTATTTTTCCAGGATCCACCCAGCATGACAAACCTGTGACAATTTTAATGAAACATCATGGAAATGCCTAGTGACATCATCACAGTACCCGCCTGTTGCACTAAGCCTGAAGAATAAATTTTCACTATTAGCTGGAAAGGTGAAGGGAGGCTTTTTGGTTTTAATTTTAAGCTCTCCTCAAGAGTTCTTTGTTCTCTCAGAAAATGGAGAAAAGAAAGGACTAATTCACGATATAGATGGTAAAAGGAAACCATGAGAGAGAAGTACTGAATGTGAAATCACACTCTTGCTCACTGCAGTTTCAGAGGTGCGGGTGTGAAAAGAAAAAAAGGAAAAAAAAAAAAAAGAAATTAAAAATTCAGGTTACCAGAATCAAAAATGTGTGCCATTTTCTTCAAAACCTGAGTAAAAGCGGAAAGCTCCGTATTAGTACCACTGCTGTGACTGAGAGCTCGAATGCAAAGTGTGTGGTTCTGTGCTGGGGAGTCTCTGAGAAAACGCTTGCTACCAGCTGCCGAGCTACAGGCTCCTGGGCTGGTGCGAAGGGCTGCGCTGGAGGTCAGGAAATGGCAGTTTGCATAGGTGCCCCCGCCATGCTGCCCCTTGGCTCTGTGCCATTCCTAAATTCAGGCAGGGAATGAAAAACAGGAGATGCTCACCTGCCGTTGTTTCAGAGGAAAAGAGCCCTCACCCTCCCCGTGTCTGTCTGCTCTGGCACGGGGAGCCCATCGCCTGCCTGCTCCTATTGCAGTGGGGCAATCCTGCTGTCAGGGAAATGCAAGCTGAAGTTCAGGAGGAGATCTGCTGAAGGTGAATGGGCCGAGGGCTGCTGTTGTGTGGAGGGCAAAGCAGGGTGGCATTCGGCTTTGGAGAGCCGCTACCATTGCCTGTTGCCACAACGGTTAGAGGTGGCCAAGTTACACCTCCGCTACCTCAGGCAGCTGATGCATGTTTCAGTCAAGTCCTTCTATAGTGTACAGTAACACAGTGCAACAGCTTCACTCCATGCCTCTGCTGCTCCTGAGTCCTCATCTCTGCCTCCCCCACCTTCAGTTGTTTTTCCCACTCCACACACTAGTAATTACACCCACACACTGGTAATTACACGTGGGGATGGGTTGAGGTGAGCAGTCTGATGGCGCTTGGTTTGGAAGGGGAAAGCTCAGTGAGAAAGTTAAAATCCTAACAGTGCCCGTCCCAACGAAAAAAAGTAAAAACCCAAGAAGTTACATGGTTGTAAACGTGCCCACATCCCTGCTAGTGTGTCTGTCAGCAGCCCATGTATCCTCCCTTCCACTGGGATAACAGATGTCCCAAGTAACTGGGAAGCATCTGGCTTTGCCAGAGTTGTGTCTCTGCTGGACCACTGAATGACCCACGAGAGGAGAAGGCAGAGGCTGCCTGGCACACTGAGGAGACAGGGTCAGGTTGGAACTAGCTTGGAGGGGAAGAGCAAAGAGAAAATGAAACTGGATTCACACACCTTGGTCTGTCAAAGATGAGCAGCTTTCTTCCGGCCCAGAGCCTCTGCCCGACAGGCTGGAACTGAACAAAACGCATCTGCTGGCAGGGCAGGGAGGGAATGACCCATGAGGCCAGGTCCCAAAAGGGGAAAAAACCCAAACCACGCCAGTATCAGCACGGTTCCTGCTTCAAAGTCACATGGCAAAGAGTTTCCATCTGAAGTTCTAATTCTAAAGATGATATGGTTGATATTTTCAAGGATCAAGGAGCAGGGGAAGTGGGGGGTGGTCACAGGGTGATATTTTCAGAAGCATGGCTTCAGCTAACCTCACCAGTGAAAGTCCCATCCACTGTAGCAGAAAGTAAATTAAACCAGTGCTGAATGCCTTTGACAATCTCACTTAGGCTGGCGTTTAATTTCTATCAATGTTCCTAGCAGTTTCTTGCATATTTATTTGTTTTATTACAAATTTGTCCCTTGGTCTCTTTGCATACTGAGATTTTTACCAACAGCAAGAGCTCCCTAACCCTTCTAATCCTGTTTCTTGCCCCTACTTATAAAAGCTCAGTGCATTTTTTCAGGGTTCATCTTTATTTATTGTCACTGGATTTTTTTTCGTCTCCGTTAAAACAGAATTTTGAAGTACATTCAAAATTCAGTTGGAAAACATGTTGGGAAAGTGTAGGCACACTCTCAGAATGGCATTTAAAAATGCAGTAACTTTCAAAAATGCTCTTATAAATTCTGGGGAAATGAAAAAATACAGGTTTTCCATTAATTTCACACTAACCACATCGTTATCTCCACTTGTTGAACATGTACGTAGCATCCCTACAGCTGGTTATTTTTCACAGCACATAGTTTCCAGCAGTAGTGGACAACAAATTCAAAGCTGACATTTTTTTCCAAGCTGGAGGAACTTCTTGCTGTAAGGCTCTAGAGTCCCAGAATAGCTTAAATTGCTCATATTTCTTTTGCTGCTCTCTGTTAGTACTTTGAGTCAGCAAAATGGGAAATGTCAAGGGATTGCTGAAGTATGCTCCAGGTATAATAAAGGGATAGAAACAAATTCTCATCTGTTCTGTGTATTAAGAAATCTCTCCTGGATTCGGGATGCACCGCTAAAACTGAAGGACATTTCAGCTATTCTCCAGGTAAAAGAGAGATTACGGTTCAGAGAGCAAACTAATTCAAGGGCAGACAGATGTGTTCTAAAAGTAAAATGCACAGAGGAAAACCTTCCCTCAACTACCAGACTACCAGTTCCCTCACCTGCCGGTTTTCTTATGATGATCTAAATGCACATGAGATCACCAGGCAAAGCAGCTTTTCCAGGTGGATCTGT
This sequence comes from Gallinula chloropus, assembly GCF_964237585.1. Classification (NCBI taxonomy): domain Eukaryota; kingdom Metazoa; phylum Chordata; class Aves; order Gruiformes; family Rallidae; genus Gallinula; species Gallinula chloropus. The sequence goes on along the minus strand of NC_140085.1, from coordinate 135,777,857 downwards.
GCTTGGAGGTTACAGGGTACCGTAGCTCTCACGGAAAGAGTTTGAACTGTAACTTTGGCTCAGATTCACTCATATTGTTATCTCAAAATTCACAGGAAGCCTGTCTACCAGAGGCAAGCAAATAAAGCAGACTTACACTGCGCTTAGATCATCACTTGGCTTGGGGTCTCCTATTTAGAGTAGCTTTGAGGTTTGCTGTGAATAAGAACTGAGAAACTATTAAGGAGAACAAAAGCTGATCAACGACAATAACTGTAATAATTACTGTTTTTTTCAGGAAACACAAAAGTTTACAGTGTCCACGATCCCCAACTTTAAATGAAGAAGTTACATATCTGCATATGAATAAGATTTAAAAAAAATAATAAATATTATCCACACTGCTCTAGCAGTCATCTGGGCTGTGAATCATAGTCTGTACCTGATACCATTGCTTAAGCAGTTTTGTATTTGAGGACATAGCAGTATCTCAGCTAGGCCAAAGGCACATCTGTAAAGATTTTAACTTTTGGTGGTTATTAAAAATGCATAAAAATAAAAGCTTGGTTTAATGTTTTCATTTTCATGTAAGCATTTACTTAAAATTTTCTGGTTGCTTCACGTGCAGATGAAGATCCACTTTTGTTAAAGTCCTTCAATTTCTGTTACATTAATTTGGTACTGTCATCACTTTAGGTCTGGTCATCAATCACTGCAAGATTGTGTTTTCGAAATACTTTCTTGCAGCCATCAAATTGATCACTGACAGTTCTGCAGTTGCTGTAGGCAAATTATTCTCTCGCTTTTTTTCCCATTTTCTGTTTAGGACCCTCCAGAAGCAGATTGCAGCTCTAAGGGACCAAGGACAAAGTAGCCAATCCTGCCCTACAGAATAGCAGTTCTCCTGGCCATTCCATTAGGTCATCATCCTGAGTGACCAAAGGTAAAGTGTCTACAGGTTAGTTAAGATACTTTCCTGCATGCACAGATGACAGACTCGAGGACTTCCACTACCACTTATTGTCTGTGACACCTGTAAAGGGCTTAAATTCAGTTCCCAGAACTCATTAGGCATCTACATTTCATTTGTTTCAGGACATGCGTTAAGATAGAAGAATGGAATACAAATTCCTTCCCAGAGGAATGTCCAGACACCAAAGCACAGGCTCTGGAAGGTAAATGCTATCCTGGCACCCAGCTCACCTAATGTGAAATGGATGCCCTCTTGTCCTGCATTTTTCCACCTGCTTAATCTGAGGTAATGCTATTGAGAGCCCTGGAGAGAACCGTATGTGAAGGCAAAGGAAAGACTTCCAAATCCAGATATTTCTTTCAGAATTTATCCTATTATCCTATCTGGGAGTTACTCTAGCTGATAAGTTAAATTTGTTTTGCTATCCACATGCAGCATTAAGCACAGGTGTGTCTACATATTGCTAATGTTTGGGAGGCTTCAAATGGGCCTTCTGAAAAGATCTTGCTATATAACACTTTCTAAGACCATTTATCTCAACCCCATGTTTCTATAAGCGCTTTGCTGCTGTCTGAAAAATATATATGGCCACTGAGTGAAGTCCCATCTCATAATTTGGTGATGTGAAATCTGCACAGGTACTTCAGGTTTGGTTCATCAAGGCTTCTGCTACCCACTTTTCAATAATTTACCCCCATTTAATTTGATTGTCTTCTGAAGTGAGGTTCCAAAATCAAAACCAATTAGCAAGTCAGTGATAGGAAAAGAGAGGGAGAGACTTACTGACATTAATGGAATATGCTTTGTTCATTATTACATCTTTTGATTGAGATTTACTATCAGGTTATTGTCAACTCGGGCCAGGAAGGCCTGCACCCCAGTTTAGACCCATAGGATCCCAGTTTTAGTGTCAGCTGCTGCTTGGCCCAAAGGGCCAAGTCAGTCTGTAAAGTTACATTTAGACTGCACCACAGGTACTTCCTACTGTGTTCTGCAGTCCCAGAGAGATTTCTGGAGAACCTGCTGGAGCATGCACAGGTGATTTTAAACACAGAAGGGGAGAACTGGGTAGCAGAATGGGATGATGAGCAGGATGCATGCAGGATGCAACTGGAGGATACTCAGGTGCCTTAGCAGTCGGGATGTTTTTATTAGTTCCATTGTAGCCTAAATGTCTCATCACAGGAAGATTTCTTGTGAAGGCCTTCAGATTTATATTCTCCATATGTTATCTAAAGCAGTACAGGCCAGGAAAATGCTGCAGAGTGACATGTAAGGGGATGAAGAACCACATGTAGCTGGAGAATGCTCATTGTCTCTGTCTTACCTTTGGTGGCCCTCTTGCTTCCTGTTTCCGTCCTCCTAAGAGGGAGTTGCTGTGTTGTGTCATTGCCCCTGGCCTCCTGCATGAACATGTAGCACAGACATGTCTGCCCCTGCATGATAATACTGCTGTAAATCTTCCAGGGATTCTCAAGCCTACGTGTGGGATTGAGGGTTCCCAGCACAGGCATACAGAAATACAACTGAAGTGGCGAAATTCAGTTGCCTCTGGCAGTTTAGCCCAAAATGACAATTTAAAATGTGCTTATTCAAAAAAGCTTTTATTTGAAGACCAATGAGTTAACTTTTAACTTGCTTTAAAAAGAAAATATCTGTACTTTCAGTGTTTGGCTTCAAACAGCTCAGATTAGTCAGATTGTCCTTACTCTGTCTCATCAGAATGCCGCAGGTTCATGATTGCAACATTTCTTTAGGAAAGGAAGGGCAGTCGTTCCCCAAAATATCTACCTTAATTACATGGCTCCTGAGCTGTAACACTATGGCTTATAGTTCAGTGGTTGCATAAACTCCCCAGTGAGGAATCTGAATGATATTTAATTAGCCTGGTCCTGCTGTGTGATATTCCAAACACCCTGTTTACCCAATTAAGGCAAAGGTTGTGTGATCTTACAGTTGGTAAGTGTCTCTGTATACTAAGCCTTGCAGCTGGAAACTGCAAATGTAAAACATCTCTCTTTGTAACTCTTAATTGTGTTATGTCTAAATAACACAAAGCAGATAGAGAGTAAGAAATCCTTTTCAAAACACCTGGTTAAAACATCTGCATGATGCAAAGGAGGCTCACCTAGCAATAAGATTCAGGTCCATGGCATGTTCTGTGACAACACAGGACAAAGGACCTTTTCAGAGGAGAGCTTAGATCTCTATTAATATGCCCAGGAATTTACAGAATCACAGAATCTTGTCATTGGACATCACTGGAAGGAGCCTGGCTGCATCCTCCTGACACTCACCCTTTACATATTTATAGACATGGCTCTTCACACTCTCTACCCCAATGAACACTCTCTACCCCAATGAATGTGAGAAGTATTGTATGTGAAATGTACCTGAGATGCACATTGTAGTAGGAGGGAGGGAGGGAGGGAGGGAGGGAGGGAGGAAGGAAGGAAGGAAGGAAGGAAGGAAGGAAGGAAGGAAGGAAGGAAGGAAGGAAGGAAGGAAGGAAGGAAGGAAGGAAGGAAGGAAGGAAGGAAGGAAGGAAGGAAGGAAGGAAGGAAGGAAGGAAGGAAGGAAGGAAGGAAGGAAGGAAGGAAGGGAGGGAGGGAGGGAGGGAGGGAGGGAAAGAAGGAAGGAAGGAAGGAAGGAAGGAAGGAAGGAAGGAAGGAAGGAAGGAAGGAAGGAAGGAAGGAAGGAAGGAAGGAAGGAAGGAAGGAAGGAAGGAAGGAAGGAAGGAAGGAAGGAAGGAAGGAAGGAAGGAAGGAAGGAAGGAAGGAAGGAAGGAAGGAAGGAAGGAAGGAAGGAAGGAAGGAAGGGAGGGAAAGAAGGAAGGAAGGAAGTGCTCAGTGTTCATGTAACTCCTCTCTAAATGTTCCCCTAAAATGTTTGAACTGAACAAGAACGTATAAAGTATTCAAATAGCATGATGCAGCTTTAGCAAGAACTTTAATTGTATTAATGGTGAAATAATTGTCTCACTCATCCAGAAGACAGTCTTGAAAACATCTTTCACCGCAGAGATTTTCCCATCCAGAAGGGAGACTGCAGAATATCGTACTGCTTTGAGGAGCACCACAACCTGCAGACGTGCTCTTCTGACTCTGGTAGAGTCTACTGCAGTTTCCTTTCCTTTGCTAAAGGAAGGTTTGGCTCCAGCCTCCATTTTGTTATTCTCTTTGCAATTTTGATCTCCCAATACCCTCACAAAAACCTTATAGTAGTCTAATTATCATTTTAAAGTTTGAGATCTTTAAGGCCTGTCTCAGTGTTTAGACAAGAAAAGCACAGCCTTCATGTTCTTGCATTGCTTTGAAAAGTTGAAACTGAAAACTTGGCGGGGGGGTGGGGGTGGGGAATTTGGGTCCATTCGATTTTCCAATGAAAAATCAAATTTAAAAACCACCAAAATGTCAAATTCCACTTTGCACTGAAAAGCTGTTTCCAGGCAACTCCATATTCTGGTCCATATTCACATATGGACCAGAAATCAATGGTAGGACCATCAACTTTTACATGGATTTTCTCAAAGGAAAATCCCAGTCCCTTCAATGAAATCCAAGAGATTTTATCCCTGCACATTTAAAAGGGAAAGATACAGGATGTTTTCAAAGTAATGTTATGACTAAAGAACATTTTTAAAAACTGTGTATTTTTTACTTAGTTTCCTCAGCAGATATCTATGGTATTGATCTTTACTTTCCAAGCATTTTCTTAATGTAAATGTGTATTGTTAGTTGGGTTTCATCCTAGAAGTCCCCCAGTGCTGGGGAATGGAGGGTTAATGTGTATGTGTGTGTGTGTGTGTGTGTGTGTGTGTGTACATGTGGGTGTGAATGCAGAGTCATCCACTGCCCGGTCACACTCGTTGAAGTCACTTATAGTAGGTGGCAAGGGAGCTAAAACTTGGGTGTTGTCATGGCCATAAGCAACACACATGTATTGCTCTAGTCCTTCCTGTGTTATGAAAGCTTCTTTGATCACACCAGTATCTCTCTTTATAATTACCCTTAGACAAAGGCAGAAGTAGTCTGGCAGCCTGAAAAGGTTGGGAGAAACGGCTGAGGCAGGGAGGGGGCTTCTTGTAACCAGCTTTTGTAGTCTGCAAAAACTGTTTGGCTGGTATTTACGTTTTTTATGAGAGACACTTAAAACTGTCCCTACTAGGTGGGTGTAACACTAGTGATTTGTGTAAGGACTAATGACTAACACTAGGAGGATGGAGTAATCCCTAATTTTCAGCAAGCCTCTGAAGTGAAGAAGAGCTAACCAGATTAGAAAGTCTTGCCCCTTCTGAGAATCGAAATGTAAGTACTTTTTAAAGATTTCCTTATGCCTTGCTTTCTGTAATTGCATATCTAGCACATACTTGTTTCACAAATAAGGACAAAAATGTATTGAAAGGATGATTGAAAGATAGCCATTAGTGTTAGAGGTAAAGTGATCAGCAGATCTCAGTAGGAGGCAAACCAGATTCACACTGGCAATGACTTTTACAACCTCAAGCAAAAACCTATCCAAAAAACTCATAGGACTGATGTGCACTACTCAGCTGTTTAGAGCTGAAGTTGAGAAGTGCTGTTTAGCAACTGGTTTCCCTTCTAGACATCTAAGGCTGATATTTAGGCAAAACTAGCAGTTAAAAACTCCAGGCTCAGCTGCTGTCTAATTTGCCTTGACACATATGGCTGCATCCATACTAATAACTTTAACTGTGCCAGGGAAAGTTTCCAGGCACTGGAACTCAAATCTTCTATTCTCTTACATGGTCAGAGAGCTCTTTGTCTTGTTTTGGGTCTGGATGCACCACCTCTATCCCAGACACTTCCCCAGCTTAGTTCAGGACTTTGCACAAACCAGAAACTGCCTCCACATGACAGTGCTGGTGTGGATACCCACCTTGGAGGCTGAAACTGCTTAATGGTGTGGATTTGGATATGGCTGCTGTGTCAAAGGATGCGTCAGGGACCACTTCATAAACACAGCCTGGGTACATGGGAGGGTAAATTCCAATGGAAATATCCCATTGGTTTGTGCTTTGAGGCATATGTAAAGTTGCACCCAGTTCCTGGCTGTGTTCAGAAACTGGTGGATTAATCTGGTGAAGAGAGGCAATCCCCCAATCCTAAATCAAGTGTTTTCCCAGGAGGGGAAGAGACTTGAGTCTTCCTGCCCTGTAATGAACGTAGCTCGTTCCAGAGGTTCTGGCCAGCTCAGAAGACTGATTGTTAGTTGAAGGGACATTTGGCCTCAGACTGGCTTGCTTATTATCACAGTACAAAGCATGGAAGTGAAAAATAAGACCTCGAGAGGTGGGTTGATTTGTTGGGGTTTTTTTTTCCAATTAAATTTCACTTCCAAACTCAAAATGGGTACTAAAACCTTTCAATACTCAAAAATAATTTCTGCTCTCTTGTTGTCTTGGTATGTATAGTCAAAGCAAAGGAAAGGTGTCTTTCAGACAGCTCAGAGGATCGGTGCACACAGAGCATTTATTTTCTCTTTTAAAAAGTGGTCTTTTGCCTGCGTTTTGGCTCCTGAGACCACATTTAGTTACAAAAATAAATTGCCTTCCTTTCAGAAACGTTGAGTGCTCTTGAATCCTACTGCAGTCATGTTCCCACATATTAAAAATGCTAGGCTGGAGGAATTTCTAAGCACTGTTTAGTAGACAAAAGCCTGAAGGTTTTGTTTACAGACTCTTTCACAGAAGAATAATCAAACTCTGTAGAGAGCTGCTACTCTACTTACTTGCTAGCCTTATTTTGACAGCCTTTGCTAGTCTGCCCTACTTTGAAAAGGGTGGGTTGATGTGGAAGCCAAAAAAGTGAAATCATATTTACTGTCAAAAAAATAACGTGTGTTTTAAGCTTTCATCTGCCACTAGCAAGTAACCAAAGATGGCAGGGGCAGCAGCCCTTGCGGTTAACCCGGTGCACGTTCATTAAACAGCAGGGGGTACCCAGAGTGTTTATTTCAGTAAAAACAATTAAGCATATATATATGTATTATTTTTTTCAGCGTTAATGATTCCCTGTTGACAGAGCTGAAAAGGGAGTGCTTCTTGAGTTTCCAAGGGTGATTATTAAAGAGAGATGACTGTCAGTCTTCTAATTTGGGTGAATGCCAAGCAGACCAAAGGTGACAAAATAGGGGGCAAAAAGAAAAGAAAGAATATTCAAGGCTCATTATCAACACGCTCCTTCTTTTTAATTTATTTTTTTTTACATTGTCACAAATGAGCTTCACAGTTTTCCTTTCATTATCAACCCACCAGCCACCATACAGCCCATTTCCCATTACATCACAGTGTTGTTCCACCTATGCCTGTGATGCTTTCTGCTTCCTAATTTCTTCCTTGGAATCATTCATCATTTTCTTTATAAAATATTACCTCCCATACTGCTGTTTCTCAAGCTTGTCCCCCATCTGTGGAGGATTTTGCTTGCACTCCAGTGAGCTGTTTCAGAAGGAAAAAAACCCAGGAATTTTCAGGCTTTCCAAGGCTGTAGAGAAAAAGACCAAAAAAACCCTGTCATGGTGCCAGCACAGCATATTCTCTGTAAACTCTGGCTGTTGGGACCCAGACTAGGCATTGGGTGCACAGAAAATGAGGAGGAAGAGAACCCTCTCTTAGTGTTGTTTTATAAAGTAAAAATATGTGAATTAATAAATTTCTGGCCCTGCAAAGGTGTGGTGCTCTTACAGGTTGGCTCATCCTGTTATTCAGTTAGAGCCGAGTCCTTTGTATTGCTGCAGACTGAGTTCTGCTGGCTCATCATGATTGCTATCTCCACTGGAAAGCAAGCAAATCTCTCATCTGTATGAGATTTGATGTGACATTCTGCGTTCTAGCCAATTCCAGCTGGCTGCTCCAAAAAGGCAGGCAATGTTTCATAGGTACCACAGCTATTTCTTTTCTTCAATCCCCTGAAGCAGTAGCTGTGGGGCTGTACTTTAAGCTGTGAGGTAAGGAACTGTAGATTCATATTCTATTATATAGAGACTTTTTTTACCACCTCTTTTGCCAGCTTTGTAGTAGTACAACTGCAGTAGATGATGCGACTAAATGACTCCTTTTCTCTCTTTCATAATCTCTTTTGACAGTCTCCCCTCTTTGATACAACCCTGACTGCACTGTAGCTATTTCTCTGGACATCATGGTCTGTTTTAGAGCCTAAGTTACAAATGCCAGCCATGCAAACATCATTCCTATCCATCTTCTTCATTTCTACCTTAAGAACAAGGTAAAGAAAGTTTGCACATGATTATGTTAGGCAGAAATGGGAAGGCAGTGCAGAATAAAAATCCTCTATTAGCATAAATTTCAAGTGCAATCTGTTTATTTTGGTAGAATTATGGCAGAGGATCAGCTTCCTGATAGATCATGTTCATTCAGCCTTTCAAACAGATGTGTAAGACATATATCTGCCATGAGCCCCCTGTTGTGGAGTGACTATACTAGAACCGTTAGTAGAAGCCAAAATAGACTCAGGAATGTACCCTCCATGGACTCCTGTCAAAAAGAAAAAGTTGTGTGAGTTTGATGACAAGTGGACATGAGCAGCTCTCATGTGAAAGGACAATATGAAAACAGATTGTTTCCATTGTTTGGTTACGTGCAGTCATCAGGTAAAAGCTAAAAGATTTAGGATTTGAAATGAGCTACTAACCTTTTTAGTAGTGGATGAAAACTTGTGACTGGCTTCTAACACCGATGACTGTAAAAAGGTGGTTTGTTTAATTTGTACGGTATGAACTGTATTTGATGAGGTAAAAATGTTATAACCTCTCCATTAAATGGCTTTTTTAGTTCATAGAAATTACTCCAGTTCTTACCACTGTCACACATTTTTCTCTGTTGGTGGGGGTATTGCCAAGTTAGTTCAAGGGGTATGTTTTGGTCTCAATGGTGTACGTGTGAGGTTATGTGGAGACAGTTCAAAACCAAAGAAAGTTCACCTTGATGCTTTTTGGACCATGAGGGACCTGCTGCTGGTGTGCAGCCATCCTTCTCCAAGGATCCTCAGAGCACATAATAATTCTACCTCACCTTGACCTCCTGAAGAGCAAGTGGAGTTTGGGCAGCAGGTGGTTGGGGCAGTGCAAACAGGTAAGCCAGGTGTCTGGGGTGTTTCTTCATCACCATTTCCTGGCGTTCCCTTTCTTACGTGGAGCACCTCCTCCTCCTCAGCAAAAGCTGCGTTGACATTTGGTTTTGTTTTGCTGAGAGGAAATCCATCAAACCTACCCCACCTTAGGATAATAATTCCCTCACCACTAGTGAGGCTGACACAACGGAGATGAGGGAAGCCGTCACCCCCGTGGTGAAAACAGCCTCAGCGCAGCCTCAGTCCCCAGCCAGGCTGCAACTGAGCCTTGGAAAGGTGAGGGTTGGTCTGGGAATTGGCTGGGAAAAGAGCCTGCTACTGCCTGGACCCACGTTAATAAGGATTTTAGGGTTCTAATGCGGTTATATTTCATTCCAGTCTTTTCAGCCTGGAAATCTGAATGTGGGTTTTTACAATGTATCAATTCTATGAGTGCTGGCAGTATGGAATCAAGTTCCCCCCCCCCCCGCCACCGTGTGTACATTGGGCTGAATCCCAGTGCCACACTGATGTAAATTCACAGTCAATCCCTTTGTGTCAGTAGAGATTTCAGAGGTTGGCAGCTTTATCACAGCTTCTGAACTCTGCAAGATTTTGATTTTAAACAAAGATTTCTGATCAGACAAGGTCAGAAACACATGGTCAGAGTAAAAATAGCATATAAAAGATTTAAATAAAATGTAAACCCTATTTTATTAAAATTTTTTATTAAACTGGGTACAATAGAAACTGAATTACTCCCACTCAAGAAAGAAAAAAAAAACAAAAAACAGAACTGACCCTCACTTTTCATTTTTAATTTAACATTTTGCATGCAGTGAAAAACCCTAATAGTACTTATGTCAAAATGTTTCCTTGCAAAACAGTAGTTACATATATGTTTAACAAATTCCATCCCTTTATATTTTATACCCTGCACTGCCTTTTTAATGTAGTTTGCAAGTGTGCTAGCTGAATTTAGTGAGTAATGCAATCATCAAAAGTAATTATTAACAAAGAGTGGCTTTTAGCTAAAGCCAGAATTCTTTGCACCGGTGAAACAAGATACATTAGATGCTGTAAATGATGCAGACTTACTTTTTATTATTTACTTAGGGCTTGGAATAAAGTTCCATATACCCCCAAGACAATGGGAGGTTTGTTTTTCTCTTTTATAATGCTAATACTGGATATTTGATTTCTGGTTCATCAGAAAATGATGACATCAGTCATGTTCTGTGCTTTGCTGGGCTGCCTGGCTCTGGAGCAGGTTCAGATGGCACAGCTTTGAGCCAGTCAGCATTACCAATTCACAAAATTCACAGAATCACAGAATCGTAGGGGTTGGAAGGGACCTCAAGAGATCATCGGGTCCAACCCCCCTGCCAAAGCAGGTTCCCTAGGACAGGTCGCACAGGGAGGCATCCAGATGGGTTTTGAATGTCTCCAGATAAGGAGACTCCACCACCTCCCTGGGCAGCCTGTGCCAGGGCTCTGTCACCCTCACTGTGTAAAAGTTCTTCTGCATGTTGGTGCGGAACTTCCTGTGCTCCAACTTGCAGCCATTGCCCCTTGTCCTGTCCCCTTGTCCAGACCTCTGAAAAGACGCTGGCTATTTCCCTCTGTCTCCCGCACTTAGGATATTTATAAACATTTATCAGATCCCCTCTCAGTCTTCTTTTCTCAAGGCTGAACAGCCCCAGTTCCTTCATCCTTTCCTTGTAGGGGAGATGCTCCAGGCCCTTAATCACCTTTGTATCCCTCCGCTGCACTCTTTCCAAGAGATGCCCTGTTATGGCAGCCTCTGGGGTGCTCATTCCCTGTACTCTCAAGGGGTGGATTGTTGACCTTTCACAATGTGCTTGGGCTCCAGTTACACCATACACCTATACTTCTGGGGGGAAGAGCTCTTTATTTCCTCCGAGGTTTGCTCAGAACTTGTTCACGAGTTGTCAGGCTACACACAGTCCAAAACAGTAGTAAAGGGAGTCCCTAGTACCAAGAAACAGAAGTGATTTTGAATTTTTGCAGTTTTTCACATCATCTTCAGAGTCACAACTGAGAGGTGTTTATAGTGATATAACCACATTAATTCAATTGTTATTGTGGTGACAAACTTTTGGAAATCTGGGTCACACTGACTCCGCAATTCTTAGCATTCTAGTTCTCTAATCTGATGGAAAATGATGTTTTCTCACATTGCACAGGCCCTGCCATTAGGATTGATTTTAAGGAGATCATTTCTTAGCTCCCAGCTAGGCCATGTAATTTGGTTGTTGGAAGAGAACTATCTCTAGACACAGCTTGCTGGTCTATGGCACAACATTGCGCCAGTCTTTAAAGCGCCCTGGTTGCTCTGCTTCTTAGACAGTTTGATTTACCGAGTTTGGGGTTTTTTTCCCCTTGCCTTATTTGGGCCTTTATTCTTTTACATTGTGTCAATTGTAGCACAGTGCCAAAACCTGACCCAATGAATAAACACACAAGGAAACTTCAGAACACATTGAGTCAGGCTGTGGAGCTTCTCCTATGCAGGGCTGTGCTGCAGCAAGGAAATCTGTCAAAGTGTGCTCTGTTTTCACTCTCCTCTAGTGCTGAGTGTTAAACATTTATTTTTCTTCTCTCTTTTTTTTTTCCCCTTCCCTTTCCCTGTGCTGTATTATTAGTGCTAACTCTGTTTGATCCATGAAGAAAGCAAATTTCCTACTTCAGCCTACGACACACTTGAGAACCTAGAGCCAGTAAGGATGCCCTTGCACTAAGAAGGAAAGAAAAAAAATCAGATTAAGAATGCGATTTGGGTTTGCACAAGACTTTCATAACCAAAATGCAGCAAGCCAAAGTAGTGAGAGATACCACAGCAAGCTCCTCCCACTGTGTCTCTCCAGAGGTCACAGCTCAACGCTGGGAGCTGTGCAGAACCAAATGCTAAAATCCCGCTGCTGCTCTGTGTGAACTGGTGTTACGAGCTGATCCCTCTGAAGTCAGGCCATCTATGACAATGATGTAAGGGATAGTTTGTTTTTTCTCTCACTTAAGTAGTGTGGATCTCGCACAAAGAAGAGGGGACATTGGCATTGCAGATGTGCTCTTTGATTTCAGGATGTAACTCTCTCCATTCTTCAGCATTTGGGGGGCTCTTGTGAAGTATTTCTGTGATGTTTGGATGCTCAAAGATTGTAGCAAACTTCTACTGCACAGTGGTGCCCCAGCACAGTTCCATGTTTCCTGTGTGTCTGCAGGTAGTAAGCTCCCAGTCTGAACCACGATATTGTGGATGGAAGGTGGAGTCTGCCTACTGCACTTTAAGTGTCTACATCTGGGCCAGGAGCCATAAGCTTCCTTTAAAATGAATGAAAATTCAAGGTAGTTCTAGACAGTGATGTTGATACTTAGACTAGGATGAGGTGAGTCACACTCTAGAAATTATAAACTTCCTTGCTAACCAGAAAGGAAATCCGTAGAGTGACTCAGTCATAAATACCTGCGCTTGGCTGAATAGATCTCACCCGCCGTGTCCTGTTTCTGTGCTGCAGGATGTTCACACAGAAACAATTTTCGGTCGAGCAAAAGCCTCCCTCTCCTTCAGTACTCATGGCATCAGGAAGCACACAGTGGCAGGCCAGCCAGAGGCTTGCTTCTGGGGCTGCCCTGCTTCTGCCACCGAAACCTGGTCTGGGCTGCCTTGGCTACCTCTATAGCACTGCACTGTGTAGCACCAGCGTCCCTTTTATTGCAGAACATGCATCATTTCACATGTTAAGGTTTTATTTTTGCTTGTTAATATTTTTTGCCAAAAAACATCAGTTGAACTTTATTCCAGTTGAATTTTCTTGGAAAGCTTCACCTAACATAACTTCCCCTTTCCCAAGAATGAAATATGAAGCAATCTCTTTATTTTTTTCCATATTAAATATGTTCTTATCTGTGTTTCATTGAAATCTTTTGCAATTCCGTGCTGTGGAGAAGTGACTTAAAAATGGCTCACGGAGACTGGGATATCTCGCCCTCATCATTCCAACAAAAATGCTGATCCAGCTTCGCTACATGGAATCTCACAGACCTTCACTGTAGAATGTGTGTGTTTCACAGAAGTGTAGCTTAAGTACCTTCCCAGCAACTCTTTTTTTTTTTAGCTGTCAACAGCTACTACCACAACAGTGATGCTTAATGTTGAAACGAAGAGTAAGAGTTGTCTCTTGTGCTTATCATACCCTGTGCTTCCAGCTGCTAATTCAGTGGAGAAAGGTGGTAACTTGATTAAATGCAGAGGATGAGAAGCATAGATAGTTAAGAACAAGGAAAAAGATGCAAAGCAAGAAGAAAAAAACTCTTGAGGAGGCACCAGGAACAGAAATAGGCAGATAAAAAGTGGAGATTTGAAAGGATAAGTAGTGGGATGCACAGACTTGGTCAAAATGGGCAAAACAGAGGAAAAAGACAGGCAGGTATATGTAGTAGGCTGAGGCAGGAGGCAGAAAGGCAAGCAGCTGGCAGCAGGGGCTAAGGAGAAGAGAGGGAAGCATCTGGGGTTTCTAGAGCCACAGAACGCGGGCATGTCTCTCACCACCAAGCATAAGCACAACCCTAACATTATTCTGAGGGGCAATTCAGGTCTATAATAAGACCACAGCAATAAATACTATTAATTTAATCCTATTAATTTAAACTGGGTTATCTGAGGGTAACATTTCAGTTTCAGTTTGTTTCTGAATATGCACTTCACATGGAAATCTATTCCCTCAGATTTCCTTTGGCCGGTGTGTTACTCGGTACAGCGGAATGCAGCACCCAAAACCCTTGTCAGTGCACAGAACAAGAGCAAACAGGTTTTGTCTGTACACAAGATTTGTCCCATACCTTAGATGGAAAAAGAGGTGTGGAAACATGTGGGTGGGACTGAGATTATACTACAAATGGAAATCTATATGTATGGAGGTTGTAGAGAGGTGGGCGATGGTCTCTTCAGCCAGGTGACAGGAGACAGGACAAGGGGAAATGGCATGAAGCTGTGCCAGGGCAGGGTCAGATTAGATGTTCGGAAAACATTTTTCACTGTAAGAGTTGTCAGGGCCTGGAACAGGCTGCCCAGGGATATGCTTGAGTCACCATCCCTGGATGTGTTTAAAAAAAGGGTATGTGAGGTAGTTAGAGATATGGCAATGCATAGGACAGGAACGGTTGGACTCGATGTTCTTAAAGGTCTCTTACAACCTTGTGATTCTGTGATTCTGTAATGTTATATATTAACAAGAAATACAGGTTCTATCTCCTATTCTTCCTGTAAAGTTAAGGTGCAGCTCTTCATGAGTCTCACTTGAACATTTCCTTCAAGTGAAAGCAAATTCCACTTTACTTCACCCAGCTATGATGTCTTTGAAAACAGTCTTTCCATCCTGAGATTACACAACCAAACTCTTAATAGTGCATTGCATGGCTCTAGACGGTACCTGTACCTTTGATTCAAAAAAATGCATACAATGGCACTGGTTGAGCTCTTTACTCAGAAATAGAAAATAGCATTTCCTTCCCTCTTGTGCAGCTTAATGTTACCCTGAACATTTTCTTGGTTTAATGTAGCTTCTTTCTTCCATTTACTGGAATAAAATCTGGGGGGAAAAAATAATTTAGAAAGCAACCTGCATTTTCCCTTTCTCCAGCATTCAAACAAGAACACTACAAAGCTCTCTGCTTCCCCAAATGAAAGTTTAGCCACCTGGTTTAGCACCTATATTTCCATTTCCTTCTCCCACCATAAAAGACACCCTTCTTCCTTTCTTCCTTTATACACCTTGCAGCTGAGCTGTAAATGAGCTCCAGATGTACGAGCTCAGTAACCTGTTTTTCCTAACCTGAAGGCTGCCTAGGAAAAATAGATTGTTTCCTAACTGAGCACCACTCTAGCCATCACCTGGAGAGTTTCCTATCCCTAGAACCACTGCTACAGAGCTACTGAATTTTTACAGGAATCTGCTTGTGAGAAACCAGTGTGTCAGGGGCTCTGCACATCGCCTTGGCGAGCGCAGCCTGCAGACACTGCGGTGGGGCTGGAGTCGTGCAGGATGGGTATTGCGCAGAAGACGTGACATACCTGGAAGCTTGGCAAGGTCTAGAGAAACCACAGTCTGGATCCAGATTGGCCTTTCCTGGTTGAGAGCAGCCAGGTGACTGCAGGCCCTAGCTAGTAGGGTTGATACTGGGCAGTCCACTGAGGTATCTGAATGGTGTTTTGGAATTTGTTGCTAGAGAAATGCCAGGAGTATAATTTAGTAGCCCATCCTTCCACTTAAGCAGTTCTTCCATGGGATGACAGCAGGGACTATTGACCGTGTCCAGATTTTAGAATTATTGTACCTATTAATTAGGGCTTTTCCTCTTCAAAATGCCCGGTGTGGAAGTGACCCTACCACGGTGTGAGCTAATGGCAGGGCTGTAGATCACGATGACCTGTGATGCACTTCTTCATGGTGCTGAGACACGGGATGCCTTGGGAGACACAGCCTTTTTGAAATGGCGTCTGGGGGGTGACACCAGTGCAGGGGGCACCTGCTGACCAGCGACACACCGGGGTTACTTGCTGTGACATGTCTGTAATGGCACCAATGTGTCCTGGCCACCAGGAAACCCCTGAACCCACAGTGTCGTCCCATGAAGGGTGCCCAGGAAGAGGTTTAAACCCTGGCATCTGTGAAGAAAATATCCATTAAGATGTGCCCAGAAAGAAGGGTATCCTCCTCGATTGAGCTCTCTGCTTTGAAAGAGGAATTTATTGCACAAATGTATGGTTTAGTCATGATCCTTCTCATGTTGCCAAGGCAGAGGAGATTAAACACCACAAGTTTGCCGTGTTATACATGGGATAAATCTTGACCACAATTTTACATCACCAGTATTTGTAAATGAGGTAAAGTTATGCTCAGTAGTAAAACTGAAAGCATCTCTACTTCGGTCTGAGTGTGCTCGCCTTCGGGAGTAGAATAATTTTCAGGTAAAGGAGTAGTACACAGATCCACTGAATTTTTAAGCAAATCTCGAAGGGGCTGAGGAGGTGGATGTAGGAAGCCTTCAGCCAATAACCTGCCCCCTGTCCTGCAGCAGGACTTAGAGGTGACCCACCTTTCAGCAGATGAGCCGAGAAAAGCAGCGTATAGCCAGATGCACGTGCTTTCTGGCTTTAAACTCTTGCAGCTTACAGCTTCCTCTGCTTCCCTTGAGAGTTTTTCCTGTATCTTAATAATCACAGAGGTGACAAAAGCTCTGCTTAATACCACCTTTGACTGATATATATTAAGGGAAATGTATTCAGTCCCAGTTCACCTCTGGTCTACTGCAAGTCTTTATTTATTATCACTCTGTTTCCAAGCTAATAAGTCTTATAAACTAAATTTGATTTTTTAAAATAACCTATGAATCTTAAGATTCAATTGGAAGGTTTTGAAGCTTTACAGCATATAACTGGAGCTGATCTCTTATTCTTTATTCTTTAACCTACAGGTCAAGCAATTATTGCTTTCTGTCTCTAATTCTGTGCCAGTCTCTTTTAGCCTGCCGACTGTCGTGCTGGCGGATTGAGCTTTTCTGCAATTCTACACAATACATTTCTAGTCCAAAGAGTAAAACATTTTAAAATTTAAAAGCATGATTTGCTATGAAAACTGTTAATACAAATAGGATTATTTTCCAACTAAATATAATAAAACTGTAGCTCAGTCTGATGCTGATTTCCACCATTCTGACTAGACCTAAAATTAAAGATTCTGGTTTCTGTTGGCTTGAAAGCAAAGGTCCAAAAATGAAATCTGTTTTCTGTATAAACAGGTTCCATAATAATTTTTTTCCAAGACCAGAATAAATCATTATCATTTTGTGATTAACTTATGTGATAGTTGTAAATGTAGTCACTTCACAGAATCATAGAATCGTAGGGGTTGGAAGGGACCTCAAGAGATCACCGGGTCCAACCCCCCTGCCAAAGCAGCTCCCTAGGACATATCACTCAGATAGGCGTCCAGATGGGTCTTGAATATCTCCAGAGATGGAGACTCCACCACCTCCCTGGGCAGCCTATTCTAGTGCTCTGTCATCCTCACTTGCAGGAAAACATGTAATTTAATATGTTTGATGGTCAAAGAAAGAGGTTTCCATCCTGCATGGACTTTTAGTAGAGGAAGGAAGGACTGGATTAACGGAGTAAATTACGCTTTTTGGTTTGTAGTCTCCTTTTGTTGCTTGGCTTTTTGGACAACAACTGGGTAAGAAGTGGTGAGAAGTAGCTGGTAAAGGGTGTCTCACCGGCTCTTTTTGTGTTTTGGCTCCCTCCCTTTACCCAGGAGATGCTTTGCTGTGCTGGATAGGTGATGCCTCAGGAGAAACTGAAACGGAGTAGATGGCTGTGTCTCTTTGTGTTGGGTGACTGACAGGTCTGGCATCCAACCTTTTTATTTTGCACAGTTTATTTCCTTTATTTCCTTCTTGTGTGTGTGTGTGTCTATCTTTACATACATATGCACATATGCATATATGAACCGTGCATGTGCACAAATGGACTGTAGGGCTCGGGAAGTGATATTGCAGGAGCAGAACCTAGAGCATGAAATGCTCATCCCTGAGAAGTTTTGCAACTGGTATTAGCTAGAAAAGTAGCCTCACAGTGGGAGAAACTCTGCTGTGCATAGCAGAGAGGAAAGATTAGCAGAAATAAACAGGCTACTGGTGACAAGGTTGGCTATGAGCCAGCAGTGTGACCTGGTAGCTAAGAGAGCCAATGGGATCCTGAGGTGCATCAGGAGGATTGTGGCCAGCAGGTCAAAGGAGGTGATCCTCTCACTCTACTCTGCCCCACCTGGAGTATTGTGTCCAGTTCTGGGCTCCTTGGTATAAAAAGGACAGGGATCTCCTGGAGAGAGTCCAGAGAAGGGCTACGAAGATGATTAAGGGCCTGGAGCATCTCCCCTATGAGGAAAGGCTGAGTGAGCTGGGACTGTTCAGCCTAGAGAAAAGAAGACTAAGGGGGGACCTAACTAATGTTTATATATATCTTAAGGGATGCAGGGGGAAATGGCCAGCCCCTTTTCAGTGGTCTGTGGAGACAGGACAAGGGGCAATGGCTGCAAGTTGGAGCACAGGAAGTTCCGCACCAACATGCAGAACTTTTTCACAGTGAGGGTGACAGAGCCCTGGCACAGGCTGCCCAGGGAGGTGGTGGAGTCTCCATCTCTGGAGATGTTCAAGACCTATCTGGACGCCTATCTGTGCAATATGAGCTGGGGAGCTGCTTTGGCAGGGGGGTTGGACCCGATGATCTCTTGAGGTCCCTTCCAACCCCTACAATTCTGTGATTCTGTGATTCTATGATAATAGCTAAGTAGGAATAGAAGGCAACACGGTATTACTTTTTAGCTTGTTCTCATTTTTACTGATCTGTAAATTACACAGTGCCTGGAGGTATGCTGGGTACTCTAGACACTTCCCAGAAAGAGTACACAAAATATAAAGAGACATTGCATAACCAATGGGATTTGCGCTGAAGGGGATGGTGAAGTAGAAATAGAAAGGGCCAGATGATGAGCACACTGAGGCTTCTTGTGACCATGGCTCAAGCTTTTTTGCTTGATGCAAAATCTTTTCAGGGACCGTGAATGAAAAAGGGACTTTAAGAGGCAAGTGCAGTGTAAAAGAGGAAGCTGGGTGGAAGCAAGTGTCCAGCAAAACAAATTGGTGACAGTGAGAAGACAGGCAACTGGAAACCAAATGAAAACGAGTTCAACAGACAAACAGTGGGGAAATCTGAGCTGACAAAGAGAAAAATCTGCAACCAACCTGGTGGCAACCGAAGAGTGGTGCTGAGATGGAGCAGGTGGCAGAGGACCTTTTTCACAGTGGGGCTACGTCTTTTCCATGTGAATTACTACACTGAATTAAAGGCCTGCCTGACTAGCTGGACAGGTTGACTAAGCCAATTCATGGAGCTTTAAGACATTAAAACAAAGGAGAACATGGTGACTGTGGAGTATGAGGCATGTCATAGAGAAGTGAACAAAAGGCAAGAAAGCAGAAGTTGCTAAAATTAGGAGATAGGCGGGAAGTAATTCTAGGTGGCGAAATAGGCAGGGTACAGTCAAAAGGGAAGTAAGCATGTGGGAGAAGGTTTAAAAAAATTCCAAGAAATGAGTTCACTGGAGAGACTTTTGTGTGTGTACTATAAATGCACGAGGCGGGAGAAAGAAAACAGGAGAAATAAAAGCACACGAATCCAGAGAGGATCTGAACTTGACATCACATCTGACCAGACTTGGCCAAACAGTACTGAAGATACAAAACTGAGCAGCCAAATGCCAAGACTGACTCTTTCAAAGAGACAGAAGTAGATGGAAAGGGGGAGGGAGAAATAAACTTGCTTGTAAAGGGAATTTTGTTAATCTCCATGGTACAAACTGCGTGTTGCTCAGACTGTTTTAAAATGTATTAACCAGCTGCGTATGGAATTTCACACTCCTGCTATTTAAAGGATACAAACAGATCTTACCAACAAAAGCTGTCCCATCGTAATGAGGACACTGCATTTCCACAAGGCTAGTTACCCAGATTTGCTAGCCTGTTGGAGATGAAGAAGCTCATGAATAGGTTCATCCAAAGCACATGGTACTTGATCTACTCCAAGCCACCTGGTTATCCCCCAGGGACTCTTTCAGCCCAGGTGCAAACCAGAGCCTCTGAAAAACAGGAGAGTCTCAGAAGAGCAGGTGGGCTTTATGTGTCCAAAAGGGCAAAAAAGGCAGTTAAAAATAGACATCCATGCTTCTGTCAAGCAGAAGACAATGAGGAAAGCCTTAATCCATCTTTCAAAGGCAATCAGAATCAAGCCTTGGTAGAAGATCTAAGCAGCTCCTGATATTCGAGTACACAGAGTAAACAGAGAAAGATGATATTTATCTAATAATCTGGAGGAAATAAAACTCAAGATACTGATGAAGTGTATTCAGTTTTAGGCAAATTTTACTTCCACTTGAGTTACTGGGAGGGCTTTATTGCCCGAAAGGGGATTTAGAATATTAAAAAGCAACAGTTAGACATAAAAGTCACTGGCACAATTTTTTAAACATAACATGAAATGTAAATCCTGGGAATTCAGGAGACGTTTCTCTGACTTTGGTTCCAAAAAGCTGTTGGGGAACCAGTCCTGAAGTTATATTATCCATCAATCTCCTCAGAACTGAAGTAAAAGTCCTTCGCTAGGGCTTCCAGGACTTTTCTTAGATCTTTGTATCTGCCAGATCTCAACCCTGCTAAAACCACACAGCAGGTTTTTCTGGCTTTGCTTTTTTTTTTTTTTTTTTTTTTTTTTTCTGGCATGCAAGATCTTTTCAGAACCAAATCAGCAGAAGCCTGAGCTAGATGCTGTTTCCAACACTGTGGTGCAAGCCCACCAGCTCAAGGGTGCAATGCTCTGGTAAAATGCTGTTTCCAACACTGCGGTGCAAGCCCACCAGCTCAAGGGTGCCATGCTCCTGCAAGAGAAGATAAAACTTGAATAAATTTAAACACATTTGAAGACATTGCAGCTTCAGGTTTTGCTGCAGCGCTGTTTCTTGGGGGTAAGCAAGGGCAACTGGTCTCTACCTACTCCTTTTACCTGATCTGCTCTGCGTACCGCCGTGGCAGCTAAGTAATATTATAGAGTCACTGCACAAAAAGATGAATGTTAAGTATTGTTAGAGGAAACAAGTAGCTGTTGTATGTAGCTTTGGCAGAAACACAAATGCGTTTTTAATATCTTCTTGTTTCATCTAAACCCACCAAGGGAGCTTTTCCTTTCCTGTCTGTAAAAAGCACGGCCTGCGTTCTGCACGAGGACAACACAGATTCTACCGAACCTTTGCGATCCGCGTAGCGTAGCGGCGCCGGAAAATCCTACAGGAGCCGGCAAGTCCGTTGCTCTGTGGTGAGGATGGCCAAGCAACTCGGAACAGCACGGCTTCTGAATCTGAAAATGAAACACACAGTCAACATGCAACAAGGTTACTGCCTTAAAAATACAGCAGGGCCAGACCTTGAACATTGTCACAGTTTCTTTTCTTGGTTTTGGGAGGCAGTGAGGGACGGGCACCTGGCAGGAGCGGGCTGCCGAAGCCGCCATTCTCACTCCACATTACAGGTGCACGGGCTGCAGAAAGCTCCCTTTGTTCCTTCCTCAAATGTGAATGAACAGTAGCGGCTTTTGTAGCTCTGACACGGGGTGTGAACCGTGACAAGGGAAAACATGAAGTGCCAGTGGGCTCTGAGGCCAAGTTACGCTTCGCGAGGAGATGCGCGCCCGAAGAAATACATACGGCACTTTGGAACAAAGCACGGGGATTGCAGAGAAAGCATCAAAGTGCCTGTAAACTCAGATTTGCCAGCTGAAGGGAAAGGAGTTTACAGATTGGGGAAAGAGGGAAGATAAGAGAGAATTAAAAAATAAACCAATCTTTTTAAAAAATTGCAGGGATACGCTTTCTGCTCTCCTGCATCTTTAAGCTGCACAGCTTCTCAATTCAGCCAACCGCCAGCTTCTCAGAGTCTAAACCAAGTACCCACATAAAAAGCACAAGGCCAAGTCCCATGCTCTGCCCGCTGGCACTTCTCTGTTGGCTTTGGTGGCACCGGGCCAACGACACCATCTGAAGATCTGGCTGAGAGGCACAGTGCATCGGCCTGAGGTTGGCACCAGGCTCACACAGCTACTCGGCTTCCCCTCCCCTCAGAGCCACCACCTCGCTCTGCGAAAGAGGATGTAAGTCAGAGATGGGGAAGCAGTACCCCAAGCTGCCTTTTTCCACCACCACAAGTTTTTGGGTGCGAACTGTTGTTGTGGGTGCTGGATAATGCTGAAGGGTGTGTGTAGGGTACATGTGTGCGGTGTACCGATGTCTGTTTACCTCTTGCCCAATAGTTTCCCCACACCGGTCACTGTGCTCTAAAGGAGAGAACAAATTACACAGCAGGGCCTCTCTTCTGCTTTCCCCAGTCATTTTTAATAAGCCATACTATTGTGTTGAGCCAGTGTGAAAAGGAAAACAAAAAAAAAAGCCCATCATCACACACCAGGGAGTCCACAACCCAGCCATCCGGACACTGCTGCAGGTACACGTGCTCACTGAATAAGGCAATAGGACTTCTGATGCAGGGCAGGAGGGGGGCTCTTTAAAGAGGTCTGTGATGGTGAGAAGCTCGACATGAGCTGACAATGTGTGGTTGCAGCCCAGAAAGCCAACTGTGTCCAGGGCTGCATCAAATGGAGCGTGGCCAGCAGGTCAAGGGAGGTGATTCTGCCCCTCAACTCCGCTCTTGTGAGATCAAGTACTGTGTCCAGTTCTGGAGTCCCCAACATAAGAAGGACATGGAAATGTTGGAACGGGTCCAGAGGAGGATAACGAAGATGATCAGAGGGCTGGAGCACCTCTCCTATGAAGACAGGCTGAGAGAGTTGGGCTTGTTCAGCCTGAAGAAGAGAAGGCTTCAGCACATGAAGGGGTCCTACAAGAAAGCTGGGGAGAGACTTTTTAGAAGGGCATGTAGTGACAGGACAACGGGGAATGGTTTTAAATTGGAAGGGAATAGATTTAGATTGTATATTAGGAAGAAATTCTTCACTACAAGGGCAGTGAGGCACTGGCACAGGTTGCCTAGGGAGAGAAGTGGTGGCTGCCCCTTCCCTGGCAGTGTTTAAGGCCAGGTTGGATGAGGTCTTGAGCAGCCTGGCCTAGTGAGAGGTGTCCCTGCCTGTGGCGGGGGGATGGGACTTGATTTTTAATGTCTCTATCAACCCAAATCATTCTGTGAAAAGGCTAGAGTCCACAGGCATGTCAAATAGACCAGAGGCATAAGTGTGGCTGGCAGGGCTAAGGGTCAGCCAGGACCCTGAGTTCTCCTGCCTCACCAGTAGACCACAGCCACTGCAGGTTTCTTACTCATCTCTGCCTGAGTCACTGCAGAGCTTTCAGGAATCTGAAGAGTTTACAGAGCTGTTTCATTGCAAACTTGGTAATGAACTCATCCAAAGCTGGAAGCTAGAAACCAGTTGGTTAGATGACATGACAGGGGCTTGTTTGTTGCGTGTGGCTCTGATGATCACTTCTTTCATGACTGGCTGACACCCAGCCAGTCCTTCCTCAGGAGCTGAGGGTCACCTGCAGGGATGGCACTGCTCTGCTGGCTCTCACCAATGAACCTCTGCCTGAGTCTGATGCAGTAGTAGTCACATGCTTGCCCAGATACTAAGGCACACATGCCAAGAGTTCTTTTTCCTAAATTTCAGCTTTTTTTGTTTATTCCTGATTTCTCTTTCTGAGCCTCAAAGAGCTTTTTGCACCCTCCCCTCCCATTCCCCTTTTCAGACAATGGTTCTGTGTATTGCCCCAAATAACCCATCGCAGTTACCAAACCACCTCTGACTGTGGTTCCTAGAGCAGATTGTATTTTATCATTGATATTTTTAGAGAAACATAGACAGCCTCTCCTGTTTTAAATTTTGATTTTCATTTGAAGCTTGAGTGGCAGTGGGGTTTTTTCCAATCTTTTTTTATTAATCAGAAGCCAAACCATCAAATAGCAATGCAGAGCTCCTACTCTGAGAGAAGGGAGGAGGAGAGAGGGGATGAAAAAAAAAATTAGGAGTGAATTTTTCCTCCACAGTTTGAATCTCTGGTAAGGAGTTTGCTACAACTTTAATTTCAGCCCAATCTAATTCAAATGACGTGATTCATGTGGTAAGGGGCTGGAACGGGCTGCCCAGAGAGGTAGGGGATGCCCCATCCCTGGAGGTGTTCAAGGCCAGGTTGGATGGGGCCCTAGGCAGCCTTGTGTATATCCAGGCCTGGAGGTTGGTGTCCCTGCCTGTGGCAGGGGGGTTGGAGCTCTATGATCCTTGGGGTCCCTTCCAACCCAGACCATTCTATGATTCTGTGATTCTGTGATTCCTTGTATGACTGCCTCACCACCAAGTGTGTATCTTTGTACCCGTGTGTGTTTTGTGTACATACTGAAGACGAAGCCGTACTCCGTGCCGAGCCATTATTAGAGTCAGAGGTGGGGGAAGGAAGGGTGGGAGCAGCTCACGCTCGGTGTGTTTTGATGACTCATTTCACACTGAGAAGTTGCCAGCGACACATCATTTCCATTTGCTGGGAAACGCCGCTTCAGCCAACTGACGCTGGGTTTTGATCTAGGATGGGGGTCTTCAGCCTACAAGCGCGTGGAGACCGCACGATAATTACCCTCACGGCGACGCCAAAGCCAAACACGCGGCGGCTGTGTTAAAAAAAGGGGGGGGGAGGAACTAAAAGAAGAGGATCTGTGCAGCTCGGATCTGTTTACATCTGGAGCATAATGAAAGAGGAGGCCAAGACCACAGAGTAGATGGGATGAAACAAGAAGAATTAACATGCAGCTTCTTCTAGTGATCAAAACCAAAGTCTGCAGCACCGAAGCACCTGAGCGTCAGAACTGCCTTAGGTACAGTAATACTAAATAAAGCTTTGTGAAGGCAATTTAGGTAGCTGGGAAACCAGAGCACTTTCTGGTTTGGAAGGAGTACATGGATTTTACATAACCTCTGTTCTTCCCACTATCTTAGAGATGGAGAGATCTGTCTCTTGTCAGAGATCTGACTTCAAAGAATTTCTGAGGCATTTTTATCGCACTACTTTTTAAAGAGGTGGAGCTGCTAGTGGTTTTATAATGGAAACATTTGCTATTTACAGGCTTTAATTGCTTAATTGCTGCTTCAGAATGCAAAGGACTGGAATTTGAGCCAAGAGTAATTTTTCTCAAAGAAAATATTTATTGAAATAAAAGCAAACTTTCACCATATCATGCAAGCTGGGAATTGCAGCAGAGCTGGTTAAGAAAGCCAAGTCAACTGCTAAGCCATGCTGCAACTCGAAAACAAAGAAGGTGCAGTTTTCTCCTTGACCCCAGTAGCCCATCCTTAATTTTAGTGACTTTGTAGGAAGAAATCTCAGCAGTTTTCTACCTCTTCAGGGATGTTCATTAGTACAGACTTTAAGTTCCTTAGGGGATCCATACTTTGTCTTAGTGGTTAAGAATAGGTCAGGGGAAGGATTTATGGTGCTGCCTGAGGTACATAGGTGCTTCATGAAATTCAGAAAGAAATCTAAATGCTTGCTGTGCCTAACTGCCTTTGAATGTCTTATCTTACTTTGTGCCTTACCTATCAAAAAACCCATACCTAAATACACATGTAAATTTGCCATGAGATTGCAGTAACATTCTGATGGTCATCAGCTAACAAAAACCACATAAATTGGGGTTCCCAATGCAGGATAAAGATTTCTAAGGCACAAATAGCATTGTCTAAAAAAAAAAATAGCCTCTGTTCAGATTCCTAGTTTGACAGTTTACAGCTGCCTGTACATATTAGAGATAAGGGGAGGAAAAAATAGATGCATGGAAATCAGACACATGCTATATAGAGCTATCTTATTTCATAGGGCCACTTCGCTAGATGATCCTTCCGTGGCTCACATCTCTTGTGACACACATGGACGTCCACATCCAGCCAAAAGGAACTTGATTCTGAATTGCTTACACCCTCAGCTGGCACCGAGCTGCAGAATGCAGGTGATTGCAATAGGTGGTCTACTGCTTCTCTCCTTAGAAGAGCTTGATTTTCCAAAACTTATGGAGAGTTTATCTTCGAGCTTGGGAAGCAGAGGTAGTGTGCCCACTTATCAAAGAAGCATTTAACACAGTAACACAAAGTGTTATGATAATACATTTAGGACTATCCTGTATCCTGTCTTTGCTCTAACACATTCTAGAAATGAACAAATTGGCATTTGAAGAGCCCAGTGGGTCATCTAACCCACCCAAGGAATATTCAGGATGAGTAACTAAGGGCCCTTGGATATTATCCTGAGAATAAGCTCAGGGACAATAAACAACTTCCAGCCCATTTGTAGTTGCAAGTCTTTCATTCTTATGGATTCATTTAGAAGAGGAGCAGAACTTAACAGCACAAGAAAGACAATAAAAGCAGCAGCAAAAAGCTCTTCTGCAGTGTTATCTTTGGACACAATTGTCAGTGCTGAGCTCTGCCAGGTCTCTCTCTTGCACATTCAGGCATGAAGTTCAAATTCTCAATAGACCATTATAAGCTCTCACTGAAGTTGGTGTAAATCCAGAGTAGCCCCAGTAATGTCAGTGAATAAAGCTTTTCTGAGTTTACTGGTGTGTAACTGGGAGTGGGTCCTGATCTCATCTGCTTAATTCTTTCTGTAAGTTATGAGGCCAAATCCTGATGGCCTCACATAGGCAAAACCTCCTGTTCATTGTCAGCAGAAATTCCCACTGAGCAAACAGTGCTAGGCTGCCCTTTGGTCTCTTCTTACTCTTGTAGCTTCACTCTGTGCTCCTAACAACTCCCTGTGCCAGCTGCTCACTCTTTTTGGATGCTGTGGCAACAGTGACCAGTGACGTAGACACTGGGGATTATTAAATTTGAAGGTGTTTCCACTAAAAGAGCAGAGGCACTTGACAGACGGGTGCTTGCTGTGCCACTGTCTCACGGTCCTCGCCAAACAGCTGGGGGATGTTCTGTGTGATACCAGACCTGCCCCCTTCACATCTGCTTCTTCGTTACTCTTCACCTCTCAAGGAGCTGCCCGGGTGTGCTACATGAGCAATGCTACAGGAAATGGGCAACCCGAAATCCCATTTTTCCAACGCAGCTCATCTGCAACAAGACACCAGGCTACTGAACTCTGGCATGCAACCTGCACCCCCCCCACACCCCATCAGTGAGCGACATGTCCCCTAACTGCACCCCTCGAAAGCCTTTGCCTCTTGGAAGCAAGTTCTAGATTGCAGTGCGTCCGAAATGGAACAGCAAACTCTTTGGGCTCGTACTCTGAAGTGCTGTTACAACTGTAGGTGCTGCAAAATTGATGTTTTATACTGTAAAATTACTCTTTGCATGAGAGTTTTATGTTAATTTCTTCCACTTCGTTGCTATCTACAGGGGGATCTCTTTTCATTAATTTTATAACAATAGCTTTAGCGCTCCGTGTTTTTGTGAGATCTGAACTCGGTGGAAAATGAAAGCTGTTTATAGTTTCACTGTACAGAAAGTGGAAAGAAAGACTTGAAATTAATACAAAGAAATGATATGAAATCTGGCTAACTACTGACTGTAAAACATGTAGGTTTGCAAAGAGGAAGCAGTGCAGGAAATAGCAAATAATAACAGGGGAGATAGATATAATCACCTGCACGCAGCATCACACCCCTCTGAAAAGGAGATGAATGTAGGATGCTAACATGTTGCCACAATAACGTGCCTTTCTAAAGCACTGGAACCACAATTTTACTTTAAAAAATAAAAAATCTTCCTAAAGATGGGCCTGCAGCCCTGTTCAGATTCACACAGTACGCTTAGATGAATGGACTGGCCGTAGCCCAAACCGCTGTGACTGGGGATTTAGAGGAACATGGCATACTTGCTTTTTTTCCTTGCCTAAATTGTGACAATTTGGTATTGAAAAAATGCCTCACACTGTGCCCTGCAGTCCGATGCTGTGATGATCGATGATTACAAAATTGCTGATTGCAGCATCTTGAATGCCCAGAGAAGCTGTGGCTGCCCCCTCCCTGGCAGTGTCCAAGGTCAGGTTGGATGGGGCTTTGGGCAACCTGGTCTGGTGGAGGGTGCCCCTGCCCATGGCAGGGGGTTGGAGCTGGACGGGCTTTGAGTTCCCTTCCAACCCAAACCAGTCTGTGGTTCTGTGATAATGTTTTATTACGTTTAGTTTTAAATGTCTCTGAACTAAAGGGCAAAAGGCAGTTTCCTGTCATCTCATGCACTCAAGCCTTACACCTCTGCTAAGACAGTCCCAAACTCTTACACGAACACACATGCACAACGGTGGAGAAGACTGGGCAGACTGGAGAGGCAACCCCGTGTGCAAGGGTGCATCCAGCTACCACAGGCTTGAAGCCTTGGTCAGTGGGACTGTCACCTTGTCAGGAGCGATGCCATTTCTGGATAGACACCCGTGATTGCACTAGGATGGAGTGGTGCTGAGTGGGTCGCTGCGTGGCTGTGGCTACTCACATTCATTTTCAGCTGTACCCCGGGGCGTAGCGTCGAAGTGCTGGCTGAATTTTGCCTGTCTCTCTTGGGCAAGCGAAGCGCCAGCGGCTGTTGCCTGCAACCAGGTCTGCCTGCAAAGACCTCAAAGCGTCGTGGCTCCTAACAAGGCCAAACACACCCCCAGGATCCCACTCAAGCTAAACACTGCTTGATCAAAAAGCAGCTATTCTTTAGCTTAAAGAAAATTTTGCCCTTTTTTTTTCCTTCGCTCTTGAAGCTTGAGCTGGAGATGATTTTCTTCAACTACCTTCATCAATTATTCAGTGCTAAAGAGGGCAAGTCAGTCTAGAAGGGAATTGCTGAATTCTTTCTTTGTCTTCCTGAGGAAAACCCTTTCCCAATACTATATATAAAGGGACTGCTGTGCTAGTTAAGGAATGTTTTGGAATACCAAAGCCCTCAGCTGGTGTCAATGGCAGATGACAACAGCCATCCCAGAAACCTCTTCTATTTCCTTTACAGTCTTACTGGCTTCTGGAGAAAGAGGTCAGGTTTGCAAGTCAGCTACAGTGTTACTTCATCTAAGTGACTTAAGTGGAAGTAAGAGGTGCTGTGGTTGGAGCTTTGAAACAATTGGCTTCCGCAAAGCGGAGATAAAGAAGCTGAAGCTGCTCTGAAAGTTCTGGATAATTTTTTATTCTTTTGCTCATGAATGTAATTGGGCTTTATTAACACAGGAGGACAGAAAAGATAAAGCTGGCTTTTTAATACCAACGTTAGAAGAATATACTTTCAGGATGACAGTCTAATTTTGTTTCTTGACATGCATTTTATTTAGGGAATGATATATGTCTAGCCCACTCAGCACCTGCTGTCTTCAGACACACCAGCGATTTATGCCTACTATTTAGGGTTCCCCTTTGGGCTCTGAAGAGCGGCTCTTCCACTTCAGAATCCCCTTCTGCCCTCGTTCAGTTTTTATCGGATTCTCAAACTCCTACTGCAGCCGTTTGTGCTGGAGAGGGCGAGAAACAAGGAACAGACTGCTTTCTCTGCTGGTGAGGTACCCCAGGGAGCTGTAGCTCTGGAATTCAGGCTCTGGGAATGCGTTGCTCCTTTCATTTCATCACACGTTCCTATTTGTTTAGTGAAGTGTTCAAAATTCAGTCTCACCAGCAGGCCGGCTGGCTTTGCCGTCGCACAGGCATTGCAAGGATCTACCCAAGCCCGCAGCAAAGGCTTCTGAAGTCATCCAACACTGTTTCTTTACAGGTTTGTTCAAAACAAACCAAGGAGCACGTCTTTTTTCCTCTGTGAAATTTTAGGGGGAAATTCTCCCAATTATAAATTGAAAGCTGCACTTTACACAACCCGTTTCAGCCCGACAAACCAACGCACACTCGCAGCCGCTGGTGTTGAGGTACAAGTAGCTCTTGTGAACGACTCTGGTGACCTGTCTGGACACCTACCTTGTGCGACCTGTCCCAGGGAACCTGCTATGGCAGGGGGGTTGGACTTGATGATCTCTGGAGGTCCTTTCCATCCCCTATGATTCTGTGAATCTGTGATTCTGTGACCCGGGTTGATTCTTTGAGAGCTACGGGAATAGAGGTAGTTTCCTGCCAGCTGCCATCCCCCAAGGATACAAACAACCTGTGTGCCAACTCTGCCATGCCACAGCAGTGGATTGGGTTTACACACTCTTCCAAGTTGGCTCTGGCCTCAGGCTTTCAGAGAGGCCCCCGTTTATGGCTTCACAGTTCAGAGGGTCATTAGTGCCAGCCCCAGCGATGGGTGCTGCAGGTCAGTGGACAACAGCAGTACATGTGCGTGTGCTCTGGGGCAGCGGCTGTTGTCCTGAAAGGAGGTAGTGACACAAAGCGTTGGCGTTGGAACTACACACAAGGTAGGAACGTCATTTCAGGGTGCTTTTTCGCAGACCAGTAAACAATGGTAACTCCTCCTAAAATAAATCCTGGAAGATACACAGCGTTTCTCTGAAAATGGCCTCTTTATCACTGTCACTCCCAGAAAAAAAATATAAACTGCTGCAATCTGCACCAGAGAAGCACTAAGGGCAGCTCTGCCTTAACT
The DNA here is from genome assembly GCF_964237585.1 of Gallinula chloropus. NCBI lineage: Eukaryota > Metazoa > Chordata > Aves > Gruiformes > Rallidae > Gallinula > Gallinula chloropus. Next base: position 135,747,631 of record NC_140085.1, on the reverse strand, counting down.
CCCTCTGGCTGTTGTGCTCGGCAGGCATGTACAGCTGCTGGTCCTCAACTAGCTCTGGGTTCTTCTAGCATATTTTTGGATGAGCAGGATGCATGACTTTAAAAAGAAAACATTTGCCAGACCACACATAATTTCATTTTTGCAGCCCTTATGTTTAATAAACTATTACTTCTTCCACAACACTGTAATATTTTCCACAACACTTCACTTTTCCAAAGCATTGTCCAAGCCTCCTCTAGGCTCTGCAGCAGCCAGTACAGAGGTTCTCACATGATTTATTTTCCCAGGCACCTTTACTTCTCTCATGGATATTAAAGGGCAAGTTTTAACTATGCACATAAATAATAAAAAAGGAAAGTATTTTTTGACAGCTACAGAAAAGCCCTACTATTTGTATTTCTTTCTGACAGAAGATTTCCTGTCTTTATTTTAGTATGGAGTTAATATTCTGTGCATATCCTCATGCAAGAACGTGCCTTGTTTTGCCTTTGATTTCCTACTTAATCCATTCTAAAAATAGCAGGGTTTTTAAACAAGGATGATACAAAACCCATAAACTTGACTGTGCTTCTTGGAAGATCTGCCTGTCAAAGAATAACTGTCCTGTGGTGTTGCTCTACTCTGTGAGTACAAGGATGCACAAAGCAAAAATGGAAGTACAGATGCTGAAAGCACTGTGCTGCTCCAGCCATTTATTTGTACTGTAAAATTTCATCTTAAATATTTTCACGACAGGAAATGTTACTTCTTGTTGTCAGCAAAACATTCAAAATAACTTTAATAACTCAAAATAACTTTAAAAGCTTCAAGAGTGACACTTCAAAGTAAACTTTTAAAAATAATTTTAATGTCCAGAATTAGACACATCAATAATTCCTTCTAAATCTCTATTTCCAGAGTTTAGAAAAACCCGTATCCACCATTCATTGCAGGAATGGCTGAAATTTTCCAAGACTGTATGAGGAAACTCCACATAAGTGTGGAGGAAACTGCCAACTTTTTGTCACCAAAGTCTGAATTATCTTACTTGGGAATGTCATTTAAAATACGTCAGGCTTACTGCTAATACTGGAAGTTACAAGCAACAAAAAAAAAAACCCCTACCCACACTTCAGTGATTGTACTCACATTCCTAGACTGCTCTGGGAATATATTTTATATATTTTAAGTAATAGTGAGCAAGCAAGCTCACAGATGCATAAAGATGTTGGCTGGAATGGTCCTCTGGAGGTAATCTGGTCCTTCTTCCCCCTCAGGGCCAGCAAGTTGCTTCCTTCTCAGCGCCTCTGATGAAGATAATACAGCACTTTCACTCAAAAAAAGAGACCTAAACTGGAACATCTGAAGTTTTGGTTGGGTTGCTTCCCCACATCACAGAAGAGATTAACTCCTCCGTGTGAGTTCAGCAAAGCATCACAAACCAGGACATGCAATAAGATTCCACCAAGCTAGACTGGGGGGAGACACTGATGCAGCACTGAGATGCTGGCCACGCTCCATAAGTTTGCCAGTATCATTTCAAAGAGCTATTTTGGACATTTTTAAGGCCAAAAGATCAACTCATGGGAAGATCAGTCTCTCCCATAAACTCATACATGTTGCAGAGAGCAGCAAACATGCTGATTAGAAATTTCAAGTTCTGAAGACTCAACTACACTTGATTAAGTAGTTTCAGTGATTTATTAACCTCACTACAGAAACTGTGCCTCTTATTTTCATTCTAAATTCTTCTGGCCCTCGTTCTCCAACGCCATTGTTTTGCTAAGAACGTGTTTGCTGCAGCAATTCACTGTAAGAATGTAAAGTTTCTGCCCTGATAGTACCAGACAGCAGGGTAGCTTTTCACATGCCTTATCTTCTGGTCACAGTCCTGCTTAAAGCAGAGGTTTGTCTGATTGCAGGTGGTAGATAAATACCCCTCTGCCAGAAATGTAGGCGCACAAGTCCCCTACCTTCACAGATGTGCACATGCACAGTCACACACATACAGGTATTTAGTTTATCTTTAGCTCTTCTTACCAAGCTAAATAAATCTAATGATTTATAACTTTCAAGGGCAGACATGTACTTTGTTATGCCAAATTCCCCATTTTATTGTTCACAAGAACACAGACAGTCAAACCACAGCAACGGCGCGCTCAGCAATCACACTGGGGTACTTTTATATTTGAAAAATTATCTTTTATCTTTTTTGGTCCCCACACAGAGTTATAAAAACAGATGTAATGGTGCTGACTCAAGAAATTTCCATCTTAGAAGTCACATTAATATCCGAAGAATTTAAATTAGTCAACCAACTTCTCCAACTCCCACTGAAGGTGATCGTTGTGGTTCAACCCCTGCCAGCTGCCAAGCCCCATGCAGCCGTCTGCTCAATCCCCCCAGAGCAGGTGGGGGGGAGAGAATCAGAGGTAGAAAGGGAGACAATCAGCAGTGAGCAAACCCGTGGGCTGAGATAAAGACAGTTCAGTAGGGAAAGCAAAAGCCACGCACACAAGCAGAGCAAGACAGGGAATTCATTCCCCACTGCCCACGGGCAGGCAGGAGTTCAGCCATCCCCAGGGAAGCTGGGCTCTGTCACGCCTAATGGTGACTTGGGAAGACAACACCATTCTGAATGTCTCCCCCTTCCTTCTTCTTCCTCCAGCCCCTCATGAGCAGGACATCACATTGTATGGGATAACCCTGGGGTCAGCTGTCCCAGCTGTGTCCCCTCCCAACTCCTTGTGCACCCCCAGCCTCCTCGCTGGTGGGGTGGGGTGCGGAGCAGCAAAGGCCTTGGCTCTGTGTGAGCCCTGCTCAGCAGTGACAAAACACCCCTCTGTTCCCAGCACTGTTTGCAGCACAAACCCAAAACAGAGCCCCATGCTAACTACTATGAAGAAAGTGAACTCTGTCCCAGCCCAAACCAGCACAGTGCTAAATGGAGGTGTTCCCTTCAAACCCAGGAATTTCAGATCTATGTGGATCTTGCATCTCCTGTCAGAAGCAGGGGAGCTGGGTGACGAACGGGCAGGTAACACACCTGCTGGCATCACTGGTGCCACCTGTTCTCTACTTTATTACTGATAAAGCTACTTCCTTCAGCAGCCTTGCTCACAGCAGTGAACGATGTACCACCTTGGCTTCATACCTTGTATTTAGACACATGCAGCTGCTGAAGAGTCTAATACTGTGTCACACACAGTATTAACAACACACCAACTAGTATCTACTGTATCAGCTCAACCTGTTTTGTAATGATTACTCTGCTAAAAGGGTAAATGGCTTACTGGCTGGATCGTACCTGGCAAAGAAATTCTCATATGCCTTCACAAAAGTTACTCCACAATGGTTAATCTGTCCTTAATAGTGGGGCAGGGTAGTGGGGGGGGGGGAGGGAGGGTGTGTGTTAGGAATTTTGACCTATCTGAACCCAAGATATATTTCAACAGCATGAAACAATGATTCCTAATGATGTGGAAAACTTTGTCTTCAGTGATGCATATATTGTTTATGAAGCTCTAGTTCCTTAAAATGTAAAAGACAAACAGATTTTATGGACTGGTATAAAACAGTGGACATAGTAAGCCTGGCATTCTGAAGCACACAGCTCATGGATTCCTTTGAGGTGTCAGAAAAAAAAAGCCAAAATCCATCCAAACAGTGCATGTGGTTAGATATTTATGTTCACTATATTAATATTTTCCTTTGGACTAGGAATGGATTTGCAGCAGAATATTATTGTAGGCTTCATTTATGCTTACTTTTCAGTGTTTTCATTCTTGCAATTGTGTGATTGCTTTGCATTAACTGCTTGGTACACTCATTCACACAAAATCAACAAGCAGGTATAGATCAGTGCTGTTTAATTAATACAGAGGTAGTTCTTAGCTAGTTTTGTTGGCTTCTTTGTCTTTGCTCAATCACAGAATCATAGAATCTTAATTAAGGTCCAACCCTCCCCCTATCATCTGTATTACTTACTAAACCATGTCCCTAAGTACCTCATCCAAACTTTCCTTAAACACCCCAAGGGATGGTGACTCCACCACATCCCTGAGCAACCCATTCCAATGCCCAACCACTCTTTCTGAGAAGAAATGTCGCCTCATTTCTAACCTGAACCTCCCCTGGTGCAACTTGCAGCCATTCCCTCCTGTCCTGTTGCTACTTATCTGTGAGAAGAGGCTGACCCCCAGCTCACCAAAACCTTCTTTCAGGTAGCTGTAGAGAGTGGCAAGGTCTCCCCTGAGCCTCCTCTTCTCCAGGCTAAACAACCCCCAGTTCCCTCAGCCACTCCTCATAAGATTTGTGTTCCAGACCCTTCACCAGCTGCGTTGCCCTTCTCTGGACACGCTCCAGGGCCTCAATGTCTTTCTTGTAGTGAGGGGCCCAAAACTGAACACAGTATTTGAGCTGCAGCCTCACCAGAGCTGAAAACAGGGGGACGGTCACCTCCCTGGTCCTGCTGGCCATGCTATTCCTGATACAAGCCAGGAATGTGCAGACTTTCTTTCATAAATTAAAGTCAAATTTGAAAATGTGGCTGGACATGAATTTCTCATAATTTCTTGAGGTGCAAAACCACGATGGCAGAATGGAGCATCCGGTAGAACAACGATACCCGGAGTTAATCATCTTAATTACCTCAGTTTCTGACATTCCATTTCTCAAACGCTGCTTCCCAGGGATTAGATTTTATTACACCTTTATAGAAAGGTCAGAAAGCTCACCCCACCAAATAACTATTCAGTGTTTAAAGGCCTATCCATAGGGATCTTCTATGGATATCTTCTAAACCTCTAAGTTTACCTCCTCACAGAGAATGAGAATTGCTGTGTAGTTTTTACTTCGATTTCTTGTGTTTTTATCTTTTTCTTTCCTGAAAAAGCAACTATCCCACTTGGATGTAACATTTAGCACTCAGTGTTACATGCACAGGCACAGCCACTTCTCTGGCTTTTCTGCCTCCAAGATCCAAGACATCTGCAGATGCCTGTGAGACATTTACTTTTGTGTCCATGGGGCTCCTGTGAGCATTCACCTCGAGGCAATTACCAGAGATTACTAAGGATCTCCCTGGGCAACTGCTTGCAGAAACAGTCTCCCATCCTCAAAACAGAACTTTTTGCTCCCTGCCTGTTATTTTCTATTTACTTTTATTGAAATATATCGTGCTCATCATGACAACCTAATTAAGCCACTCATCTTGCACAGCACAGGTAACTTTTTTCCCTACCAACTTCTCTGTCATCTGCATGCATTATTAGCACAGATGTGATGTCAGTGTATAGAATGATCTTTCATCAGATGGAGCCACTCTCTAGTGAGCCTAGTAAAAAAGCCAGGCTTTTTTTTTTTCTGTGTTTCTAATAATAACTCCATTCTGTATCTGTAAGTGACCCAGGTTTCAATCCTTTCCATATTAATTCCATGTAGTACAAGTTTTTTAATTAAATCATGATGTGGTTCTAAGTTTGTATTGCAGTCTCAGATAAAACCCTGTCTTCAGGGAAATATGCTTTCCTATAAATGCTGCGTAGGTGGGGACCAGCGGGGATTGGTATCACCTCATTCAGCTTCCTCCTCCACTCTGTGCTGGGGAGGTCTGGGAGGAGTGTCTTGGCTCAGCGGTGGGTCAAGAGTTCCCCATATTCATCCCGTCGCATCCTGGTATGTGCTCTGTCTGCAGGGCCCAACCTGAGCAGTAATGAGTCCAGAGGGTTGCCAGAACCTCCCTGCCCAGCCGTTTTGCTCTGGCAGTGTTCAGAAACACGCAGCTCTTCCCATTCACTTGCTGGGATTTACTGTTGTGCTCTAAGCCAGGTACTTGTTTAGGATGTGGCCAGAAGTCTCGTGTGTGCACGTGTTGCGTCACATTATCTGGGTGGTGAAACCCAACAACTGCTGGAGCCGCCGAGCCAGGCCCACGCATGCTAGGTGGTAGTGACATCAAAAGAGAAGAGGGCCTTGTCCAAGGGGACTTGTGTAGCCCCAAAGTTCTTTTGTTCCACGTGTGGTTTCCGGTACTCTCAGCTTTTCATAACATTTCTCATTACCGATCTTGCACTTCAACACATCAAGGTCAGTACGTGGGGAGCTACGAAACAACATGCGAGGCATCGGCTTTATTGAAGGTGAACACAAAGGGTCTGGTCTTCCACAGTGCAAAGCATGATCTGGCCAGTTCTGAATGCCTCACAGGTACCTCGTTTCCAGTCTCAGCTCAGGACTTTTCATCATCTCAGGAGTGCTTACACCCTGCCAGGTGGGGTTCAACAAATAGCTAGCAGTATAGCAATAAATTCACCCTGAGAGTGTGAAAGTCTTGGCACAACATGAGCAAAAAAGAGCCAAATACTCACCTAAAGTAAACGGGTGTATTTCCATCAAATAGACTTAGGCCAATTTATACCATTTCCTGAATTTATGCATCTTTCCATCGGACTTCAAAAGCAGCCAGTGCTTTACACATACTTACGTTCACGCTTTTCAAAAGGCAGCATTTAACTTCATCGAGTATCTTTTCCTGTTTCCATTACACATCAGAGTAAATTGCAGCCAAAGCAGGAAATGCCTCCAGCCACTGAAAGGATGTCTGCAAATCAAAATTGTCCTAGAAAAATCTGCCAACTAAGAGTCTCCCAGCCTTCTCCTAATTATTGTTTTTGCCTATGACACATCCCACTTATCTTCCCTGTATTTTTTTTGTCAGCTCACTTTTGGAGAGAGCTATTATGTTGTGCACTTCATGTTATTTTTTTAAGTCATTCATATCCTGGCTACAAACCTGACTCCTGTTTCTTCATGCACCTTAAGCCACCTTGATTTGAAAGCTGGCCATGTTCAACCTTCTGCCTATGTTTAATTCTCCTGGACTCTTTCTCCTCCCTTCCTCTACTCCTAGGCAAGTACTTCTTAATGACCAACTCCAAAATGCACACTGGAAATCCTGTATATAAAATATACAGGATATTTCTATATAAAATAGAAAAATAAATATTCATTGTGGTCATCCCTAGACTCTTTTTGATACACTTCATCTATGATGATTTTAGGCCAAACCAAAGGAACTTGAGTAAATATTTTCAAAGCCTTCATAATGGTCATGGTTAGAGGCTCCCAACCGTTTTGCTTAAACTTTCCTTACATTTGTTAGCCTGAAGTTAAATTTCCATTCTCATTTAAATGGGCTGAGAAAACCCACAGATGTCTCTACCCTGAACACTGCAGGGTCAGACAACGGTATCAAAGGCAGATTTGGGAAACAGAGAAATAGAGCTTAAACGGCCACTTGTAATATTTTTTCCAAATCACGTTAAGTGAATGGAGTTATGCTGCCATTCCAACAGTCAGAAAGCCGGCAAACTTCACAGAAACTACCCAGCTGAAGTACCTGAGCTGCCGCCTTCTTGGCCCAGCATGGCTATAAATATTTAATATTCATGGTGTGAGAAAAATCTTAATAAAAATATTTGTCTTAAAGTCTTGAATGTCAAGAGCGTTTCCTGGGGTCTTTATCTCCTGAAATGCAGTCAAACCTCCTAGAGTAACTGGGAAACAATGTAGTGGAGCAGATAGGGTTATCTTAAAGCAACACTGCAGCAGAGAAAGCAGGAATTCATGCTAGCCTTTACTTCTGAGCCCAAATTAGGTGACCTAAGCTACTAGAACATCTGTCAAAGGTAACTGTAAAGCGATCTTTTAAAGTACACACCTGTCCTGTCACAGAAAGGAATCTTGCAGGTTGTGGTTAATACAGCTCAAAGGTGTAGGTGAGAGAGAGATACTGAAACCTTTACAATTGTGTTGCTCGCTTGTTCTTTTAATGTGTTTTTACACTGACCCCTCATGCATGTGGGGGGTACGTGAGTATGGACCTCCAAGTCAGCAGAGTCTGCTCCAAGGGCTACTGGGGCTGGTGGAGAACCCAGGCTTTGGGCTGACCTTCTCAAAGTGCAGCACAACAACATGTATAATGTAACATAAGGGCTTCGGTGGGGAGGGAAATGTGATCCGTGATTAATCTGACCTTCATTTACCTTGTTGAATCAAGCTCCTGGCTCAGCGTGGGCTATAATCAGTCCTGCCGGCCGTGGCTCTTTGTTAAACCAGCGCTGTTGGTGTTTAGTCAGCTGCGGAGAGAGACGGGGAGAAGAGTTTTCTTCAGCGCAAGGTGTTAATGTCAGTCTCCCACACACATCCACCTAGAAACAGAACCAAACTTCCTTTTAGAGGCTCTTCAACTTAAAGGTGAACGATCTGAATCACCGCTCCACCCAGAGTAGGTGTCAGTCTATTTTGCTTCACTTACATGACAGCAACCAAAGCGGGATGTCACTTATACCTCCTTGCTCTTCTCTTCTGTTCAACTTTAAAAGTTTTATTGAGGCTTTGCTTCAAGATTAGAGCAAGAAGCTGATCTGTGCTAAAGCTCCGTGCTAGGTTTTTTTTACCGTAGCCATACTGGAGGCAGAACCCTTTCTGTGGCACATGGGGCTGCCATTTGACTTTCACAGGCCTGTTCCTTCAGGTACAGACCAAGTTCTAGTAGCCTTAACGGTTTAGTGATAAAATTAATAAACCCTAAATGTTGAAAAAATCCTACATGTGAGGAAATCCAGTGTATTCAGGCTTTTTTGAGGGAGGTCAATGTAAACATTTATTAAATGCTGTAAAAAAAAACAAACCCAAAGCTACTGCATTTTCATACAGTTATAACGGGAAAAACGGTAATACAGACAGACAAAGCTAGAAATTTAAAAGGTCAAGGTTTCAACTACCACTGAGTATCATATCTCCATGGACTGCAAGGGATTCATGGCAATACACACTTGTTGAAAACATAGCTTTATTTTAACATTACAGAATCCGTTCATTGGGAACACCGTGAGAGCCAAGATGTTGTGGTGTACAGGATGAGTCAAAAGGCCTATCTTCTTCCCCCCTCTGTTTCTGATCTGCCTTAGATCCCACCACTCCCCACAAAAAAGACGGTTATTTTGTTGTTGTTATAACTGAGGGTTTGGGGTTTTTTTTTCTTTTTTTTCTCTTCCCCCCACCCCCTACCCAAAAAAACCCTGAAGAAAGCAAGTATTTCTTGGTGTTAAACTAAAATGCTTTTGCAAGGTCACCTCTTGTTGTGAAGTTCAGTGCTGAACTAGGTGCAGTGCACTGCTGCACACTGCTTCCCCTGCTTTAAAACAGATGTCTTTCGGCCAGTAAAGATGTAGCACAGTCTGCGTCCCAACAGAGCAAATCCCACAGCAAATGGGACCATTTGTTATGGCTTGTGGAAATGTATAGCACTCTCTAATGTGGGAAAAAAGTAATAAAAAGATGGATGAATGCCTGTACAATTCTCTGTTTGTTCAAACAATCTAGATAAGAATGTTTTAAAAGATAAACTATTAATTGGCACGTTTCTAAATAATTTATGAAAAAGGTTAACTGCATGCTAAAATGTGTAAGAGGAAGGGATTTTCTTCTTGTTTTTTTTTCACCTTAAAGCTACCAGGAAGGCTAATTCTCTCATAACTTTGCTCAAGGAGTCATCAGAGACCTTGCGTGTTTGCTTTGAACTTTTTCTGCCCCGAAGAAAGACGGAGAGATAAATTTTCTCCTGAGTGTTTTTCAGTACTTGAGTTAAAATCAAAACCAAACAGTGTGAATAAAACTCACCTTTCTTCTCAGTACTCAGGATTTGTTTGCATTGATTTTTTTTTTTCCTGTCATAATTTTCTCCTCTTCTTCTTTGTCCGGATGTCTGGAGACTCCAAGGAGTCACCTAGCAAAGGGTGATAAGAGATTAATTTCTACCATGACACAAATATATAAATCCAGAGATATATACATCACCTGACCTTTATAATTAAAGAGAAGGAACAAGAACATAAAGCCTTTCATAATCCATTATTAGTAACAGTACCTTTTTCTATATGCTTCTCACATGCGTCCTTCGTTATTCTGAAAGAATAGCATAAGATGAGCTTGATTTATTGTTGATGTTGTTCCCTGACCTTAAAAAAAATGCAGTTTTATAACCCACCCCGTAGGAAAAAAAAAAAGGCAAAAAATATTTTAGAATTAATTTCTGAAAGATGGGTGAAATAATTGCCATAGCCTCAAGGCAGCAACAATGTAAATGCTAACAAGTTATTCTGGTTTTACGTGTCTATTCACCTTTATATAGGCTCTGCCACCTCTGCGCCTCGTACTGCATGTGTTAATGCTCGGGAAGTTCTTTTGGGCCCTATAAACAGACCCATAATGTACCTGAATGTAAACTGAAATAGTTTCCTCTAGTCCTCTGTTGCCTGTTTAATACACCTATGCTTGCTCCGCACAACATGGGCCTAGTGCCCAGTTGTACCACCCATATGCAGTCTCCCATTTTATAACACTTTTTTAAATCTTTTAAAATCGGGCACAATAGCTCAGGTTGTGGCAATTGCTTATTCGGCTTCAGGAGAGTAACAAAACGCAGGCTCCTGCTGCAAGTGCAGCCCACATCTTGAAACCATGGTTGAGTGTGTAGGAAAACTGGTTCCCATGCCCCCACCACAGGCAAATTTAGGCGGGAGAAAGGGTGACGGTGGCAGTGGGAAGGGCAAGGAGTGATCCAATCTGTAATTGTACCCTTAGGAGAGGCTGTATGGATGCAAAAGGCTCAGGGGAAAGATGCCGTGGTTTATTATGGCCCACTGTGCCCAGGCCATTTCCTTCTCAACCTGCTGGAGTAGCCAACCTCCCAGGAGAACGAAATGATTCTGGGAGCTGAATGAGGTTTTTGCCAAAGCCAAAGCACACCCACACTGGTCCTTACTGAACTCAAAGCAGTAACACCCACTGCTGCCAGCCATCGAGCCTTTCACCCAGAAGTGAGAAGCCCAGTACAGGCTGCTGGCCACAGTTGATCCACCTTGTTCCCCCAGGGGGTTGCCCCCAGACCCACCCGGCACCCGCTGGCTCCTATGGCAGCACAACTGACTCTAACAGCCACCCCATAATAAGCTAAGTGAACTCAGAGTGATTTTGGGAACAGTTTGATGTCGTACTTTATTTTTAATGGGCACATGCCGGTGCAATTTAGGGAATAAGTATGCAAATGCCAAGGCACCTTAGGAAGAACAGGGGAGCAGAAAGACTATTTTAGCAGTAGCTAAAGAGAGAGACAAGGAGGAAAAGGCAAGCTGGGGAATGGGCAGGAAGAGAGAAAAGTAGGCAGCACGGCTCATACCACGCCTGGTAGATTTTATTTAACAGATATTGCCTAAAAATCAGTGAAAAATTCTAGGAAAACCAGATATTCTCCACGCTCGTCTCTTCAAAGGCTGATTGAGTAATGAGCGGGCCCTGAATTCAGCTGGTGCAAGGGGTTGCATGGGGCAGCAACTGCAAAGCCAAATCAGGGTGGTGCTGCCAGCCGTGGTAGCAGCCTCCAAGCTACTGGGGGGATCTGGGCTCTCATGGTTTGCACACAGGTGAGCACAGGCTGGAAAAGGGGCACTTAAAGGTTTAACTGCTGTGGCCCAGGCAGCCGCAGCCATGCCAGACCCAAATACCTCCCTGGGAACCCACCTTTAATGGCTTCGGCCTGGATTTTAGCATGGGAAAGGGGCAGGTTGCGGTTGGAAATACTGAACCTGTTCTTGATCTCTCTTATGCAAACAAAGCAAAAGAGAAGGTATGGGGCTGGAGAGGGAGGAGCCAGCAGGGACTGGGGGGGAGAGAGGTGCCCAGTCCCGGCCCAGGTTTCTCAGGCGCAGGAATGGAAAATAACAAGGGAAAAAAACAGGTTCACATTAACAGCGGCTGGAATTCAGGCCTGAAAATTTCAGTGCTTTTTTCTTCCCTCTATTTATATAAAATTTATAATGCAAACACAAATGTATTTTTGTACGCCGTGCCTCTCAGCTCCATTTATAATTTGACCATCATTTTCAAACCTGGCTGATTAATATTAGGCCATTAAAATCATGCTCAGATTTCTAAACAAACATTCTCCTTTTATATTGCTGTTGGAAGTGCTGAACTCCTGCCTTCCCCTGTGGCATGTGTAGGATGGTTTTGCCTTTCAGCAGACTCTTAGGGTGAAGTAAAACAAACACTTTCCCACCGTGTAAGAGTCTCAGAAATTCGGTCCCTGAGGATACCCTGTTGTAACAGAGGTGCTTCTCTCACCTCAGTCCCCATGCTCCAGCAGAGCCAGATGGCAAACTTGGAATCGGGGACTTGCACAAATCTGGGAGGAAAGGGGGTCATCTGTCCCAACCCCTGCACAGCATGGGGCCAGATGCAAAGCCGGGACACTGCTTTCTCCCTCCTCTCCCACCAGGCATTTGCAGGGAGCCACGAGGTCTCCCTTTTGCCAAACCAAACTAATGCCATGTGCCCATGCTGCCCGTCAGCAAGGTGGGCTCTGGCCCTCTGAGCGCCCCTAGAGACTCGCTGCCATCTGCCCTGGGTTTCCTCTTGACCCTCTGGTTTCTGCTGCAGGGGCTCACCCCAGTCCTCAGGCAGGGCTTTGCTTGTGTCTCTGCTGAACTTCATGTTGCTCCTGTTGGATCATTTCTCCAACCTGCCCAGGTCCCCCTGAACTCCAGCCCTGCCCACCAGCGTATTGACCCTCACCCCCATCCTACCCACTTCATCCCACACACCAGCTCCATGTCTTTGCCTGTTCCACATGCAGGTAGATAGTGAGTGCCGCTAAAATCCAAGTGGTCTTTGCTGAGGGATGAAAGATCTCATCTACATGAGTGAGCTGAGTCTCTGTTTCTGTCCTGCTGTCTGCATCCACAGTAACTGCCTACAGATTCATGCCACGTGTACCCTGCTTTAAACTTAACGATTTGCCATCAAAATGTCCTGACCAAGATCGTATTGTTCTAACTACAGTCAAAACCTCATTGCTTTATGCGCTCGCCACTTTCTCTGTAAGATAATACCCTCACCTGATTTCACAGGGGACCATGAGGATGAATGCATTATTTATATGGAAAGCATTCAGATTTGAGGGGGGGTGTGGGGTGTGGTAAGAAGCACCAGCACTTACGAATTATCTTATGAATACAATATAAATTATTCAGCAACTGTATGTCCTTCTCACAAAGGAAAGCGTACAGTTTGGCCCTACTGGGCTTGCAGATTCCTAACTAGAGAGGGGAGAAAAATAGTGAATCCTAAACCATAAATGTAAACCAAAGTGTAAATCAAAATTTAAAATACCATTAAATATCTCACCAACAGAGTTTGCCCTCCTGTCACATTTTACTTAACAGTGGCTTTGTCCACCATTTTAGGAAGGTTCATTTCTTATGATATATGCACATGGCAACTCTAATTTTACTTTGGTAAGTTCATTTATTAATCTCTTCTAATTTTTATTGCTTTTTGGAGAAATGAAATCTCATGCATTCCCTAATGTGCCAACTTTGATTAATTAAATTTAAAAAAGGGGAACCCTTTAAGATTAAAAGTGTGTTGCTATGCCTGTAGTTATTTTGCCTCTGGTAATTTTACCATGGATTTTAATAAAGCCAGAATGCCACCCTAAAACTTTCAGAAACCAGGGAAATGTCTTTACTGAGAATTTTGGACCCACTGGACTTTATATTGCTTTCCCTTTCAAGTACACACTCTTTCACAGCTGTGGAGGCTTGTGGTTGAAAACAGGCAGCTAGTGCCCATCAGGTAAGTGAGGGCTTTTTGAACTAGGAGTCAAAGATTATACTTTTTTTTCCAAATCCTACACAAAGTGTAGGAAAAAAAAATAATAAATTCCCCAAAACATCTCTTTCTAACTTACTTTGTTAACTGCAGTTGTTCCCACTCATTGGTGTACTTCAGCAAGGAAATTGTCCTGCCAAATAGAAATAAAACCTACTGAAAGTACTTAACTGATCTGTTGATGGGTCATGTAAATAGACTCTTTAAAGGGGGACTAATTTTAGAGATAATTACAAGCCTTTTACGTGGCTCCATTTTTTGTTTACAGCATTTCTCAAGTATTAGCAACCCACATTAGGAATAATAAAATCCTGACATGAGATGCTTACATTCACTGCAAAAAAACCCAGTGCAAAATTTAGTTTAGAGGAGAAAAAACACACCCAAACAAATTAGGCATCACCTACAAGATGCCCTTTTCCCCTCTTGGTCATTCTTTCCTACTCTGGGACCATCTCTAGGCAGTACATCAAGCCTGCAACCTGCCCATCACTCCATAATAAATATCTAAAATCTGCTTTGCATGTCCCTCTGCAGAAAGAAATCAGGGATGAGCCCCTTGGCTGCTGTAAATGGAAAGAACTTCATCAGCTGTAATGGAGCTCTGCTGGGTTGCAGTTCCTCTGGACATCCTTCCTCTATGTTGAAAGATTTCAGATGCAGAGGGAAAAAGAGGGGGGGTATTTTCCAGTAGCTGGAGAATAGGGTCTGGGATGTCATTTGGGTATTGGTTCTCTTCCTTCCTCTGAGCGGTCACTTCAGGTTGATTCACAGTAGAAAAATATACTGCTTTAATTACATTAATTAGGGATGTGATATTTTAGTTTGTTTGGTGGTTTGGGGTTTTTTTTTTAATAAATTAATTAATTCTTTATGCTTACTGAATACAGTTTATTTTGCTCTCTCATGGAAGGGAGGGTGTACCGCTGCAGCAACCTCGACACAGTGGAAATGTCACTTAAAACTAGGTCTGTGTTCCAGTGTAGGCAAGCCCCTGGTTTATCTTAGCTTCAGCATACCTTTGAGGGATGAGACAGGTAGCGTTTCATCCGAGGGGGATGCGGTGTGGCTGCGTGAACTCAGGTCTGCAGTTGCTCTTCACAAGCGCCTGCACGGGCACCTCACGCTGATCGATGGAGTGAGGCGTGCGTGGTGGCAGGGCTTTCCGTGCTGGTGACCCAGGCCCTCAGGAAACTTGTCCTGTCTTACTCCAGCACGTCTGTCAAGTGGGAGGGTTCTCTCTACAAATTGATCCTCTCTGCAAGAGGATCCTTGTGGAAACGCATCTTCCTCTCAGGCAAAGGTGTATCCACATCCCTGCACTCGCACACGCCACCCCCTCCATGGTCTTCCCTGGGTTCAGCACCAAAATGGTGAAATACAGATTGGGAATGTGTAGCTACATTTCAAAGGTTGGGTTTTGTTTTGGGTTTGCTGGAGTTTTAACATAAAGTAAGCTGATGGCAGTGGGGAGGTTTAAGTAAGCTGGTGACGTGAACTTTGGGTTTTTTTTTTTAGTTTTAGAAACAAAAAGGGGAAATTCCTTCTCTACAGGCCTGTCACTAGAGCATCTCCTGAGAAAAAAAAAAAGAAACACCTCAAGATAAAATTTGCTACCCTCAAAATGAAGGAAAAGCATAACAAAAAATTATTGTTGCTGTGTTCTCGGGCTTGGGTACACTGGGGACTGGGCACAGATTAGTCTCAAGCTTCAAGCTCTGGTTACTACCAAGAAGTAAAATAGTACATGGCCATAAATGAATGTATCTTAATAAGGGTCTTGGGATATCTCTCAGTAACAGAAATCTTGAGATGCAACAGGAACAACAAACCCCTTCTCTTTGAACCGATAAGTGCGGGAAAGGGCTGCTGGCACGTTGGGCCCGTTGCCTTCAGGTGGAGGTTTTGTGAGGGTAAAGGTAAATGTCTGAGGCCCACGGTGTGGGGTCTTAAAGGCAGCGTGTTTGTATCCTGTGTCTGTGTCTTTCCTGATGTGTGCAAATACATAAACACAAACAGACATTTATGGTCATGATCCCTCAAGTAATCCCGAAAAAGTCGCAATTTCACGGCTTTGTTTTGGTTGGTAAGCCTGGTATTGCTTTGCTGTTTTACAGCAAGCTGGAGACTGGGTAAAAGAAGGTAACAAGCAGAGTTAACACATACCCTACCTGAAATACCAGGGCAATCCGTGCCTTTGCAATCAGTTGGGAAGCTTCCCCGGAAGCTCACCCTTATGGAAAGCAAGCTGGTTTGCTTCTGGCACTGGCTGAAGAGATAAATAGTAATTATATCCCATTTGGTGACCACCCTCCAGTTGCAAATGCTCACACGGATCTTGCTTGCAGATCCATCTTTCTATCTGGGGCTACTCATTACTTTTACACTAGCAAATTAAAACACTGGTGAGTGCAAACGTGGGCTGTGAGGGAAATGGTGTGATTTCTGACAGGCTTGCAGCTGCTCTTACTCCCAGATAAACCAAACAAGTTCATCGGGAGGGACTGGGATTTGTCGAACCGAGGGCCCATAAGGCTTAAAAACATCCCAACCCTTTTCTCTGCCTGGAAGGTGACAGGGCAATCAGCTGGAAGGAACACAGGGTCTCACCCTAACCTTGACGCCGATCCTGTGAACACTTCAGAGCTGAAATTAGACGCCATTTTAGTTGGTATGTTTTGAACCTGGTAGTATCCCTGTGTCGCAAGAGCCCTTGGTGTATTGCAGATTGGTTTGGGTATTCTTGCCCAAGGGTAATTTCCATATCAGGCCCTTCAAGTTCTAATAGGGAAGCAAGAGAATGAACGTACCACGATATATATGCCAGGATAAATACACAAAGATGCTGCCTCTGTTCTTACCACAGAGGTCTCGATCTAAATTTGTTAACATACAGAAGTGGAAATCATTGCAGTCAGTGTTAATATGAGAACTCGTATAAAAATAATGATTTTTTCCATTGAACTGTCCTTTCAAAAGCATTTAATTTCTGACAAGGTACACAATGGCTATTTCTGATTCAAAGTTTTGCTTAAAAAAAAAAAAAAAAGAAAAAAAAAAAAAAAAGCAGCTACATAGTAAGTAAGTTTAACCACCATATACCCAAGGGTACTTTCGGTTCCACTTTTAGGTATATTTGTGAACACTCCGGACTTACCTCACATATCTCAGTTGCGTTTCCTGCAGTCTTTCATGGCTGACAGTTAGTGATGTACCCTAGATAAGTTAGTTAGCATCAGATGGTTAGCCTCCTTAAAACAAAACAACCCAAAACCCAAAAGCTTAGGGCCGACAAGCTAATTCCATTCTAAGGGGAAGTAAAGAAATAATTTTATAATGAGGAATTTTATGGGAAGAATTAAAAATATTTCAAGTTGACGCAGAGATTTGCATCCTGCATTACAAAATTTTAATTTAATTTAAATGAAATGCTTAAAATCTTGAAAATTAAAGAACAAAAAAACTTAGTACAGAAAATAAAAACCACTGTAATCTGTTACATCCTCTTAATGTTTCACCTCTTTACCAGAAGGGAAAGAAAGAAGCCAGGAGCCTACACAGAGCCGGTTGCACAAAGGAATCGTAAGCAACTGCAGCTTGTGACAGCACTGCCAGTCACAAACCCACCATGACACAGTGCAGGGGAAGCTGCAGTTTGAAGCCCAAGCTGTCAAGTCTGATTTTGGAAGACTCAAAGTGTGTAGTTAGGCTTTGCCACACTAGGAAGACATTCAAGGGGGGCGGTGAAGGGGCATAGCAGAACCACCATGTTCCTCTTGTCTTTCCTAACTTGTGTTTCTAATACCAACGTTAACGGAAATGGGGAAATTAGTGAGAGAAAATCAGTGCTGTAGGATTCGAGGCAAAGGAGGCACTGGAGCATCTGTGTGGTGTGGGGCTGCAGCGAGTGTGGGGTACCTGGGGGGCTCATGCAATGAGGTGTTACCTTGGAGGCAGGCACGTTGGGGAAGAAAGGAAGGCAGGAAGGAAGGCGGGAAGGAAGGAAGGAAGGAAGGAAGGAAGGAAGGAAGGAAGGAAGGAAGGAAGGAAGGAAGGAAGGAAGGAAGGAAGGAAGGAAGGAAGGAAGGAAGGAAGGAAGGAAGGAAGGAAGGAAGGAAGGAAGGAAGGAAGGAAGGAAGGAAGGAAGGAAGGAAGGAAGGAAGGAAGGAAGGAAGGAAGGAAGGAAGGAAGGAAGGAAGGAAGGAAGGAAGGAAGGAAGGAAGGAAGGAACTTACTTCTCAGCAGTACTGGCAGATGAAGCAGGAATACTTGATTTATACTTAGAACATGGAAAAAAAAATCCCAAACAATCCCCCAAACAAGCTAAAACTTCAGAGGAAATGTTTGTTTTATAAAAAGCTATTCCTGTTAAAAATAGAAAGACAGTCATGCTGCATACACCTGTAAGAATAATGCGTGTGCAAACTGGGAAGGCAAAGTAAAACAACTCTGTTATCAGAACATTGTCTTTTAATGGAAACCGGCATTAAATACACTGACAGGTAGTTAGCCAACCATGCTTTTGGCTTCTCAGAAATACCACTTCTCAGGTGCCCATCCTGGAAGAGTTTAAGGCTGGAAAGCAGTGTTTACTCTGAGCATATGAGATCATAACGTGGGCCACAGGACTTCTTGGTGCCTTCTGAGACGCAGTAGCCATGCTTGGTATTTTTTTGTGATGGATTGAAGAGTCCTCTGCTAGCTCTTTGGTTCTTCTAGAGGGCTGAGTTACTTCTCTGATAGCTTAAACAGATCACTATCTTTAAAAACAAGCCACTTCCCAATCCCTTTGTCATTACCAGTACTTTTCTCTGTAGTCCCTCCAATTTATCATCATCCTTCTTGAAGTGCAGGTAATTGAATGGGTGCCAAGCAGAGAGGCAGTATAACCTCTGTTCTTGTTCCCTGCATTTCCCTATCTGTTTACCCTGAAATCACAGCAGCTCTTTGGGCCGTGGCACCACACAGGGCGCTCCCCAATCAGGTTAGTTTTCCACCAGCATTAGGCATCACGTATATGAGTTTTTTAGAAGCCTTCACCCCTCTCCTCATTGTTCCCAAAACCAGCAGCTCACACCTAGAAATGCTACAGCATACCTTGCAAGCTTCAGCAGCCACAGAGATAGACTGAGTAAAGAAAAGCCGTGTTAGAGTTCCTGAACATTTGGCAAGGGAAGCAATCCGTACGCCGTACATTTTCCAACAGCGAGCTGTGCTTTAAATTCTGAGTAATCCCACTGAATTAAGAGCAGCTTTTTAAAGTGTTAAAATACTGCACAGTGCAATGTCAACAGAAATGGGAAACTACATTGCAGGCTGCATCTACACCAGTTTTAGTTTCGGTCGGGACTGCACTTCTGAAATGAACCTCCTCTGAGTCTCTCCCCGCACTGCACTCAGTGTGCAGAACAGGGCAGGTTCTGAGCATGAGACCTGGTTTCCTTTTGGGTGAAACCAACCCAGCTGATGCACCCCAGGAGCATGCCCAAGGTGCTCCAGCCAACAACTGCCAGGCAGTCTGCAGGACCAGCCCTGAGAGGCTTCTGGAGGCTGATGTTGGTGCAGTGGAGATGTTTGGTCCTTAAAACTGCTGTTTCAACCTACACACGTGCATCACGCTACTTGCTTGTCTAGACAGAGCCCTGTCTCCTTCCATGAAACCCTGGCTTGCTTGCTCTGAGTGCATGCTTCTTGTGTGAGGGACTGGGCTCTCCTCGAGGCTCTCCTGGCAAAGTCCCCACTGGGCTGTTTCTATCATCTGTATTTACAACAACTCTGGGAAGATTAGGTCTTCTGCAGGGTCAGGCTCCATGTTGCTCCCCACCTCGTTTTAGCCACTTTGAGAAGGATCTAGCAGAAGCTGCTACCAGGGCTGATGCTGGCCTCCTCAGAGAGGAAGATCATCCTCACTGGATGAGGAGAGATATCTAACAGCACGGTCATGATGCTCAGGAGCTTAGGACTTGTATACCTCCAGAATACCTGAGCAACTAAGGGAAATGACAGGTGGCCAACATCTCTCACATCCTTAGCACAACCTCTGTGTAATTCTGGCTTCTCCACAGGCAATCTGATCCCCTTAATTCTCCAGGTGTTTCACTTTCTGCAGCCAGCTCCGAGGTAGAGCCGCTTTCTCTTCTAAAATCTTTCATGGGAAGAAAAGAAGCTTGAAATCGTGAGGCTGTCCCAGGCATTAATTCAGCACAGCTGGGGACAGGCAAGACGGCATGGATGAGGGAAGACAAGGAAAGAGATGATCACCTCCCTCTTCTTTCTATCCCAGACTGGCAGGAGGCCAAACTGCCTCTAAGAGTAAATTAGAGCAGCATAAAAAAAAATCTCTGTTCCATCTGAGGATCCTGAGGGACCCGTATACCAAGCTCAGCCCTTCGTGTCAGCTCACTAAATAGATCAGAGGAGTGTAGGCTACATACATCAAATTTTCTGATTTATTTTACCTTAAGTAATAACAATTACACGTGTTCCAGATACTAAACAACATCTTCCGTAAATAGGGGCTCTTTTAACTTTATAACTTTCTTTTACATATTTTGCAACTGCACTTTGGAAGAATCACTGAATATAGTCTTTTATAAAGAAGCAAAAATACACTCAGCATACTGCTTACCTAATACGCAGTGTCCCTGAGCAGCGGAAGATGGGCATTGATTATATAATGGCAGAGGGAAAGGACTATGAATAGCACATCCCATTTGCAACCTCTGCAACAGCGTGAGAGCAACACAATTCTTATCAGAAAATTATTAGATTCCTATTAGATTAGATCGAGTTCCTGTCAGAACCCAAGAAATCCAGACCTTCGTGTCTTGAAAAGGTGGGTGAAAAATGTACCACAAGGAAGCGCAGGTATTGCAAGCCACGTGGAGCACACTGGAGAGAAAAAAGGGCAGCGGGGATAGAAAAAGGATCAGGTGATGCTTGCTTTGCAAAATCGAAACATTTTCAACAACTTTGCCTTCCAAAAGGTTTGAAACAAGGCCATGGGCTAAGGAAAAGCTTTCAGGCTAGTACAAAGATATACAAAGAAGTAGTATGTGAATTAAAAAAACCCAAAACCGGTGATGGTCTCGATTCCTGAAAATATCTTAGTCAACCAGAATTTTTTAAAATTGAAACTTCTGGTATTAACAAGTGGCTAAATGAGAAACCGTTCTTTGATGCTGCGGAGCAGTTGCTCAGATGAGTGACTCCGTGAGAACGTTTATCTGAAAAATCCCAAATACTGTACAGATGCTCACAGAATAGAAATACCAGCCTCCCATCACAGATTTGCTAATATAAATAAATAATTATTATTATATAAGGATAATAATGTGCTAGAAGTCTTCGTTTTCCCACCACAAGTTGTCTGGTAGGACAACTCACAACCAGTGGCTCAGGTGTCACACTTCACTTTGTAGAGTGTCTGTGTAATGCAATATAAGAACTGCAAACTCCACCTGTATCCAAACAGTCTGGAGGCACCTATTCATGTTAAAACGCCAGTTCAGTTTTCACTGTCATGTCACAAGTTCTCGTATTAGTTCTCTTAAAAGCTTAATGAGACCAGTAGATCCACGGGTTTTTTTACATTTCATAACAGAAGTAAATAAGTAATCTGCGTTTCAGACTCTTTTTTTTTTTTTGGTGAGGATTATTTAACTACAGCTATGTTGAAGCAGAACCAATTTATTTTTTTTAATGATTCACTTACTCAGAAGAACTTACTTTCATCTAAGTTCTCAGTCAGAGAACAGAAAAACATGGTGTTGTGGAGAAACAGTTAGAAACAGTTGCCAACACAATACACGAGGATGAACCACTAGGAAAATAACAATGGTTCTCATCTTTTAAAATGCAAAATATTTTGTCTTATGATCCCATTATCTCCACAGTAGGCCAACCCTGCTAGCCCTTGACTTTGATTGTTTCAGGTTTAGGTTTCCATTTTAATGAGGGTAAGAAACCACACAGTTCTGGCTTCCTTCCGCTTGAGCTACAGGGCTACAGCACAGCACGGATGCGGATCTCCATCGCAGCGTCATGAGTTATGAAACTGAAAAAAACAAGACTCTCAAAAACCCGGGGATTTCTTTTCTACATGGTTGTTTTGGGGTCTTCCGTTACACAAACGGCAAAATTACTGTCATGTCCAGAGCAGAGATTCACTCTTCTATCTTTTACTCTACCATCACTTTCTAGTTGTTTGGTTTTGGGTTTTTTTTTTAAATTTTGATTGAAAAATACCCCAACTCTTTCTTGTGAGTTCTGTGCCACTCCCCTTGGCCAAGCGCAGCTTGAAAGAAGAGCCTTCCTTGATAGAAGTTTTCTCCATTTTAAGTTCTCTGCAAGCATTACATCAATATTTAACCTTGTCTCCCGCGGGGCTGGCTGCAGCCTGCCTGGCTTCCCTTCCCCACGTTTCCAAGACCATGCCTGCCACTGCTGCTGCTCAGACACTGCAGTGCATGGACCCTTTGGACCAGCCATAGGAACAAGCTTAGAAAGCGATGGGAGGAAGACAGGCATAGCCCTTCCAACTTTCCCTGCTTCCCTCAGGTCTTAACACTGGGGGGGAGGGTAACTGGAGCTGCTGTGCCCAGTTAAAAAAGTCACTTAATTGTATCTGCCTGGGGTTGCAATTTAATTTCCCTGCCATTGCAACACCTGTACCCAGCCACCCGGTCTTTTCCTTGCCCCGCTCTGTCCCCTTGCCTGCTCAGCAGAAGAGTGTGCATGGCTGGGCTCTGGGCAGCCTGGGACAAGCTGTACGGGTGCCCAGCCGGAACCCGATGGCTTTCTGAGCCAGAGGTTCAACCACCGTGGTAGGCACAGAGCATCCAAGTAGCGTAGGATGAGCATGTGCTGCTCCTCAGCAGTGACAAATCACACACGTGGCTTTGCGGGCTGTGCCAGGATAGACCTGTAATGGTACTGGTCACTGGAGCCTGCTTCGGACACCCTCACTGTCCCCAGGCGTCCCTGCCACGCAGCCTTCCTGTGCCGCAACACAAGCGTCCCAGTGCGCAGCTGGCCTCGCCAGGCTGAGCTGCAAGGACCAGGCCTCACAGAGGGGCTGAGATCCTAAGGCCTCTCCACAGCCGGCAGGAGCGGGGGCAGCGCCAGTCTCCTTGCAGGGCAACCAGCCCTTGGAACCTGCTCAAGGCCCAACATGGGACCATTGACCATCTCCCGATGAGTCTACCTCATTTGTGAGCCCTCAGCGTTTTAAAAGCAAGCACAGCGAACAGCACAACAACTGGAAAGCTCAGTGCCACTGCACTGTAAACCCGAGGGGCTTTTTTTTTTGTTTGGTTACACTGTCAAGTAATAAAGCCCTGTGTAGGTTTTGAAAGAAATCAATCGGGAGCTTATTTAAGAAGGGGAGGTGTTTGTCCGTGTGTCTGTCTGAGTGCTGATGGCCTCGCGCTGCAATCTCCAGACACCCAGTATGAAAGTCAACCCCATTACCCGGCAACGTTTCCCCAGGGTTCTCCTTTCAACGCACACGGGAATGCACGTAGCCATCATCTTTGTTGTGCTGCCTTGGACGGCATCATGTTTTTCCATAAGAACGCTGGGGCACAGAAAATAACGTAGGCTTTGGGCTAAATGTGTGGCGAGCAGGAAGTTCCCTTTCATGTCAAAATAAGGCACACACCCCTCTACCCCCCCCCCCAAAAAAAAAAAAGGAAAGAGCAAAGGTCATTAGGAAAAAAACCCAATAATGAGTACGACTTTGGGTGCCGAGGGGGCCCGGCTGCCACCAGCATGAGCCCAGCGAGGCTGACACCCGGGCAGCATCCAGATAATCCTATTATTTGCATGCCATTAGCCATGAGGCTGGGGCGGGGGGTGGAAGGGGTGGGGGTCACCGGGCCTCAGACCACTGAAAAACAACTACCCCGCGGCCGCCCCCTGCGACCGGCCGGACCCCGGCTGGGCCTGGCGGAGGTACGAGCCGAGCTGGGTTGCGGGGGGCCGGCAGCGGGCCCCGCCGCGCCGGGAGTATGTGTGTGTGTGGGGGGGGATGGGGCGGTAGCAGGCCCGGCTGGGGCGCAGCGGCGGCGGCTTTTCGGCGTGCGCAGCTACTCGCGGCCGGGCGGTAGCGGCGCGGCGGGGCACTGCGGAGCGCGGTAATGATGTCAACTTGTTATTTACTTTCCAACCCCGACTGACTGAGCAGGGCGAAAGGAGAATCAATCAGCCGCCGGGTGACCCTCCAGGCGGAAAAAAGATTTAAGGGGGAAAAAAAAAAAAAAACCCAAGAAAAAGACAAGAAAAAAAAAGAAAGCGGAGCGGGGGAGGGGCGGCACATGGAGCCGGGCCGCGTTGCATCATCCGCCCGTGGGGGAGGGGGAGCACTGGGGGGAGGACACGGACACACAGACACAGACACAGACACACACACATATATAGGGCGGGCAGCTCGGGGCTGGCAAGCGCAGCCTCTCGGCCCCCGGGCTTCGCGCTGCCGCCGCCGAGCAATAAAGCCCGTTTCTGCTGATTCACAACTATGGAGGCCGCGTCAGCCCGCCTTCCCCCACCCCAGCCCCCATCCCCCTCCGTGCCCGGGGGGATGCTGCCCGCCGGCCGGCCCGTTGCACCACCGCCCGGCCCCGGGGAAGAGGAGCGGGGAGCGTGGCTGCCAGCGGCGCGCAGCGGGGACAGCGCGGGGAGCGCCCGGGGTGCTGCCCCCGGCTGTCCCCGAGCGCCCCGGGGGAGGGGAGCGCGTCCCGCCCGAATCGTTGTACCCTGCCAGCTTCGGTGCGCAAAACAGAACGTCATAACAGCTAATAACGATGCGATCCCCCCCCCCCCCTTGTTCTATCTGCGTGGGTGGGGGAAGGGGGGGGCTCAGACAATGCGCCTCGTATGCCGGCCGGCCTCTGCAGAGCCGGGCGCCTCCGCCGGCCCCAACACTTCTATCGCAGTAATAACGGTGATAATAATAACAATAACAATAATAACGATAGTAAAAAGACACAGCAGTGCCGGCAGCCACCGCCGCCAGCCCGGCAGCGTGCGAGAGGGGCCCGGGCGCCTGCGGGCGCTGTACGTGCGTGGGGGAGGGCGGCCGCGGGCAACGCGCGTGTGTGTGTGTGTGTGTGTGTGTGTGTGTGTGTGTCCCCGGCCGCGCCGGGCGGCTCCGCGCCTCGCTGCCGGGCTCGCACAAGGTTAACGCGGCGCTCCTCGGCGCGGGGGGGAGGGTGGAGGTTGCCCTCCGCGTGCGTGGGGGCGGCGGGGTGCGTGGGTGTGGGGGGTGTGTGTGTGGCTGTGCCTGGTTTGTCACCGCGTTTCTGTTACCGTGGGGGAGGGGGGTGGGGTAGGGGTGTGCGTGGGGTGTTTTAAAGCACAACAATACCGAAAATAACGCGTGGCAGCGGGTGGCAGGAGTTACCTGAGGGCACCCCGCGGGGCGTTGGCGGCGCTGGGGACGCCCGCCGTGCCCGGAGTTGCGTGTCCCCTGTGTGTGCGCGCCGGACCCAGGTGGGGGAGGGCGCGGCAGGTTCGCCCCCCCCCCCCCCCCCCCCCCCATCCCCGGCTCTACCTTCACCCCCGCCGGGTTCCACCGCTCGCCCCCCAGTACCCCCCCACCCCATATACACACACACACATACAACACACCCGTCTCCCGCCCTCCCCTCCCTCCCGCCCGGCGGTGGTGGTGGCGGCGGCGGCGGCGGGCGGCGGCGGTGGGCCCCGGGCGCGGCCGGCTCCCCTCAGCGCCGCTCCCGCCGCCGCCGCGCGCCCGCACCGGCCCCACCAACCGCCCCCCGCCGGCGGAGCCGCGACGAGCGGCGGCACCTCCTGACCGCCATTCCGCCCCAAAACTTTCCGTTTTCCCCTTCCCACTCTCCGGGACTTCCTTGTGCCGCCTGTGCGCGCGGAGGGGGAGGAGGAGGCGTGTGCGGCGGCGGCGGCGGCGAGGGGGGATTTACAGTCTCCTCGCAGCCTGGCCGGGACCCCGGGGGAAGAGGAGTTGCACCATGCGCGGCAAGTGAGGGAAAGTCTCCGCCAGCGCCGCCCGCAGAAGTTGAGGCTTTCCCCCGCCGCCCGCCGGAGCGGGAGCTGTGCCTTTAACGCCCGCTGAGCGAGGTGAGTTTCCGAGGCGGATTATTCATCCTGGGGACCCTTTTTTTTTTTTTTTTTCTGGTTTTTTTTTTTTTTTCTCTCTTCCCTCCTTCCTCCTTCTCTCACGCGCGCCGAGGTGACAAACGTCCTTCCCCGGCGCAGCCCCCCAAAGCCCAGCCGAGCCGGGGACGGGGCCCGCCGCCTCCCACTCCCCCCCGGTGTCCCCTCTGCAGCCTGCCCCGGCTCGGCGGGCTGACCCGCCCGGGGATGGGTGTGTGTCTGGGGGGACACACATATACACAAACACACGCTCAGCCCCTGCCTGTTATGACGAAGTTTTTTGAACCCGGGTGTTTTGGGGTCTGTTTGGGGGTGTTATTTTTGCAGGAACGCTGGGCCGAGGAGGTGTGTGTGGGGCTGGCGTCTCGGTGGCGGGTGTGCTTGCATCTGCCCCCGAGCTGGGGGCGAGAGCCTGCTGACCCGCCCCGGGGCAGGGGCGGGGGGCAGTTTCTGGAGCGGTTCCCGACTTCCGAGAGAGTATTTTAATGCACATTGGGTTTTTACTTTTCTAAAATAGAAAGATAAACGCCTAGAGTGGGGAAAAATGCGAGGTATTCACGCTCAAGTGTGGAGTTTGCAGAGCCCGGGTGGGGGAGGGGATCCCATTCATCGCCAGGGCTTGAATCAGCAGCGGGCGGAGGGGCCGATCGCTCCCGTACATCGAAGTTTACTTCCAAGTAGGTAAACAATCCCCCCATCCCCCCTCGCCCCCCATTCCTCCACCCTCCCGGTGATGTATGCCGCCGCCAACCCCGCTACCAGCCCTGCGGGCTGGACGGAGGGGCGGCGGGGTGCTGACGGGGGGGGGAAAGACCCTCGGGGGGACGGGGTGCAGGAGGCAGGGGGGAGAGCAGGGCTGCAGACCTGTTGCACGACAAGCTTGTTCCAGGCCGGCGGTGCCCGGCGTCGGTGCGGTTTCTGCGGGGGGGAAGGGGGAGGTGAGGTGGGGGTGGGGGGAAACCGGGCGGGCAGCGGGACAGGCGGGTGCAGCCCCCCTTGGGGGGGAGGAAGCTGGCGGGCACCTTCCCCTCAAGCGCTGTCATCTCGCCCAGCCTGTTCCCCATTTTGTGGTGCTGGTTTAGTCTCGGCGGTTGGCCTGGTATTTCGGTGCGGTGCGGCGCGCGGGCAAACGCCGGCGCGGTGTGATGTAAAGCGAGTGACCCTTGACCTATTTAATTATAGGCTGTTGGGCTCTCGAGTAGACATCCTGCACGGCACAGAAAGCTGGGGGGGGGGGGGGGGAAGCGTGGGGGGGGTTGGAGAACGGACACAACAACACCACCACCACACAACCCCAAACCACACCACCCCACAAAGCCACACCCTAAAAGTTAGGCTCGCGTATTAATTTCTCAAAGTCGGTGTTGAGCCTGAATAAAGGCTTTCCTTTATGTTGTCTTGACATGCCTCTTGCCATTCTCCTTCCTCCACGAGGGTTTTTGTACGGCGCTCCTCCTTTCTTGAACGGGCAAGTCTTGAAGTGTGTGTGTATGTGTGTGTGTTGGTGGGGGAGGGGAACTGGTCTCATTGAGTGTTTCAGGAATAAAAAAAAAGAAGAAAATATCAGCAGTGTAATGTGGCAGAAAGCTGGAATGCTCCTTCGGAAGGAGCGCTCCTCGAAGTGACGATTTCCATAAAGTGGAGTGTAAAATTAAAATTTCTAGACTGGTATTTTTTTTTTTTTTTTAGGCTAATAGCGTGAAAATAAATACATCGTGCCAGAGGGAAATCTGATTGTAGGTAATAAATAGGAGGTCTTTACTCCTGACAAATGTAATGTCGTATCTTTCTTCCTTAGCCTGGTTATTAGCGATTCTTTAACTGAGGCTGCTCGTGTGGCATGTACAAGGCTTAACATAATATACCTTGCTTACCATGTGTCTGCGCATGCTGGATTTAGGCCTCTTCCTGTCCTCCGGTTAGTGTGCTGTCAAATGCAGACACACTGGGCAGGTTTTGAAGTAAATATATTCATTCTGTGATAGCAGATGTTGTTGGCAAGAGAGCAAGATTGTCGGCTTCGGGTTTGTTTTTTGGGTTGGTTTTGGGTTGTTTTTTTTTTTTTTTGGTGTCTCATTTTTTTTAAACAATTAGCGATAATAATTGCAACATCTCAATGACAGTGATAGTAAAAGAGGGAAGCTTCCCCACAGAAGGTTTGTAGAGGGGGTGGGAGGAAGAAGGAAAGCGAGAGGGGGAGGATGCTATCACATTAAAAATACATTAAACCTTTCTTGAGCTACATGCAATAATGGTAAAACCGGTGGAGATTTGAGCAGAGCTGCTGTACTTGTCTCAGTTTAACACTTTCAGTGAGCTAAGCAACAACCAAGGTTGTTTTTTCTCCTCCTAAGATGAAAAAGTGTGTTTCAGAAGCAAAGAGGATTAAAAATTGCACATAGATGTAAACGCTGGCAACTACACAACTATCCAAGTCTCACAGGACAAAAAAACCCAAACAAACCCAAACCTCTGCAGATAAGTTGTCATCTGAATACGTCCTCTGTCCATCCCCCTCCCGATTGAGATAACTCTGATGTCCTTTGCTGTGCCACTGCTGCTGAGTTATGCTATTTGTTCTTCTCGTCAGCCTGTGGCAAGCGTCCACCACAACTAAGAGTATCCAAATAGCAAAAATAAATGAATTCCTTAATAGGGAAGGGGAACACGTCCGCACCTATAAGGCTTCTGCGCCACCAGTTCACCTGGTTTTGGTCCTCCTCTCATTTATTTACCGATGAGCTTCTCCCATTGCTGGGCAGTGGGGCCAGAAGTAGGTTTCTTGTCCACTTGACATGCCTCACGTGCCCCTGCCTCCTGGGAGAGCTTCCTGAACGGAGACTCATCCAGCAGCGGCTGTTGGGAAGGCCTACATCTCCGGGCGTGGAAGGAGCAGAGGAGAACGTCCTTCAGCACGCGTGGGGTGTTGTTTCTCAGTAGCTGAGATAAGGCAGCAGTACGGTTTGCTTAGGATTTAGTGATAACGCTGGATTTGGCTCACCATAGAGATGAGGCTGGGAAACCCTTCCCAGGCTTTTTAACCTGGTGGTCACTAGGTAGTGGGTGAGCGAGTGCTTCAGTGCCATTAGCTCTTGCTGTTTTGGCTGCTGCTAAAGGACGGGGTATTTAACCGATGTTGTTCATGGTTTAGTAGTGCCAAGGACACCCCCCATTCAAATCAGGGCCATGTTGGGAATGTTATAGGCATCAGTTTTTGCCCTGAAAAGGTTGTCATGTGGGTAAGTAAGGGAGATGAAAAGCCAGGAGGGTAAACGGTGGACAAAACTGGGAACTCCAGCTGACCTAATGGTAGGTAGGGCCTGATCTGCAGGACAATGATGACATGACCTCAGCTAGTAGGAGAGAGGAGAGGTGTTAACACCTGGCAGCACCGCTGCCAATAAATCGGGCTGCGCTGCGCAGAGAGGGTGCGGCCATCCCTTTGGATGGCTTCTTCATGGCGTGCGATCCATACCCTGTGTTCTCTTTACAGTTGCTCTTCTAATTCCTAGTATTGTTTTGGATTACGCACACCAGCCCGCCTATAAAACATTGGGGGTTTGTAACTCTCGGGGGCAGATTCCTTCTTTTTCCCTCCTTCATAATCTTCATTATGAGGCAAGATGGAAGTAATTTTGTAAACTCTTTTTTCAGCTGCTAAATTAAACTCCATTCCCTCTTCCCCTCCCTTCTCTTGCCTATTTTTAGTTAGGAGGAAATAGCTGACCTCTTTACAGCAAGAACCCAGACCCCCTGGGTGCCATTTATAGTTTTTTACCAAATGGCCTACTTGGACAAGTTGGTTGAAATTAAACAAAAACATTGGAACTACAGCTCTGCATAGGAATAGCAGCCTTCCTGTCAATACAAAATCTGTCATTTTAATGATGCTGAACCAAACGTCCAGAGGTGAGAAATGGAGTTTACATTATTTTACTTTTCATTGCTAGACAAGAGAATAGCTTAAGGATTTTTTTTTCTTTTTTGGTGGTCATTAGAAGAATGGAATTTCATTTAAGAATAACTGATGGTGTTTTGTTTTACAAACACAAGAAGCCCCCTGAAGTTAGGATTGTGTAAAAAATGAGGTGGAATTGAATAAGGATGTTCAATCTCGTAGGACAAGGTCATTGCTTCTTGCCAGTTTTCTTGTGTAGAGATTTTATCCTAGACAGACATTTATAAATAACAGTAATATTTAGAAATTCTGCAGAAATATAAAAAATTACTTCTGCAAGCTTAACTGAAAAAGTTTAACTATGGCTACATGGCTGGTTTTGAAGGTTTAAGGAGAACAGGGATCTTGCATCACTTGTGCGTGTTTGTATTGGGTTTAAGTGATGCTGATGCTTTAAAAATACTGGACTCTAGCAGCAATTCCTGGATTTCTTCATGTGTTGTTTGAGGAGAGAAGAGTATTTGGGTGTACATGCAGTCTGCGTATCACCTTTGTAGTTCCCTGTCTGGGTCCCAGCCGCCAGCCCTTTACTCAGGGCTATAGGCGTGACTGAAGAGCGGCTTGGCGTTCGGCACATCTGATGATTTGATGATTTGGCTTTCTACTTTCTGTCATTTCCTT
Source organism: Gallinula chloropus (assembly GCF_964237585.1). Classification (NCBI taxonomy): domain Eukaryota; kingdom Metazoa; phylum Chordata; class Aves; order Gruiformes; family Rallidae; genus Gallinula; species Gallinula chloropus. The sequence continues at coordinate 135,717,204 of NC_140085.1, read as the reverse complement.
GGCTTTATGCAATAAAAGAGGCATCACAGCGTTTAACCCCATTTCTTGACCTTCTGTATTTGTAATACCATCAATACATATCTGCTTGTCCTATTTAGATTGGAGTGCATGCACAGATTCATCATTTTATCTGAAGTTACGGCTCAGTTTTATGCCGAGAACCTTAGGGTGCCCATGCAGCATAAAGCCACGGTAACAGTGCCGTAGGATGAAGGAGCTGTTGTTCTTCATATTCTACCTGAGCACATTGCATAAATACCATTTGACTTGGGTGTTGAACCTTAATCATCTGCTGTGAGAAGCTTCACGGTACGCTAAACACGTGGGCAGAACAGGGCCTCTTGATGCCTAGATGGCACGACTCTTGGCCCATCTATGAACAGAAGAGTAGCACTGATAACGTGTAATAATTTATGTATACATACTCCTCAAAATACTTTTGTTTAATTAAGTGTTGAGTTTTGTTGACCCTCTTTGCCGTTGGAGGGTGAAACGAGGCTTTTTAAAAAGCAGCCTTCCCCATTAATGTGTAACGGTTTGTCTATAGGTTGCTCCATGGCCATTCAAAACATGATTGCATTTACTGACCCAGATTCCTTTTGATCTCCTAATTCTTAGTTACAGTTTAACCTCTTACGACTATGTAGTGCGTTTGGAATGCATTTTCTTACATACTCTCAGAGTTTTGTTAGGGGTGGGAAGATGTGATAACATCAAATGTGATTTTTATTCCCCTCCCCCCACTGAAACGCAACTTTCCGATACCTGCAGTAAGTTAGCAATACAGCAAAGAAGCGTCATTTTTCCCTTAGGCATTAAAAATACTTGGAAAATAGCCTTCGACGTTGTCTTCAGGAGAACAAAGAGGAGTTTCTTTTGGTGGATAGATTCCCTTTGTCATATTTGCACAATAATACATTTGTTGTGCTCCCTTTTGAAGGCTGCAAACTGCACTGGATCTGCAACTTTGGCTTCTGCTGTATTTTGCTGCGCAGCACTATCATCTCTTCATTAATCCTCTACCACTGGTTGGAGACTGCAGGATGTTCTCTGTAGTTCAAGAGTAGAGCCAACTACCTGCCATTTCTATTTCTGAGCAGAATAATCGTGTTACAGTAGCCCCGCTATTAGATTAACCTGTATATGGCTGTTGTGGTGTTTCACGCTTAGCGGTGTCCACTGATGAGCTTGTGCCGATTTGAACACAACTGCGTAGCCTACAGCAAAATCACTGCAAGGATGCTCTTCGGAAAGAACTGACCTTCACGGTGTGCAGCTGATGCATGCAAGAGATCTATACAAAGTGAAGGGAAAATACGGATTTTTTTTTTGCAATTCCTTGTATGTTGGAACTTAGAATTATGGATGGCTGTAACCGTGCGGTAGTTTCACTGTCGTTCAGCAGCTGCAGGCTGTGTGTTGTCTGTGCCAGTGGGTTGGTTGAGTCTAGGTGCTGCTGGCAGAGGAGATTCATGCATCCAGAGACCCATTAGTATTAAGACTTCTGTTAGCATGTAGCCTCCCTTGCGATTGTTGACCTGTAATCGGTTTCATAAATATTAATTAATTGTTAAGGTGAACTGCACTAATTGCTGCCGGTGTGTGCATGCGCATGTGTGTATATGTACTTCCATAGCCTTCGGATAGCCCGGAAAGTAGCGCTGTAGAAAAAAGGATTCACCCTGAGGTTGGAGGAGGGTGCTGGAGGGCAATGGATGGGTTCTCCAGCACTGAACTGGGATTACTCAGGTTTTGAGCTCCACTCAGCAGCGTGTGAGGTGGTAGGAACCAGGCCAGGCTGGGTGCCGGATTCTGGGAGAAGACAGAGATACAGCGCCTTTTAATCGCGTGCTTGCTGAAATGTCGCGAAGTCAGGAGTGCTTGTACGTCCGTGTGACTGAGCATGGTGAGACCAGGAGGTGACAACTGGGGTGCCACGTGTGGCTAAGGGATGCATTTTAACTTCAGAATTACAGTATCTTCTTTTATTTTCTCTTTTTTTTTTCTTTAATTCAGTTTAGGTTTTGTTTGTTCTTAGAAGTGAAATTTAAACCCTGATCTCAGCAGAGATATTGAGGTAAAATTATCCTCTTCCTGAGTGTTCTCCACAGAGAATTCAGCAGCTCTGCTTGGACAGAGAATCCAAGCACAGACAGTGCCCATTCATATTGTGGGGATTAATTTCTAAGGATATCTATCTGATGCTTTTTACAGTCACAAAACAAACTTAACTCTTGCTGTGCCCATTTACATGCACACATGATTTGACCTGTAGGAATTAATTTGGTTAAAGAATTGATTGAATCACACTGTTCTGGTTTAGGCTGAGATAAGTTTAATTTTCTTCATAGTAGCGAGTGTAGCTCTGTGGTTTGATTTAGGATGAGAATCATGTTGATAACACACGGATGTGTTCAGTTGTTGCTGGGTAGCTGCAGTGCCTACACTAAGCCAAGGATTTCAGGGCTTCTCACACCCTGCCAGGTGCACAGGGAGCTGGGAGAGCACAGCCAGGAGAGCTGGCCCAGGCTGGCCAAAGGATATTTCCTGACATATAGTGTCAGGCTCCCTATGGAACTGGGGGGAGTGAGCTGGGAGGTGGGATTGCTGCTTGGAAACAGGCTGGGCATCATGTTGTTTTTCTGCATGTGGTGAGCAACTGCATTTGTGTGTCTCTTTATATATACGTGTGTGTGTATATATATATAAATTGTTATTTGTTATCCTATCAAACTGTCTTTAGCTCAGCCCACATGGTTGGTGTTTTTTGGGGTTTTTTTTCCATTCTTCTCCCCACACCCTTCTCTGATTTTTTCAGAAAGTATTGGTGATGCTAGAATTATACACATTCAGCGCTTCTTTCACTGTAGCTGAACTTGCACTACTTTTTTTTTTTTTTACTTATGGAATTGAGTGTTCACTATTTTTAGTATAAGACTTTTTGTAGTTTTATGTAGTTTACTTTTTAATTTGTTGACTTCAAAACTAAAATAATGTAATCTGGGAAGCACAGATAAAGGCAGGTTTGAGGATTATTCTAATGAGGAACATGTCTTCCTTCCTATCCCATTTCTCAAAAATGAAAGTAAAGAACAGGAGCAGGTACATTTTAAATAACATTGCATGGTGTTCACAAGACAGATTTTGTGTCCTGTGAAAGGTGTTCAATGTTTCTTTATTTTCATTTTTGCTATTACTAGATTAGGGTATTTTGTGGGGGTTGATGGTGTTACAAATCATTAACATTACTCATTTGTAGTGGTAGGAATCTGTTTTTATGTTAAAAAAGCCCCAAACACTCTCATGTCTAATACTTGTACTTTTATCAGTAAGTATCTTACATAACTAGTTAACTTAAATGAGCCAATTAGTTTAAAAGTAGTGCATGACAGGGTATTGTAACAATTAATCCAGCATCATTCTCAGAGGACTTTACGTGCTTGGAAGAAAACATAAGGCAAGCTGAAAGGATGGCCTTAAATACAGTATTGGAGTGGAAAGAAAGACCCTTCTTATTACACTGAAACATTAACATAATGATTCCTCTCACTTCTGGTTGAAGGTAATCAACTTCCCTGGGAGACCACCATCATGTCTTTGCTACCTAGCCTGGTAATGCTGAGTAGAGGTTAGGTGGAAAATAGGATGCAGCTCCGAGTCCCTGATGGGCAGGTTACAGGAAGGAGGAAGAAGAGTGGGAGCGGGTTACCTCAGAAGCTGGGCTCCACTGGTTTTAACCTGCTGGCTGTCCAGTAGCCAGCAGAAATATTTTAGGAGTTTTTTCTTGGCTGAGATGGCATGCCTTCAAAACACTTACTCCTGTGCACTTCTTCAGTGTTGTGTTGGTAGTATATACGGTATGTGGGCAGTGAGTTATTTTGTGGTTACAGCGGTGGCTTTTTCTGTGTCAGGTTCGTCTAATGCTTTGCGTGTTTGCACGTAAACGTGCTCCCAGCTGGGTTAGACAATGCATTCTTCGTGGTATCCATTGCCTTGCCAACAGCATGTATTTTGGGTTAAAAAACCACTTGCAACATGGAAGGGTTCTGTGTTCTGTAATGGCAAAATGTTAAATGCAATTATAGGTTGCCAATTTGATCATGGTCAGTGAACTGTAGCTTAGTGGATCAGGTCTGTTGTGCGTAGCGGGTCTTCGTGTACACGAAGTCCAGTGTGAAAGGTAGAAATTGGATTTCCTCTTACTAAAAAGATAGGCTGACCTGTAATCCTGTCCTTACTTAAAAAAGTGTTCAGATAATAATGGTGAATATTTTGTAGTTGTTTGCTCCCATATTCATATTGCTATGAGATTATTTTGAAGTAAAATAATTTTCCTTTTTCTTTTAAAGTGAATTTGAATATGTATATATTCCACTTACAGTGGAATGTAAATGATTTGTCTGCCCACCATCCTACAGAACTACTGTGCAGATTTTATTAATGACTGGTTTTGAAGAATTTTAAAGATTAAACCATGTATGTTTATTTTGTTGCTACTTTACTAAAAAATGTGAATGTAAATTACTTACTAAAATAGAAAATCCCATTTTCCATCGTTACATTAGGATATAAAAGTATTTAAAGAAAATTATGAAAAAAAGGTTTTTTGCCCTTTCAGTGGTCAGTTTAGAGTTAGATGTAATGATTGCTTTAATTTGTTAATCTTCTATTAATCTGTAAATTAGTTTCTTGGCTAACAGAGTTGGGTTTAAGGTATTAGATTACCTCTGAACAAGCCTCTGTTGGGTTTTTCCAATATTTTTGTAATTGCTATTTAACTTTTTTTTTTTTAAACCCCATTCTCCAGTGAAAACTATTGTAGTTTCCAGTGAAATGTAAGAGGTTTCCTTTTCATGGATACTGTCTGTGTTTAGTAGTTGTTCTTTTCTGTCAGCTCGACAACACAGGGGTAACGCCAGCAAGGACAGAGTTGTTTATACATTTGTGTTCTGAACATTGAACAAATCCTGTGATAGCTGTGGCCCCATACTGCAAAAAACATATTTGGCGTGTGCGGGAGACTTCTAGGATCAGACCTTACATGATGGCAGCACAGATTCTCCACTGAGTAAGTAAACATTTCTGAGCCTGTTTTTAAAGTGACAGGTGGCGGGCGTGATTTTAGCTTTGCTCCATACAGTCCCTGTTTCTGTAATGGAAGGGGAATTGCAGGGTCCCTCTCCTTTCCCGTACCCACATAAGTAGAGGGTTTTTTTGTATGATGTAACTTCCACAGCCCATTTTGAATACCGTTCTTATCTAATCCTCAGTGTTCTTTGAAGTCTCTGTAGCTGACAAACATAAAGTTGAGGTCTAGAGCCCCGTGTCTAAACTGTGCAGGAGCAGCATGGGCTCTGTTGCAGTATACTCTGGCTTCATGTTTTGCGGTGTGGAGTGTGAGAATTAACAGTTTGAGGTTGCAAACACATACATTGGAAAAGTGACCAGCTCAGACGGATGACTGGAACGTAAGACCTTTTTCCAGTCAGGTGCCCTTAGATTTTTCAGGCCAGCCCACATCAAAAGGTCTGGGGAACTCTAGCAACAGCCAGCCACAAAGCAACTGGCAAGCAGTGGCAGGGTGATCTTGTCATTGCCTGTCTAGGTCATGTATAGTCTCACAACTATTCTGCAACCATGACCTGCCATGAGAGGCTGGGCACGTCGTGCCTGGCACGTGATGCTTGTCCGTTGGGTGAGGGTTAGGAATGCTCTGTCAGGATCAGATGCCAGCCTTCCCACGCAGCCATAGGTGTACGCCATGCGAGTTCTGGTGGCCAGAGGCCGGGGCGATGCTTTCTCCCATCCGTTCTGCGATGAAAGCTCAGCAGGCTGGGTCTCATCGCTCTGTGTGGACCGCAGTGCCAAGCCCACCTCGGCCGACTGGCTAATGCCAGCTAAGCAGAGCCTTCTGGAGGCACGTGTCCTGCCTTCGGCTTGGGTGACGCCAGGGAGGCTCCGTTGGGAGCCTGATGCTACGTAACCCAGTGCCTTGTGCCTCATATTAGATGCCTTCAATAGGAATAAATAAGACAGTTTCACTGCTCCTAAATGCAAAAATAACCTAGAGTGGGTATGTCTGTGTACTGGTGATGTATGTGGTGTATCTGTGTTATTTACTTCTTTATCCTCTGTGTGTGTCAACAGTGGATAAAGGAAAATTATGGATCAGGAGCATTAAGTTCATTTTTCTAACCTTAAAAATAAATTTTCGGACTCAAACTTATTTCATTTGATGACTCAGACATTCTACAAATAGTTGTTTAACAAATATATAATTATTTATGCTGTTAGCATTGTCTTGGTTGTTATTTTTGTCTTTGGAAATACATACGGTTATTTCTCTGGTGTCTCAAGTGGAGAGAATGTCTTGCCAGCCTATTTAACGTGCTAATGTATGTGAGAAAGTATGCCCTGTGGCCTGAAACATCATTTATGTATTTGCCAATTGCCTCAGTCTTTTAATTTCTGTTTGTACGCATTGCATTTGGTTAGGTTGAATTTATCATTGATTTCAACTGTTTGCAAATATTCTACTGACAGACCGTTTGCTTGTGTCTCCTCTGAGCCAGCATTTTACCCTCATTAGTCTCTGGATGTGTTCTTTTGAATGTTAGCCAAAAGCATTCATAAAAATGGAAAAATTAAAAGAAAGGTAAAGTATGAGAGCTGTGTGAACTATGATTTGTAAACAACATTATGAAACTGCCTTTCAGAGGTTGACTCTATTGACTTAATACTTTTTTTTCTCCTTTCCCCTAATTTTACCCTTTTTATTCTCTGAGATTTTCTGAGCTTCCCATCACACACAACCATTTGCTCAGATGTTTTAATTGTCGTTTCTTTTTTTTATTTTTTTTTTTCTTTGGTATGTTCTTGATTGTTTTGTTTTTGAAGACACAAGCTACTAGGCAAATAGCAGCAGTAGTATTTATCACTTCTGTAATCCTGCAGTTTCAGACTGTGGCTTGCAAGCTGCTAGGGGACACACAGACTGGTTTTTTTAGAGACCTGGGGCAGGAAAGAGGGGGAGGAAGGAAGTCCATTGTCATTCTGTTTGAGTTCACTGTACAAGTATCATTCTAGGTCCACAAATTTAAAGAGATTAAAATCCACTGATCTAATTATATTGTAAACTTCTTACGGATGTGATGATAGCTATTTTTATGAGTTACTGCTTTGTGGGTGTTTATATCCTTATGCAAGTAACAATTTTTTAAATTTTTTTTTTTCTCCACAGAGATAATTTATACCAACATTAAATTTTGGCATCAGTTTTGTTACACTGTGTAGATTTTTATGAAAATACTCCTCCTCTCTTGTAGGGCTGTGATCAGTATTCTCTGATACAACACAGGTCTGGCTGATCTTTATTTGCATAAAGAATAATCTAGAGAGGAGCGTTTGGATTCCCTTAGTGTTTATGAGGTCTGTCAGCAGGCCTGCTCAACTGATTTTTCTCTTTTTGAGGGGGGCGAGGGTCTTACAGGGTGCTGTTTCTGTTCTAGACTCCAGCTGTTTATATGGTACCACATCACATTTCAGTAAATCCAAATTCTTGCATCTGAAAATGATGGGAATTTTGGTATTTGATGTTAGTGCATTTCTGTTGTCCCCCCTGCTCGAGAGCAGGACAGCCTGTTAGCCCTCGGAGGGGTTGGGTAGAGGGAGGTGTGTGTGCTGGGAGGGGGTGGGAAGTAAAACAGGCGCTGGCTGTTTACACATTCCAGGCAACCATAGAGCTGCTTTCTTTGAGGCCTGAAATATTTTCCTTTTCACTATCAATCTTGCAGATCTGTGGTATTTGGGCACACTGCCAATAAAAATAAATAGTAACGTGTTAATCTCTTGGATTGAAATGTAATAAACTGTATTTTACCTTTTCTGTGCACAAGAATAAAGATTAACAGCAATTTGTAATTAGAATATGACATTTTAGAAGGACTGAAAATTATTACTATTGCTATACTTTCTTCAAGAATTGCCTATAAAAGGGCAAAGTAAATTTGACTCCTTCCTTCTTGCTAGTTTGTTCCGAAGGGAAAGTCACATAATCAAAATATTTTCTATTTCCAGCATGATAACCTTTGGCTTAAGGAGCTGATGACGATTCTCTCTTTGTCATTGCTTTATAATGCATGTATGTATGTGCATTTATTTTTTTTCATTTATTTTCAAGCAGGGTTAGTCTGCTCTGTAGTATTTCATTTGATTGTTCTGGTTTCCAGCACTTTTGTTTCAGAGTTCTGATGCAATCAGATGCACAAAGCCATCCACCTGCATGTCTATTTTTTTTTCCTCTCTCTCTCTCTCTCTCTCTTTTTTTTTTTTTTTTTTTTAAATACTGGAAATTATTTCCTGCAGCCTGCACTAAAATACAGACTGAGCCGGCAAGCGGATGAATAATGATTTCTTCCAGGTTCTGCATAATGTAATGAACAGACCTCCTGTTTATTATTATTTATTATCAGTGTTTGTATACATACGATTTCCTCCCCTGAAGCTTGCTTTCTTGGGTTCTTAAAGCTGTATGTGATGTGTGCCATTATTGGTTTTTCCCACGTGGTGCAGTAATGCCACTCTGTCACCCCAGCAACTTGCTTTGTCACTGGAGACCTGACGTGGCTCAACTTGGTATTGTTTCTGCTTTCTAAACAGAAATCGTTGTCCTGCAGAAATACTGGCATATAATTATGACACAGAAAAACCCAAGACAGTCCCACTGAGGTAACAGCTGTTACCTTCAGTCTTCAGGCCATCCTAGCACAGGCAGTGCAAAAGGTAATTCAGACTACATGGGCTTATTTTTCCAGAGGCAGTTAATTGCCTAAAACTTTCTTGCATAGTTGTGACTGCCATCCCCTTGGTGTTCAGAAGCCTTAAACCATTTTCCAGAAACCAGTAGGCTGTTTGAGCTAGACCACCAGCAAGTTGGATAAACACATGGTAATATCCCTCTCTCAACTGCATTTTCGGGAGCAAAGTACCGCTCTCCTTGTGTAGCGACCTGGATCTAAAGCTAGAGGCTGTTTGGGGTTGTTGTCAGGCCAAGATCAGGCTGTTGAGTTTAGCCTAAATGGAAGTAAACACTAAGGTTACCTGCACCTCATTATTGCTGTGCTTTCGTGACAGACACTGAGGACTGTTTGTGGACTGGCAATGGCTCGTACTGATTATGCTGCTAACAGTTTGTGTCCCTTGTGTGTACTAGCTGGATGCTCTAAGAGGCCAACGTTTTCAAATACAGATACCTAAATAAGTGGCTTGGCTTTTGGAAGCTTTGGGTATGTGTGTACAGCCCCAGTTGAAATCGGAGGAATTAGTGGCTGCTTAGTGCCTGGGTAAGCAACTATTCTAAACACAGGCATGCGTTGTAATGTTCTGACAACAGATGACCTTCCTCTTTTTCCCCAAAGCAGTACTTTTTAAAAAAAGTATTTTTAAAAGATCCTACCAAGTGACTAATGCCGGTCTGTGTATAGAATTTTTTTTTCCCTGTCTTTGTATATTTCCTGAAAGGACAAAATTTGGTCACGATCCTCAGAAGCAACTCCTTGTATTTAAAATGCTGGTGACCATGACGGTGGTGTATGGTTTGTGTTGAAGTTAGGGGGGGCTTTACTGTAAATTGCTAACAAGGTTCTTTCCCATATGTGTTTAGTTTTATTTAGTGTAACATTTGATGTTGTAGGAAGATGTAATACTGTGTTGTGGTGGCTTGAGTTAGTGTTTATTACAAATATTTCCTACCTTGAAAATAATGAAAACATGTTTTGTGGTTGGAATAGTAGGAATTGGGAATCTTGTCCTTTTTTAAAAAAACAAAACCCCTAAAACCCCAGGAATATAAGGTATAGTGACCTAATAAAACAGCAACAAATGCTTAAAAAGTTGAACAGATTTACGTATTAATGAATATCAAGAAAGTAGTAGTACCAGATGAGGAACTTCACTATATAAGAATTATATGCAAATTGCACAGGCTTGCTGGTTGGTTTTTCCTTTTTGTTTTTGTTTGGTTTTTTTCCTCAGTAACTTAGAGATACCTGAATGCTGGTCGAAGAGAGTTTAGTGGAAGATATTTATTTAAAGATATTTGATGTGAAGAACAAAATATGCTGAACCGTTCCTGTCCGCAGAGGAGTTCAGGACCTATAAAATAGTAGCTGAGAGTTCCTTCTCATTTCTTTTTGTTTAGTTAGAGAATGTGGACCTGTACCAGGCACACTGTAGGCTATTTAAACATCAGCAATTAATTTCAAGCCACAGAAACTGTGAAATGAGATATTAGACATACCTCTAAAGTTTTGCTTATGCTATTTTTTGCTAGTCCACAGCAGTCTGACAGCCAATATCAATGTTAACAACTTTGCATTGTTGACCTAGCAAAACAGCCTGTGGTTAATAGTTCAGCATTACCCGTGCAACTTAGTTATTTTCTTTAGAATTGTTACTTAGTACTTAGTATTTTTCATTTCACGGCATTTCTTAGAATGTAATCAGCTATGAATCTGGCTGATGTCATAAGAAATGACAAGTGAACAGTAGGGCCCTGCCACGGGAGCATGCAGCTTGTGATAGAAAGAGGCCATTTTAGTGCTTCATTTATCTCTTCAACCCCAGCCGATCAACGAGTAATACCTGCATGTAGATAGTTGTACCAGCATCTAACTTCCTATCTTTATGGGTCACAGTTCAAATTAAGGGGGAACCCCACCTCCTAACAGTATGAGAAAAAATAGTTTGTAGTATACCAGCAAGCTTCTGTTTACTATCGTTTGCAGTTAAAAGTAAACTAGAGAAAAGGAGCATAATTTTGGTCCTTGCAGGAGGAACCCTTTTTTGTTGGTCTTCTGCAATTGCTGTTTCAAAAAGGTTTTTCTCACGATTGGTTTCACAGTTTTTGAACTTGATAGTTTCAAAGCCTATTCTAGCCTAGTCTGCTTCCTGTGAACAGTGATGTTAGCGAGGTGTTTGTGTATGCCACATCACGCCAGCGAGAAATAAATTGTGTTTTGATCCTGCAGATCTTGCGTCACTTATTAGATTTCATGTTCCTTTGGGGGTGAGGGGGAGGGAGCAAGAGAGAGAGAGAAGCAAAGGACAGTGCTGATTGATACAGCACAGGTTTATTGGAGAGAGAGAGGGAGAGAGAGGCATGCGTGCCAGCTTTCCCCCAGGTTTGATCTTTTCAGGTGTTGTCAGTGGTCAGGCTGGTTGAGGCTGGTAGCGAACTCGTCGCTTGGAGAGGCTCTGGTATCTGGGAAGGTTTACACAAGGCTGGTTTTCAACCTGTAATTGAGAAGCGGGCTTTCTGACAGAGGAAATCAGTTCTGCAACTGTTAATAAATGGCTACAAATTGTCATGGTGACGAATCTTTTTTTAAAAAAACCCACCCAAACAACCCAACAATAAAATGAAAGTAAACCAAGGTGAAAAAAACCAACACACAACCCTCAACATCCCTCACCAAACCAAAATTAAGCAGATGATAAACTTGTTCACTGAGGGTTGTCTTGGGATGTAGGTGCTTACATTTTGATTTGATTCTCAATTGTCAACTTGATGTATGTGGGTGGTTAAATGAACTTTTCATGAAAAACATTCTCATAAGAACAGTTGCTATTCATGGGTATTCTGGTACATTTACGTGAATGTTTGGAGAGAAGGGAATTGGCATATTAGTGTTTTCAAGTCTTCCAAGTCGAAGAAACTCCTCACCTGTTTTGAAGCAGTGCATCTTTGGATCATACATAGTTATTTGGCTGCTGGAAAGATTCACTTAATTTTTCAGTAAATAGTTTTCTTATTTTACAAAACTATAATTATGTAATTATAATTGCAAGCATTTTTATCAAGACGCTGATGATAAAGGAGTATATAAAGGAGTTGATTATGCTTGCTGATACAAGATCAAAATTAGGCCAAAATTTTTATGTTCTACATCATGCTTCCTTAATAGACACACACATCCTTATTCCAGTTGTTTCTTTAATAGTTTGCAGACCATTTCAGGTGTTGTATGATTGCCAGTACTGTACAGGTTGACACTGACCAGCTAAAACCTGGTCTTTTTACCAGCTCCATTTATGTTTCTGTCCTCTGTGAACATGTCTCAGTGTAGAAGTAAACTTAATGAAGCCATTTCTGTCCTAATACCTAGCTTTTAAGTTATTAAATGTATTAATTAAAATGCAGCTAATAGCACTTTGGTTTTGATGTTTAAGTTGAATCTTAAAGAATTTGATTTAAAAAGAAAAAAGGAAAGAAAGGATACTTCCCTTCTAAATGTATTTATATATACTTAAATACATTTGTGAAATGTGACTTCATTGTAGCCCAGACATTTCCTTATAGGATCTGGCCACCAGTATTAAATATTTATGCCTGTTGTTGATTGCACACACAGTGGTTTCACAGAAGTAAACAGCAGCACTCCTTGCAGAAAGTTTAGTTAAGTCTCTCTGTGTGTATGTTTAGGACTTGGCCTTAATTGCTAGTTTATAATTTCTGAGAATTTCCTGTCTGGAGTAGAAAGGTTTTTAAATCCATCTCACTTCTACTTTGTAGGTTTTTAAATACAATACCCATGAACGCAAAGCTCTCAATGCAAACAACTAGTTGCCTGGTCTTCTGGTTCATCTTGATGGTTCGTCTTTTATCTTTGCTCATTTACCTTCAGTGCCTCCCTGGTGAAGACTACTGGGTGAAGTGATTTTTGTCTGCCACTGGCAAGGCTCTTAAGGCAGAACCAGTCTGTGAAACTTGTGTGCAAATAATGTGGCATTCAGTAAGGAGAAAGTTAGCACCTCTGTTATTTGCTGATGAGACACACCTATGTAAAATTGTGCTTTGGAGGTTTCTGTCAAGTAATCTCCACATCTAGCAGCCCAAATTTTATATCTCCACTAGCCATGCAGACTCATTCTGCAATGAAAAGCATAAACTGCGTGTTCCAAACATTGCCTAGACACAGTTAGTTCCTCTAGTTATAGTCCTTAGAGAAGTTAGTGCTCCCCTTCAGAGGTGAAGGGGGCCCGAATGAAATAAAGTACAGTGGCATTCAAAGGACAAAAGAAAGAGACAGGTGCAGAGATCGCAGATGAAGCTTTAGTCACATGAAGGAAACAGTTGTAAATACTCAGCCTAGGTCATAAAGTAGGAAAAAGCAAACTAATGGTGTAGGTAGAGTGGTATATAAATATTTGGGGTACATTTCCCTTCATGTGCTGAACAGATGGTTTTTCAAAGGCGTTCTGTCTAAGGTAGGCACTGGACTTCATTTCCCAGCCCTTTTTGAGAAGCAGCGTAGATGTTTTCCATATTGCTAAGCTACATTGTTTACCATATTTTCCAAAATCACTGTGAGGTCAGCCCCTTGGACTGTGTTCCCCCTGTATGTGGGCCCAGCAGGCCTGCCCTGGCACAAGCTACCTTCTCAGGCTGCTGGGCCTTGCAGGCCACCTCTTGGCATCATGGCTGGCTCCTTTCTGCTCAGCCTCATGTTGGGGAGCCCAAATCTCCTCTGGCTCACATTGAGCATCCTCTGGGACGCTGTAACACATTTGATGGAGCCTCTGTGCCTCTCCCCAAAGAGCACAGGGAAGAAGATTACCATGAGTGTTTCGGGAAGCTGGGGAGGAGGGTAACAGTGGCAATATGAGGCAGCAGGGCCAAACCTGTGCGGCACTGGCTGTTGAAACAGTACGGTCAAACAGCTTCTGTTGCTGGGTGGCGAGGGCTGGAGTGTGCCCTGGGGGGACGAAGGGGGTGGGTCGGGGGGGTGGTGGAGGTGTCAGCTTTGGGGGGCAACCACCTCTGCCTGGTGTCCCCCTCCTCCTTTGCTCACCCCTGCTCCCCAGCAAGGGCTGTCCCTTGGCTGCGCCTATTGTTCTATGCAATTAGTTTTTATTGACTAAGATGACCTTAATAGGTTTCATTTATGTACCTTGGTTTTATTGCAATTTAGCCCACTAAATACCCAGGAGGCTCTTAAAATAACAAAGATACTATTAATTAGAAGTTAAAAGGAACATAAGTTTTATGACAATACTTTATTTTGGTGGGGTTTTTAAATCTTTTAGTACATTTACCAATGCAATATTATTTTACTTCCCTTTCATCTTTGTTTATTTTGTATATTTCAGACACTGTTGTCACAGGTTCATTGCAGCCTTCCAAGGCCACTGTTTTTCCCATCCAATCTGTTGGATGTTTTACCCAATAGTGAGGGTATATTTTTAAATAGTAAAAATAACATGAAAGGCATTTTCAAATCCATAAAAGCAAACATAAGAATTGGGACTGATTCACCCTGTGAAACCATTCAACCCCACTTGTTTGACATTGGGCAGATTTCACACTGATGGGATCTCTTAAAATGAGGGAAAAGAAAGAAGAAATAGCAGTAGTGAAATGGAAGACTTATAGCTAAAAGCCTAATGAGTAATAGAATATTTTTCTGCCATTTGTGCATTCGGCAACAGAGGAATAAAGACAGTACACTGGACTAGAAGCTAAACTGTTTTGGTATGAGATGAAAATTTATATGGTCCATTGTACTTTTGAAAAGAGATTGTTTTTCTGATAAGAATGTGTGCCAGATTGTCATTTGCCATTCTAGTAAAAATTAGAATTGAAATTGGCAGAACATAAAGGAAGTTTCAAGACAACTAAATAACATCATCCAGAACTTCATTTACTGTATATTTTTGTAACTTCAAAATTACAATACATTGAAGAACAGGCATATTAGAGTCACCAGCATAATGTGGTGTTCAGTTCAAAAAACTTATTTTAATGGATTTATTCTACTTAAGCATTCATTAAAATCTCAATATTGTTGTCTTTAAAATAAAAAATCCAGTTGTAGGGCTATTTAGAGTGGAATACTACTGTGGACTTCTCTGAAACTTGTTTCTTGCCCATTGGTTTGAATTTGCCATTTTTACAGAGCCATTACCCAGTTAACCAATGGTAGAAGCCAAGTAGCCAAGGGTGAAGTCTAGAGGACAACGACCATTTCTTACCCTCAATGAGGAAGTGCATATAAAACACGGTGTTTTCCCTTGTCACGTGGCCTGACTGGCCATGATGGTGTGAAATGATACGACATTAGGTGTTTGCTCAGCTGACAAATACAGCCATTTCATTGGATCTTAGCTTGGATTCTCTCAGTGTAAGAGTATGAACAGGTTGAGAGGAAAAAGAAACTGAAATCCTCAATTTGGGTACCCTGAGCACATGGATGAGTATGGCTTGGTGACTGCTGCCTTATTTCAGCACTTACCAGCAGAAGCCAGAGTTTATGTGGTGGAAACTAGATGGTAGGTCAGCCCAGACACTTTCCTTGGGTAATACTAATGAGCTTGGCGGTCTTGAGTTGATATCATCACTTGTCTAAGTGTTACTGGGGTTTTCCTGAGAAACAAAACTTGCGTGGTTTGCATTTCACAGAATCACAGAGTATCTCAAGTTGCAAGAGACTCATAAGGATCATCGAGTCCAACACCCAGCTCCTCGCAGCACTACCTAGAACTAAACCATGTGACTTAGAGCATCATCCAGAATCTCCTTGAAATCTTGACAGGCATAGTGTCACGACCACTTACCTTGGGAGCCTGAGTGACCGACCACCCTCTCACTGAAGGACTTTCTCGTAACGTCCAGTCCGTCTTGCCTCCTTCTGTCCATCCCTCCCATTATAGAACGCTGGGCTCTGTTGAGCAACGGGCAGTTGTTAATGTGCTCAGAGATAGGGGGTTCCTAAGGGCGTTGTGAGAATTAGTGGCTGAGGAGGTGAAGGAGACCAAAGTCATGCCACTCCCTCTCAGAATGGAAGGGGCACAGCTCTTGGTTCGTTCTGTGGGGCAGCAATCAGCTTAGTCAGGTACGTGCGTGCTGGCAGCCCAGGCAGTCTGTGGCATAATCTGGGTCGTAGCAGAAGTTTGCAAGGCTCTTCAGCAGACATGGGATATGAAAGTGTTTAGTTCTGCTGCTTATAGAACGACGTATTTATTCGTTATGTGGGATGCAGTCTGGTACGAACTTGATTCAAATGCTGTTGCAAATGCCTATTTGCAGAAGGGGTATGAACTCACCCGTTTAAAATAGGCTGTTGACTGTAATTGTGAAATGCAGATAAAGTTATAAATCCATCAGCGAATCGACTATTTTAAGCCCATCTAGTCATGTTTCCAGAGATTAGATTTTTACAAATGAGATATTTTTAGGTGGATGAAATGAGTGTATACCACATGCTAGAGGTAGGAAGCGGCTTTCTAAGTTGTAAGTTTAAAGCCTTCTGTTTACAATATGATGTTTTGAAATCTAAGGGTATACGCTATTTGTTGTAGTATATCATCACAGAAATGTAGCACAGTGCTAAAGGTCTGCAGAATAGTCCATTGCTGTGCTGAAGTGAAGAATCATCATATCAATTCATTCTTTACCAATAAAAAAAATATAATGATAATTATGACATCTTACGTAGTTAACTTCCTATAACACTCACACAAAGATTTTTTGTCACTAAACTGTGTACAAAAACATGTAGAGATTCCTTTGAGATATCACAAAATCACAGACTGCTTTGGGTTGGAAGGGACCTCAAAGACCATCTAGTCCGAACTCCCCTGCCATGGTCAGGGACACCCTCCACCAGTTCAGGCTGCTCAAAGCCCCATCCAACCCGGCCTTGTACACTGCCAGGGAGGGGGCAGGCACAGCTTCTCTGGGCAGCCTGTGCCAGGGCCTCACTGCCCTCACAAGGAAGAATTTATTCCTTATAGCTAATCTAAATCTACCTTCCTTCAGTTTAAGGCCTTTGCCCCATGTTCTATCATTCCATCTTTCCTGTAGGCCCCTTCAGGTACTGGAATGCCACTGAACGGTCTTCCTGGAGCCTTCTCGTCTCCAGGCTGAACAAACCCAACTCTCAGCCTGTCCTTATAGGAGAGGTGTTCAAACTCTCTGATGATCTCTGTTGCTTTCCTCTGGACTCACTCCAAATGGTCATCACACATATTGGTGTGTGTTGTGAAATGCATAAAGGCTTCCTGGTTTCCTGGTTTTTTAGACCACATTTTGACTATAACCCAGGATAGAAGTGGAGATTTTCTTTACATTCTTACTTTCTATTATAGCCCAGCTGGCATTTCAAAATATAGCTTGTATAACTAAATGCCTACCTGTACATTTTTTTAAGTTAATTATGATGCAGTTCTCATCCAGTTCATCCTAAGAGGGCAAGCTCACCCTGGGGTGCATCAAACAGAGCATAACCAGCTGGTCAAAAGAGGTGATTATCCTGCTGTTATTCAGCACTGGTACCACCTCATCTTGGGAACTGTGTGCAGTTCTGGGCCTCACCATTATTGAAAGACGTTCAGTTTCTTGAATGCATCCAGAGGAGGGCAACAAAGCTGGTGAAAGGGCTGGAAGGCATGTCCTGTGAGCAGTGGCTGAGGACTTTGGGCTTGTGTAGTTTGGAGAGAGGGAGGCTGAGGGGTAACCTCGTAGTTCTCTACAGCTTCCTGAGGAGGGGAAGTGGAGAGGGAGGTCCTGAGCTCTGCTTCAGTGACAGAAAGCATGAGAACAGTTCAAAGCTGCGCCAGGAGATGTTCAGAGTGGACATTGGGAAGCATGGGAAACATTTCTTTTCCGAGAGGGTGATCAACCATTGGAACAGGCTTCCTAGAGAGGTAGTTGATGCCCGAAGCCTGTCAGTGTTTAAGTGGTATTGGGACAATGCCCTTAATAACATGCTTTAACTTTTGGTCAGCCCTGAAGCAGTCAGGCAGTTGGACTAGATGGTCATTGTAGGCCCCTTCTAACTGCAGTGCCCTGTTCTGTTCTTTAGCTGTGGGACTCCTTTTGTCACTAGACTTGCAGAGCTTAGTGTGTCATAGATCAGGCTGAAGATTTCTCCTATAACCATGCAAAGTATAGAAGAAAATAAAACAATATCCAGGCATTCTTTAGGCTGGGACTTGATAGAAAGCCTGCTCTGCGTGTGGGGACGTGACAGCCCAGGCATTTTGGAATATCCTCTCTTGGCAGCCAAGTCAGAGAGTTCGTTACAGTCTGTTCTCGATACTGTTTTCCAGGCATAAGAAGCTTTATGCTCCAGCAGTGGTGACAAGTGTAAAAACCCGTGTGCTAGCCTAGTGTCACTGTGTAGGGTGGGCTGTTCTGCTAGAGGTGCTGCTGTGTTTATGTTAGCTTTGGGTTTTTTTTTCTCCTTGGGAGGGGGTGGGGTGGAGGAGTGGTGTTGGGGTTTTTTTTGTTTAATTTTTTTTTTTTAATGCACTTGTAATCTGTTTAAAGCTGTGTCCTGTTGTCCCCTTGCTGTAAGGCAGCAAGTATCAAATGGTTTGAACTGCGTTATATTGGATTTTAAAACACTTCTCTAGTAATGAGGTGTTTATTCTTAGCAGATAGTGTAATAAATGTAAATATATGACTTTATGCAGAACAGGGAGAAAGGGTTTATGAAATGATAATACAGTGGACAATGGAGCAGCTATTTTTTGTTCCATTTCAAGTATAATTAGCACACTGTGAAAGCATGCAGATCTTCCTGCAAAACAACCAGCCAAACTTACATTCTGGTGACGAGAGATTATACTGGTAACCGGAAGGGAGCTCAAGAGAAAAACTGATTGTCCAGGATTAAGCTCAATGTCTGCGATGGTGATCCTTCCTGCACTGGCAGAGCCAGGGTGTAACCTGTGCTGGCTTGGTTATTTTCATAGTGGTCAGATTTAATTGCTGGCATTTAGAATGAAATCCCTTAAAACAAAACAAATTCTATTAACTTTGCACCCTTTTTGAAATGCTGTATTCACAGCAAGTTATTAACCTCTTGCTAGGTTTCAGCAGTGAAGAATGGGTGCTTCAAGTGACCACACTGTGTGGTTGGATGGGATGCGATCCGTGGATGGCACGGTTAAAACTTGAAAGGCTCCCTTCACCTGCTTTTGCTCTCTTTCCATTTCTCTGAGGAATTATTAACAGGTGCTGAAGGCACAAGTGCTGCATGGCCCTGAACTCTCAATGCACAAAGAAAAGATCAAACATACTTTTAAAAAAAAATTTTTTTTGAAGGAAACCACTGGAGTTGGACTTCGTTGTGACTGAGGACTAACCTGGCAGTACTTACTAGATTTTAAGTGAGAGTGAAATGTAACCGTGAACATTTGCATCAGCTGTTGTTTTCCAGCCTGTTTCTCCTGACACAGAGAGGGCACAGGACACCAGCAGAACGAGATAGGATCAAGAAACGATTTTAATCAAATATTAAGTGCTGTTGAGAGAGAGAGGTGTGATGGGGGTGCTGTGCTCAGAAAGATACAGTCATTGTTCTCCAATAGTACAATTATTTTCCCCTCCTTTTTTTCTTCACATCAGTGCTTGTCCCATCCTCCACTTGATGTTTGTTAGGCTGCAGATTTTGAAAAGATAACATTTGCTTTCTCTCCGTATCAAGATCTCAATCTCATCTGGGTGAACATTTTAGCTCTATGAGGGAGAATGCATTATGTAAAGTTTCCATTAGCCTGCAAAATATTAAATTAAGTGTTGAAAACATGAATTGTTTTTGGTGAGTGAAGCAGAACAAGCCACTGAGATGATTTGTACTCATCAAAATTAGATAAAGAGCTGTTTTTAAAAAAGTTAGAGAACTTAGCTTGCTGCTCAGTTTCCTTCCCTCCTTTTTACCTTTGTTCAGACAATGAAACACACTGAACAAAGGCCAAGTTCTTAATAGCACAAGTGAAAGCGTAACTATAATTTGTAGTTGGGAATACTGTGAGTGGTGTATGTGGCCGTACATTCCTCTGGCAAGATGTTATTCACATTCTCCTTGAACATGTAATTATGTATCATTGCTTAATAAGGAGAGAACTTCTCTGTCAAACATTTCTCTGTAGTGTTAAGCTTTCAGGCTGCGTACTGTAACAGCACGCCGTGGAAAGTAGCAGAAGATTCCAGTGCTGCGTTTTGTTCTCCTGATGGGCGATAACATTGCTACAGCCTTAATCGTAGTCTAAAATAGGTAAAAGTGTAATATGCAATAGTGTATTTGTGCATAAGTAGTACAGGAATATAAATGGAATCTGTCTTGACATGCACTCATGATAACATTTTTCCAGCTTGTTTACAAAATGAAAGAGTATCTGTCTCTGGTAGAAAATTTGATGTTTAAAGCAGTCTCCCACTATCCTTTGAAGTGTTAAATCCTCCTAGGTTTCATTTTTTTTGGCACAAGAGTGTTGGATGTTTAAGAAGCCAACAACATTAGCTTGCACAGGAGCATTCCTGTCTTATTTTTGTTTCTAGGTCTGTTTCCTGTGTTGGGGGAAGGGGAATGAGAGCACAGCTGCTCCCAAAGTTCAAGATGAAGCTGCTTCTTTACTGTGTTTTAAGCCTTGGTCACAGTTTCTTACTGGAAGTCTTTAAATGAGCTTTAGTCTGATCTTCAATTGCTCTTTTATAGGCATGAAATCTACCTCCTTCTCCCCTCTCTTTCCTCCCCTCCCCCCCCGCCCATCCCTGTTCCCTCCCAGCAACAAAACCCACTCACTAATAAAACAGGACTCCTGATTGTCTGGAAAATAAATATCCAAGAGAACCCTCAGAAGCAGAACAATTCAGCGTACATGTTTCTGAGATCAACTAGATAATTGGTTCAGAATCAGCTCGACAGAGTGATGGATCAATATTTGTTCTGAGAGGTTTCTTTCCTTCCTTCCTTCTAAAATGTTGATGCTTGCCAGCACAAAAGATTGGCTACCTTGGGTACCAAAGCTGATCCATCTCAACCTTTGTTGCTTAGATAAGCCGAACATCAGAGAGAAGAAGGGGGGATAAATTGTTCTGCCTGATTATTTACAGTACCTCCAGTGATTCAGATTGAAAAGCAATGGCCTGTTCCTCTCACAACTTCCTTACAAAGTCTTCTGTCAGTTTTGGCACACATGTTCCCCAATCAGAATCACTTCTATTTTTTTATTACAGTTTTGCAAACAGATTTAAGCACTTCCCCCTTCTGTTTGCTCAGTTAACATTTTTATTGGCCTGTGTTGCAATCACACGTGTATAAAAGGAGGGAACCAGCCCTGCAGTGGGAAGGCTGTTGGTGTTGGTGGGACTTTGTGTTGAGGGATCTTTGCTTACACAGACTAAAATGTTTGGGTGAGAAGGAACAGCACGTCTTGTTGGTTGTGTTGGATTTTCCTACTTGGGAGCAGTTTAATGGTTGGTATAGGAAGGGTATTTTTGTTTAAAATGTGGAATAATTAGAAATAAAAACGTTGTTGCCTCCCAGAGGCGTACAGCCTTCGACAGTGGCTGTACAGATGGAAGTCCAGTTTTCAGCATGGCTGTTCTAAAATCTGCAGGTGGATCAATCCAAAAAGAGCTGAAAAGAAGTTAATGTTGGACTCTCACAGTTGATTTTTAAAAGTTATGGCATACCAGGAAGATAGTAGAAACCTGGGTGAATGCCAGTGTTGTAGACCCGGCAACTGAGGTAATAGTAAGTCCCATAGTGATCCAGGTAAAGTGAAGGTATGAGTGGTGTAGGACTTAGTAAAGGGTAGAGGAGACACACAGAATAGAAGTAACGCTTGCCAGCATAAGTCTGTTAGAAATAGATCTTGTTACTCTACAGCCCTTGCCATGTTCTCGAGGTACTTACACATCGGGCTGTTAACGAAGAAGTAGTGTGAAAACAGGCATTTAGATGTCTGCGAGGTCACTTCCGTGGTGCTACTTGGCACGTTCATGAAGAAATAACAGTGCATGATGAGAAAGACACACAGTAGCTGAATTGGACCAAAAGGAAGATGATTACAGTTACATTTGAGGTCCTTGAGTATCTGTGTGTACCCGTGAGCTGCCAGCTCGCCACACTGAACTGTTTTGTTTTTTTTTTAATCTATGCCCTTGTGCACAGAATGATTTGCAGCATTTATAGATGTTTCAGAGGTTGGAGCAAATTACTGATTGACTGTACTCGTTACACTGAAGAAAACAAGATCATTACTTTAATACAGCAAATGTAACGTGCTGCACTAGGAGACAAAGACCTGCGACTTCTTTCCAGAGCAGTGGACTCCATCCTGCGAACAAAGGGCTGTCATGATTTCTGGGTACATAAGCTGGAAACTTTGGGAAGGGGAAGGGAGATGGTAATCTTTCTGGCACTGGGAGTACTATAAGGCTGGATTGTTTTCTCTAGTTCTGGTGTCCATAAGCAAAGAAGAAAATAGATGAAGGTTCAAAGGAGAGTCACGTGAATGATTAAAGGGTGGAAACAAGCCTTAAGTAAAAAGGTTCTTTGAGTTTCAGGTATTGAGCTTAACAGAAAGCTAGAAGTTACTCTCTTTGAGCCTCCGTAATGTATCAGTCTCTGAACTTGTGGTGTTTAATTCTAACTGGGAAAATAATGGAATCCCTCTATTCTGATTCCAGTTCTGTCATGTCTTGGGAGTTTTAAAAGCTTCACAAATTTTATATATAATAAGGGCTTAAGAGTATTCTGTGAAGTAGTTAAATATAATTACCCGATTTTGCAGATGGAGAAACTGGGATAAAGTCACATGCTTTAGTTTTGTCTCTAGATTATTTTTATGGAGTACATGTACAGAAATCTCAGGGTAGGAGTATTTTCTCATTGTATTGTCCAGTGAAATGGTTCTGTGAACTTTCCAAATTCTGGGTAGTGAAGTTCTGGCTTTATTTTAAAAGAGGCTTTACATCTGTTATATGAGGTCTGACCTTGAGGAATTGTATTAGTACCTTGTAATCCTAAAACTGAAACTCAGTGGAAACTAAGATGAAAGTGAAAGCTGGGGGAGTTGATAATTAACTGATAACTGCAAAATGTGAATGGTAGCATGCATAATGAAAAAATATATTAAAATACTTTAATAATCCAGTGACACACAAACATGCCCATGTATGGGCTAGTCCAAATCAAACAAGTAAGGCTGGTACGGACTACAGCAGATGATAGGGAAAGACTGTGAAGTCAAGAAATGTGGGATAGAATGAAACATATTGGAAATATACTCAAGGAAGAACAAGTGGTTCCACCTTTAACTTTTAAAAATGAATCCTATTATTTATAATAGAATCAGTTACCTAGTATACAGCAATATCTGTTATTTCTGTGGAAATGAATATATTTTTTTCTGTGTTAAGAAGTGCTGTGTGCTGATGTTAGAGAGAAGTTTTATTGCAGTTTCTTACCATTAAAATATATATTAAAGGAGAAGTAGTACAACCCCTAAATTATTATTGTAAATTTTGCATAAATGTTCATTATGTACTGACTTTTACTATACAAGTAGCAAGAGGCAAACAATGAACTAAATAATGAATGCAGTATGCAATACTGTGTTTTCAAGTAAAGCGTGTGTGGTTTCATAAAGCAGGAAAAATACAAGTGAAACACAAAAATGTGGAAAAATATACCACTGGAACCAAAAGAACAAGGTATGGAAATAAAATCTGAAAGTTTGTATGTAAGCAATTTGCATACTAGTACGTAAATGTGTGTGTGTGTATATATATGTTTATCTAAACAGATTTTGACTAATCCTTCTCAATTTGAATTTTCTCAAGGATATCTGTGTACTTGCTCTCCTATGTCAAATGAATTATTTTTCAGGTATAAACTTGTCAGCAGATGTTCCAAGGATCCAGTCTGCTTCCACCCTCATGATATGATGGGGTGTGGTGCTTAAAAACTTGGCTACTCTATACCTGGGAAGAGTGAATCAACTTTAATTAGGTCAATCTTCTAATGCCAAAACCCTCCAGCCTTCCACTGCCCCAACAGATGGTTGACAAGAAATTGAACCTACTAATCCCAGGGCTGTGTGCATATACATGAACTCTTGGAGCTTAAGTGTTGGGAGAGCTGCAAAACCTGAACTGTTTTAAGATACCAACAAACAAATAACACCGGGTCCTGCCTACAGCCTCTTCTGACCTCTTAGTAACCGAGCGAAAACGTTCCAGGCAAATTAGCAGTGGCAATAAATAGTCTTTCAAATTATAAGAATATTGAGATCACATGTTTATAAAGTCTCGAGCAGAGGATCCAGTTCAGTGCTGAAGTTTGTGGGTTCAGCCCTGCAGCCTGACATGGAAATTGTGGCCAGTTTAACACGAGCTAACTTAGCTACCGTGTCAGACCGACGTCATTGCCCGGAGCCTTTCTAACTCGTCCCAGGTGAAACGCAGCTCCTGTTTCCTTTGCTAGACGTTGTTACTTTAAAAAACAAACCCAAAATATGAACTGCACAGTAATGTTGTGGTCTGACATAATCAACAGGGAAAGTTATTTCTCACCCGTGTACTCATCTGTAGATGGTGGGTGGTTGGATGTGTAGAAGTTCTTTTGGACTTGACTGAATTTTGCTCTAAATGTCGTGTCTGTTGTGTATGAACAGTCAGCCTTCATTAGTATTACAGGTAGTAGAGGTGGAACGTGTAAATACTTTCATGGCTGTGATTGCACAAGTCTGTTCTAAAATGTCATGTTCAGTTGCATAATACTTCTGAATTAATATGTGGGGATTTTTTTTTTTCCGCTCAGAAGTGGGTTTTTTTTCACACTGGAACAGTCTAAGCAAAGACACCCAGATTTTGCAATTGAGTGATACCAGGGAGGTTGCATAGAGTTTCTCGTTATTTGAAGGGAGGAAGAAAAAAAAAAAGCACAGAAAGAAATCTTACTTTTTCTCCCCCTTTTTTATGTTCTCAGACCACAGCAGAGTTAAAGATGTAATTGATTTGATGTTGTATGTATTTTGAAACAGAACTTCTCACATCCAGAGATATTTTAATGTCTACAGTTACACTTCTACCTTACTTCTGTTCAGCACTAACCTGTCTCTTCTGGCCTGCATCCTTCTGTGAGATGTGTGCCTGGGGGAAGGGAGGGTGACATACCTTCTCAACTCTCCTGTGATTAATAGCAGTATATGAAGAAAATGGCAAGACCCAGTGACAGTGCATCATGTATAATTGTTGTCTTTTCATCTTGGTGTATTTTCTCTTCCATTTTTTCTCTTTGCATTTTCTGGGTCAAAATTCAGGTGTTACTCTAATTTTGACCATATCAGCTGACTATGCTCATAGATGAAACGAAACCCATTTTTAACCACATACTTCTCTTGAAGACCTCTATCCTAAATTTCAGTATGCTTGGAGATACAATCTTGATTTATTACTCAGTGTTATGCAGTGAATTGCTTCCCATCATTCCTTTTTTGTAGGAGTGGAATGGGAGCAGGGACAGAAATGCCCTGCCCTCAGTCTTTATTTTAAAATTCTGGTGTTCTAAACCCAAATTCAGTCAAACACCAATCAGGGGGAAGGCTAAAAGTTAATTTTATTCTTTTATTATTATGAATTGAAACAGAAAGCTGGTATTTTAACATTCAACACTAAAAAGTAGACAACCAAAATGCCTCATTTTCATGCAAGTTATCAGTCTCAATTACCATATTGCTTGGACAATTTCTGCAGTATTATGTATGTATGTTACTAATTTAAAGCAAATTATTAATAATACACTATGTTTTTTAATACATGTATTTCAACTTGATTTGCATAATAACTCTTTGTAATTATTTTGCATGTCTTCCATCAAATTTCTGCAGGATATGCTTCAAAAATATTTATTTTCCGCCATAGTTATGGGAAATGTTTTTCTGGAGGATGAAGCCAGGCTCTTCTTGTTGATGGCCAGTGGTAGGACAAGGGCCAGTTGGTGCAAGCTGGAGCATAGGAAGGTCCATGTGCACATAAGGAGAAACTTTTTCACTGAGAGGGTGACAGAGCCCTGGCACAGGCTGCCCAGAGAGGTTGTGGAGTCTCCTTCTCTGGAGACATTCAGAACCCACCTGGATGTGTTCCTGTGCGATTCAGTCGAGGTGATCCTGCTCTGGCAGGGGAGTTGGACTAGATGATCTTTCAGGGTCCCTTCCAATTCCTAAGGACCTGTGATTCTGTCAGAATTCCTAACCAGGCGTACTTATATTTGTTTTACCAGCAAAATGATTTCTCCTTTTATGGACACAGAGTAACTACTTTGTACACATACCGAAAATCAAATAAATATTCCTGGCAGCCAAAGGTACCACGCACTATGCATCTTCATACCATTTCCTAAAGTCCATCATGGACCGGGATACCAGGGAACCTCTCGAGTGTTTGAGTGATACAGGCCACAAGGAAATAAAGCTGTCCTGTGATTCCTGTTTCTCATGCATGTGAGAATGTGCTACAGAGAAAAATAGGCTGGTTTGTATTTCATGCGCAGCTCTCACACAGCTGTGGTTGTTACTGCCGGAGACGGCACTTTAAAAAATAAATAATCTGACTTCTAATGGTGTTTGTCCAGTCTCAGGCTCGCTGCTGTCTGTGCCCAGTGTATTCAGCAGTGAACCATGTTAATTCTGGAGGAGGCTTTAGGCCGTTCCTCCTTGCTGGTTGCAGAGGTGCCGTTCAGTTAGCAGGAATTGCTGCAAAAACTGCGGTTCGCAAGTTCGTCAGCTCCTTCTGGCAGGTGGTCCTGTTAAGGCACAGAGAGCTAATAGAACAGGAGAACTTACTAGAAAGGTGGCATAGTGTGGCAATGGTGAGGCTCCGTAAACATCTGCTTGCTGCAGGTTTGTCTCCGCAGCCCAAAATAAGGTCTCATGCATATCCTTACTCCGCAGTACATCTGTAAAGTCATACCCTTTACTTCCATAGAAAGTAATTGAACTTAATATCATTAAAAAAGCCCAACTATTGCAGCAACATGTAAAATTTCCCTGGTTATGACGTGCAGAGTTGATGTTTAAATTTGGAAGTACTGTTGCGTAAGCATGACATACCAGAGGCCATCAGAGCCCGGCTATTACAGAAAGCCTGAAGCTTCCCATACTCGAGATCCATTCATCCCAAAACGGAGTAGTGATGGGAACAGAGCCTGAGCGGAGGGACTGCACATTTCAGCACTACAGCATCCTCTGAAGCGACACTGGAAGAACAGGTTTAAGCGCTCCTGAGGAACTTGGATCTTTCCAATCTTCTGATTTGCTTGTAAAAAGGCGACTGTATGTGGTCATGGGCAGCTGTCGGGGAGAGCTCTTGGTGATCTTGTCACACACGGGTTTCCGAATGAGGACGTTCTACCACGCCTAAGAAGCAGTTAGTTAGCTTCCATCAAGTTGTTTTCAATCTGTGAGTGCAGAAATGAGCTGAGTAAAATGCTGAGCCACTAGGACATCATGCATGGAAATCAGTCTTACCCTCTTGGCGTATTACTCGGTGTTGGTTCTTTGCAGAAGCCGGCAGTATTGCCATACACAATTCCTGTGAATTTCAGGCATCCCTACAGATGGAGCAAGAAGGGGGAAGGTGCTTGTCTGATTTAGCCAGTATGTCTCATTTGTTCACTGACTAGAGGGTGAACAGCCGGTCTAAGCTACTTGGGAGAATGGAGTTCTTACTCCTCCTCTCTTAGGAAAAATAAGCTTCTTAATTTCTGCTCCATTCTCTTCTCTCCATCTGATCCTTACCCCCTCGGGCCTGAGTGCAGGCATAGGAGGGTAGATAAACAAACCTTGGCCTTGTGTTATCCCTCACCTCCATCTTCTAGATCAAGAAAGGAGGAGAAGCCGACTGTACTTGGTCTGTCTGATCTGAAAAGAAAAAGGCTTGGCTAGACTTTGCTGTAGCAGGAGGAACAGAAATGGTCTGAGGGGCAAAAGATGCATGCGGGTGCAGTTATCCGCTGATCTGAGCTATGGGAAGTAGAAGGTTGGGAAAAGTGATCCCTCAGGGGAAATTTGGGGAACTACAGGGAACTCTGCTGCATTGCTCTATTGCCAGAGTGTACAGCTGCAGCAGGAAGCAAAGTCACTGCACTCTCTAACATGGGAGCCCTGGAACTGCCGTGTATATTACAGATGCTCAGGAAGAGTTCACGTTTTCAAAGAGGGTTAGAAGAAAATCAAAGTGTATTCTTGAAAAAAAGATATGATTTTTAAGTCAAATGTTTCTGATTTTTGGATAGAGTTGGTATTACAAGGGACAGACCTGTGCACATGCTTAGTGGTAAGCATATCTTCCACTGTTTTAACAAACCTGTTTTTTTTTTTACATAGAGTTGGTTTGTTCACTGCTGATGAGAATTATGTTTTGCTTTGGTTAAGGTAGGAAAGATACCTGATCTGTTCATGTAACATCATTCTCTTATGATCTACTTCGTCTACCTTTAGAATGATCAGTCAGTTTTTTGATTAAGATAGGTATGCTTCATAGTTACAGGAGGCTTTTCAAGATAGAAACAGATATGACTTAAAAAACCACTGGAAAAAACAGCTAGTAAAGAAGAAAAGCCTTGCAGAAGCAGGATACTCAGAACTTGTATTGAACATGTTAGGCACGTTGTGTTAGGCCAACTGGTGTTGGCTAGGACAGGGTTCATTTTCTCCACATTAGCTGATACGGGGCTCTGGTCTGGGTTTGTGCTGCAAACAGTGCTGGGAACAGAGGGCTGTTTCCATCACTGCTGAGCAGGGCTCACACAGAGCCAAGGCCTTTGCCGCTCCTCACCCCACCCCACCAGCGAGGAGGCTGGGGGTGCACAAGGAGTTGGGAGGGGACACAGCTGGGACAGCTGACCCCAGCTGACCCAAGGGATATCCCGTACCATGTGACGTCATGCTCAGCATATAAAGCTGGGAGAACAGGAGTGGGTTTGTGTGTGCAGCATTTGAAGTGCTGTTGTTTGTCTTCCCAAGTCACCATTAGGCGTGACAGAGCCCAGCTTCCCTGGGGATGGCTGAACTCATGCCTCTGCCCCTGGGCCGTGGTGAATGAATTCGCTGCCTTGCTTTGCTTCTGTGCTTGGCTTTTACTTTACCTGTTGAACTGTCTGTATCTCAGCCCAGGGGTTTTCTCACTTGTACCATGCTGATTCTCTCCCCAGTCCTGCCAGGGCCATGTGAGCTTGGCTGCTGGCTGGGGCAAAACCACAACACACATTTTCTGAAATTGACACTCTGTAACAGTGCCACCTAGGATTTCTAGGCAGTTGGATGTGTTGTCTCTTTTAGCCAAATACATTAAAATTCATACAAGCTGCTGAAATTTATAAAATCTGTCGGTCTAATAGAAACCCTTTCTTGATCTGATCTATTGGACCAAAACTAAGATCATTTGAAAAATCCCTTGTTGCTGGTCCAACCTGATCTTACAAAATTCTGAGCACCCCCCAGCTTCACTCAGTGTTTCATGATGAAAGATAAATAAAATACCATTTTGTGAGAGAACACATACGTGAAACCAAATGGAAAAATGAAGCAGTTAGGCTAGATACAGTGACAATGAAAACCTGTGTAATTGATGGAAATGATTTTCACAGCAGTGACAGTGCAGCAGCAGTAATACCTTAATAATGTGTCAAGATAATGTTCACAATCAAACCACTTAAAATATTTGTCTGATAATAAGTTCTGTAGCTGCTAGTGCTGTTCTGTACTCGTAACAGTTATGCAAATACACGTGTGAGAGACAAAAACAAAAGTTACCACAGATTCTGCTCCCGCCACCCCAAAAAAGGTAAAATCAGCAAGACTTACACTGAACTGGTCCTGCTGTCCATGGCCCTGTGGATGTGCACTGCCTGAGATAAGGGTGTCCGTAACTTTCCTGCAGCCCCTGAGGAGGCCCTTGGGAAATGCAGTGGCAGGAACCGCATTGGTGACCACTGAAGTCACAGGCTTCCTTAGGATACCCTGCCATGTGTTTTGTAAATCTTACCTGAAACTCTACAGAAACAAGTCTGCAGGGTTGTGTGGCATGAGGTTACCACAGCTAAATGCTAAGTAATTGTCTTGAAGAAAAAAAATAATTAAAAAACCCCAACAAGCCCCTGAATGTCATTGCCACTGTGAAGACTGGCGCTCTGGAAACCCACGTTGGCTCCAGATTCTTTCTATAGCTAAGGCTTTGAGCAGTCTCTGCTCCACCTGGAGCTGTGTTTCACTGGGGAGATAATGCTGAGCTTCCCAGCTCCAGTAAAATTGGAGGCAGTGCACCTTCCTCCTACGTCTAGAAAAGTTATGGATCGTGTTTTTATTAAAACCAGGATGATTCACATAAACTAATTTTCCTACATCCTTGGGAGGCCATTTACTGATACCAGGCTCTAGTAACGTACTACTTATGTCATCCCTTCAACTCTGGTTTCCTTTTTATGGTATAGTTCAGAAACAGTGTATCTTGGTGAAAATAGGACAAAAATGTTTTCAGTGAAAATACGAATGAAGTTACTTTCCAAATACTGCAGTGGTCTCAGCTATTGTTAAGACCACAAAGGATCTTGTTAACACTCTCCTTCAGTAGGAGGTGTTCTGTGAGATGAGGCAGCGTCTCCAACTAGTAATGCAGTGTTGTTTCAGAGGCCGACTGAACTTGGTAGGGTTTTCCTCACATCTTTAATGGAAGTGTGAAGGAATAGATGGACAGTATAGTTTTCTTCACTTGCTACTCTAAAATCTTAATTTCTCTCAGTTCCGTAGTTAAGAACTCTTTATCCAGGGAAAAATGCCCTGTTATTTTCCCAGAAGATAAAACAGAAATAAGCCCAATTGTAATTCTTTGCTTTGAAGTGAATCCAAGAAAGTTTCTGATACAAGTCACTAATAATAGATGTTTTAGAATAATACTTTTATTGAACAATGATAAATACATCCCAGAGGAGACTTCCCGTAGCAGAAGGTGCCTGACCAAACTTGGCAATTAATTGATCTACACCTAATGTAAAAAATTAATTAAATCTTTATATAATTATGTCGTCAAGGGATATCAAATCAGTGATCAAAGATGTGCAAGTGGCTTTTAAACATTAAATTAGTAGCCCCCCCCTTTTTTTTCCTGAGATTAAGTTCAGAGTATAATTTACTCATTTGTACTGTTTCATTGCCATTAGAAGGTTAATTAGAGCATCTCTCTCTATCCAGATAATAGTTAGCTCCCTTCCCTTGTAGGTGTTGCATCATCTGAAAATCCATTGCTTGTCCCTCGCAAGTTTGCTCAGCGTACCTCGTGAAAATGGTGAGGCTGTTCCTGCTGCTGTGGAGAAGTGCTTAATGTCTCCAAAGGGTGATCCGTGAAAAGCTCACCCACTGCAGAAGCAGCCACCTTGGATGAGGAAATAGGAAGCACTGAACCACAGGAGGTTTGATCTCTGCTCTTGGGCAGAAGGGGTGCGAGCCTCCCCAGCCCTGTCGGAGCATGTTTAGGCATGCCTGGCAAGTACAGGCAGGATTTACATACTGAAGAGGAAGACACACCTGAGATTAAGTAGTTGGGGTTTGGGTAATCCAGATTGCTTTCTTGGGGTTGGGGTTTGTGTAGCTGGTAGACCATTCTACTCCTAATTTACGTGCCATTGGGGGTCTTCTCCTGAATGTTGCAGGAGAGGAGGAAACCTAACCCTAGCTAACCTAGGACTGGGGTGGTGAAATGCAGATAGCCATCTGTATCTGGGGTGGAAACACAGATAGCCATCACTGTGCCTTCCACCCTCCAACCCTGCCTTTTTTTGTGCATCACTGGAGGCTTACTGGCTTCAAGGTGGTAGTAGATCGTAGAAACACGCCTGTTTACTCTCAAAAGCCGGGAAGTTGTGTGCTAGTGATTCCGTCCTTTGGTTGGGACTATGAGGGAATTGTCAGGCTTTCCAGGTCAGAAGGGGAATAACTGGAGTCCGTTCTGCATTTGCTAATTTCCAGTTAGCCGTGTACAGCCCTTGGTCATTTAGCTTGGCTCCAGGAGGGAGGTGAGAGAGAACACTGTGGTACCTGTCACTGCAGGCTGGTACTGAAGGGGACATCCTCATAGCTATCTCCTTGGGGACATTAACACACAAGCCCCGGTGATGGCACGGCACGATGGAGAGTCTGATGAAAGTGCTGTTGCAACAAAATTGTTGGGGGAGTGTGTGGGACAGGAGTTTTCTCTTGGGCTGACTGATCTGCCTTGCACTTCTCCTTGGCCTCCACGCTCCCCTGTGCTGCAGCTGCGGGATCTCGGGCTCTGAGGCCGGTGAAGAGCCCAGCAACCAGGGGAGC
The DNA here is from genome assembly GCF_964237585.1 of Gallinula chloropus. Lineage (NCBI taxonomy): Eukaryota > Metazoa > Chordata > Aves > Gruiformes > Rallidae > Gallinula > Gallinula chloropus. Next base: position 135,685,050 of record NC_140085.1, on the reverse strand, counting down.
AGCTGGTACTGTCTGTGGTGGTAGCCTCCTGTTAACTGAATTAGATGCAGAGTGAAAATCTCTTGCTTGTCAGTTCTTAAACCCCATGGCTGCATGGTTTTTTTTTCTGTTTGCTTTGTATTTTCCTTTGTGTTTGAGGTGGTCAGTTAATTTAGCTGAAATAGCCTTGAGGTGCCCAGAACAGTTTGGATTTTAAAGCATATTTTCAGCTTCAAGCTTGGGGATTTTGTAATAGCTGGGGTTTGGGCTGCTAGCTGGAAACGTACTCTCGAGTGTATTTCCCAATGTGTTAACCTGAGTGACTCATTTTAGGTTAGGCAGCCTTCCTCTTCTGCTCCTCAGCTTTCATCTCCTACACAGTGGACTTTCCCTGGGGATTGTAGGGTGGTGGCGGTGTAGGTGTCTGCCAGCAGCTCTCTGGGTGACCTCGCCAGTAGCTCCTCCTCTCCCTTGGTTGAATCCCTTTCTTTGGCAGAAAGCCACAAGAGGGAAAGATGGAAAGGCTCGGTCATGCTCCTTTCAAGCTCTCAAGGCAAAAGGCTGGGGGCTGTGTGTCTAATATCTCTCACAAATAACCGCGCTTCAGATCTATTATTTATTTTTCTAGGATCTTTTAAGTAAAGTCTGTTGTATTGGGTATACAATGTTAGCCTGAGTTTTGTCTAATATGGAAGATCTGTATCAGTGCTGAATGTGCTGTGAATACTTAATCTTTTTTTTATTCTGTCTGCCTTTTTGGTGTGTTAGGGAGAGTGGAAAGACACAAGCTCACCCTTCCATAGAATGTTACTGAGCAGCTTTTGCTTCTTTTTCTTGTGCTTTCAAGTATGTATCTGAGCGAATGGAAGGTATGTTACTTTTTCTGTGAGCTGTTTTAAATGATTAGCTAGTAGTATTTTCTGTACACGTACACATACGTACACATGTACGTACAGACAGATGTACATGCATGCACACACACATAAACATATGTGTAAGGACCCTAGACCAAACTCTTCAAGAAGTTGGTTTTCTTCTGTATTCTCTTCTTGCTTTGTTTTCTAAAAAATAGTAACCTCAAAGGTTTTAACCCAACTGTTTCCATTTTCTGCATTCTCATGAAATGTGACATTAGCATGAGCGTTGCGATACCAGCCTGCCCTGCTTCCTCTTCACAGAAGTGTTCTTCACACCTACAGTGTTCCTCTGTTTTTCATTCCAGAAATATTTGCATCGGTCTTAAACCTTTGCCAAGTCACTGCTGACCCATGTTTCTGTAAGGCTTTATTTACAGCCTGGTTCTCTCTTTTGATATAAAACGTCAACATGTATACTGGGCGGGTTAATTTATTTGGAGAAAGTGATGGTATCACTTAAAAGAAAGGCTAGGCCTTCAGCTGAGAATATGGTTTAACATAATCCCTGCCTTTTATGATTATGCTGGCAGTACTTTGCAGCTTGTTGTAATGAAAACAGTATGTTGAACTGAATTAAAGATTATCTCTGGTACAGGAAGGAGTAATAAAAAAAACATCTTTGCATGTGGTGGGTTTGGATTTTTTATTATTTATTTATTCTGGATTTAATGAAATAATTGCAATAATCAGAAAGCTACTGCTTCAGATAATAATGAGGTAGTTGGGGAGGAGTACATTAACTTTTGATGTGGCACATCCGTGTTTCAGTATATCCCCTAGTGCTACTGGAGTTTTTGTCCTTTTAAATACTTGGTAACTAGTGCTTATGTTCAGTGTTGCTTTACATTATCTGATCATACTGCAGCCAGCTGTGTGCAAAGAAAGTCATAAATGGGTCCTCCACCTGAAGGACATGGGAAGAGACTGTCAGATATAGAGGTACCTGTTTTGGTCTGGCAAATCGCACAGATTACATAGTGCTGTCCTGGTCCCTTGGGTGTGCAGAAGTGCTGAGCTTGTGCTATTTCGTTGCTTGTGACAAAATTGTGGTGTTTAGGAGGATGTAGAAAATGCCACATGTATAATCTTCGTTTCCAGTCACGTCAGGTGTATCAACATAGTCAGGTCGGGGTTTGCTCTCTTTTTTTTCACATGCTTCCCCCTTGTGCCAAATAACTGCTAATCGGCCTTTCTTAAATTCCCTTCATCTCCCTTGATCATCAGACTGTACTGAGAGAAACTAGTTTAGATGCTTAATCTTTTACACAGTTGTCTTGAGGCATCGCAGGGAGTTGTTGAATGACAGAGCTGGTAACTGCGGTGGGCACTGAGTTTTATTCCTTCTGACGGTTACGCGTGCGACAAAGACCTTTCCGAATGTGTGTAATTTGTTGGCAGCTTCCTTGCTTTGTTAATTTTTGCCCTCCTGCTCTCTGAGTCATAGAGGAATAGTTAGTTATACCTCATGTGTGAAGGGGAGTGAGGACTGGCTGACGCGTGTGCCACCGTCTGTGAAGGCTCAGGGGGAAAAGGGGTGGCCGGAGGATGGTTCGTGTTGCTGGTCTTCAGACAGTGGAAAAACACTTCTTTGGCAGCCATTAGCAACTTCATCTAAGGCTTTCTGACCTTGTTGCTCTCCCAAGAAGGAAGAAGGTGCAACAGGGTCTCGAATAATTTCATGAAGGATTACTTAGCACTTCTGACACAGAAAATGCTTCCCTTGTTTGCTAAGGCAGGAGTCCCTTATTTTGAGCTACGGGAAAACTATACTGTCATCCCTTTCTAGAAAGTAGGTTTGTGTTCACAGCAAGCACTGCGTTTGCTAATTGTTTGTTATGTAAGGTCTCCTTTGAACTTGATACGTGTGATATTTCACAGGAACACTGGAATATGGTTATTTTTCAGAATGCGCAGTCAAGCAATGCAAATAATACCAGTTCTCAAAATCCCAGTTTATAGGAACATAGTATTTTCTGAAAGACACTATTTTAAAGACGATGATGAAGTGGTGACACAAATCAATAAAGCTAGGGGATTTTCAAAGCAGAGACAACTCTGAAACATCTCCTTCAGTCTTCCTGTTGTGCACTGGTACTAGCTTCTGCTCAAGCCTTAGTTTTAGTGTCAGTTCTAATTCTTCTGACTTTATCTGACAGATTTATCTCTGTCAACCACAGGATTTGTATGCCATCTCATACGTTAGTTTCTGATGTCTGTACTTAACTGATTTTTTTTTTCCTATCTGCCTAGTCCGTCTTTTCATTTTTGGTAAAACGGATTTATCTTGTTTTTTATGATTAAATGAAAGGAGTTGCTAAGGAATCAGATCGGGATCCTTTATTACATTTTAGCATTGTTCCTTGGAAACCTGATTATATCTTGCAAATGAGAGCAACATCTCGAAGGTAATAAATCCTGCATAGCTTGTTAAATGTCCTTTTTTTTTTACTTCTAGATTCTTACTGAGGCAGAATGATATTATTCCAAACTTTGCTGAGTGTGAAGTGTTCTGCTGTTGCTCTGTATGTTCACAAACATTTGCCATGCTAGGACAGAAATATTTTGGCTGAAAGACTTTACATTCAGAATAAGACTTCATAACTGTCAGTTAAATAGTGGCTTTTATTAATGTTATTTAAATATTTATTGCCTCTGAAAACAAACAGCTGTGAAAAAGCAAGGGAAATACTTTTGTAGGCACATTAAAATCCATGTCTATTAAGCCTCTGTTTATCTTCCATTTACAACTACACGGCTGATACCCCTTTTTTGTTATTTGATGGGCTATAAAATTCACTTTTGTGTCAGATGCCTTGAAAATGTGCAACATCTATGTATATTTTGGTGCTGTGGATGAATGGATTAGAATTTTGGCAGTGATGCTTGCTTCTGACAGTTTATGGTATATATCCATTTCCATTAATGAAATAATTCTAATTGGTGCTTCTGACTGGGGAGTGTTTGGAGCATGTATGTGTGTTTTCTCCTTGTGACCTGGCTTCGGAATACTGTACTCATGAGCTGCACTCATGTGAGCAGCCACCATTAATGAAGAGTTCTTTTGGCAGTCTCCACTTTGAGATGTTTCTTGACATTTCTTGGTGTTTTTCTCTGGTGAAGCTCTTGTTGCTGCTGATAGTGAGACACTGGAGGCAGTGCAGAGAGCTCGTTGACCTAGTATCAGATGCCTTTGGACACAATGCATTTTCAGTCATCTCTAGATAAAACCCTTGAAAATAAATGTTGGGTTTTTTAAACCCTCCCCCCCACCCCTTTAGGTTTTGGCTTCTTGCTGTTGGTGATGATGGAACCGATCAGTTTAGGAGCATAAATACATGGTGTGGTTGCCTGTGACAGGAGAGATTGAATTCAGTGACCGAAAAGGACTAGAGCAAATCAAATGTACTTCAGTGATGCTTACTTGAAATTTATGCTTTTGATGGGGGCTAAAATCACGGGGCAGGAGCGGTCATTCCTGTTGAGGGGGGGTGGGGAATCAAAGTGATGAACTAAAAGGAGCGATTAAGAAATGAGACCCCAGAAAAGATGTGTGTTTGGAGAGGAAGCAGGAGTGACAATGTGAGTAAACACCAGGCAAGCACGGACTGTAAAGGAAAGAAACCCCTGCAGTAATACAGTGGGCCCAGGAATATTTCCAAGGCACGAGGTGGCTGCTGGGTTCATAAACCAGTTACCTCCTGACCATATTAGGTGGGAGCTAAACATGCACTGCCCTTTCACTGTGATTTCCACAGCCAGTGAGCTCCACGGAAAGTTCTGGAGCTTTTGTGAGCGCCGTTGGCCCCCAGTGTCAGTGATGTGTGGATGAGCACCTACTTTCTGCCGCTCGCTGACAGAAGTACAGGGATACTTAACATAACCTCTACCTCCAGAGCTGTAGATTGACCCTGAGGTAGAGCACCTTTTGGCTCAGCAGTTGCTCTGGGTTGTGGGCCCAAATGGGTGTTACTTACGATCTGGGAATAGTGCCATCGCCCTGGCACAGAAGTATCCCTATACTGATCCATCCAGTACTAAAGAGAGAATCAGAGAAGTACAAAGTAGCAAGTAAGGGAGGAATTATTTTTGTTCCACTGAGGCGTCTAAGGTAGGTTGCCCTCTGTATATAAGCAGGCTTCCAGCAATTACTGAAAACAGCTTTGACAGCAGCATTTTTTACAGTTAAATCAGAACATGTGTGAAATCAGTGTCATTTAGTGAAACTGGAGGTTAAAGTTAGGAGACAGGCTATTTTCTTCACTTGTTGAGCTGCTGAAAAGCAAATGTGGCTTTATTACCTTTAATTTTTTATTACAATTTTCAGTAGTTTAGATACAGATCTTCAAATTAACAGTACTTAACAAGCATTGTTCTTTTAAGAACTTTTTGTTTCTGATCTCCCCTTTAAAATGGATGTGATTGATGTGAGGTGGTTTTCCTGACACTGAGGCATGCCTCACTGGAGGAGCAGGTGGACCGCAGGGAGAGTCATGTCACTAAACTCCTCTGTGCAGCTTCTTTAGCAGTCGTAACTGAGCGTTCCTGGACTTTAGCAAGGCTGTCCCACAGCTAGAAGAGTTTTCAGCTGCCTGCTTGCCTTAGAAATGTGTCCATTATCTGCTACTCGAACTCCATGTCAGGATCAGGTCATAGTTTAGTTTCTGCCCCAGAGGCTAGCAACTTGGGTATCCCTACTGCGCTTCAGCTTATCGTGTGTATATCCTGTAGGCTCTCACCAGTCTGGAACTGTGCTGTTGGTTCATCAAGAGTTTGCTAATTAGAGAAGACTGGTGGAAAAACCTGCTGCCCGTGTTTCAGTTTCCAAGGTTCCCTGAACCCTTGGCATATAATTCATTACCAAAAGGATTGAGAGCCTGCGTTCAAAATGATGGGTTAATATTACACTGCTTTTGTCAAGGCTTGTACTAGGAAAAGAGGAAACGAAGGATTGAATGTCTGAAAGAGGAAAATTCATCTTTGCCTCTTCTCTACCATAGCTTGTTTTGGTTTATTTTTCTGTTGAGGTAAAGAAAATTATTCTTTTACAGACTTGGTATCTGCCCTCTTCGTTTAATCTGTAGTGCACAGGATGGCTAAATACAGGCATATACATGCAATATTTATGTTGGTGTGAGACAGAGATAGGCTCTTAACATGGCCTGATCTGAAAATAAAAGCTTTTATTTCAAAGTAGCTCTTTTGACCAGAATCCACACTGTTTTCTTGAAAGTCTATAATTACTGTGCAGCCCCCAGTATTAATGATGCTTACAAATAACCTTTTTTCCCTTCCCCTTTGGGATTAAACTGGTTCCATATAAACCATGTACCGTGCCTTGATAAACAGCAGTGCTGCAGTACGCAAAGCAGGGCTCATTTTATACGTAGTGTTCAGAATCTCACTCCTTTTTCTGGGAGGTGGCCTTTCTTAGTGAACTGTCGGTTCTTAATTCTTGGCACTGCCTGAGCCAGGTACTCTCCCCGCTGCTGCTTCTCTTGTGAGGAGCCAGGAAGTGATGAACGGCAGACGATGTCTTTTGCAGGGCTCGGCAACGTGCTCTCAGCGTAGGTCACCGGAGAAACTGTGGCTCTTTGCGAGAGTGGCCTCTTCACGTGGGGGCTGGAGGAGGTAAAGGTGAAACCTGGAGTTACAGGAGTTCTGCAGCAGCTTCGGAGAGGGATTTAGCAGACACAGACTTTGAGCCAGTCCTGATGAAAACGTGTGGAAAGCTGAGCGTCAGAGATCACAGGGAATTCTCTGTTTCTACTTGCCCAGTAATATCCTAACCGCAATACATGCACTCTTTGAGGTGAAGAAGATCCCCTAGTTATTTTGAAACTGACTATAGTTGCAACTGTAATGTCACATGGTAATACCATGGTGTTAATAAGGGGGGGTTCTCTTTCTTGGTTTGCTTTTTGCAGGTGCAGTTATGGTCTCTGCCTGTGTGTTGCACACAAGTCAAGCCATCCATTCCTTCCTTCAAAGTGGACAGGGTCAATGTGACTGTTAGGCTGCAAATGTTTTGATAAGGGCTGTTTTGACAACATGCAAAAACACTTCCTGAGAAGGACAAAATAGCTGAAGATAGAAAAAAAGTACTCCTGGTTTCCTTGGGACTTGATAGGGTAGAGATTTTAAACTCTTGCGGACTTAATACGTTAGAAATTTTAAACTCTGGTTTGAAATTTCTATCTTATTCTACTCTAAGCATTTTGCTGACTCATTTGCCTGTGTCTTCGAGAGGAGGGAGCTTAGAAGATGGAAATCCAGAGATAAAAAAAATATTAAAAATAATGCATTAAAAATAGTCAAAGGTTTTAAATGAAGAAATTTTAACTGAAGAGCCATTGTATCCTTGGCAGTTGCTTTTACTTCAAGAAGTATCCCTTGAAAAAAATTCAGTGTTTCCTGTATGTTGAAATGAATGTGGGTATCCTGCAGTGAAGTAATTTGGAATGAGTCTTTCTTCTTTTTTTTTTTTTTTTCCCACGTTTGCCTTTCCCAATCTCAACAGGATTTACAGAAAACAATACATTGACTTGGTTTTTTACTGTCTTTTGTGACTACATTAGTATTCTAACATTGACTTAGTGTCTGAGATTGGGAAGAACTGACTCAGAGGGCCGTCTGGCCAGTAGTCTCTAGTGCAGGTGACACTTGGAGAAATTGGAAATCTCTCCTTTTTAAAGCTCTTCTGCCTGTAAGTATCTTAAGTTATTTACTGATGCTTTAGTGTTAATTGCATGAAGTCCTACCTCTCTCAGATGGCACTGGGGGCTCTGTTGTTGTTTATTGATGTTTCGGATAATTGTGATGTAGATTACCATTAGCATGCTTGGTCATTGGGGAGGCATAGAGGTCCTGAAGTAAATACCCAGTACCTTGCATCCTTTTTCTGTTGCTCCTGCCAGATAACCTAACCTTTTCTGGACAGAATTTCTTTTTTAAGATGCTCGACCTATCTGTCAGGTAACAGCAAAGGCAAACCAACAACTGGGTCCCGCGAACACCGAAGCATGTGTGAAACTTGCTCAGATAAGCATTTTACTGACACAGAGATTGCTGAGGTGAACAGTGACTCATTTGCATGTAGTAAAAAATCGATGAGCAGAATCATTGACTCTCAGAAGTGTGAAGGGGGGCTGCAGTTATACTGTAAAATCCGTTTCATCTTTATATGAAGAATTACTTGAGGAGAAAGCACTCCTGTGTGCCTTATCAGAAACAATAAGAGTTCTCCGAAGTGTTGCTTTTCAAAGCCTTTCAGAAGTCTTACTATGCAGGGTATGCCTCTTCCCCTGTCTAGACCAATTCTCAGAGGTCTTGGCTGGGCTGTTTAGTCTGATGTGCACCACAGGAGTCTATTAAATAAAATATACATAGATGAAAATTCCTGTGAAATTATTTTTTATTCTTATTTGACTTCTTAATCAGTAGGTCCTATGTGAGTAATATAAAATTGTTTTTAAAAAATGTTTATTCTTCAACACTGAAACTCTGTGCTTTTCATTAGATTAGATTGGTTTAATACTCTTGCTCTTGCGCACCAACAAAAAATACTACACCATTTGGCTGCAACTGTATCAACAGGTATTTAGGTCCAACCAATTCATATTAGAAGTTACTCACTTCCTAAGTAATGCAAATATTTCAACTGATCTTTCAACAAAGCTGTAACTTTGTATCTCAGCGTCCAGTTTAAGTATCAGGTATGTGTCTTAAGTATCAGGTACTCCATTCTGTGGAAACTCCCCTGTTCCTTCAGTGTATTTCCTTGTACTCAGCTGTGATGCGTTCCTAAGAGGGTGGGTCTGCGTGGTGTAGAGGTTCAGCATGGTTGGCTTTCAGACTCTGAAAGAGGGCTACCTTGCCAAAGGTCACCTGTGATATTCACTAGATTGGCAATACTGAATATTTTCACTGGGGTGCCATGAGTGCACTAAAAAAGATGGAAGACCCAGGTTATAGTCCCCTGCCCAGTGTCTGAGTGGCCAGTTGGTTACTCTGTATGGAAAACTTAAGTGGGTATGTGCGGCATGAGTAGTTTTAGGGACTCTTACTTGCCTGTGCTGTTGCTTTGATGCAAAATGCGATACAGTAAACTAAAGGAAGTAATTCTGGTCGTGTGTGTTTCGCTTTTGATCTTCTGAACAAACTTAAATGTACTGTAAATTGATCAAAGTTAGGGGACTTAAGCCAAAAAGTTACCACAGAAGCGATGCCCCTAGCAAACCTGGTAAGATACCACTTGTAAAATTTTTGAGTGCTCTTCCCATAGTTTTGTGCTTCCTTTCTGTGGTCATTAACTACCCTGTATTGTTTCTGGCTTGCAGGTTATTATCCCACCTGACCTTTGCATATGCTCAGTCCTTAGCCTGTGTCGTACCTGTACTTTCTCTCACGTCACACCCATACGTGCATGCCGGACTCACAAAATACATTAATCAATGTAAGATACTCTTCACTGCCCATTAGAAAGGAGTGTGTTGTAGGCAAACATACATTTAGTAGCCTCAGATTCCCTGCATTTGAAGTGAGTTAGGCTCCTTAACATAGGCACAGGCTCTCTGTTGACTCTCTGCTATATTTTTTTCTTACTCTGATAGTTTCGATATATAAGATTCTAAAGATTAGAAGGTGAGATCAGTGAGAAGGGGTGAGTGGGGCTCAGTGACTGGCAATGGAAGTATTGATGATAACTGAATCTGTTCAAAGTGTGTTGTGATTTTAAAAACCTACTTCTTTCGTGCTAATGTCAAAACCAAACAGTGCTCAGATACAGATAATTCAGTGTTCTCGAGACATTAATTGAAAGATCAAGCACCATAAAGCAGCAATGCAAGCTTCCTTAATTTAGTCTTGTAACTGTGTATCATCCCTGGCCAGTATGTGTAATTTACTGTAAATCACTTTAATTCTTGTCCTTCCTGCTAGCGCTGTACCACACTGTCAATTTGAAACACTGCCTGCTCATTTTAACTTGCAAACTGCAGTTTTTCTTTTACCATATATACATTCAAAGTTTTCAGTATGTATTTGTATACATGCAAACTGTATGCCTTGTTTGCAAATGTGTCTTGGCATACATATTTTCCAGCTAGGAACGTGAGTGGATTTTGCTGGTAGGACTTTACAAGAGGTACATGTGTTCGTATTCAAAAGCAATTCTTGATATCTTCTTGAAATAATGCTGGGTTTTTGCATGGAGATTCCATATTAGTAAAGAATACAATCCTCTTTTCACCAGACTTAGGGAATCTGGGAATATAATATGTTAATATTATTTACATAGTTCCCAACTGTAAATATCAGAATATAGTTGTCCTGGCGTTCAGTTTACTTAATTTTTGTCAGGATACGTCAAGTGTGCACTCAGTCAAAAGTGTATTTTGTATTTCATGTGTCATAGAGCAAGGACCTAACCAGAATCGTGTGGGTGTTAAGCCACCTCCTCACACATATTTGCTCTTAGTTACTGGAGCAAAAGCTGCTCAACTATAACCACTTCTACCAAAGCTCATGTTTGCATTGATACATTCTCCTGAAAAATTCAGATCATACTAAAAGTGACAGCTCACAAGAAGATCTAAAACTGCAGGAGCACAAATTCAAGGAATAATGATGGACAAAGGAGCTGACTGGTATCAAATGAACAGTCTGGCGGCTCCTACACAAAGTAGTGTGTTGTAGCTACTTACATCACAGTGCTAATTTCATGATCACAATCAAATACTCCTAATGCTACTAATAAAAACCTATCTATCTTGCCTGGAATACGAATGCTACTAGAGCTAGACAGAGCAGGAATTGCTTTCCTTTAAAGCTCAGGATCTCTTAATTGCCTCAAAAATGCCATGCATGTTTCACAGTCACATTCCAAAACATACTTTCAGCCCTCTGAGCTAAGGCATGGGAGTCTTTTTCTGTAAATAAAGCAAGCATTTTAGTCAAGCAACAGACTGCCACTTTTCAGAAAGTAAGTACCCTAGTTACACTTGAACTGGGTTTTTCTTTTTCTCCCTAGATCACATGCATGCCTCAACCCTTTCCCGTTTAGATCTGCAGCATAAGCTGTCTTCCACAGATGAACGTGTTACTGGTGAGGGAAGATTCTCACTAATGTCTGAGGTGGATGGGATGACTTCTGTTAGTACCTTGTGGTGTAGTAACAGTACTGGACTCTCATGAAAGAACATAACTCTGCAAAGCCTTGAGCATTACCTCATAGAAACTGTAGACTGATATAACTCCCCACATCACTTCTACAGATGAAGTATGCATATACACCTTCTAGATATTTATGTTTTCAGAGTGCTTTCACGCACCCCTGAAGGAAGGAATGAACAAGAAACAAGTGGATTGCCATGGCCTAGCATGTTACCTAGCTGAGACGAGCCTATTAGATGCAGGGGGTGGGTGTCACAGTTCCCTAACTGCCCAGCAGTGGGGAAGAAATAACTCCAAGGTGGCTTGAGCGCGTCTCGTGTTTTACAGCTGGAGGGTTGGAAAAGCCGTGGTACGGCCAGTTACGCCAAGCCCCACGATGCCCCGTCTCGCACGAGGCTGCAGTAGCACCCAGCTCGTTATTAATCTGCTGCAGCACAACTTGCCCCAGGCTGTAAAGACGGATTTCTGTCCTCTGAGCCAGGTGTGCTCATTAGCTGGGTGTGAACTCATGACTTTGGCCCTTTTGCTTTGATAAAGGAAAAGGTTATGCTTCACTGAAATGGCAGGTAGTAACGCCTACAGGCTTGTCTAGGTGGGATCCTCACAAAAAGAAACTTTCAGTGCCAGCTGAGGACATGAAGATGAGAGCAAGCCGTGGGAAGGCCACCCTCAGTGTCACTGTGGGTGGAGGTTTGGCCTTTCTGGGTGTCTTCTCCTCTGCAGGTTAATGCCATTCCACGGTGGAGAGGTGGCTACCTATAACCATCCATTTAGAAATGACCTTTGAGTGCAGTCACAGGCATTTGGTGTGGTGTAACAGGAGTCCCCTTGTTACCGTGCACTGTGTGGTTCATCTGTTTGCTGCTGGTGTTTGGAGGTGTATATTTAGGATTAAGAATCAGAAAGCCTCAGTTGCTAATTCAGCTCTGCAAGCCCCCAGTGTCTGGTCTCAGACAGGACATGCTAGTCTTTATCTCGATATGCAAATATTTAAAATGAGAAGAACATCTGTTGTCATCATAGAATGTTGTGTAGATGGTTTAATGGTTGTAGCAGTCTGAATTAGGTAAAGTGCTGTGATAATGCCACTAAGATGGCTCTAAGCCACCAGTATGATGCAGCTGTGAAAAAGGCTAATGTGCTTCTAGGATGCATTAGGCATGATCTTTTGTAGAGAGGGGGAGAAATGCTAATAGCATTTCACAAAGCCTTCCTGAGACCTCATCTGGAATACCCGGTCTGATGCTCTTTCCTTGCAGTAAACAGAAAGACAGACTTCAACTGGAACAGGTGCAGAGACAGACTACTAGGCTGATCAGAGATGCAGGGTGTTTACCTTTCAAAGAGTGAATCAGCTTTTGTTGCTCAGCTTAGTCAAGTGAAGGTTGAGAAGGGATTTTTCTTTGTAAATAAATCTGTGGGTAAACATCAAGAATGGAGAACTGTTTCAGCTAAAGTATAAGCTTTTTTTTTTTCTTTTTTTTTGTTTCTGGTATTGATACTAGAAATTGGTCCTGAATTTATTTAGACAAGAAAGTATGAGAAAGTTCCTCACCATTTTTTCTGAACAGGACAGTATGGCAAAGAACCTGAACAGTTTTAAGCCTGACTTCAGTGAGTTGTGCAGGAAACTTTGGTCTGGAATGACTCTAGAAAGTTTATGGGCTGAGTCTTTGGATTTGCATTATTGAGGTCTCCATGGGCTCTGAAGGGAGGCTGAACATGTTTGTTTTCATTATATTTATTTGGCACTAGCAGTGTGCTTCAGGGTTTCCAGCGGTCACTTGTGGATAAGAAGTATGTTTTTTCTGCTTATCTCCCAAACCCTTTAATAACAACTCATTTTCTTGTTCGCTGTTCCACTCCCCCATCTTCTCATATTCACAGTGGAACTGATTCCAAGATCCCAGAATCTGGGATCAGGAATGTATGGTTCCCCCTGGGGAAACAGAGGATAAAATAGATATTTTTATCCCCTTTTGTTGTGTGATGCACCGCTGGCTTCCTGCAGTCCTTTAGGAGAAGTTGTTACTCTGCAATTGTTAAAAAAGCATGCAGCTATTGCAGAGACATTGGATATAGACAGTGCCCTCAGGCTCCATCTCTCCTTCTATGGTATTCTATAATTATAGCCTTTCCTATAGCTATTTTGCCCTTTGTAGGGTATTGGGAAGCATTTTGTGGTGTTCAGGGCACGCGGAGCGGAGATACTCTGGAAACTTGAGACCTGAACATGCAGTTGGACATCCGTCCCGCAGGGACCGTCCCCGGTCTCTGAACGAAGCTGAAGCACACACTGGAATGCCGTGTCGGGGATCCAGATGAGGAGTTGCATTCTTTCTGCCACTCAGACTTTGCCCTTTGGTGTGGAGAAGTTTGTCTGTCGTGCTCTCTGAAGAATATAGGTGTTTGTTTCTGTGCCCCAGAAGGGTTGCTCCCAGTAAGCGATGCCTTGCGGCTGGTTGTCCCTCTGCCTCTGCATTTCCAGTGTTTCTGTGGAAAGTGGCCTTCCAGGGAAACAAGCACGTTATCAAAGACCTCAGGTGGGAAGGGGAACTGCAGAAGGAAAACGAGACGTGAAATTCTTTCACAGGCACTAACTTTGGTATTGAATTAAGTAACCAGAATGTGGGCAGGAAGGAGAGGATGGTAAAGAGCAGCGCTTCCATTAGGGTGTCTTGTTTTTCAGAAAGCTGTGCAGCCTGAGAGATGCGTAGTGTTTATAACACATTCATGGCATAGCTGCTTCCTGGTAAGTGTGCAGCAGGAAGAAGTGTTGTTCTTAAATTAGTAAGTGAACAGGCAGCTGGTAAAGGATGGGCTGCAGCTTTCTAGATTTTATTCTGGACAGGATTTAAAGAGAAAGTTTATTTTCAGCATTTCATTGGAGGCTCGGATTAAGAAGTAAAACCTTAAAAAACTTCTTACAATGCTGTTTTTTTTTAGGTTCAGGCCATATTGTGCTACCAGATTTTCAGTTGACTGTGAAAAGGGCTCTGTCCTTTAGGTGACTGTTGTTGAAATAAAAATTCATTCTCGTAGGGAACCACTGTAACATAAACCTGAATGCTTCGAAAATACATTGTTAGGCAGTAGAGAGCTCTTAGGAAAGTGAACTAGTTAAGTAAGGCATTATTCCTGCTTTTGCCAGTAACTTGCCATGTGGCATTACACATACTATTTGAAAGTGAGACGAATAATTTTGAATAGCTCATGAATTTTATAATTAGGGCCAGTTGAATTTCACTTTTCTTTTTCCCCATAAAAAGACTGTAACTCCCATGTAGGATGAATTCTGTTTCGAAAATGAGTAGAGGTCACAAGCACGTACTTTGACTTTGCTGACTAAATTTAAAAGCCAGTCTTTTGAAAATTTTTAGCCAAAATATTTATAGAATAGTAGTTAAATAAATTGATGTGATTTATAATTTACTTTGAGATCAAAGACAAAAAAAAAAACTTGCTAGGGAATCCATTTTAATGGAAGGGGCTTATACTATGGGAAGTATCTTTCCTGTTTCAACACCTTCCAGATTGCCAGTCTGGAGGAAAAAACAGCACCGAGACCTTGTGTTTCATGGACAACTGTGCGACAGCAACTGTGCTGCTTATATTTAAACCCTCGGATTATCTCTGATACTTTCAGATGGTCTGAAGCGAACTTCTAGCAATGCCCTTCATGATGAGTTCCTATAATTAATGGTTCCTGAAACTACCAGGCCTCCAGCACTTCCTCTCTCCCGCAGCTCTCTGAAGTGTGAAGCTCAAGGATCAAAGAAATGTTAACTATATTGGCTTTAGGCTGTACAAAGTATAAACCCAGATTGCTTCTGTGCTGAAAAGTTCTAGGACTTGCCTGTGTGAGCAACATAATGAGCATCAGCCAGACTGTAACTGCTATAGCCATAACATTAAAATCTCCTTATTCTTGTAAGAGAGATGTTTTGAGGTGAGTTGGGCTTCTTTTGCATTAAGGTTGTTAAGCCAAAAAACTAATAAGTAAAAAAAAAAACCACAACAAACCACCTCAGACCCCTTCACGGAATATGTCATAGAGCCACAGACTGAGTTGGAAGGGACCTCAAAGACCATCTAGTCCCAACCCCCCTGCTGCAGACAGGGCACCCTCCACTAGACCAGGTTGCCCAGAGCCCCATCCAACCCAGCCTTGGACACTGCCAGGGAGGGGGGCAGCCACAGCTTCTCTGGGCAGCCTGTGCCAGTGCCTCACTATGCTCATATAACCCAATGCAGCATGTGATTGTGTTACCACTACACTGGTAAATTTTCAACACTGGGAAACCATTACATAGTAAGAATTAGTAATTTTCCTGCAGTCATGCAGATCCTGAGGACGGATACTTACTGTGATGAGGTGTGGCTGTTCAGTATGGCCAGCAGCACAGGGTGGGGCAATCCTGGTCTTTGTATGGGTAATTTGTGGGGTGAAATGATGGACCTGTGTTTGTAAGCGATTCTCTTGACCTTTCTGGGAAGGAGGTATGCAGGGGTGAATGAAGCATCTTTTTCATGTCACTGGTGGTGGAAACTAGAATGTAAACACTGTGGTATGAGGCATGCCAGGAGCTTGTGAGAAGGAAGACTAAATAAACAGAGGAGAAGGGTTCCCTAAAGTGAGTGGAGGCAAATACTGAAATTTGGTTTGTGTCATTTTGGTCAGTTTACCAGTGTGGGTTTTTTTTTTTCTTTTTCTATTTCATCATCAATCTACTACTAATAGTTACATATATTATTACTGTTATCCTAACTAGCAAACAGATGTAAACATGCTGATGAATAGAAGAGACTGAGAGTGCCAACCTTTGAGAAATATTAGGATCAGCAGTCATAATTGAATTACAGGCATTGGATTATTTAGGTTTTGAAGCCTAGTTCCAAGGGCACCATTCATATTAACAGCTGTACTTTCACCATGGCATGTGACTGTGGTAGATTTGCAGGGTCAGAACTTTGTGATGATTGAGACTCATTCTGCCTTCAACACCAGCGGGCAGAATACCAAATTAAAGAACAAGAGATAGTGCAGCATTAAATAGATTGGTATAACTGTTTGAGACCTCTTCAGGAGAAGTAAGAATAAACACTACCTTATATTATCCCGACACACACCTTTTAATGTTGAGTGCTTATCAGCAAGGTCCAAGTATTCTGAACATTTTTATTTCCCTGTTGGATTTGGGGTCAAATAAAGACAATTAGGTACCTCTTTCAGCATTAAAGTGTACTTAACACAGTGTGGCTCAACAGAAGAATGAGTGATTTATTTGTAAATAGTACATTCATTGATGATATTGCATTATACTTAATTTCTATCAGACACGAAATATTTATTGGAAGGCTGCCTTGCTGTAGTGTACATACATATTATCTGTTGTTTCTTATTTAAATAGAATAAGTAGCTTCCATCTACTGTCTTTATTTTGGGTAAATCAGAGAGTTGCTTTTTCCTTTTTGCTTCTATATTGGAAGAATCAAGATGTAATATAATTCCCGCTTAGCAGATACCTTCTAGCACTGAATCATTCATCTGCACTCATTAAGTAAAGTACGCTGTTATTAAATGGCCATTCATAATACAGTAGCAGCATCGGAGGGACCTGTGCTTTCTGCACCGGCTCTACATCATTTCAGTGCAGGCTGAGGTGTTAAAGTCAGGACAGACATTCAGTTACCGGCGGTGAGAATCCTAGAGCTCCACTCCCGGGCTGCGTGTGAGCCTTTCGCCCTGGAGAGAGGCTGCCTCCCAAGTGAGGACCTGCTCCTGCTCTCCCCGGGGTGCTTGGAAGCTCACGCACGCTGGGCAGCCTCCTGAGTGTCTCAATGCGTGGCACCTTGAGGGGTTCAGGAACAGACACCATCACTTGTTTGGGAGGAGTAAGATTTTGGACAGCAGTGGAGCAGACAGGTAGACGAGAGAGAACTGAGACTGCTGTTGTCACCCTAAAGGGATGGGGTTGGATTTGATGGAAGGGGTTCCAGGATCTCCTGCTTTGATAGAGGAGTGACAATGTGACCAGTTACTGTTTTATCATCCTGAAAAGGGGAAGTAGAGTGGCTCAGGAAAAAAAAAAATGAAGCAAAGCTGCGTGACTTTTTACATTGTTTAGAAATGTTGCCAGTGCTGTCCTTGGGAAGGAAACACAGGGCTCAATTAAGCACAGGGAAATTTACCAGCAGGTGAAGCAAAGTGGCACCTTAAGTGTGCCCTGACAAGGTGACACTGTGTCTACTTGAATGAAGTGCAGCCGGAAGAAGTGGGAGTAATACTGAGGAGAAGCTTAAGATAACAAATAACAACAGATCCTGGTTTAAATCCAGTGTCACCTTCCAGATTTTTGTTTTTCTAGAACTTGTGTCTTCTGGACCATCAACATACTGGTTACACCACAGAATATTATAAAAATTAGGGAGCTAATTGCAAAAGCATTGTGAAATATTTTCACTTACACCAATTTAGAAATTTCTTTTACATTCACTGCTCTGATAGAGCTGTCATGGATTGTATTAAAGCTAAGGGAAAGCACCTGCAGCACTGAAGGACAGGTTCTCCTGCGCAGAAGGGGGACTGAAGTCTTCATTGTGTGAAACCTGGGCTGTATTTCAGTGAGGAAATGATGGGGAAGATGAAAGAACAAAGGCAGGGAGATGAATGGAAGAGAACAAGATGTATGTGATAGGAGAATGTGTGAAACATAGGAAGAGAAAAAAATAAGATAGAAGGACAGATTGGTGGAAGATCTGACAGGTTTAGGGTAAGTGGCATTTCTGTTACACAGTGTTAGTCCCAGGCTGCTGATGTTGGGCACTGAACCTGACCTACTGTGTGTAAATTGTTCTACAAATGAAACAGCTTCCACAGTCTTTTATTCTCAGAGAATTTCTCCCTTTCCACACAGTTAAACCCAAGAATCAGCTGCTTGTTTTGCTGGGCTGACATGCACACTGCTTCATTTATCAATTCCATCAATAACAGGCATTTCCCAGATTGTAATGGTGCTCCACGGGCAAGATGAGACCCCAGGCTGTGTGGTGAGGCCAGCATGACACGCAGGAGGGAAGGGCTGCCATCCAGAGGGACCCTGACAGGCCGGAGAGGTGGGCCCGTGCAATCTGCGTCAAGTTCAGCAAGGCCAAGTGCGAGGTCCTGCACATGGGTTGGGGCAATTCCAAGCACAACTACTGGCTGGGTGGAGAATGGATTGAGAGCAGCCCTGAGGAGAAGGACTTGGGGTTATAAGTGCCTGAGAAGCTTAACATGAGCTGGCAATGTGCACTTGTGGCCAAGAAAGCCACCTGTGTCCTGGGCTGCAGGTGCACATTGCCATCAAAAGGAGGATGACCAGCAGGTCAAGGGAGGTGATTCTGTCCCACAATCCTGCTCTGGTGAGACCCTACTCAGAGTACAAGACAGACATGGAGCTGTTGGAGCAAATCAGTCCAAAGAGCCATGAAGATGATCAGAGGGCTGGAGCACGTCTCCTGTGAAGAAGTGTCAACATAATTCTCAGCCTGGAGAAGAGAAGTCTCTGGGAAGACCTTATTGCAGCCTTTCAGTACCTGAAATTGCCTGCAGGAAAGCTGGAAAGAAAATGTTTACAAGGGCATGGAGCGATAGGACATGGGGCAGTGGCCTTAAGCTGAAGCAGGGTAGATTTGATTAGCTATAAGGAAGAAACTGTTCCCTGTGAGGGTGGTGAGGCCCTGGCACAGACTGCCCTGAGCAGCTGTGTCTGCCCCCTCCCTGGCAGTGTCCAAGGCCAGGCTGGATGGGGCTTTGGGCAGCCTGGTGTATTGGAGGGTGTCCCTGCCCATGGCAGGGGCCTTGAAACTAGATGGGCTTTGAGGTCCCTTCCAACTCAAACCAATCTGTGATTCTGTGAATCAAGGTGTCTGGTTGGTTTGTATTTTCTGGCAAAAATAACTGAAACTGTGCTGTTATCTGCTTTCTTTCAGTGGAATAAAGATAAGTACCCTTATCCCTGGTAAACTGTGCCATGAAAAGCTTGTTCTTAATAAAAACACATTCCTCCCTCCTCCTCCCCCCCTACTTAATATATTTGACTGAAGTAAGGGTGTTTTGTCTTAAGAAACAGTGGTTTAGAAAGTATTAATAACTCTCTATTAACAGAAATTTGGAGTGAGTCTGGGTGGAGATTTGAGTCTACATAACTTTCTTTGGGTTCTTTGTAGAATGATTTTTTTAAAAAAAGACATGTAGATGGTGTTAATCTAAGCTCAAGACTGAAGCACCTACACTCCAGAAAGCCTTCATACAGTGGCCTTGTCTTCTAAATAAATAGGTGTCTTACGTTTTTCTGTGGTCAGGAATTTTAAGTGCCTAAAATTCTGCTTCTTCACAGACAGCAGAACTGGTTTGGCTTGTCTTCTGCCTAGGTCCTTCTGGGATCCTGAAATTAAGTGTTCCTGCTCATTAGCCCTTGTACAGATCTTTTTAATGCCCATCATTAGAAGTGAGTTCAGCACAAAGTGTAGCTGCCATGGCTATGGCCCACTAATCACAAAGACTGCGTAGGAACCTGGAAGGGAAATGAGGGAAAGATAAGGAATGGGTTGGTGAGAATAAATCTGAAAATTGCTAGGGCAAACAGCAAATTCAGGAGGCTGGGTGAGTGAGTAGAGCAGTGGGAAAACCATTGTGAGGTGAAAAGTGATGCAGGGAAGAGCTGACAGATCTGTGAAGGGGACAGAAAGCTGAGACACAATACTGAAATTAAAAGGAAAACTAGTATACGAGAGCTGGAAGCTAATGGGAAATGGGCTTCTGGTTGCAAGGAAAGGAGGGGTCAATACATAATGTAAGGAAGTGAATGAGAACGAAGCAGTTACTCTGAACAGGCAGAGACAAGACAGGGATCAGAAGCAGGAGCCTGAGCCTGATGGCAAGGAATGTGATGGGGGTGGTGGCACATGTCCCCAGGATCTCCTGGAGAGAGTCCAGAGAAGGGCTACAAAGATAATTAAGGGCTTGGAACATCTCCCCTATGTGGAAAGGCTGAGTGAGCTGGGACTGTTGAGCCTGGAGAAAAGAAGACTAAGGGGGGACCTTATTAATGTTTATAAATATCTTAAGCATGGGGGAATCAGCCAGCCCCTTTTCAGTGCCCTGTGGGGATAGGACAAGGGGCAATGGCTGCAAGTTGGAGCACAGGAAGTTCCGCACCAACATGCAGAAGAACTTTTTCACAGTGAGGGTGACAGAGCCCTGGGACAGGCTGCCCAGGGAGGTGGTGGAGTCTCCTTCTCTGGAGATGTTCAGGACCCGTCTGGATGCCTATCTGCGCAATATGAGGTAGGGAGCTGCTTTGGCAGGGGGGTTGGACACGATGATCTCTTGAGGTCCCTTCCAACCCCTACGATTCTGTGATTCTATGATTGGCAATGGTACAGCTTGAATGAGAAGGAAAACTGGCCAGGTTTTGAGGGAAAGTGGGTGTCTGTATTGAACAAGATGGAGCATCTCCTTTTCAATGGTTACTGTCTTTAAAAGAGCTGGAAATTAAACCAAGCTTAGAACACTGTCTTAAACCATGTTAGAGTGACAAGCCACTGCTAAGCTGGAGCGGGGAAGAGTAAGGTTGTCCAGAACATACTAACTGAGCTGCCTTGGACCATATGCATTATGATATAGTTTAAACTTACATGATCTCAGAATCTCATGGTCTTTTCTAGAGGGCCAGAAGTGTACAAAGACTGAACAGCAAGGAACCTCGCTGACAGTCGTTGTAGGAGCTTTAAACAGGGCGCGAACAGGGCAGTGCACAAGGAGAAAGATGCGTCACCTGGTTGAGGCAGATGAACGCAGCTTCCTCAGAAAACTAAAGCTCTACATCAGGCTCTGAAAAATAAGTTTTAGGAATCTCTGGTCAAACACTTAAGTTTGTAATGCTCCTAATTCTAAAGCTCAGTCTAAGGGGATCATACAATGACGCACCTCACAGGGAACTGGATTGCAATCTGTTGTTACCTGTGCTGTGACTATACGTAACTCAGTTAATGTGTAGATTTTCAGTACTCTCTCTTCTAGCTACTACTGTATTCACTCAGTAAGGTCAGGGTCCTGTGGAAAATATTGCATGCTGTCACTTAATAAAAAGCCAAGCAAACTAGATACAAATAAGGGGGCCCAATTAACTCTAAATACTTGAAAAACAAAAATTGCAACTTCTGAAGTGCTTACCTTAATCATTTATTAGTTTCCAGCTCATTGGAAATCTTTCTTATTTTAAGATTTTGGGTTTGTGAGGATGTTAGTGTTTATATGTAGCTTGTTGCCATTTGTGTGGGGTTTGTTTTGGTAATTTTATTTAAATGCATGCTTTCCATGTGTTTATCCTATATGCCCATTGTGAAAAGAAAACTTAAAAAACTAGGAAGCATAATTGCAGTCAGTTTTTAAGTTTCCATTGACTGCTGGTGAAATCTTCTCTGAAAAACCTGTACCTTGCTTGTGTTTTCAGTTACACATTTACTTGCATAATGGAGAAGATGAAAAATAATTTGCTTTTGTCTGATGTAATTGTAATTGTATTTTAGGGGAACTAGTTCCATCTCCGTTTTCTTTCTAATGTCATTACATTTTGACCATGGTCAAATGTTAAGGTTGCGATGACTATTTAAGGAGACTAGTTTCAGTGGTTGTGTCATACCAAATACGTTGCTTTTGTCCTTTGTTATTGTTAGATGGGCTGCTCTAAATTAGATGGTCTAATTCTGGAAAAAATTGAATATGTGCAGGTGGACTTTTGTGTCGGCAAAGCCACGCTTATTTAATTGGCGCTCCATATGTCTGCAGAAATTGATTCCATATGCTTGAATAGCAGAGTTTGAAAATGTTTCTTTAATTCGTACTAGTGCCAGGAGAAAGCAGAATAACTTTGTTTTAGCTAAGTGGCAGTGCACCTGTACCCCAGCCACCTTTCGGTTTTGGAAGTGGTAATTGTATACGTAGGGTTTTGTCACACGGTAACAGTTTTAACGCAACTTAAATCTGGGGCTAACAAACCCTTAAATGCCTTGCTGCCTGTCTGTACTCCTAAAAGCAAGTGATGAAATGCACCTAAATCACGCACTCCCACCTTCTGCTAGGTTGAATTTACGTGAGGTTTCCCACGGAAAACTCTTGAAGGTTGTGCTGAGTCTAAAAATATACATACATGTAGCGCTTGGGTTGAGCAAACCCCAGTCCTTCTGTAGCAGGGAAAAACAAGCTTTGTGTTTCCTTCTGGTTATGCCAATGGATGGGAAATAATCCTGTTAGAAAAGCTGGATGTCTGAATTTTTAAATTGCTGACAGTTTGGGACAATAAGACTTCGTATAGTCAAGAGATAAGCTTACAAGGAGTTATGTAATTTGTTTTTTTTTCTTCTTTATTGTACACAGGTACCTAAGGATAAAACTGGCCTGAAGGGAAAATCTAAGGAAAACTGGGGAGCTTGACTGTTCTTGCACCTGAGTAAGTGAGTTTTCTTAGTTGGAA
The DNA here is from genome assembly GCF_964237585.1 of Gallinula chloropus. Classification (NCBI taxonomy): domain Eukaryota; kingdom Metazoa; phylum Chordata; class Aves; order Gruiformes; family Rallidae; genus Gallinula; species Gallinula chloropus. The sequence goes on along the minus strand of NC_140085.1, from coordinate 135,662,465 downwards.
ATCAGTTTTACAAAATGTTACAACTGTTCAGTACTTTTCAGGATCTCTGTGCCGAACTGCAGTCTGTAACTTGGGACAGTTCCTTGGCTTTTGAATCGAAAAAGACTAGAAGTTCTGGGGCTAGCTCAAGGGGATGTTGTATAGAGCCTTCAGTGCTTTGCATTAAGTTTGCTTTTTATCAATACCCTTACAGCTTCTGTAAAATTAAACATGGATTATATGCAGGATTTCTTGGTATTTTGGTGCTTTGACTTCCCAGGTATTTTTGTTAAGAACTAATTTCTGAGTTTGAATGACCTGTCTGCTTCTCAAAGTTAAATTTGGCCTTGCTGGGTTGTGACCATAAGGCAGCACTGAGATCCAGCAGGACTGAAGTGCTAAGAGGAGGTCAGGTTAAAAATAAGGTCATCAGAGGATGAAGGCAGAGAAGACAATCTCATGGTAGCCTAATACGGTTGTCTTGGAAAGGGTGAATGATCACTTCATGTTGTTTGTGACAGAAGCTGTTGTCCTGGTGGGGTTTGCTTCCATTAAACTAAGACAAGGACAGCTTTTCTTCATCAGCACTGATAGGGCATGTGGCAGACATCCCATGGCATCTGAAGGTCCCCACCCAGGCCGAACCCCGTCCTACGCAGGTTTCTGAAAAGGCAGGAAGAATATTTTTCAGTTATCCATTTAGCTTCCTTTTCTGGCAATCCCAGCATTATTACAACAAATACATTACATGTCAAAAAAGTGATTTGTTGCACTATCTGACTTTAATCGTACATGTTCATATATGAAATGTGTGTAATATTAAGGAACAGATAAGTATGGTGTGAAACTTCTTTCTACTGGTAAACATATTTTTAATAATGGGCAAGTTAGTTGAGTTTCCTGAAACAAGTGCCAGAGCTGGAGCCTTTCTTCCTGCTCGCGTTTATCACGCCAGAAGAGTTATGTTTAATTTTGGAAGGCTTCAGTAAGCTGAATATCCTGACTTGTATCTACATTAAGTTTTACAAACTACTTATCAGCCGAGAGTCTCTTGATTTAGTCTGCTCTAAACTTGTTATCAGTGCATTTTATTCCAAATCTGTGCTGTGGTTTAATCATATTCTTGTGCTGAATGTATGAACTTTCAAAATGGGATCTGGCATGTCACTGTGTAAAAAACCTGCACGTCATTTCGCTGAAGTATTTATCCTGTTTATCTCTTTGCGATAGAGAAGGAGGCAAACCAGTCTCTCATTGTTTTTGATGCTAGAGAGAATTAAATATGTATCATAAAAAATATAACAGCCTTTGTGAGCCATACACTTTGGATTCATTGAGAAATGTATCAAGGCAGCATTTGCCATTATTCTTTGGTTTGTAAGCTAGGCAGTGAATCACAGCTAATGCCGGAGACTGGACCATGAGTCACTTTCCTGGGCGTTTGTAGCTCTTGTGGAAGTGCTGGTTCCTTCAAAAACTGTGATTTGTCCTACTTGCAGTCATTGTGCATGGTTGTAGGAATCAGGCCTGTGAACTAGTAAACAGGTGTAAGGTTTGTTAGGGAGAGAGGTTAACTGTTCTTAAATGATAATGGCATGTTTTGAAATCAAAATTGGCTCAACAGCTCTGTTTTAAATCCAGCAGGGACCTTTGAGAGAGGTTTTTGCCTTGTTTCTTTTAACCTCTATACTAACATGCAGCAAATGTTTTCATTTATTTCCTGTGTTATCAGTTCTACTCTGCATATTTGAGTCTATTGCTTTTGACAGTGATGAAAGACAGGTATTTCCAGATATTTTGAATTTTGGGTGCTACATAAGCTCAGCTGTTCCTTTCAAGAGTATTTTCTTCCTCTGCCTTGTTCCCGTTCCCTCTTTGGGAAGGCAGCACTGGAAATCCCAGGTGCAATTGCAGTCTTTTGGGAATTATAGCTTAAATTTTGTGCTGTGTGAGATGGGAGCATGCCCATACAAAAGAAGGGTGGTCTTTCTGCTGAGTGTGAGGGTTTGGAGGAGTAGTGACTTCGTCCTTAACAAAGATAATATGTTGATGTTACGTTACTTTTTACTTGAAAATTGTGCTTAATTGTTGTTTGAGAAAGGCAGAACTAAGAGATGGGGGCAGTCCAGTTAGATTGTGCAGCCTATCCCTTTATGGCTATAGGCTTCATCTCTAATTTAGGTGTTTTACCCAGTTTATTATTTGCCAGTTACTGTAGTTACTGCATCACCTACGGATTTCCTCATTCAGACTTGAAATTGTGTGCCTTGGGGCAAGATCGTCTCAGTTAAGCATGGAAATGAACAGGCCTTGTTTTCGAGAGCATCCTGCACCTAGCACTTCTTGTGCCTGGTGTTCTGAAAAGATCAATGGGTTTGTGCAGATCTACATCTGGGCTTGAAGCAAGATAAAACAGAGCCGTGACGCAGCCCTCTGTGTGCTGCATTCTGTTCTTTTCCAGGGATCAGCAGGGAATGGTTCGTACCTCAGGTGAGAGGCCGAAGTGAAGCTGGCTGGTACTGTTGCTACAGCCTGTTGATGCTGTGGGATGAAGCTCTGTAACTCCTTTTAGCATTTAGATTGTTATTATTTTTGAAGATCACAGTGTACGGTTTCTGACAGTTTTTAGAGGTATCATATGCTCTGCTGTTCATAGTCTTAGAAGTCCCTGGGGATTTAAAGCTCTTTCTCTACAGTATCTCTCTCACAGAGATCAATTAAGTTTCTATTTAAAGTTGTATCAACTTAGCATCTACTGAAATCCTAAAAAAGCTGATGTTTGATGAGACAATTCTGGAAGGTTTTTTAAATTTGGTTGAGGATTTTGGGGTGTTATGTTTTTGAGAGGGGTTCTTTGTTGTTTGGAAAGTGGTGTTATGAGTAATGGAAAGCTCCAGTAGCTGAAATTTTAATAAAAAAAAGTCAAATTTGTTTAAATGGTGTTATTTATTAAAACAGCTTGTTCTTATACAGCTAACAGACCTGTAGTTGCAACTCTCCCCCACATTTTCTGTCTTTGAAAGACAACTTATTGTGATCAGACCTAAAATGTTGACGAAACTTTATCTCGTCGTTTTGCCTGAAGCCAAGTGTCACAGCCTTTCACTGCTGTTTGTAAAGTTGTATATCTCTGAATTTGAAAGGTACCAAAGTCCTGTGGTTGGCCTCAGCATTAAAATATATAGACACTTCTGCTTTATGAGGCCATAAACCAGATAATCCATCACTAGTGGGGATCTGGAGGTAGACATGGGCTTTTAAAGAACAATATGTTATATTACAGATTCCTTTGGAGGGGAAGTGTTTGGTTTTAGGGATTCCTGGAGAGTGGAACCCTAGTATGGTGGTGCTGGGTGTGTCATAAATCATGTACTTTGCCTATGTTGGTTTCTGTTTTTTTGTTTGGGGTGGGTTTATTTGGTTGGTTGGCTTGTTTTTTTTTCCTTAGAAGTCTTAAGACCATTCAAATGACCTATCATAAGAATAATAAGTAGCATCCTCTCTGCAAACACAGAAGAGGGGGAGAAATGATCAAAAAAAAGGTGCAATATTCTTACGATCTATATTAATAAACGATAGTGTGTCACACGATTCATGTGAGCAGCAGTGTGGCTGCATTGCTGTTGTCTGCCCAAATAACAAGAAATGAGAAGGAAGGAGGGGATGACAAGGTGGGGGGGTGTATGTATGGAAGATTGGCATTGTGGTGTGAATGAGTCGATGCTGTGCTTTTATTGGGGGGGGCAGGGGGCTCATTACAGGGTGCTTCATCTGTTTGCTGCTCTTCGATATTTAGAAAGCATCTTCAGTGATCCTTTTTGCAAACCAGCTCATGCAGTAACTGGCAAAACAGAAGCAATTAGTGGTGTAATCTCAAAGGGAATCTCAAGCTTCTCTTTAAGTGCAATGATTAAATCCACTAAAATGATAACCGTTGCTGCCAAGAACCCCTGTAATTGGTCACTAATGTATTTTGTTGTAGCAGTTGATAACTACCAGATTTCATGCACGTAATTAGTAACGCATACACGTTTGGTCAGTAAAATTGAAAATCCTAATAACTGGGGCTAGAGGGGGTGGGCAGGAATACAGAGCTGGGGAGCTGAAATAGTGCTCTGTTGATGGTACCTAACTAGAACTGTATGCTTCAATAAAACAAGTGTCCTACTGTGCCGGAATACAAATGGGCTGTCTGTGGCAGGATATAGCAAAGACGTTTGGCAGAGAGGGATTTGAAAGCTTCTGGCATAATGTAATTGAATTGGCCATTTCTTTAAAGATACAGCAAATTGTTTGCTGTGGCATTCATCATCATAAGGAAGGTCAGACAGCTTGCCAAACATACGATATTCATAATAAAAAGTAAACCGGCGACGCTTACATTTAAACACAAATCATGTTATCGTGTTTGTAAAAGCTGTGGGAATGAATGGGAATATTTTTGGTGGTGCTGAGGCATTAGTAAGCGAAGTAAGAGTGTAATTCAAGAGGGGAAAAGCGTATAGTCAGGGAAAAGACCCCCAAGGGAAGTAGCTAGTGAGCAACACATGATCCCCCCTGACTTGAGAGCATAGTAGGTGTTTTGGCAGGAGTATTGCTGACTCTCTTCTCTGATCACTTCAGGGAAGATAAGCTGGTATGATGCCATTTTTTCCCTTTCAAGAAAACAAAGGGAAAAAAAAAACAAAGGAGAGGGACTTAAGGAAGACTTTTAAAAGAGGCAATATCTAAACTGAAGCATTGCTGCATTTTCTAGGTCAGTTATGCTGTGACAGAACAAGATGATGCAACAAGATGCAGCCTACCTGAAATGTTGTATGAAATGCTCAGAATTGGTACACTGGGAAACCCCTCTCAAGCCACATCCAGAACGCTGAACATAAATTGTGTGGTGACAGGGGCTCTGGGCCACACAGTGATGCCTCTGCAAATAAGTGGCTGTTAGCTTTTAGGTTCTAACACATTCAGGAGACTGGCATTTTGATTTCTTGCACCACTGCACCACTGATAGGGTTGGAAATGGGAATCAAAATAATTAGATTGGATATATAGATCCCAGCAAACCAGCCAAGAAAGCGGCTGGGCTGGGGAGGGCCACTCTGAATTCTAAAATGTGCTGGTGCTTTTTTTTTATGAGAGGGCGAGGACGGAAGGAGTAAACCAGAGTGCAGATGTTCACCATTTATATTCAAAGCATGTAATAAAATAATTGAATATATGCTTCCTCCTATTACAACCTGTTAAAATCAGTAATAAAGTACATTAGTGTTATATTAAAAAGGGAGCACAAATTTTCAGGTAATATATCTTAGTTACGGTATGCACAGTGTATAGATAGGCAGGCTGGGAGGTGGCCATTTACATCATCTGAGGCATTCTTCCTTGCTAATACAGGATTGTTCCCATCAGTGCATTTTCTGTTGTTTTTTTTTTCCAGCAGTAGCTTTGCAGTATTCCCTCTGGCAGTTTTCTTGCAGGTTAACAGTTGTTCCTTCAAAAAAAAAACCTTTTTCTTCTAGTCACTTAATGTTTTCCATTTAAAATAAATTTTTTAAAAATCCTTCTATTTATTCCTTCTTGAGTTTCCATATCTGAAAGAAAATGTCTCCCCTTTTCTGCTATGCAGATTCCTCCCTTAGATATTTATAAACTATTACCCCATTTTCTCTTTGCCCCACTTTGCCATCTTTCACCTGTACAAATTTGCTTGTCAGTCTTCATTCAAAAGTCAGTTCTTCAAGTTTTTGCTTTTCAGAGACTCCCCCTTCATCTAACCAGGAGATTCAGGGGTCCAGGTCCTCCTAAATCTATATAGGATATATGTTTTTTCTGTTAGCATGATTTTTGCTTGTTGCTTTTTTTAAAATTCTACTATGTCGCTTGCCTGCCCATCTCTTCTACCTCATTTATGGCTCAGTGCCCTTTTACCCTTCCTTCTCTTCCTGTCTTATTACTTTTGTTGTTGTTGTTGTTGTACCAAACTTGTTAAATCTTGCATTTCCTCTTTGTTATTTCAATCTGTATGTTTCCTCTTGCATGAAATCCCAAGTCCTGCTTGTCTCTGCGACTTCTCACCGCCCTGGTCACTGTTAAGCATCAGTCCAAAACAACCCCGTGGTTTGCGTGCAGGTCTGCGAGGAGGAAAGCAGCGGGCGTGGGTCTCAGCATCTCCTGTGCTCTGAGGCCAGAAGCACAGGCTGTGCCTCTGCTAATGCTCTGTGACAGTAACACAGGCTGAAGTATTTGCCTGCTGATGCAGAAGCCTGGGCTGGGCTGTGTCCTGTCCCCGACAGCTTGGCTGAATTTTGTACGCGAATCCAGCAGTTACCGGCTTCAGCTACAATCGCTGGGAAAAAAGCTGTGTTGAGCTGTTTCTGAACATCCCCTTTCTGAACTAAATACCAGCATTTTTCATTTCTTTTCCTACCTCAGATCTCCAGGCGATTTTAGGTGTTAGTTTTCTTACCGTGCTCTAGTGTGTTACTTCACGTTACACTACTCAGTTGTGAAGATAGTGACGAGAAATAGCCAAGTGATGTCTCTTGGTTTTGATCTGTGCAAGCCCTCAGTATCTAAAGCTCCTTCAGAAGTGTCATTTGTGTATCTTGAGGTGCACTGAGGCCGTGTTGTACAGCTTGCACATGAGTCTGCCAGTCAGTGATAGTTGATTGCAAGCCTAAGAAATTAAAAATGTATTTACTGTCCATACAGAATGGACTTAACTAGTGTGGGGGTGCTGTACTCATACCTGAAGCTCAAAGTGCTTGGACGTACTGGGGAGAGAGTTTGGGAGTTCTGGAGGAGCTCATCTTTCTGGTAGGAAGCTGATATCCTATCTGTTTTGTCAAATAGAGACTGCAGTGGTGAGGTGGTCATCATCTGGTAATACACGTGTGAAGATTTATGATGTGAGATGACTTTTTTGTTTGGAAGCTAGAGAAATAAATAGCTACACTGGAAATAAGGTAAAAGTAGAAGAATTCAAAGAGGAAGCAGATTTTGTTATTCCCCCAATATTTAGAGCTGTTTTAAAGCTGGGGAGTTTTTGAAATTGTGAGATGAAGAGGTGTCCCTTAATGGAAATTTTCACATCCTTTTCAGATTAATTTCTAAAATACAGATTTCTTTCAGTGTTTCAAAGTTAGGAGTAATGCAGGAATTGAACGTTTTCATTTTGAAACTCGTGTTATTGAGGAAACCCAGTTAGATCCCGTACTGGTCTCTTTTTTGATGCTTGCGAAGGTCTTCAGTTTAAGGTTAGGGGGTTCATACAGGCAGATGCTTTAGCTGAGATGATGGTCATGTATTTCTGGGGGACAGTTGCCGCACAGCAGTCAGTGTGCAAGAACTAGTTCAGTAACTCTGTACCTTTATGAAGCCAGCTGCCCAGAGCTTCCGCTATGGCAGATAAGACACACAGCCTGCTTAGGAGCCCAGTGAGGATTGACCAGTGTTTAAAGTTTACTTCAGTGCTCGGCACTGATGTTTGAGAGAATTAGGGGGCGAAAAAGAATTTTGTTTTTAATAATGTTTCCCTTGACCTTTATCTGCAGTGAAATTGGCTGGCAGGGCCACAGCCGGTGTAAACGTAACGTTTTATTTATGGCGGTAATTCTAGAGAAAAACAAACTGAGGTTTGGAGAAAAGGAGAAGTGAAAGAATCTTAGGGGTTTTAGATTAATAACTTGCTGAATGTGGATGAGTGCAAATGCCACTGACTTGAACAAAGAGTTCAAATTAGATACCTTTTATGGGTTCCATAAAGTCTAAGAGGACCCCAACACTTGATCCACCCGTGTTTTGACTACTGCCATTCAGTCAACAGTGTAACAGTGTGTTGAACACAGGCTGTAAAGACAAGGCAGTGTGTTAAACAGATGATATTTTCTGTACCTGTTAGAGTGCTAAATGCTGTGAAACATTTCCCATTCTGATGTATAAATAACCTTCTGTGATATGAATTCTAGGTAGTGGAAGCACCATACATATTTCAGCACCACAGCATTTGCTTTGTCTCAGAGACCTGCAGATGGCTTTAATCTTCTATTTTAAGTTATTAAAATAGCATGATTTAAACAGTAGGATGTACCACATAACTAACTCAATTGTGCTGTAGCTCAGAAAAAACTGGGCTGCTTCTTCCATGTCAGGAAGACTTTTCGATGCTTCTTGTTGTCTTTTCCTTGGTTATTGGACCCATGTCGATACCCTTCTACAATAATCTTCAGAAGTAATTAATGTTCAGCTAATATCTTACCCTTTGCAACTTTTCACTACCAATGCATATTTTATGGGATGACTCCTTTACCTCTACAACTAATGAACTCAGCTCTTCATCTTTCTGTGTTGAACTTGCTTTTGAAGGTCATCTGAAAATAAGTAAAAGAATATTAAAATTCTTTTGCTATTTCTGATCTCTTATGCAAACACTTAGAAACATGGTGACTGGTCTTCTCGTGTGAGATAATATACAATCATGGAAATTCTTAGATTCTCTCTAAGCTGGTGGAGATTCTCTCTGAACTCGAAGCTTCATACATGTACATGCTTACCTGTAAAGAGATGCATACAGTTATTTAAAATTACATATATATATGTGTGTGTGGCTGTGTAGGACTCAATTTTACCAGAGGATAAGGAAAATGTTTTTGTATTTTTGAAACAAACCCCATTATTTTTATGTGATCTTAAGTGAATGGGTTTTTAAACTTGCTTTGTTACTGCAGTGAGTGTTGTAGACTTTCAAAGCATTAGATCTTAAATTAATAATACCCTTCTCCTACCCATATATTGTTTGGAAAAATTAGGCTTCTTTAGGAAATGATAAGTGGTAGCACTGATATCTTAGTTCCCTACCATGGGAAGTGCTTCCCTTATTTTCCTTTTCCGTGCCCCTCTCCAGGAACAAAAGCAATACAAAAATGCAGATGTTGAAGGGCACGAAAATGTGTTTAAAGTATTTTCCTTCTGTCTTGGAACAATGGTTGCTGACAGCAGAAAGCTTGCTTGCTTGTTAAAATTAGATTTGAATCATCAGTGTAATAGCGGTAGGAAATTGTAGGATGGAAGGGTGCCAGGAAGCCTATCTATATCTGCCCTTTCAGTACGCATAAGGTGGGCCCTGAATGACTTGAGCTGGCTCCTCAGTTGAGCAAGCTTGCCCTATATGACAAATCCTTCCCCAAAATACTTTGTACCCAGGCCAAAGCCATTGAGGTGGGATCCCCAGACCAGACACAAGCACAGCAGTGCCAGATGGCTGTTATAACTTGGGCTTCTTGTTCCTTACATCACATTTAAGTGGGCCCAAGCTCGTTGCCTCTCGCCATTTTCCTGGGGTAGGACTAAATAAAAAAAGAACTGTGTTTTGAGGCTTGGTTTATTGGGTTTTATGGTTGTGAAGTTTTCATGAGCAAGCTGTGAGTAAATGAGAAGCTGCGTCAGAGTCATCCCCTCAGCTGTTTTAAGGCAGCCCAGCACCCAGTTGCTTCTTTGCTATGGTTATTATCCACTGGCTTTGCAGTAATCCAACCTATGGAAGAGAGTGACCTCTCTGTGCACCTTAAAACCATTCACAGAAATGGTTGTAATTCTGCTGATGCAGAATGCAGCTGCCCATCTAAATCTCTTTTTTGAACAGAGGGGTTGGATATGTCTCTGCTGTGTACTGGCTTCTATTTTGTTTCTGGGGCGTTTTTTTGCACTATTTCCATAAGCAGCTTGGTTCCTGATTACTTCAGGGAGTGCTTTGCATGATATAATGGTAATTGATATCAGCTGAAGTGCTAAAGCTACTAGTCTCCTAATTTAAATTAGTGCCAGTTGGAGATGGGAGAGCCAAAAGCAGGGTTATGCATGGGAGAGGGCTCTGGTTTTGGAAATGACTTAGTTTGCTGTAATGCTGGAGTGTAAGTTTCTGACCTTCAGGTCATGAGGTTCATATTGTCCTGGGTGGCAAAGTGGAATCAAAGCGGTTTTGAAGGGATGATCAAGGAGGAGTTTTATTTTAAGTGTTTAATGATGTTTAGTGCGTTAGTGTTCTCTTCATCAGTGCTATGAATGCAATCAGACATATTTTAAAATAAATCTACATAAATAACTGCTGTATAATAATGCAGCATTGGTTTATATCTTTTTATATCATTTGTTTACATCTGCTCCATTTACCACTCACCCTATTGTATGTATGTATGTATTAATCTATCTGTATATATCTGGAGTTTATCTATATAAAGTTTATTTTACAGAGACATAAGCAGTTCTACAGCTGGACTGTATTGTTTATAGGTATTATTTAATAGTTAGCAAATATTTGGGAGGCACGGGACCACCACAGTTTTGTGAGACCAGCATAGCTTGATTGTATCCAGGAGAAAATGGAAAGTTTTGCCTAAGCTTGACAGGGCACCTTGAGCTGACCTGCTTGTGCATTCAGCTTGTAGATTGTGAGCACATCTACCAGCTGAAAGGACAGTGGGTTATGTGGAAGATTTTCCTGGATGTTACTGATGTATTTGTGTTTGAAAAAATGGATGGGTTCTTTTATTATTATTATTTCCCCCCCCAGAGTCCTTACAGGCCTGGTGGAACGATGTGCTGTTACACAGGCTTAAGGTTGCCCAGATGATGGTGGCTTGCACAGCTCCACTGTTCTTCTCTCTAAGATGGTTCCAAAAATGTAACTCAGGTTTTATTTTCTGTACATTGAGTCCATTACGTGTTGTTAAAACTTTGCTGATAGTTTTAACATCCTGTCCTTTTCATGGTAGCCTGTGTTGTATTTGTAGACAGTTTGCCATGTTTCTCAAGACAAGGCCGAGAGCCGTTTCCTAAAATAGCCCGGATACTTGCATTGCATGGAGCTTTTCCATTAGTGTTCTACCTATTTGTCTTGTTGGTGCCTATAAAAGTATGCAAGTCTAACCTATAATATTAAGGGGTTTATGGCCTCCCTACTTAAATTCTAGTTCACCTTCAGTGCATTGTGATATTGCAGATACTCTTAATCATACTGTTAGCCAGTATCATCTTTAAACATATTCCATGTCCCCTGGGTATCTACCTACCATCTGTTAGTTTATCCCATTAGATTTCCACCAGATTTCCCATTTTCTCTCCAGCATACTGTGCTGAAAAAAGTCTCCTTATAATTTCCCTTATTGATCTCCCAGTTTAGTTTTAATTACACAGCTAATCAGATTATGGTGACTTTTTCTATTTCTCACCTCCCTGTGCTTTCCAATTTGACCAAAAATGTACACCTGGAGCTCGATTTCTGCACACAGGTATGTAAGTGCCTGCAGGATGAGAATACAGGATTCTTCTAGGCTCTGCTTTCTCTTCCGTTCACTTTACATGACGGGTATAAGGACGTGTATATGTGGCACCTCATTCTTCCCAACTGGAGCAGCCGCTCAGCCTCCGCTTCCTCTGGTGGGCCAAGGAATCTGGCTCTTCATGCTGACCTGAGTCAATTCAACAGCAGCAGCTCCCAAAGGGCCTGTCCTGCCCTCCCTCCCCTTCGCCTTGACCCCAAGCTCCCACTCCCCGAGTGCCATCAGGTCTCTGGTTGTGCCACACTGTGCAGTGCTGAAAAAATGGTTTTATTTGCTAGGTGAGCTTCCAGCCAGATCAGCAGTCTGATCCAGCCCCCCTGTCCCCAACACATGGCAACAGTAGGGTCTTAAATAAGCTTAGGCTGGCTATTAATACACAGTGCTGAGTCACTGCTGAAGTGCACCTTTCTAAAGCAAACCATTGCCAGATCCGGTCTGCCTGGAACGGGGTGTAATTCGCTGTCCCGGGCCATCGAATGATGAGTGGCTCAGCTGTTTGTGCGGAGGGGCGAGGTAGGCACGTGTGGAGAATTACCTCAGCGGGTGTCTGCAGCCTCCCTGCCTCCACTCAAGCATCACCACCCAAATAAAAACCTGGAGAAATGCTCTCCAGGCACAGAAAGCTGCTGTTTTCTTTAAAACCTGTAGGAAATTTAGGATTCTGGGAAGTTGTGGGAGAATTATTTACAAACACTGGCAGTCTCATCACCCAGATGACTGATGTCAATAAACTCTCTTATTGTTATAGAAATACCTCAGCTGGCTGGAGCTCAGCCCCGGTGACAGTTCCAAACAGCTGAGAGCATCTTCACTGTTAACTAACATTAACTGACATTCCTGCATTGGGGATCATTGTTTTATAGGGCAGGAAGGGGTTAGTTTATTCACTGCTCATTTTTTTTGTATTGCTGGACAAAAGCTTGCCTGATAGAGCTGCGTGTTTTCATGGCTAATGAGCTGAGCCAGTCCTTGGTTTCTGTCCATGTACTACAGGAATTAAACCGTATGGAATATTACTGTGGAATATTTAGGTTCATTTATAAATACAAAGATTCATGTGTACAAATTGGCTTCAGTCTTAATTGATTTAGAATACTTGATTAGACAACACAGCTGAGCCAACGTAACTTGCTGCTGCTGAGAGAGGTGGTTCGGCCCTCGCTTTTGTCTTCCTTCCCTTCTGGCCATATGGTGCTTGTCTGACTCCTCGCTCTACCGCTGAACTCCTCCCTTTCTGGAAGAGATCAAGCCATTTTATCAGGTTTGATGGTGTGAAACAGGTGTGAGGAACTGTGCGCTTCCCTTCTGGAAACTACGGTTCAGCACGAGGATTGCAGGTCTAGTGAGAAAACCTCCGGTGCCAAGAGGTACGAGCTAGATCAGCATGGGCTCAGTTCTACGTACTGTTTTGATCAAGAAAAGGAGTAGTCTGGCTTTACATACAGCTTCTGTGGTATATTTTTAGACGTTACCACCTGCATGTGATATAATAGTCCTGTGGCCAAAAAAAAAGATAAAAGAATGGCATTTCTAGCACAGATGGCATGATTGATAGAGCTGTGGTTTTACATACTTTGAATTTTAGTGGCATGAGGAGACTTTCTACTCTTAAACTTACACAATCGTGTGCTTTAAAATAAAAGATGCTAAAAAATACTGCAGTGTATGTATACTTGGCAGAAAATCAAGCATTACTACTTTACCTACCAAAAATCAATGGTCAAAGAACAGAAGTTTTTTTACCAGCTAATTGTGTGGGATGTGGCTACGTTGAAGTAGTTCTGGTGACGATGACACGTGAGGATGATCACATGTTTGAAGTATGGGTGCCATACTTGTGTTTATTCAGACTTGTTACCTGGGGTTCTGCAAAGCTAGTGAGAAGTCACCTTTGCTGTAGTACTGTCCTTTACAGTAGCCCCATTGCAAAGCATGGTGTAAAGTCATGTAGTAACTTTGGGAGCAAGTTACAGAGTTTGCAGCATTAGGAATAACAGGTTGGCGACCATCTTGGTTTTAAAAACAGCCTTAGCAAGCATGTGTGAAAGTGCAAATGCAAAGGTTGCAGGGGCAAACTTAAGTGCTTGTACCTAAGACCTGGACCAGGCACAAGGACAAGAAATGCCCTTGTATGTGTTGCCTGAGTTCAGCTGCTACCCTTGCCCCAGCGTGGGAGCAGCAGCGGGTGGCAGTGGGAGCTGCCAGAGCCCGGGCAGGTGGTAAGGAGGGAGAGGTCAGAGCAGGATTGTGCCTCTGTCTGGAGGAAGCAAGGGAGAGCACATGCTTTAGGTTTTGAAAGCTCACGTGTGCTTCTCGCATATTTTGGGTCTCCACAGTCTTAAGAGCATTTTTGTTTATGTGTTCTCTTTACTGTTTTCTGTAGAAAAAGGAAATACATTAAGTGTAATGACTTAGCATAGTCAGCAGTCCTAGCTTGAGGATTTTGCATGACAGAATCTCTTAAAGCTGACCTAAATGAGTACTTTAGATAGCAGGAGTGTACAGCTATATCTCTTGTGGGCCCGTCACTGGAGAGAGCTATCCAAATTGGAAGCAGTGAATTTAAAGAGCCTTGTATTAGCAGAGCCGAGCTAGGCCGATCTGACAGACCCTCTGTGGGTCACACTGAGCCCAAGATGCGGTGGCCTTGCGGAATCACTTCTGTTTGTGTCTTTTCCTGGTGGAGAAGATTGCTCAGCATAGCACGCTCACGCTGGGCAAGCAGAAGGCATCAGAGGTGGCAAGTGGGGGCATGTGACCCCCCCAACAATAGGGCTTCCCCTCAGGCCTTGCTAGGTGAGCAGCACCAAGGCTGCTGGGCCCTATCCGGAGCCTGACTCCTTGTTGTCTGTGTTGGAAGAGCCAGGGCTGTTCAGGCAGTATGCATGGGGTAGCGAGGGACTTCAGCAGCTGGTTTTTAGCTGTCTCTGCTGACAAAACCTAAGTGGGATTTATTTTTCCCCAGCAGCTTTGAATGTAGGGAAGTCTGAAAACATTTCATATGGGACTCAAAAAGCATTTCCCTGCACCCAGGGCTCCTTGCTGCCAGTTTTCAAAACACTGCTGCAAAATAGGAGTGTCTGCAAAAATTACAAGAAAGGGGGTTATAATAGAAAACAGAAGCAAATTGTAAATATAAGTGTCGTAGCTTCTTACTTTATCTGTGGGGACCATCCGTGATTTTGAATATCCAGATTTGTACACCGGAAATAGTAGGGGTGCTCCATGGTTTTTACAGTCTGGTCCCCATACAAATTATTTGAGAGAGAATACTTGATGCATGTTTGTGTGTGCATACAGGTGCACATCTACCTGTGTGTGTGTATGCATGTCTGCTGACTGCATGTGAAAATGGCTTACTTCCCAGCCTGACCCCAAGGTTTGGAGTTATTGTCACAGCAGGCACGCGGCTGTCCGTATCTTCCACCCACAGGTTCTGCAGAAGCAAATTATTTTCTTACAGTGGCAGTGCATTTTTGGCAATGCAGAAATGGGTCCAGAAGGTTTTTCCGGGCCGTGACCCTTGGACTGAGCAGCGGGGGTAGGACTGGTGCTGGCCCTGCACATCATGGATGTGTCTGTATCCAGGCCTGCCTGTCCCTCCCTCCCCTCCCCCATCCCCGTGTGCGCCCTGACTCGCAGCAAGCACGTACTGAAATGGCTGTGGTTGTACCTGTTTGTGGGTGATGGGTTGTTTTTCCCTTCTGATCGCTGCAGGCGCAGAAGAGAACAGCAGCTTATCAAGCACTTCAATCTGGTTTGCAGAGCGTAACAGCTTATGAGAAAATGGCTGCCGTGTTTTCCAGAGCTGTCCCAGGGATGACCGCGCAAGAGAAAATGAGGATCCGAGCATGAGAAACCTCTCAGCAGTTTCCCGGGCCATTTAGCATTTATAAATACGCTGTGAATGATCCTTTTTCTCTCCAGGTAGCTGCCTGACTTCAGTCCTTGCAGATTTGTGGTTCAGCTCTGTGACCCTGGCTGGGCTGCTTCAAGGGTGGCTCTTTCTGATGAGGGCAGGAGGGAGCCATTGCCAGCCCTCATTGGGGACCTTGGGAACCTCCCTGTTGCTCTGCCTATGAATATATATAAATATATATAAATATATTTATTATATAAGCACATACGTAAAAGGTGAGATTTTAGGCATGCAAGTCATCTTCTAAGGTGCTGGTACTGTAATCACTGGCTTTTTAGTGATTATTAGAGAAGTGTTGTTTTCTGAAGTATTTACTACTTCTAAAAATGACTTTGTTTTCTCACCCTATGAGTGACATAACATTGCGTTATGAACAGGCATCATGTGGTGTGAAACAGAAAAGCATATAACTGTTGTACTGAAGAATCTCTAGGCCAGGAAGCTTTTAATATTAATGCGGAAATTATCTGCACAAAACAATTTGCTCTGCGTAACCGGCTATAAAACTCTTTAACTTTTTCCAAGTGCGTTTTCCCATTATTAGATGGGATAAGAAAAACAATTTTTGGCAAATTGTACTAGCATTTTGCAACAGTTTGTTTTCTTCTGTTTTTCAAAAGATCTTGATGCTTTAAGGAACGGATTCTCTTAGTATCCCGTTGAAAAAAGCCAGAAATTGTATAAGGAATTCTTACCTCTAGGAGAGTAAGAAAGTAACTTACTTGGACTATCACAGGAGTCTTTTAAAAAGAGTGATTAGCTCCTTTGGCATTTGGACCTTTAATGTAAACAACTGTCTCATAAACTCTGGTAGATTTAGCTGGGGTGGTTTAAGATGTGACAGTTATCTCTTTTGTACTCATCTGCTGGGCTTAATCCTTCATCGACTGCTGAAGCAAATGTGAACTAGATTGTGAGCTCCCATGGCAGTACCACGGTCTTGGGCTCATGTAACCCTCTTCCGCCTGGTAGGCTGTGCAGGAGGCCTCTGTGAGACTATCAGAGCTCGTAACCATCGGGCTCATAATCATCTGCATCTGTTTATAGTAATAAGGGAAAGGAAAAAAGGAAAGAATTTTAAAAAAATTAAAAACCCCAGTCAGAAAAAAAACCTGGAGAGAGTCAGGCATGTTGCTTTTAACTGTAGGCTTCCCTACTAGCTTCCAAGCAGTATTTCAGGTACTGCTTTTGGGTAACTACTACCAGTTAGTATCGTGGTCCTGGTGTACACTGGATTCTGAGGGTTCATTTCTTCCCTTGAATAGGCTTTTCCTCTTCTTCCCAGCCATCTCTTTAACACAATAATGCAGTAAACCTTTTCTGCAGGACTGATGTTGCATTTGGGCATTATCACAGCCTGTGCAGTTGTAGCCAGTTGAAGGCAGAAGAGTAGTGCGCTCCCATCATTTTGTAGTGGAGAGCTGTAGAGAGAGAGAGAGAGAAAGAAACATGTTTGGCTCCCTTTTTCTCAGTTAAACACAGCAAAACATGTGCTAGAACACCTCTGACTCTGTGGATGCCACGCTGCACACGGGTTGGCAACACGAGAGTGTTCGCATAGCTGATTCCCTCTTCCAGTGGTTGACTGTGCTGCCTCAGTGTCGCTGCGAGCCCGGGAAAATGCTTCACAGAGATCACTGCAGCGGTACCGATACCAAGCAGCAGATGTGTCCTTTATATTTTCTAAAGCTGTCCCGATAACCTTTTTTTGTACTGGGGGGAAGGCTTTGTCAAGGAACTGCACATTCAAATTGTGTGGTTATCAAAGGAATAGGAGGCATACTATTTGTGGGAGGCATTACATACAGTTGCTTCACTCTGCCACTGTCATTTCTTTTTTAACAACTGGAGCAGAGGAGTCTGTAAATGGAATTGGAAAGAAAACAGCAGGGTTTGTTTTGAAAAGCCCTTTGGAAAGAATACCTGTTTCATACTGCTGTGCCAGCATGGAAGCTGGCAGAGCTGCTCCTTCCCTCTGAGCAAGGCTCCACTGCAGTGCTTTTTTGGAGCAGGCTTGTTACCCGGCTGCCTGCTTTCATTATGTCCCCTGTTTTGGATGGGTCCCACAAGGTCTGTGATGACAAGAATTTGGGCATAGTGATCAGGTGACTCTAAGAGGTATCACTTTAAAACAAAGAAGAACAATTTATCGCGTTGAAAATGCTGTGTAATGTTTGTTTACTGGCTGTGACAGCCCTGCACAGTGTGGGGTTTTGTACAGAAGCCCAAGTCAGCACCGTTAGGAAAACAGTGCAGCTTTTTTAGGGCAGTGCTTTACCTGGTCCAGTTGTACTTTACTATGGGAAAAACTAAATAGTGTGGAACGTAGCGTGTCTTGCCATACTCAGTCTAATATGTGTATTTCCTTTGCAGTATGTCATGGAGACATATGAATTGTTTTGTAACACTCTTCATCTGCCAGAATATGTCCACCCCATATATCTGATTTTATTCTTAAATTATAACTTCTGGGGACAAGGAATACCTAATATCTTTTTTTTTTTATGTGAATTTTTCTAGATTTGAATGTCATCTTGCACCTAAGACTCATGGTTAGGATTGCTAGGAAACACCTTAATACAGATAATGATACGTTACTGTAGATCGAGGCTCCCTGTCTCCTGGTACATGTTGAAAACAGCTGGCTGGATTGGGTGCCTTTGAGCTTCTCTACACTGTAATTCTGAACACAAGAATAAATAATTCAGATCAGGTTGGGAGTTTTTTTGTTATCTTTTTTAAAAAATGCTGTATTTATTGCTGGGACCATTAGGCCCATCTAATGTAGCTTCACACGGAATCACTTCAATTATTTTAAAAATAGAAAACTTATGAGATAATGTTATTGATGAAATAAATGAAATTAAATAGATTAATATTTCAATGGATTAGTAATGTGGAGCTGCCTTGCAGGTATCTCTGCTGTCATTTTTGTTACAGGCTGCCGATGTTGGGCCCCAAACCTGACCTACTCTGTGTAAACTGGGGCAATTCCAAGCGCAACTACTGGCTGGGTGGAGAATGGATTGAGAGCAGCCCTGAGGAGAAGGACTTGGGGTTATAGGTGCCTGAGAAGCTTAACATGAGCTGGCAATGTGCACTTTTGGCCCAGAAGGCCACCTGCGTCCTGGGCTGCAGGTGCACATTGCCTTCAAAAGGAGGATGACCAGCAGGTCAAGGGAGGTCATTCTGTCCCACAATTCTGCTCTGTTGAGACCCTACTCAGAGTACTGCATCCAGCTCTGGGTTGCCAGTACAAGACATAACAGAGCTGTTGGAGCAAATCCAGTCCAAAGAGCCATGAAGATGATCAGAGGGCTGGATTACGTCTCCTGTGAAGAAGTGTCAACATAATTCTCAGCCTGAAGAAGAGAAGGCTCTGGGAAGACCTTATTGCAGTCTTTCAGTACCTGAAATTGCCTGCAGGAAAGCTGGAAAGAAAATGTTTACAAGGGCATGGAGCGATAGGACATGGGGCAGTGGCCTTAAGCTGAAGCAGGGTAGATTTGATTAGCTATAAGGAAGAAACTGTTCCCTGTGAGGGTGGTAAGACACTGGCACAGGCTGCCCTGAGCAGCTGTGGCTGTCCCCTCCCTGGCAGTGTCCAAGGCCAGGCTGGATGGGGCTTTGGGCATCCTGGTCTGGTGGAGGGTGTCGCTGCCCATGGCAGGGAGGTTGGAACTAGATGATCTTTGAGGTCCCTTCCAACTCAAACCAGCCTGTGATTCTGTGATAATGACATTACTCCTTATTGACACAGAAAAATCTAGTGGTCTTTCTACAGATTCCATGGTCTTTACAGTGGGCTTATGGAAATGAATAATTTTTTTCAGATTTATAGCTCTAATTTCTCAGCACTCTAATTTTTCTTGAATATACATTTACAATACTATTTTAGGATGTATTTAGTCTCCCTGTCTGATACATACCTGCTCTTGCTGGTATAGTTAGCTAGGCTTTGAAGTGCCAGTGTGTGCAGCCTTGCTTCCATACAGGAGGGAAAGAGAAAAACAAAACTGTCCTCAGGACTGTTAAACCCTCTTCAGGAATATAGTGTTACTGTATCTTCAGTAATACTGGAAGTCCCAATGCATTTGCATCATTACCTGAATACAGAAAACTTACATTTAAATAAGAAAGATTTGTTGAAAAATGAGCACAATGCTGAAGCCCCTCATAGGGATGGAAATAGCACCACCCTCTCCTGCATTTTGGACCTTTTCTGGAGTGTTTAAATGAGTGAGTCTGAGTGTAAAAAGCCACAAGGATGTTGATAGCTTCTACATAGAACAGAACTTGTCTTAAGTAATATTCTCACACAAATGGATTTTCTCACAATCATTACCAAGTAAATTCCATAGTAATGCTCATGTGTGCACAGGGCTGTGTGAGGCTTAAGCAGTCTGCAGATAGATTTTCTTTTATATCAAATAGTGGTTCTAGATTGAGAACACCGGAGACAAATGTTGCTGTCAAGTTTGAACTCTACTCTCTTTAAACTGGTGGCAACCACCCCCCCCCCCCAAAAAATACAAAGAATGTGTGTTTGGTTTGTTTTGGTTTGGTTTTCTCTATTTTTTTGCTGATGGGCTTTTCCAGGTGCTCTTCATTTTGTATGTATGCCTTTGCCATGTATTCTTCAGTCTGACTTTTGACACTGCCAGCACAGCCCACCTGTGTATCACTGCCTTGCTTTACAGTTCAGTTCTGTGTACCCCGAAAGGGTTGCTGCCCTTTCTGCCTTGGTCTGTGCTGTAGGGCTCTGCTGACAAGAAGTGGGCAGGAGAAGGGGGAACTGGCCCCTCCTCAGGGCCAGAAGAGATGCCAGCAGAGGCCCTGTCTGTCAAACTGGGGGGCTTCTATCATTCTACCTGGTGTGATTTGGAAAGATGGTGGGTCCTTGGTCGCAAAGAAATTCTGTCTACTTGTATACGTGTGTATGCAGCTCTCAGCTGGGGTAAAACCACGACAACATGGCATCTCCCCTGGGCAAGAAGAGGTTTATAGTGGTGTAACTCCTCACATCTGAAGGTCAGACCTACTGCAGAAAGTCTGGCCACAAGTGTTTAAGCTAAAATGGGTATGTTATTCCTCTTTGCCTGTCCATCTTGTCAGTGAAGTACCGTCTGGCTTTCATCGTCTGCTTTGGTGGAAACTACTTTGTACTGCTGGTACCAGTCCAAGGCTAAAGGTTATTAACACCTTTTGGCCCCAGTGGCATATCCACATCAGCATTGTGCTGTTAGCAGCAGGTAGCTGAAGGCTTTTTGACTCACATGGTTATGGTTTCAGACAGGATTAGGCTTTTTCATGTTGTTTGTATACAAGTACAAAAATTTTATTTCAAAAGGTGGTATAAATCTACTCAAGTAAAAAGAGGCCACTTTTGCTGTAGTGTAGCTACTTAGGGTACTTTATTGATGCATACACATGGGAGGGGGTTGGTTTGTTTGTTGGCACTTCTGTTAGCCCTGAATGTATCAGGAAATAAAACTGAAATTCTATTTTTTTCTGGACCATGGGGTTTTAAACTAAGGACATCTGAACATGTTACTGTGGGCTAGCAAGTTATTTCATGTTGAAGAAAGAGAAAACCTTAAAATGCAGTCCTGTCTAGGGATCCAACTTTGTCATAGAATCACAGACTGGTTTGGGTTGGAAGGGACCTCAAAGACCATCTAGTTACAAACCCCGGCCATAGGCAGCGATGCCCTACCTTAGCCCAGGCTGCCCAAAGCCACATCCAGCCTGGCCTTGGACACTGCCAGGGAGGGGGCAGCCACAGCCTCTCTGGGCAGCCTGTGCCAGGGCCTCACCACCCTCACACAGAGGAAGTTCTTCTTCATAGCTAACCTAACCCTGCCCTCTTTCAGGTTGAAGCCATTACCCCTTGTTCTGTCACTACACTCCCTGGTGAACAGTCCCTCTCCCGCTTTCCTGTAGGACCCCTTCAGGTATTGGTAGGCCACAGTTAGGTCTCCCCAGAGCCTTCTCTTCTCCAGGCTGAACAAGCCCAACTCTCACAGCCTGTCTTCACAGGAGAGGTGCTCCAGTCTTCTGATCATCTTCAGAGCCCTCTTCTGCACCTATTTCAACAGCTCCCTGTCTTTCTTGTACTGGGGACCCCGGAGCTGGATACAGTACTCCAGGTGGGGTCTTGCAGGAGTGGAGTAGAGGGGCAAACTCACCTCCCTTGACACTGTTCTTCTGAGCTGCTAGTGCATGCTGCTGGCTCATGTTGAGCTTGGCATTGATTAACACCCCCAAGTCCTTCTGGTCCTCCTCAGGGCTGCTGTCAGCCCTTTCTCCTGTCACATGGCAGTCAGCTGTAATCACAACAGTACCTGTGCACACAAGGTAAAGAATATACAATTTTCCAGTTGTGACAGGGAGCAGAATGAAGTATTTTATAGTGGATGTTCTGAAGAATGCTATCTACCTGACTGAATGATACAGTCAGCAGTTAAAACGTTGTTTTTATCAGGGAATTGGACAAATTTGATCTGGAACTAGTGGAACGCAGAAAGTGTGGAGAGCAATAATGTTGTCACTGGAATCAGTTTTCACATCAAGATTCAGACCTGGATTTGGACCTCAGTTCACCAGTGAAAATCTGGAATAGTTTAATCTGTAATTCATTTGATTCTCTCCAGACATCCTTCCAGCCTCAGCCAACCCACTTCAGTCAAAATTGTTCACCTGCTGATTCACCTATGCACATGTACATCTACTCACCCACTGACACAGTTTCCTATAAAGCTAAAAACCAGGGGCACGTTTTTTAAAGACATGGAAATCTTGAAACTCCTGACTTTTGACAGACATGACAAATAAGCAGCCGTGTCCATTACCAGTCCCCAGAGTTACCTAGTAATTTCTTTATTTAATTCCTTATGGTAATTAAAAAAACCCCAGTATCTTCTTTTCACTTCTTATTCCTGGCATTAATAAGAGTTTGCTACTTGGCTTTTATTTTCATCGGTGTCTCAAATATTTCAACAGTTACAGTGCTTGGTTGATTTCTTTGCTGTAGATAGTTTTGTGCTTTTTTTTTCCCCCTGTATGTTTTCCAGTTTTATCATCTGGAAATATTATTAAATATATGATTATACCTTTTCTTCATCCAAAGACATGGTGCATCTGTTGACCTTCAGGGCATATTGCCGAGGCCATCTGGTTTTCAAGGGAAGTGGGGGTCGGTGAGGAATAGGGAAGGATCTAAGGCAGAAGGCAATATTAGGTTACTGATTTGATTATGGTTTTGTTTTGTCAAAGGATAAAACTGATTGGTACTTTGTTGCAATGTTTAACTTTTCATAGTCTGTTTTCTCCTGGGGTTTTTTTGGTGGTGGTTGTTTTGAAGTTGTGCCTGTGCTTGTATGTATCAAAATAAACAAAACACTGTGGCCCCAAACTGCTCTGTAGTGTTGACCAGTGCTGCTGCTGTAGTGTGTTGGTACCAGGGTTAAATTACATTGTTTTGGACACTGTTCCTAGGCTGGGTTCACCTCTCCATTGGAGAAAGGATCATTGGCCAGTGTGGGGGTAGCAGGACAAGGGACCAACCCCATTTGAACTTGTGAAATTTCGTATCTAGAACACATTTGGTGTTCTGAAAAATACTTTTCCCCTGGTTTTTCAGAAAGAACCTTTTTGATTTGGGTTTGGTTTTTTTGTTTGTTTGGGTATTTTTGTTTGTTTGTTTGTTTGAGGTTTTTTTAGTGGCTTCTTAGCACATGTATAGGCGATACCACATCATTTCTGCTCAAATCTTCCCAGCATAAAGGAATCTGACATGCATGTGCGGGTCTCACTGCGGGGGCTGGAGACACAGCAAGAAAAAAATGAATGTCCTCAGCTCTTGGAGTTCCCTATTTCCACTACAGTCACAGCGATTGCTGTTCCGTGGGTTTGATGCATAGTTTAACATTAAAACCTTCACTTTCTTTTCCTTTTCTTTTTCCTCTAGTGCCATTAAGAAACCATTACTTGGCAATATAGGGTATAAATTGTTAATTTTTCTTTTATTTTGTCATTGTATGCCATATATCATGAAGTACACTGCATGCGGTGCATAAAGAGCCTCAATTTTCATATGCTAAAAGCTGTTACAATTTAGTTAACCAAAACCTTATACATGAACTGAAAACATGGCACACACTTTCATAGGAGGAAGAAAAACATCTTTAAAGTAAATTTACAGGACAAAACATTTGTTTCAACTAAAATCAAGAAACAGCTTGGTTGTAAGAGAAAAGCTTAAACTCACATGTTAGAAATAATCTCTAAATGAATATTGAGCTAATTTAAATTAAAGCAGA
Source organism: Gallinula chloropus (assembly GCF_964237585.1). Classification (NCBI taxonomy): domain Eukaryota; kingdom Metazoa; phylum Chordata; class Aves; order Gruiformes; family Rallidae; genus Gallinula; species Gallinula chloropus. The sequence continues at coordinate 135,638,910 of NC_140085.1, read as the reverse complement.
ATTTCCCACATCGAATTACTTTGTCTTCAGAAGTTTTGAGTGAACTGTTTAAAATCTAGAACAACCATCCCTGGTGGAGGAGGGCTGTAGGGGGGTGTGTGTGTGTGGGTGTGTGGGGGTGTGTGTGGGTGTGTGTGAGGGTAAGGTAGGAAAAAGTTTAATAAATTCTGACTTCTTGGGATATTTCATATTTATTTGGAGTGTTTTATCCATCTGATGTGTCGTTCCAGTCTTACTCCTATCCTTTTTCTCCAGCTTCTTTTAGATGAGGCTGTAAATTTGAGAGTGATGCAAGCGAGAGCGCGGTGCATACATTAAAAGCTTGCTTTGATCTGTTCCTTGTAACCTAATAAAAGCATTGCAGAGGTTTACCTAAAAAAGCCTCTCTGGCTGTGACCCCTTTTTATTTTTGAGGAGTTCACTAATTTTGATTTTTTTGTTAGCAGTTGTGGACCAGCAGAGAATAAAAAGTTATCAGGCCGTTGTCTTCGCCCTGGGATTTCCGATGCTGGTGATCAAAAGCCTTTCTCACAAATCCACAGATGGGTTCACAGAAATTCCACCCAGGGCTTGTAGCTGCCCGAGTTAGAAAGATTTCAAGACTGCGTAGCTTTTCTTAGGAAAACATGTTAAAACATAAAACATCTGTCAGGAGACCTCTTTGTTTGGAAAGCTTCTTGAAGCACACCTTGGAATTTCCTTCCTTGGAGGTAGTGGGTTTGTGCGGTAAACATTAAATAAGCAGGAGTGGTGTCACCTGGGTTCAGCATCTGAGGCGGATGTGGAGGTGTTCAAGAGGCAGGGCTTTCAAAGGCTTTTGTTGTGCCGTGACACATTGTCTGAACACACTGATATAATTACAGCTTTTGTGCTTTTTCACAACATAGAGTGAAGTTGGGCACAGTAAGAGCATGAACAAGCAAGGAATCACACTGTGTGCAGGAGAGAGTGCGATACAAAAAGTTCAATGCTCCAGATTTTATTTTATGAAACCGAAAGCCCATGTTCTAGATTCATTTGTTCCGCTCTTATTCCGTGGGTTAGATCCTCACAATCTTGATATTTTAATGTGCTGAGTTCCAGTGTGCTGCTTTTTTTATTCATGCAAAAATGCTTACAGAATTGTAAATTAAATTCTTTTCTGGCTCAAATACCAGCAAGATCATTAACTAAATTCCAGATGTTGAGCCAAGCCCTATCCTGGCCGCCTCAGTAATGTTAATGGAATTACAACAGGTGTGATGGCAATTCTTTTTTTACGTGGAAAATCTCTGTTACTTTGGTTTGCCGTAAGAGAGGAAGTCTGATTGTCAGGTCTGGGCTGAATTTGTAGAATGTGAGTATATAATACCACCAGTAGGCTGAATAGTGCACTGGCAAGTTGGAGTCCCTTACCTGTGGCCATTCTTCCCATCCATTTTTCAAGGCGCATCTGAAAGAATTAAGTGGCTTAAAAGTCTATTGGAATTCAAGAAGTGTTATTTTCCTCGTCAGAGTAGCACGTTTTGGTTTTCTTACCAAAGCAGTGTTTTTCATACAAATTGTTCATCTTTTCTAAAGTTCTGAATAAGACTGGGAAAGACCTTTAGTGAAGTAGCTCAATGGATGCTTACAGGAAACGTTTTCCCAATAGAAGAGGCAGCATCAGAAGATTACTGTTTGAGGTAGACACGGGCACTAACGTGAACAAGGTAAAGGTTAGAGGAGGACTAAAAAAGGCCTTAAAAAAAAAAAAGCTTGTATTTGAGGTGCTAGTGTGATTTAGTGGTAAGTTACTTACAAATGTTATACATAAATTTTGTGATTAATAAGAGTTGCATTCAGGTGTTCTGTAGACACTGGCACAGGCTACTCAGAGAAGCTGTGGCTGCCCCCTCCCTGACAGTGTCCAAGGCCAGGTTGGATGGGGCTTTGGGCAGCCTGGGCTGGTGGAGGGTGTCCCTGCCCATGGCAGGGGAGTTGGAACTAGATGGTCTTTGAGGTACCTTCTAACCCAAACCAGTCTGTGATTCTGTAGAAATGCAAACTTACAAATTTTGATATTTTTCCAAATGGAGACCTGGAATAATGCGTAGGTTAAAAATAATGTTATCAAAGGTTACAAGTCTGTGTGACAAACAAGATGACTTCCATGTCAACAGTACTTAACAGAAGTTGTATGGTAGCAAGAAGGGCTGAGGAGAACAGAGGAAGGAGTGGTCAAAATGATTCTGGAGTTGACAGACGGAAGTCTTGATCACATCAGGAATGGATGAGGATTCTGGTCTTTAGGGGAGATGGGACAAATCTGGAGCACAGAATATCTGTTCAGTAAGTGATAATTAAAATCACTGTTGAAGGAGGTACCATTGCAAGTGATGAATAAGGGACTCAGGGACAGAGTTCTGTGGAATCCCCAACTGAAATATAAAATAGGAATGTTTAAAACATAAAGAGTAATTCTGTATACTTTAGGAAGAAATTGAAGAAATTAGCAGTTTCATTCTTTTTCCAGTTGAAATGATGTCTACATGCAGCATTCATGTTTCAGTCGGTGTTTTGCTTTGGTTTTGTTCTTTTTTACTGTAGGATCAAGTTTCAAAAGTAGAAAAAAACATATTCTAGAGTACTTCAGGAAATGCCAGAAGGAGGAGCAAAAAAACCTGCCATCTTTTGACACACGTTCCACATCTGCAGTTTATGTTGATTGCAAAGGAAAAAACCTGTCATTTTACTGTTTTATTGAGTTAAGTGATACACTGAATTGAATTAAATCTCCATTAAACAGGAAGGAATTTTGAGCAAACCAGTGTATTTACATGAGAAGTTTCATTAAACCCCGCAGATACAAACAGTGAGTAAAATAAACCCTATAAACACAGAAGCAGATTCATTTGGATTTTTAATGTGATGCTGCTTAACTCTTCTTGTATGAACTCCCCCCGCCCCCCCAACTTACATTCATACATGAGAAAGAATAGTAAAAGACTCTTGTTTCTAGTCTCTTCCACATACCCCTGTTACTTTTTGACAAAGGGCCTTTTGTGTGGGATCATCTCACCTGACTTCTCTGGGTTACAGAGCTGCCTGCCAACTTAAAGCCACCCCTGACCCAGGCTTTCTCCCTGGTCAGAGGGAAGGCTGGCACTCCCAGAACGTGTCCCCTCTCCTCCTGGGACACGGCCTCACCCATCAGCTGTCCCTCACTCCAGAAGTGCCCGTCTCCTGGGACTGTGAGAGTGTCCTCCCTCGGACACACACTGCCCGCGTCGTACCTGTCAAAAAGGCATCAACCCAGGTGTTCTATTCCACTACATTTCACTAACCTGAATGAGTGACTCCTTAATCTTCCTTCAGTACTGAAGTTTGAAATATTGCCGAGTTTGTATTGATTTTATATGTATTTTTAATCAGCTGTGCCTGCTGGCCAAGGTTTTTCTTTGCCTGAATTGATATCTGATGTTACGATCTTTCTGAAATTAAAGTAACCTGCCATAGGGTACTTGCTAAGAGAAGAACACTAAGCTAAGTTCTAAGGCAGGGAGAAGGCACTCAAGTAAGAACAGGGGTTCACTGTCAAAGAGATCCCAAAGCAAACAATGCTGGAAAGGTATTGAGTGAGGTCAGTGTAGTCAGGGGAGGAGCTGAGTAGCTCTAGGCATGTTTATAGCTATTTTTTGAAATACTACAAGTGTAGCTCACATTATAAATAACCATATGTTCATTAAGTAACTAAAGAAGGAAAATCTGGGAAAAGTTTGTCCAGACATTTATAACTTTTTTTAAAGGGCAGCTGATTTTTTCCATATGATTTTCAGACTAAGAAACTATTTTCATCTCTTGAGAGTGCTCATTGTTTTTGAGAGCTGCAGTAAAAAAAAAAAAAAAAAAAAAAAAGCAAAGTTATCATGCAGCCTTAAATGCAAAACATGGAAACATTTGGGATTTAAGCTGGCTGTTGGTTGCTTGATACAGCTTTTACTTTATAGCAGAGCTCTATGGCAAAGCTTCATTGAAAACTTCATTTAGCTTATTTTTTTTTTCCCAGTCCAAAGAGGTGGTTGAATGCCCAAATAGGGAGAGTAGAATATGAACTCTGCCTGCCAAACTGAAGAGGAGTTGTTCAACACACATTATGCAATTCATCCTCATCATAAAGGATGTACTGTTTCTCTGTTTCAAATTTCATGCTCGGCCATAATACAGATGTATTCAAAGAAGCATAAACTTTATATAAGGGGTATGCAGTAAAAGTGAATTCATGAAGTAAGAGCAAGAGTAGTTCACAGTGGGAAAAAAAAGGGGGGGGGGAATAGATACAGATGACTCTGCAGACACCATTGTAAATGTCAAGTAGAGTTTGACAGCTGGTAGGTTGGAGACATAATTAAAAAAAAATACCATATATGTACAGACTGCCTTCTAGTGTGAAGAATTGGCACACAGCGAAGTAGGAAGGTGAGTGGCATATGGGGGATTAAGGCAGCTGAGTTCTAGTGGAAAGTGGAGGCAAACAAGTAGGCCTTTGAGACAAAGACAACTCAAAGACAACTATAGTAGTAGCGCCGGTGATGGGTGTTTGTTGATTCACAGTGTAGCAACCTACACTAATTAAAGGAAGGTTCGTCTCATGCAGTGCCCCATCCCAGCCAGACCCTGTGTAATAAAGAGAAGAGGAAGGTGTCAGAGGAAACAGGTCTGGAGGAAGGGCGAAGGTGCCCATTTAATAGACCTGGTCTGTGTGACAGTTTTTAATAAAGGGAGAAACAAGGTGTTTGTATACATAGCTAAATTGTTAGATGTTTTGGTCAGATGGGTTAAAAAGGTGTTAAGGGAGATCCAATTTTAAGCAAGAATTATTAGTATTTCTGTCAAGCATGGTTATTAAAAATTACTTTGCATTTAGACATCTCCTAAAGTATTCATTAAAAAAAAGATCAAGATTTCAAGTTGGAATTCTTGTGCTCTGAAGTATTATTTTTGTATATATTTATTTTTGGCCTCAGTTTAGGTTACAAATACAATGACACTTGGCTGTGACCCTGCAGAAGGAGAGATTAGTTTGGTAACGTAAACTATTTTGGGAACTGAGCTGGGCATTTGTTTCTTTATCTTTGTCTTTCTCTGGCTGCTTTCATAATAGTTGTACTTGCCACTTCCATTTGTAAGACGTGCTTTTTCATCAGTGTTCTGCAAGCCCAGCAGTATTGCCTGACACACTGCGTCCACTCCAGGCAACCACTGCATCATGAGGAGATTCTGCTGAATCACAAGTCAATATCAATCTCCTTAAAATTAAATATGTGAATTTGTATTAGCAATGGAGCACGTTTTCTTTGCAATTTAATATCTATAAGTCCTATTCGGTCCTACACAGAATTGAGACCTATTTCTTTGATGTAAGGAAAATAATGTTCAGGCAGTGTGTGCTGCTAGAGTTTCAGAGGAGTCATCTGCTCAGCTGTGAGCAGACCCCAGCGGTGCACCTGGGCCTGGACAAGGGAGTAAACCCACACTTGGCAACAGTACCCTTTCCAGCAGGTGAAGGGCTTCTCTTCATTTCTGCTTATCAATTTAGCGAAGAGCTTAAAGATGAGAAACGGCTTGGGAGATTACTAAGCAGAAAAGCCCCTCCATTCTCCCAATTAGTAATTTCATTAGAAGAAAACTGAGAGAGAGAGGCTGAGATCTGTTGGGTTTAAAATCTTGGAGGGGCATGAGGACCAGAAATGTTCAGTTAATTTTGATAGTTACAGATCATTCCTCTTGTATGTATTTAGTTGCTTCAAAATGCAGAACTGTTTATTAAATGTCGTGCATGTTTTACATAAGCTTTTATTAGCTGGTAAAATGCTATTTTCAAAAGAAGTTACTATGTTTGAAAGATGGAATTTATTTTTTTTAACATCTTAATGGAATTTCCATTTTAAAAAAAGATGACCCTGAATATAAGAAAGAATGGGTCCTTCATTCCTTTCTCACCAAAGTAGCATGCAGAACTAATGAATGTGGCTCCACACACGTTACTCCGTAGGCACGTAGGCAACACATCTTGATGGTAAGCAAACTGTGGTATCCAGTTGGTGTAAGGATTGTGTTTCATTTTATATTTAATCAGTGTGTAACGAGAAATTCTGACAAAAAACCCCAACCCAACCCCCTGAAATTAGTGTGGAAAGGTGGTGCAGCCCAGAATCTGTTTGGCTGAGACCCACAACACTCGTAGGGTGTTGGCTGAAGTGAAGTGGGGAGCTCTGGGAATGGGAGATAACAGCAGCAGGGTGCTCCTTGCAGCCCTGCCGAAGGAGGTTGGGCTGGGCACACGGCTCACCCTCAGGGCAGGTAGGGAAGCCCATGGCCGTGACTCCCTTCACGCCCAGAGGTGTCCTGTCCCTCCTGCTAGTGCCTTCCCTGGCCGGTTCAGCACTACTCTGGCACATCACCATTGCTTCTCCCCCTTGGGAGCCAGAAATTGGGCATTTCCTGGAGGCTAAGCAGTTCAGGGAAGGGATGGAGAAAACCCAGGTTGGTGTGAAGTTGTTTTGCTGTTGTTTCTGTGATGCGTGGTGTGGAGCGCACGCTGCGTGGGATATGTCTCCTGGATTGTTTTGAGGGATGTGCTAGCTGGAGCTGGGAGCAAATGCGTCCTGCAGCTGGGAGCAAATCTTGATCAGACAAAAACTGAAATGAGTTGTTATGTTAGGTATAGAAAATACATGTTTGGTTGACACTGCCAGTAAGATTAGGGGGGGAAGAGGGGTAAAGGGAAAAAGGAAATAATGATGTAACTTCTTGCAAAATTCAATTTCAGCTAAATGCTTCAGAAAGTATAATATCAAGAATGATCAGTTACTTAGTGGTTTCCTTTTGAAATAGTGTCTATTCCTCCTTCCTCAGAGTTAATCATTTTACACTGCAGATGGGTTAAAGTTGAATTTGTGTGTTTTATCAGTACCAGGTCTTTAAACGTGAAATATAAGAGGCCACCCAAAATAGACGATTTTAGAGAGCCTTTCACATCCATGTCAGTGGTTTGATGTTATAATCATCACTGTTAATTTATTTGTTTAGCCACCTGGAATTGCTGCTGTGACTCAAATTCATTCCTTGGCTGTGGAGGAATAGGAAGTTTTAAATGTCTCTTAAGTGAGTTACTGGAGTTTGTCATCAGAAAGCTGTTGAAGAGACTTGGGAACGGCGTCTCCTTTTCTCTGGGTAGATCTGAGGGTTAGCAGGGTGGCAGGGTGGCATGGGGAAAATTTACAACCCTTCATGTGAATCTTTCATTTGTTGGGAAGTCTAGGATTGCTCTTAATAGCCGACTGATTCATTGCAGGACAAGAAAAGAATGAAAAAATAGATAACTTGTGGCTTGTTCTAGATTCTAGAAGAATTCCTAAAATCATTAGAAACAGTCTTCCTAAATGTTTCGCACTGAGCAGAATTACAATTGTATTTATTTAATGTCTTGTTTTATTTATCTTTCCCTTTTGTCATTACATGGCAAAAGTTTCAGAAATGGCTTAATGTGGTCAAGTTCTCATTGTAAACTGAATACTTTAAATATGGTGGTACAGAGTTTTCTTTGCTCCCCAAAACAAATGAAGACAGGGAATTTAAGGAAGAATGGAAGGTGAAGCTACTGTTTGTTGCCACTGTGGTGTAACAAATTTCTGAGGTTAATTTGGATTCCCCTGCACATCTGCAGATGCACTGTGTGTTCACCAGTCTGCGTGCACGTTTGGTAGAGAGTGTTGCAAAATACAGAAAATTAGTCTTCTGCTCTAAAGAGGAGATAGATCTTTTTCCCTCCTGCCTAATCCATTCTGCCTTACGCAACTGTTGCCTAAGCCTAATTCCCTTTTATGTGATATTGATTAACAGCCATGCTGAGTCTAGCACTGTCAGAAGGACTAAAGGGTATTTAATTATTCAGCTAGAATAAAGCAGAAGACAGTGCAGCAGCAGCAGCTGTAACAGAAGACATTGGCACTTCATCTCCAAAATACAAGAATTCTGCCCCTCTAGTTTGAAGAAAATTCATAGAAGTCTGAGGACTATTTGGAGAATGGATGTGAGCTATGGGTTTGTCTTCAAGACCACTGTGTGTGGGTTTCTTCTCAGAGACCATGCCAGGTGATTATACTCACACAAAAACCCACCACTTTACCAGAGATAAAATATTCCTAAAGGTTTTCAAAAAGGAAGACATGTGCAATAACATTTCTCTGGTTACTTTTTTTTTTACACTCTGTCACCTCTACAAATTGTACTTTTTGTACGTGGACATGAAGATTTTGCATTTATTGAATAAGTATTTGTGAAAATTCATAGTTCTCATGCTTAGCTTCAGGGTGCAGATCTATTGTAGAAGTATCCACGTGTTGGTTTGGATTTGGATTTGGGGTGGCTTCAAAAGGAGGAGTTGAGTGCCAGAATCTTTTTCATACCTAGAACATGACACTTAAAAATTACAGACAGGATTGAGTTAAACTAAGACTGAACATCAAATCACCGTTAGATAATGTTACCGTTACTGTGATACCTGACAGAAACCTACAGCAGGGTTTTTCTCTGGGGCTGTAAATTGCAAGGAGTATGAGTTAATGTTCCACTAAAACATGTCCTGGTGTGTCTCAAAACTGGAACCACCAGGAGGTCCCAGAGCTGTAGGCTGTTGGGGGCTGGGAGGGTACCACAGTGTCCTTCCTTTGTTCGTACCTTCTTCATTAGGCATCTGCTTTTACTGAGCTTAAAGAAGAGATACTGGCTAAAGTGCTGTTTGACTTGATGTTGTAAGTCTGGTTTTGTGGTCTCTTTAATTTTAAATTTGTGTTTAAAATAATGCTGAATATTGTGTATGCTGTGCAGGACTGCATTGGGTAGCAAATTGTCTCACGATGTAAAATGCTTGAAAAGTGGCTTAGGCAAGTTGGAAGGCAAATGCACTTCTGTAAGTTACTTTTTGTGTGAACTACACTGTAAGAAACATCTTTAGAGAATGCGATTTCTTAAATGAGAAAATAAGAGTAGTCTTGTCTGTCTTCTTGCAAGCATGGGTTAGTTCAGCATTAGAAGCAGTGGCAGCCTGTCCCAAGCTGTACAGTTCTGCCTTTAACATCCAAGAGCTTGGATTCGATACCAGTCATTGAAGTTTAAAGCACGCTGGTTTTATTTACTTGTGTTCATATTCAGCCTTAAACTGTGAATGGGCTTTTCTTCCCTTGTTTGGGGGCAGCAGGGTAGAAGAGACAGGAAAAGAGAATCCTGTAGCTAATTCTCAGGTTTTGAAATGACTGTTCTTGCCTTCATCTTTAAAAATAGCCCTCCTTCAAACTGAGACTCCCCGGGTTGGAGATGACAGAACCATCAGGTGTTGCACTGCCTGGTGAAACAGTCTCCCCACCTCACGAGTAGATCTTCATGTCTTTTCAGTTCTCAGTTGTGTTAATTTTTCAGGGGTTTTTAGGAAGATGGGTGGAAGGCAGCTCCCTGCACCGCGGTTGAACTGGATCAGACCGTGTAGTTGCAGAGCAAGAGCAGGAGGAGAATGAGTTCAGGGGAAAAATCAATTGCTGTGAGGCTGAGTACAAATTAAAGCCAGCTTGTCGCGCTGTTTATTTACGAGGTGAACTTCGCTGTCACTAGTGAATAGATCAGGGACCTAAATAATGTCGTCGTTTTACTCATTAAAGCTGGAGCCACGAAGTAAGCAGTGTTCCAGCAGCAAAGCCACATGTCTGTGCCGGGTCTCTTCGGAATGAGATGAGGCACTGCTGTTAGGAAAAATAAATTATTTAAAATTAATTCTTCGTTGCTTCCACAGCCAGACCTTAATTAATTGGTATGTGAGCAGGATAGCACGGGTCAGTGGCTAAATCTCTCTCGAGTAGCTGGTACCTGTCCAGCCTGCTGCTGCCCAGTCCTTTAATATTTGTACATGTCGGCATGGGTAGCTTTTTTAAACTGATACTGGACCTACAGTTGGGCAGGCGGGGAGGGGATGTGTCATTTCACAAGCAACATCTGCTCATAGAACAACATATATAAACCTCCACATGTGATTTGTATTAGATAGCACTTTCACAGCAATGGTTAAAAAAAGTTTCTCGATGTTATGATTTATTTAATAACAGTCACTTAAATGCACTGAAGGACTGGCTTCTATTTAGAAATCCCATATCATGATAGAGACGGGTCTCTCAATGCTATATGCATTTCAGTTCGATTATTACCGCATTTATTGAATGGTTAAAGTTACTCAGCCTTTGGCCTTGAGCCGCCGTAGCATGCCTCAGGTGGTAAGTAAATTGCCTACAAATGCGCTGCTTGTCATGTCTTATTGCTTAATTTATTCTTTGGAATAAGTTTAGTCTCATAATAGGCAGGCACATCACGAAGCAGAAAAGCATTAGACAGGGACGAAATATTAGCCTTGTAAAGCCCTTCCCAACCCCAAGTCACTTATCTTTCATAGAAAGTAATAAATATCGGAATTAATGGCGTGCTTCTGCTTTAAAGAATTTTGCGGAATGTTTGCATCTGTCAGCAGGCTCCTAATGAAGTGCCCCTGCATTAGCCCCGTGGTGGGTCTGCACTGCCAGGTGATGACAGTATTTGAGCCCCCTTTTCATGGGAAGGAAGAGGTAAAAGTGCCTAGGTGGAGGGATGCTTGTACCTGAAAAATCACCAGTGAATTAGAACATGTTCATCACCTTTACCGGTAATGACAGTCTAGAGCGCAATTTTAGAGTCACAGAGTCAATAGAATGCAATTTTTATGATGGTTTATTTTTAACGTGGTATTTCTGAAAAGTCACACCAGTGCTTCTTTTGGAACAAAGGTATTTTTTTTCCATCTGAAAATAACTTTGAATAGCTCAGCAGCTCACGAAAAAGTAACTGAGAAACAACAAGATCATTTAACTTCTGCATAACGAACTTTGTGCTTCCAGAGTATATGCAGCAGAGGAATTGCTCAGACATCAGCCATGCTTTATGTTGCTATAACATTGTAATAGTATTACTTAATGCTAGATACCTTGAGACATTGCTGCTCTGAGGTTGTTTTTATTATGTTACACTATGTCGTACTATTCTTTGGGGCGTGACTTCAGGTTTTAGAATGAACTATCATTTCGGATGGCACAGAATTATTTATCGGTTGGCTCTTTAATGAGATTGCTTGCTATTACATCTTACTACATTCAATAAAACCAAAATGTATTTGTAGGTCTGTATCTCTGGCAATTTCTGTGGATGACGGATTCAATCTTACTGAACTGTTGGCTTGATTTCCTTAATAATTTTTTATTTACTTTATGACTCGAATGGCAAAGTGTAGTACTCTAATAGCTTCTGGTGCCCAAGCCGGGACTACTAGACCGTGCAGTCTAAAGAATTAAGACAATGCGAAGACCCTTGAAACCTAGTAGAAAGCCCTTGAATTTCGCGACAAACTGGAAAGACATGAGATTTCCAAGTTCAGCATGCTTTTGGGTAGTCCTCATTTCATAGCATCAAGTCTTGGATGAGTAAAATGTGAGTTAATAGGGCCTGGACCCTGAAAAGTAATTTCTGGACTATTTTCCAACCTTAAAACATGGTGAATCCAATACACTGCTTCTTCACAAGTCTACCCTGTCTGCCTTTACACAAACAGCGTATTCAGGTTAGCCTGTTTGTGAGCAAATGAAAAGGATTTGTCCCTTGTGTTCCTTTTTGTTTGGGATTTGCAGTGTGTGTGAGGAGATCCATTTGGTGTTACGTGGAACAGTGGCTTTCATACGGAGCGTTTCCCGTATCGTGACCATTAGCAGCCAGAGATAAAACGTAATCATACCACTCAAAAAATACAGAAGGCTTTACAGAATGCTAATAAAGTGAACCATGAATTTTTAAGCTCTCGGAGGAGGCTGTAAAAAAGAAATTGATTAATCACCGTGTTATAACAATATAACACCTTGAAATAGACTTTTGCTTGAGTGAACAGCGTAAGGTAGTGGTTTAGTACCAATACCGGAAGGCAGCAGTCTCCATAAAGCAGGTCTGGCTCCGTAACGCGTTTGCTGTATGTCAATCACATCAGGATCACCTAGGATTTCTCGTATGTTTGTCCTCTGCTTCACTTGGTGCACGTGCGTGTGCCTACGCACTCACTGTGCGAAGCCAAACCCTAACCTGAACTTGACAGGGTCTTTGTTTGGTCCTTCATCTGTGGCAAGGAAACGATGCCTGCTATAGCTGTTCGGGAAGGAGAAGTGATGTCGAGACAGTTCTCCAGACCGTCCCACAGTGTTCTCTCTGCTTAGGGGGAGAAGGTGTTCCCACACTTGGATGCGAAGGGCTTGTGTAGAGTTTTAGTGTCTGACTTTACTAAGAACCCAGAAAGCTTGGTGCTGCAGCCAGTGGGCCCCGAAATACAAGCATGGTTTTGCAGTACAGCTTCTTGACGTGAAAGCCACTCCATCACTCAAGTAAATCCCGAGCCATCTCGCTGTGGAAAACTGGTAATTTATTCATTTCTACATGGTTTCTTCCTTTTTTTCTTACACTTTCCCTGCAAAAGAATATGATGCAGGGAAAATGGTAGCAAAGCAATTGGTAATTCTTGATGAAAAATGGCACAGAAGCAGCAGCCTGCACAGGCAGCGTGTTTACTAGACCTACAGCAGAAAAAAAATACCGCCTATGAGCATAATATTTAGGGCTGTAAAGCAGGTTAACATAATAAGTGGCAATAAATGTATTTAAAGAAGTAATGGATAAATGTAAAATAAATGTGCTGGTGTCTTGGTCAAAATTAGATTTTGCAGAGTATAGTGAGGTAGAATTGTGAAGTCTGAGAGATTGGTTCCATTTGCTGTTAATGTTCAGGTCTCATGCGCTGGATTTGCTGCCCTGAAAGAAAAATATGAGTTCTCTAGAATAATCCAGCTTTCCATTTTATTTTGCAGCCTTGTCTAAGCAGATGAATCTGATAATTCCTTAAATGGGAGATTTGCCAGCTGAGAGAAACCTAGAGGGCAATAAATGGGCAGTGATGACAGAATGTCTTGAATGCTGCAAATGTTGTTTTGATTCCAGACTGTTTAAAAATATATTTGTCTGGTGGAAGGTAAAATGTTACACAGACAGATAGCACAGGAGATTTCCTAGGCATTACACACACACACACAGTATTTGTATATTTTTTTCTGTAGGCTTAACCCAGATAAATTAAATTGCAAAAGCTCTGGCTAATAAAAAAAATAGAAAAGGCAGGACACAAAGCAGTGAAATCAAAGCAACTCTGCCTTCAGGCTGCAGAGATCTCCTTATCTCACCCTGCTGTTTCTAGGTATTGGGAAACATATGGCTCACCTTTAGGGGCAGTCCCCAAGCAGTGGGAGATGTTGCATCCCGTCTGTGCTGCAGCAACTGGAGGTGCAGTAACAAGGTGAATTGAGGACGCCAAGATGACTGTGTTTAAGCTCGTTGCTGGTTTACTGAGGTGGTGGTAGGGGGGCAGGGGGAGGTGTTTGTTTTGGATGGGTGGTTTTTTTAGCTACCATATCGATGTGCCTTGACTTCTATAAGAGGTCTGAAAACTGGTACTGCTGGAGGGGTAACTATTTTGAGGAAACTTGGCAGCCTGAATCAGGAATGTGAATTTCAGGATTTTATGTACTGGGAAAAGAAAAGGAGCAAAACCTCAGAGCAAGGGCAGTTCTTTGTGTCTCCCACGTTTTAGCCTGGCAGAGGCTGAATCGGCTGAGCGGGCTCCTGTCCCCCGCTGTTCACAACTGTTCAGTGCTGCTCCCACGAGATTTAATTGATCATGTAGTCACTCCCTAACCTGATTTGTTCACTGTAATCTAGGTTAGCTTAAACACTTTTTAACACCAACTCTCTGAACTCTTTTAACCAGAATCATTTTGACATAAGCAGTTATTCCACAGATACTGAGGGGCAGCAGTGTTCGGCAGGAATGTAAGGGAAGAGTGATTACGCGGAGCAAGGGAATAAGGCTACACCAGTGAAGCTTCACTCAGCACAAGAAGCATGACTGCAGCCTGAAATTGCAAACGACAGTGAATAGCGTGGGGAATATGGCTAGAATTTCTGCTACCCTGGTGGAATTTAACTTTTTAATACCTGTCCTCCAAAATTTCTAAGCAGAACTTCTAAGCCTCTTAGCCTATGCCTCAGAATTTTCCTAAATAATTTCAAAGGCTGGGGCAAGAAACTGTAACACCTTGCATCTCAATAAAACCCTTAGATGTAAAATAAACAAAATCTCCAAACTGAGATCTAAAGAGACTCTTTAATGTTTCTATTTTTTTTCTCAGTGCTATCATTGCTCTAATTCTTCTTTGACTTAACCTTTGGTATTAGGTCCTCCTTTTCCTGCTAAAGTAATGCAAGAAAACCACTCATTATAATGAAGACTGAATATTCATACAACCCAGCTTTAGGCATCAGCATCTGTATACATACACACTTTATTGGAATCAAAGTTAAATGGCATGATCATCCCTGACGTGTTCTGTCATGAAGTAAAAAGGTTCTTTTTCATTTAATACACCACAATAAAAGCAGGTACCTTTCTGTGCAAATACCTGCTCTCACTTTTCATAGTTTTCTCAATTTGCAGAGGAGAGTTTAGTTCCCAAGGTTGAAAGACTGACGGTTTCCAGAAGTGCAGGCTGCTTCCCTCATGTTCTGAAGTCAGTGGTAATTGCACTTGTCAGTCCCTGGGAAAAAAATCACCTTTTAGTGATGAGTAAAAGTAACATCATGTGCTGGCTGCATCAAATTCAGTACTATGAAATGTACGTGAAGGTGCGGTGTTATGTTAGGACATACACATATATATACACACACACATACACACATTTAAGCAGTCTGCATTGCAATCAGATTAGTTGTTTGATCTGTATGGCTTTCAGATGTTCTCGATTTCTTACTTTAGCATTTGAAAAGACAGACCCACAATTTACTGAACAGAGGTAGAAGAATGTATTAAATACAGTCGGTGTGCAGGTAAGCATTGTAAGACACTTCATGGTGCTGGAAGTAGTAAGAAGCATTTTCCTCTTTCCATTCTTAATCTCCTTGGTCCTTGCCGGCTTTCAAGAAATTAAGTTTGGAGCAACAGAATCAGGACCTTTGGGCTTTCATGCTGGAATAGCAAGGCTGAGGAAGCAGGAAAAGAACTTAACTTTGCAGTTTTCCACATTTCAAAAGTTCTTCTCCCTCCTCAGCAAGTTTAACTACTTAGTTGAGTTTTCAAGCTTTGGTGTGGTTTTGCATTTGGTTGTTGTGGGTTTTTTAGAGTTCTGACACTTGATTAAGAATATTTGTAAGGGCTTTGGAACATACTTTGCAGACAGACAGACTAGAGTGTCAGGAAGAATCCCTGAATTTTCTTAGCTAAAATATCTCTTAAAGTACATGGCAGAAATTAAATATAACAAATCGAAGATGGTTAGATCATACTGTTTATGGTATCAGAATTGTGTTTCAGCACAGAACATCACATCTATTGAGAGATAATACTTTATTCAAATTCATCAAAGGAATTGATCCCAATCTCATTATCCAAACAAACTTTTCTCATACATGCTAGTCAGAAGGAGTGAATTTGGTCTCAGTGTACAACTGTAGATACACATTTACTCCTGTAAGGTAAGGCATATGATGATGAGTCAGCGAGTATCAACCATCAAGTTAATCAGATTAACCAATCAACCGGACCAAAATTTAGAGAGGTTATTTCCTGTAGCATGATAATGATAATTTTGAAAAGTGGCTTTTTGTTTGGGTTTTTTTTTGGTGCTGGGTTTTCTTTAGTTGTTACTTTTTTTTTGTGGAATCTCACTTCTGCAGCTGACTCTTAAAATATTTTAAGTTCAAATGTGATGAAATACCTTGGTTACTGGCCAGCTCAAAGGAACTGGGTTCCTCAGGCTGTGAAGCTGACAGACCAGTGCTCTTTGTCACAGAGTCTGTGTGACATTTGTTGGAGGGTTGTTGTTTTTTTTTTGTCTGAGTGTTTTGAAATGCTCAGGTTTTCCACAGGCTTGTTTACTGCAGATAAATTCACAGTTCTGCTCTCTTTTTTTATCTTTCCATTTAGGTCTTTCTGTAGCCAGTATTCTCAGCTGCGTCTTTGATGTCCAGGCAGTGTAACCTATTACTGCATGTCACGCATTTTAATTGGGGGAGGATTGCAACTCACACAGTTAAAACGTAATTTAATATATTATAAATAGTTTTTACTCTTGTAGCTCTACAAGTGATTTAGGTAAAAGGAAAAGGTAATGTTGGAATGTCATCTGCAGTATAACAAAAACATTCAGTGTCTGTGGTCATCAGCCTTCAGCTTTGTTATAGCTCCTTAACCAGTATAAACTTTGTATGATCAGAAAGAACATCTCATCTTTGATGTCTTTAAAGACCTTGTATCTGTCTGAATTCAATATGCAAGTATGTGACCGTATGTTTTGTATTAAGCTCCTTATTTTCCATATACACAGTGTACAAGCGTATTACTGTGGAATCATAAGAAAATTCAGGTGGGAGGGGACCTCGTGAGGTCTCTAGTCCAACACCAGACTCAAAGCTGGGCCAGCTGTGGGGTTAGACCTGGCTATTCTGGGTTCAGGCCACTCAGGAACCTGAAAATGGAGACTGACAAGGCTTTGGGTAACCTGATCTAGTGGAGGGTGTCCCTGTCCATGGCAGGGGGGTTGGGACTACATGATCTTTGAGGTCCCTTCCAATCCAAAGCATTCTGTGATTCGATGGTTCTATGCATAGAAGTCACCTTGCAAGCAAATGCAGTCTCTTGATGCTAATGCTGAAGGGTAGTAGTTACTGAATGTGAAAGTCTAATTTTCAAATGGATGTTACTGATGAATGTTTTGTTTGCAGATCAGTGTATGAGGTCACTTCAGCCATGCTTTTGAGAACAGCCATTTATTTGCACTTGTAATTCCATCTGCACGTTTGCAGTGTCCAGCTGCTTAGCAAGCCACGTCCTTCCAAGTGTACACTGCCCACCATACCAAGTACGGTAGTTAGTGGAGCATGTCTCCAGCTGTAGTTTGACTCTTAGATGATTCTTCTCTTTCTCTCAAACTCTTTTTTCTGCCACTATTTAAAAAACCCAAGAAATTAGTGCAGCTATTTAACTATAAAGCTGATACTGTATATTAGCCCCTGGCTTAAAATAAAGGGAAGAATCTGTGTCTGTAATAATAATAATAATAATAATAATATTAATAATAATTGGAAGTACTTTAAAGGAGTATTATTTACTTCAGGAATGAAAGAATCATCTCAAATGAAAAATAATACCCAGGAAATCCAGCTTCACTGGCAATATAACAGTATGCTTTTTGTAAAGCTTAGAAATGAAGATGTTACATTCCCTGCCTGGCAAAGAAAGCGTCTTCCTTAAGAAATCCATGACCATGATCTATTTTATTAAAAATAGGAGAAGAGTTTTGAACATTTGCAACATTTTTTACTTCAGAATGTTCCTTCGATGAGATCTGACGTTTTTTCTGCTCAGTACTGCAGCCTTGTCAAAGGAGCCTGTGGAAACAGGAGTGTAAAATGCCGCAATTAATGTGAGGGGATGACTGACAAGTGTTGAGGTTCCTATGGTTGGGGGCAGCCCTTGCTCAGGATAATGTCTGCTCTTTTGCAGAAGTACAAGAAACACAAAGCAGGGGAGCTGAAGCTGGGAAGGAAGAGGCTGGCTTTGAATGACAGGGAAGTCGTCTGGCTGATGTGCAGGTGTCGATGTCTCTGGGATGAGTTTTCCAGTTTCAGGCCGAAAGGAAGGAGTGGGTGGGGAGTGCATGTGAAACTGAGATTTCTGCTCCCAGGTCCACGTGAAGCCCTCCCCAAAGGCTCAGTATTTAATAGCACATCACCTACTTTACCAGGGCTGTAAACACCTGTGGTTGTGTGTTCAAAAATCCAGTCTGGAAACGTTCAAGCAGCTGCCGTTCCTTGGCCCCTTTCTGAGATGGATGATTAGTATGTGATCCAGGGAAGCCCTGGCTGTACCTCATCTTGCTGCTGCTTGATTCATAAGATAAATCATTTTGTTTCTGATCTATTAATTTCAATGATCTCTTTCATTGTTAAATATTTAAGTATAGCTTTTGTAGTAGTTCTTTGGGAGTGAATTCATGGCTGTCTTTCCAGGTAAAAGGATGAGTCTGCGGGTTAGGGTTAATGTTAACTTGCAGTACTGTTTTTGAGAGAATTCATTAATATTGACAATCAGCTTTTCAACAAGTGTATTGGTTAGGCTCATCTAGAAGAAGTACAAGGAGTCACTTCTCCTTGGTTTGTTGTTTTGCGTCATCAAGATTTTCTGTGTCTCTGGTGAAAGCATCCATGGGAAATAACCAGATAAACAATGCTACCACTCCATCTGAGTCCTGGTGGTTCCAAGCCAGAATATAGACTATTGACCACAATATAATGGGTCTAGAAGATGGCCTTTTTACAAGACCACTCTTTTTCTGCATCTCCTTACTGGCCATTACCAGCTTTATCGCTTTTTATTTCCTGTCCCACAGCTTGCTAGAAAGGAAATGTAAGATCATAGCACCCCAGAGTAATTTATTTATTTTTTAATCATTTAAAAGAATTGGATGAGAATTCAGCATTTTTACAATGACTTCATTTCGACAGCATGGCATATTTGGGAAGACTCTGCCTACACTCCTGAAAATTTCAGCCCCTGCGGAGATCCGCTTATTGGAACCTGTCTGGAAATAAAAGCCACAGGAATACAATGATTAATTAGGGGTTTTTACAAAATCAAAAATCAAATATTTATTTTTCTTACTTTTATGAGAACTCTCCAGCAGCTCACAAAGTGCATAGTTCTGTGGCAGCACGATGTTTGGTTCATGTCTATTTGCATATAATTCCAAGAGCTGTAAGATTTCTTTTGTCATCTATCATTTGGAAGGATGTACGTGAAATAAATAGTATGGAGAAATTTTGGCTTGACAGGTATAGTCAGGCCATCCTCAAGTATACCCTGAAAACTACCTTCTTATCCAAGCTTCTGAAAACCTTTAAATGGCTGAAAAGCTTCCAGAAGTCAGTCTAGTGTTTGTGTGTTTCCCTATTATTTCTGGCACTGTACAGTTTCGTAGTGTATCTGTTTGGGTTCCGTTTTCTGCCTGATAGCTCCAGCGTTTTGTACTTGGTGGGCTAAGCAGACAAATAGCATTGTTCAGTACTGGGAGGAGACGAGTGTGTTACATGTCTGGTTCTCTCCCCACACTAAGCAATGCAGGTTTTTTCTTTGCAAAAAATGTACCAGATAAAGAACAAACCAAAATATTGGCTTGAGAAATATTATTAGAAGAATGGGTCCATAGTACCAACGATTCAGTCATCTGTCAGCCTGATAAATGGATTAGTGTAAGAGGTGTTCCAGTGGGGAAATGCAGCCCATAGGGCTTCCAGCTAATTATATTTAAGTTGTTTAGTACTGCTGGGAAGCAGCATCCAGGCAATTACTGAAAGCTTTGATGCAGTGTGCACTATTAGAGTGTGTGTTCAGAAACTCATTACCCTTTCGTGCTTCTGTTGGATGGATTCTAGGAAGCTGACATGAAACAGAGAGCAGGAATCAATAAGTAGAAAGACATTTTAGTTAGCTTCTGATCCATTTCCTGATTCAGCAGCTTCTAGCCTTGAGTGCTTCATGCAGTTGCTGTAATGTAAGGTGAAACTGCGGCTTAAATACATTAATTACCATATATATGCATCTGGTTATACTGATATGTAGCTGAAGTTCCACCCAAGATGAGGTTACAGAAGGTCCTTCGGGGACAAACCGCTCCCCAGATCCCCTGTGGCACATCCAAAGCGCCTGCCATCTCTCTTCCCACTAAGATGATTGCAGTCGTTTCTCCTGAAGCCTGACCTTGCAATGGTTATTTATGCCTCCACAGCATCAAGATTATATTACCACAGTGCCCATCGAATCCCACCTTCAGAATTTCTTGGAAACTGCAGCTAACCCAAAACGAAGCTGATGATATTGGCCACGCGACTTAAACTGCCTTTGCCGCGGGCTGCACTTCGCATTACTGATGCACCTTGAGAACACTGTACACACTCTGTGTCATCCAAATGTGGGGAACAACAAATTCTTTCACATCCTGCTCCACAGCTGGGTACCTCCACGGTGTCCATGCTGAAAGCAGCATGGTATTAGTGCAACTCAGGGGCCAAAGACTTGAAAATTGCTTTCTTAGGTTAAAGCAGCAGAGGTACTCGGGGCAAAAGTACATGAATTAAACTGAATTGTGTGGTTTTCTTTTTAAGCTTGCACTTGCTTTTAAATTGGCAAATAGTGATTATTAGGGCAATGCTGAGGAGACTACATTTTTTTTCCTTTTCTGTTTCTTTTCTGCAATAAAAAATCTTAACAGTACAAAAGATTTTCAGTATTGGTACCCGCCTCAGTTACTGACAGCGAAGCTTTCCATAAATTCAGTATTATTGCTGAAAGCTCTGGCCTATCAAATAGTGCTCGGTAGCTCATGTATCTCCTGTCTCTGAAACACTTAGGCATTGTAGAGAAAGTACATTGAAATACAGAGCTGAAGCAGAAGTCTGAAGCTGTTGAAATGTCTGTGCAGGCAAAGCGTTGACTGTGGTAGATATTTCTGAGAGTCGATGCTGTTAACTGGAGCTTGCAGTCTGGCTGTAAGACTGGTTGTGTTGAGTTTCTGCTTGGGATGCTAACAGTTAATTAATCTCTGGAGGAGCCAGCATAAAAGGAGTGGCAGGATATAGCCAAATAATGAGACCGTGCTTCCGAAATTCTTAATTTCATGAGGTCCACTAGCTTTGAGAGAGATGGTTAACTCAAAACATGAAGAGAGTTTCCAGTTGCAGTTTCGTGTACCCTCGAGACACTTGCTTTGAAGTGGCAGTCCAGGATCGGTGAGCTGCACCTGAAAGATTGCCGTATTCTGGGGAGAGGCTCTCAAGTCTAAGTATTTGAAGTTTTTCTGGGAAGACAGGGGTTATTTCTGAGGTGGGTTTTTCTGCTTTGGCTTAGATTTTACCATGGGAAAGCTTTTTGCCCTAGTACTATAATGAATTTGAGAGTTGACACCCGATTTCTAAATGACTCAGGACTTCGCTGCCTTCATCAAACCCAAGCATTTGTCTATGGTAGGTGTAAAATAAAAAAGAATTTCCTAACTTCCTTTAGAGGAGGTAGCTATAGGGGGAAGATAGGTACGTACATATCAAGAGAGGATACATTTTATCATAGCAGAACATTAAATAGTGTTTATTTACTCCATAAGACTGGAGGGCACACACGCATTGCATGGGATTTTCTGAGCAGAGATTGCAGTTCCAGTGCACGGGTACTCTGTGGAAGCATGAGAGGAACCCAGCATGTGGTGTGGCGTTGCGTTGCATTGAGAATGGTGGCCATGGATTTGGCTCCACGTGACCACAGTGTATCCATGGGCCTCACACAGACCAATTGCTGTGGTTGGTTGTACCCCTGTGATTAGATTTGTATATATGTTAATCTATAAAGAAACTAAAACATCAGCACATCAGCAGAAGTTTTGCAAATTTTTGAATGTTTTCTGCACCGATTCATACAGTTTCTAGGAATTGCTTTAGAAAACGCACTTTGGGTTCTTTTTTGCAGAATGATGTCATAATTATTGATGTCCTATTGGAATCTTCCATATAGTCCTGGTTTACTAGGAGTATCATCCCCCAGGGGTTGTTTGAAAATATTAAAGCTGTTTATCAGATAGAAAGAAAGCAAAATATTCATGTTGTGCACTAGGTAGCCTGCATTTTATTCCCAAAGATAACATGAAATCTCTCAAAAGTGCCTTTGTAGTTTAATGTCTGTTAAAAATGTCCTGTTTATCATTTAAACTCTCCTGTGCCTTTAAAAGCCGGAAAGGAGGGGGATAATAAATTAGTCACCCAATTAAAGTCTTGTTGTTAAAAGAACAGAACTAAGAGAAATGTGATGAAACAGAATAGTAATGTCACTGGTTTGGTTTCTCCTCATCTGTGTTGTTTATTAAGAAGGAATTAAATGATTTAGTTGAAACTATGCAGAAATACTATTTAAACATAAATGAGATTGGAAAAAAACATAAAAGTATCTACATCTATTTAGAGGAATTTAGTAGGATGTATGAAAGCATCTTCCTAAATGGTGTGACCAGTTACACATGAGTTTAAATCAAGTGTGCGCTACCATTCAGGTGTTCTTACCCCATGCCAACTGCACAGCTGATCATTTCAAGTACCTCCTATAAATCTGCCCCCAAAATTCAGCTTCTGAAAATTGTGCAGGTGCCTTTGAAAGGAAATCTGCATATGAAGCACTGGATAAATGCTGTGTTTCGTCTGTGGCCTACCAAGGGCAGCACCGAATTCAGGCCTCCCCTAAGCGAATGCCACCGTACTGACTTGTTGCTGGAAATGGTCCCGTGTGGCCTGTGCCCTGCCCTGTCCTGGTGGGCAGCAGCTCCCAGGCTGGTATGTTGGGACAGGGCTGGAAGGCAGCACCAGTGTTCTTGGCTTAAATCTGTACTTCTGATCGATTGCCTGCGTGTAAGTTGAGTGTCCTGAGTTCCCCAGTTTTGCTTCGCAGAGGTTGTGTCCGATGGAGCAGCTGGTAGATGAGGAGGGGGATGGATAGGCTTGCACTGTTTGGCTGGCTTGTGTGTTCTCAAGAGCAGCAGCCTCCAAAGTCGAACTGTGTGTGTACCAGACTTACAAGTAGTGGAAACGAATGGAATCATTGAGCTATTCTTTTTGGTTGGTTTATAAACATGGTTAAATTTCCTGGCAGCTTAGCAGCCCAAGGCACAGCAGCAGCACTAACACTAACTAAATTGACACTTCTGGTATCTTTCCTTAGCTTAGCTTAAGGGGCAGAATTTTTAAGGTTACTAATTACAGTGTGTAATGAAGTTTGTTGTAACATTCAGGCCATTTCTAGTTCTTTTTTCCTTTTCTTCTCCCATGCCCCCCGTTGTAAGAAGCCCATGCTACTCATGTGCCCGGAGTAAGGCTGCTGTTGTAGGGAGAAAGTTGGAAGCATGGTGCTGCGGGGCTTTTTCGGCCAGGAAGGCTAACAGCCCCCAGGGATGGGACTGGCAAGTAGTTAATAACCTGCAGAGCCGTTATTCATTGCTCTACACCTGTGGAGCGGAGGCAGGGATTCAGAATCATAGAATGGTTTGGGTTAGAAGGGGCATTAAAGATCATCAAGTCCCAACCCCACCAGACCAGGTTGCCCAGAGCCCCATCCAACCTGGCCTTGAACTCTGCCAGGGAGGGGGCAGCCACAGCTTCTCTGTGCAACCTGTGCCAGGGCCTCACCGCCCTCACAGGGAAGAATTTATTCCTAATATCCAATTTAAATCTACCCCCTTCCCATTTAA